>NC_044327.1:52563632-53188632 GCF_007399415.2 Gopherus evgoodei
ATTAATGGTCTACACTATGAGTTTAGGTTGAATTTAGCAGCGTTAGATCAATTTAACCCTGCACCCATCCACATGACTTAAGCCATTTTTGTCAACTTAAAGGGCTCTTAAAATCAATTTCTGTATTCCTCCCCAACGAGGGGGATTAGCACTGAAATCTACCGTGCTGGGTCGAATTTGGGGTAGTGTGTCCACAATTTGACAGTACTGGCCTCTGAGAGTTATCCCAGAGTGCTCCACTGTGACTGGTTGGGACAGCACTCTCAACTCCGTTGCAATGGCCAGGTAGACAGGAAAAGCCCCAGAAACTTTTGAATTTCATTTCCTGTTTGGCCAGCGTAGCGAGCTGATCAGCACAGGTGACCATGCAGAACTCATCAGCACAGGTGACCATGGAGTCCCAGAATCGTAAAAGAGCTCTGGCATGGACCGAACGGGAGGTATTGCATCTGATCGCTGTATGGGGAGATAAATCCGTGCTAAGCGAACTCCGTTCCAAAAGATGAAATGCCAGAATATTTGGAAAAAATCTCCAAGGGCATGAAGGACAGAGGTTATAACAAGGACCTGCAGCACTGCCACGTGAAGCCTACCAAAGAACCAGAGAGGCAAACGGCCACTCCAGGTCAGAGCACCAGACATGCCGCTTCTATGATGAGCTGCATGCCATTCTAGGGGATGCACCGACAATTACCTCACCCCTGTGCTTCCCTCCTCCCCCACCCCTCCCGGGCTACCTTGGCAGTTATTTCCCCCCCCCCCATTTGTATGATGAATTAATAAAAAATGCATGAATTGAAACAACAATGACTTATTGCCCCTCTGCAAGTGGAGATCAAAGTGGGAAGGGGAGGGCGGTTGGCTTACAAGGAAGTAGAGGGAACGAAGGGGGCAGGTTTTCATCAAGGAGAAACAAACGAACTTTCACACCATAGCCTGGCCAGTCATGAAACTGGTTTTCAAAGCTTCTCTGATGCACAGCGCACCCTGCTGTGCTCTTCTAACTGCCCTGGTGTCTGGCTGCGCATAATCAGTGACCAGGTGATTTGCCTCAACCTCCCACCCTGCCATAAATATCTCCCCCTTACTCTCACAGATATTGTGGAGCACACAGCAAGCAGTAATAATGATGGGAATATTGGTTTCGCCGAGGTCTAACTGAGCAGTAACTGCACCAGCGAGCTTTTAAAAGTCCAAAGGCTCATTCTATCACCATTATGCACTTGCTCAGCCTATAGTTGAACTGCTCCTTACTACTGCCCAGGCTTCATGAGCCATGGGAGCAAGGGGTAGGCTGGGGTAGGTGAGACCACACGGTGCTGCTGACTGGGAGAGCAGCCTCAGGCAGAAGCCTCCAGCTGGCATGATATTCCAGGCAGGACTGAATCTCCGTTAGACAAAACTTAAAGAAGAGAATGACCTGCAGTCATTCCTATTTTTGTCCATGCACCCCTGACCGACCTCACCAACGCTGGCTAGGAGCACCCATGTCTTCCCAGGTGCCCCCGATCAACCTAACCAAGGTTGGCCAGGAGCACCCATGGGATGACGACGATGGCTAGCAGTTGTATTGTAACGTCTGCCATCCACAGCAGCATCCCCTTGCCTTGCCTTGCGAAGCACTGCAGTACCACATCTGCCAGCAGCACCCAGGAGACATACAGTGACAGTGAACTTAGCGGACTCCATGCTTGCTATGGTATGTCGTCTGCATGGGTAACCCAGGAAAAAAGGCAAGAAACTATTTTTTGTTGTTGCTTTCACAGAGGGAGGGAGGAATGGGGGCCTGATGATATGTACCCAGAACCACCTGCAACAATGTTTTTGCCCCATCAGGCATTGGGAGCTCATCCCAGAATTCCAATGGGTGAAAGAGAATGCAGGAACTATGGGATAGCTACCACAGTGCAACTCTCCAAAAATCGACACTAGCCTCGGTACTGTGGACTCACACCGCTGACTTAATGTGCTTAGTGGGGACATATACAATTGACTATATCAAATCGATTTCTAAAAAATCAACTTCTATTAAATGAACCTAATTTTGTATGTGTAGATGTACCCCAAGAATTCCCAAAAGCTACAAACTACACTTTGCATATTCTTTTTATTTCATTGATAAATATATACAGATTTAGGGCAAACTGGGATTGATTTGAATGTTACAATTCACTCTCTCCTCTAGTGAAACACAACACCAGACAGTTTGAAGAATGTTGTACTGCATGAGGCTCAAAAATCTTGGGATAGCTAACAATGCCTCAAAAAGCTGCTTTGTTACCATGGCAATTTACCACACCCAGGAGCCACTTTATAAAGGTAGTGCTGTGGTAACCTCTGCTTGGTGAGACCAGGGCAGGATTTTAGCAAAGCCTGCACTACAGAGGGATTACAGAGGACTCAGGGGTCCCGCCTTCCACCCCACTACTGGTGCCAGCCTGGTAGCAGTGGCAGCTCCAGCTCCCAGCTCTGTCTGTCTGTTTCTTCACTGTAAATAAGATTAGCTTTTAATAGCTATTCAATTGGGCTGGGGCAGGAATAACTAATTTATGCTTTGCACCTAACCTGTCAAAAAAGTAATGAGCTGTCACTGGGACAGAGACTGTCTCTTTGTTCTATTGTATTCTTCTGTCTAGCACAATAGAGCCCTGCCCATTAGGCACTACTGTTAAACATACAAATGATAATGAAGTGGGCTAGGGTTGATCATTGCCAAATGTATTTACTGTCGACATCTGGTTTTACACTAGGTGGGTCATTCTGTAGCACTGTTTGTTCTGGATTCTTTTGGATTCATAATTATGGCCTCAAATGGATTTTATTGAATTATTATTAAACTAATGTTCTTGCATGAATTTTTTGGGTCAGTGAGAAAGAGGTCTGATTATGAAAGTCAGCACCTTGAAATAGTCACTTCTCAATGCCTTACAAACTTACATTCTCCCACGTATTCCAGGTGAATTTACATACCTGATCTGAGGAAGTAAGGTTTCCAAAGTGTAAGTCAGAGAGAAAAGAAGAACGGTTTCTAAAAACCGGTCATAGGCTTTTCATTTAAACTCGTATGAGATACTGAAATAACTGTCTTGAGTTCTTGAAAGGGAGACACACACATTTGTGTTTGGCATCATAGATTATCAAGTAAAATTTTTAAATGTCAGCTATTGCTCAGAAATGCAAGAATCAATATGGATCTATATGGAGTTTCAGCTCATCTAAGATGCACATAACAGCACAAGCACCAATATACTGGTAAAATCAGGCAAATGGTAGAAGCCATAAGACTTTATGAAAGTGACACATTTTCTGTATTTTTCCCAAAATGCTGATTATAGGAATGCGTGAATCGATGCAGATAAGAACCATCATAAACCACCTAGGGAAGGAATATATAAAAACTTCTCTTTAGTGGAGAAAATCCCAAAGGCAAAAATAAATGACAACAACCCAGGTTAATCTACAGGCAAGAGCATTAAAAATACTGATCTTGTGCTTGCTGCTGGACCAGGCTTTGTGCCTATTGCTATCTTACCTTTAGCAATGCCCAAATTCTACTAGACGAGGATGTCCTTGGCAGTTGAAATGAGCTTGCATAATAGGATTATGTAAATAATAAACCCAACTCATCTGCTCAAGCATAATAATTACAGTTTTCTTCATTACAACAGTCAGTATAATTTACCTCATATATGCCACAAACAATTGAGATAACTCATCACCACTCTTTAATACAAAAATGCATTAATAAAACATTACCTAATGTAACCAATGATCACTACAAACAACACCTGCCACTTATTGGTCCACCAGTTACTAAGCTATATTCCCCTAAATGCTCTGGATCTTCTGGTCCCTCTACTTCACCTGCTGGTCCTCAGCCAATTTCTCTGCTGTTCTGGATCTGAACTCTACTGGAAACCATATTGCATTGCAACTATTGTACATATATAATAAATTACTATAGTTTAATCATAGTGGTGACATGCATTTTTTCCCCTGGAGATTACAGTGTCAGAGTAATATATGCCTTGTGGGAAAAATTGTACACTAATGGTCCAGTACTTTCTGATTATGGCTGTGCCAGGCAGATCATGAAGTGCCATGAGTCATCTGTGATGACTGTGGAGTATACTGCAGTCCTGTTACTTTACAGTTTAAATAATAGCTGTCTTTTCCAAAAGCAACAACTTTTTTATGTGTATTGATGGTCTTTTAAAGATGTTACCGCTTTGATAAACAATTAACACTTGTTCACTTTCAAAATACCACCTGCTACAAAAATTCTGGCATGAGCACAAGCTTTAATTCTATTATAAATCAACACATCTTAAAGCTCCTGGGATAAATATTATGGGAAGTAATTCAAAATCTATTGTTCAAAATCTCTACTAAAATATTTCATTGCAAAGGGAGAGACTTTTTGCAAACAGTCCGTGGCATAGGAGATGTGTAGGCCCCAAGCCATTGTATGGGAGAAGCAGGGAGGATCGTATAATTTTATGTTTGGGAGTGGGAGGAGTTGAAAGGGGGAAAATGGCTAGTTTTTGAGGTATTCACTGTAAATGTAGGCTTTAGGATCAACAAAATATAGACAAGGTTAAACAAAGGAGCAACAAAGGAATTCAGTTCTTTCCCCACATCCTTTAATCTTTATCTGCTTAGATTGTAAATGTAAAGAAGGGACTTATCTTTGTCATACAGCTTTGAGGTGCCCAACACACTTATGCACTAGATTAACAATAAATAATAGTAATAATTTGGGTTTTCTAATCATGCTACATTTGCAACAAAATGTAATATTTACTATGTATCCCTTCTCCTAAACTTCAGAAAAACTCAGTTTGATTTCCTTAAATTATCCATAGTAAAATGAGCTTGCATGTCAGATAAAACTATTAACCTCTACTCTGTAGACAGTTGTATCTTTTGCTAAGTGGGATATATATAGCTTCCCCTGGTGTTCAGAACCTGAACTGGACAAGAATGTTGCTGACTATCAAAAAGCCGGAGGTTGTAATAGTTCTGGAGATGTGGACATCCATCCACTATGAAATTAACTGAGATGGTATATGTTTTTAGCCTCCAGGGCAAGGTGACTTGGAGATGAAAGGCACTGTGTTCTACATCTAATCCCTTTAGCCAGCCTGATCCGCTTTATTAGTTCACTTTCACTGAATTCACTGTCAGATTTCATATTCAGAAGACATTACAGTACACACTTTAATCCAAATTTCACAAAGCATTTTTGGGTCTGCCCTAAAAATTTTTCAAAGTAACAACAAGAAGCACAAACAGCTTTGCTCAATACGGAATGTGTTTCTATCTGTGGTACTCCCTGGGTCAGATTCTGGTTTCATTTAACCACTTAAATCCAGAATAACCCCATCGACTTTATAGAGAATAGCAACTGCTCCTCACATTCCCCAAACTTTCGATGTTTATTAATCACTGTTTCAGTTTCTGCATGTTTCTGTATTCCTTTGTGTATGTAAATCAATCCCTCTGACAGTGCACTTTGTCTCACTGGCATTTTTTACGCTATGTAAATATGCTCTGTTACAAGGCCTTGCCTCATGATGATATTCCAATGTGCATCTTTATGTGCTTTCCACCTAATGGAAATGAACACGAGTACAAGCATTTGGAGCTGAAATTTTGAATAATAAACTCCCTTTGGGGCAAGATGTCTAAGATGAACATGTAGTCATGAAAATCAAAAGTGCTCATTGTTTGATCAGGATTATCTGAACATTTGAGGTACATCCTTTCAACCTAACTCCATTCTAGTGTGGGTGAATGTCCTTTAAAATAAATCTTGTAAAGTAGATTTTAAAATATCAAGCTATATTCAAAGAAAAACAGTCGTTGGTTGTTTTGTTCTATAAAAGATATCGGAGATGTAACCAGACACTTGATGTGGCTTTATCTGTTTAGGCACTGAGCTAGCAGGTCACTCAAGTACATGCTTAATTTTAACTTTAAGTCAATGGGATTTAAGCATGTGCTTAAGTGCTTTGTAATAGCCTTGTGTGTACACACACTAAGCCTAATACTTCTCTCGCACTGATTTTATATAGTTGTAGCTCAATTGACTTCTGTGAAGATGCACTGAAGGTGAGAGGAGAATCAGGTCCATAGTTCCATGTGAGGTGTCTAGAAGCTCAGCAATCACAATGTTTACATGAGTAAATTTCATTATATTCAAGCAGTATAAGGCAGGACATCTTTACAGCACGTTGTGGAGTCACATTGTTGTAAATGGAGTCCTTTAAAATAATGAATTAAAACCTTCTTAAAACCAAATGAGCCATGTTCCTGTTTCAACTGAAAAGATGGAATGTAATGAACCCAAATATCTGTGACAAAATGTCACAGAAAAGTCAAAGACCACAAAGGCTGGCAGGACATTCTGGAAAAACATCATTAAAAATGTTTTAGAAGTTTAGATTTTCTTACTACCTACAGAATATTAATACTTGGTTTTTGATACTTGATATACCATCTGAGTAAAAAGTAATCACTTGAGAATGGGATGCAGCCATGTGATTCCTGTTATTGATGGGGGGGAAGCTTACAGCTCAGTCCACATGTACAAAATCTCCAGAACCCTGCAGCTGGAAATTCTTAGCTGCTTTTTATATGAACACTTTCCACGTACAGACCCCAACGCCTACACTTTTGAAAAAGTAGTGTAAGTCCATACGTAAAATATATGTTCACAAATGTACATCATGGTTGTGATTAGAGCAGGGGTCTCAAACAAGGGGCCCACAGGCCGCATGCAGCCCATGGAGTTACTTCCTGCGGCCTATCATAGGCACTGACTCCCCCTCTCTGCCCCTCATCCCCCATCCCCCTTTTTTCCCCCCCCACCGCGAGTGGGCCATGTCCCAGCTCTTCTGCCTACCTCCCAGTGCTTAGGACTTTCCAGGGGAGGGGGAGAGAAGAGCGGAGATGCAGCTTGCTCAGGGGAGGAGGCAGGGAAGAGGTGGGGCTGGGGAGGGGATTGGGGAAGGGGTTGAAATAGGGGAAGGAAAGGGTGGAATTGGGGCAGGGACTTTGGGGAAGGAGTGGGAAGAGGCGGGGCATGTACTGAAGTGTCACTAGATACTTCTTTTTATTAGGTGCCAGCAATGTGCTTGGTAAGATCTCAAACAGTTTACTGTCCACCAGAGATACATTGAAGCCAGGATGCACAGGAAGACCGAGAGGGGGGTTTAACTTGGAGCAGTCTGAGAGAGGTGTTGTTTGGGCAGCTGTAGCATGATTTGAATCATACCTGTCATTCCCTTTAGCTTCAGGGCTTTGTTGCAATGCATGTGCTATCAGAGACTGTTCTGAAAGATGCTAAGCACCCTGAGATCCCGCTGGTCTGAGTGGGAGGAGAAGGCACCTCAGCTCCGCACAAAGGAAGTTCTAACAGAGACATGATCCAAGAGGGGCCATACAAAACCTGCGTCCCAACCCCTTGCTGTTCTGGGCTGTGACCTGAGGCTGAAAGGTGCTGCCAGCTGCCTTCTGTAAGGTTCAGCGCATGCTCATGGCCAATGGCTCTTAGCCCATCAGTCCCCATCAGACCCCATGACAGCTCCCTGTGCTTCTGCAAGGATAATGGCAATGTTTGGAAGTACATATATATGTGAACAGTTTTTCTCTTCTATGAAGATTAACAAATCTGTGTTAAGGTCAAGGCTCACTGATGAACATTTGCAAGCAACACTGAGATTGGTTTAGTCTCATAGACTTTAAGGTCAGAAGGGATCATCGTGATCATCTTGTCTGACCTCCTGCACACCACAAGCCACAGAATCTCACCCACCCACTCCTGTATCAAACCCATGACCTCTGTCTGAGCTACTGAAGTCCTCAAATCATGGTTTAAAGACTTCAAGGTGCAGAGAATCCTCCAGCAAGTGACCCATGCCCCATGCTGCAGAGGAAGGTGAAAAAACCTCCGGGCCTCTGCCAATCGACCTTGGAGGAAAATTCCTTCCCAACCCCAAATATGGCAATCAGTTAAACCCTGAGCATGTGGGCAAGATTGACTAGCCAGACACCCAGGAAAGAATTATCTGTAGTAACTCAGATCCCAGCCCATCTAACATCCCATCACAGGCCAATGGGAGCTGCTGGAAGTGGCGCAGGCCGAGGGACGTACTGCCCGCCACTTCCAGCAGCTCCCATTGGCCTGAAGCAGTGAACTGCGGCCACTGGGAGCCGCAATTGGCCGGACCTGTGGACGGGGCAGGTAAACAAATCGGCCTGGCTCACAAGGGTTTTCCCTACACAAGTGGCGTCCCAAGTTTGGGAAACACTGTTCAGGACCATAAGGCTTCTTAGGATATTTGGGTCAAAAGAGATTGCAAATTTCCTGTTTCTGATTCTCTTTTCTTTCAAAAAAAGAAAATAGGAAACTAAAGGGCAAAGAGAAAAGTAATGTATATTATTGAGCTCTGCAGAATTTTTATTTGAAGTTCATTATCCACTTTTATTTTTTAATTAGAGCTTTTGAGCATTTTTGCTTCTTCTTAAGAACATGGGAACATAAGATCAGCCACACTGGTCCATCTAGCCCAGTGTCCTGTCTTCTGACTGTGGCCAATGCAAGGTGCTACAGAAGGAATTAACAGAACAGGTAATTATCAAGTGATCCATCCCCTGTCACCCATTCCCAGTTCTGGCAAACAGGAAGTATGATTTGCTGAGATCCTTTGTTTCCTTTCACCATATATGCACCTTGACTCAGCAATTATAGGAAAATATTGTCTTCAGTCAATCAGCAGACGTTTGCCTACTCTACTGTTGCCTTTTTTTTTGTTCTACTTATGGCAATTCCTGTGACAATGTTAAACATAAATCGACCCCCCGCCCGAGCTGTATGAATGCCACAAGATTCAGAGGTGTAGGTTTGTTTGGACAAAGATTCACATATCGGATTCTTATTAGGAATGCAAACTATCTATGCCATCTCCAGTTCCCCGGCCTGTGTTGGGCTTGATTCACCACTGCCTTGTACCTTACATATCCATCAGCAGTGCATTGTGCTGGTAAAATATTGTTAAATGAGAATGTTGAAGTTTTCAGCCCACTTTGTGCCTCCTTAGGCAAAGATGTAAATGATCCACCAAGTGCATAATAGTAGAAAATCAGTCCCTTTGTCTTCTTGCGCAGACAATCTGTTGTCTCTTTGCCAGCAGGCTTCTTTTCTACTTAGTGTATGGGAAGTGCATGATGATGGAGAAATCAGTGGGACTGTTGGTGGCTCGTAGGGATCATAGGAAAGAACGGGGGCCAAGTTATGACATCCCAAATCTCCCTTCCTAGATGGAGCGTTCTTATCCAAATGTTTTTGACTTAATAAAAGGTTTTGGTTTGGAGTTCAGTTGAATGGGTAGGCAAAGAGTTGGATCAGTTCTTGTTTTAACCAACTACTTGGCCTAACCCTAATTATTTAGTATTAGGTAGGTGTTAAGCCTTCCTCAAATACTTTCAAATTAATAACCTACAGACTCTGACATTACCTGGAATGCCTAATTATCAATTAAGCAGCAGCAGAATTTTGTGCATAAGTTCATTTTAACTCCTTTTCTGCAGTGATATTAAATGAAATATACTATATATAGTAATAAAGGAATTCCTCTCTAGCCATATGAACACCTGCACCAGGTAGCATTTGTGCAGAATACTGCAGACTTTTGAACGGAAGGGAATAGTATATAAAATGTTTTGCTAGTGATGGGTAAATGTCAAATAGATCATTGGTTCACGTAAGGTCCCTAAAGTTTCTCTTTATGCTGGCTGGAAGTTTCAAAGAACGCTGACATCTTTCTCATTAGATTTCTAGTTATTGTTGTTTTCATCACAGTTGGAAACATGGTACTGCAAAACAAACAAGCAAACACCCAAGAGACCAGTTGTTCTCACTGCATTTCTCTATTTCCACTATTGATCTTAGCCCAAAACCAAGAAATACAAAGGGTGGAGAAACTTAAAAAAAATGTTTGTTAGCCTTTGTCAAAGCTCAGAGAAGCTCATATTCATTTGAGGTGAAAGTCCTAATTAATGTGAGCCTGATCAAAACCCCACTGAACTCAATGGGAGTCTTTTTGTTTATTTCAGTTGACTTTGGCTTGGACCCTATTTCATCCAAACCAGACTGCTTATCTTTCTCTGGTATGACTCTGATTTACAACTCTGAAAATCACTCTGATGTACAACTTCACTCTAATAAATTATGGATTTTTTTCTAAATTCTCTTATGGAATTAACATTTATACTCTTGAAGCAAAGGCATGAATAGGAACATTTTTATTCTTACCCGCTACTTGAAGATAAAGTCAAAGTTAATAGAAATGCCACCATTCCCTGCAGCTACCCTTTACGCCTGACTTGGATCCTACCTTTCTCATGCTGAGATGCAATTGAGTACTTTTGTCAGCTTAGTGCTGTCCCCACTGATCAAAGTTGAACAAGTCAATGAAAGCAAGGGGTATATTTTTATGGTGTTGAATTACTGCTTCTCTAGGGACTGAAATGAATACGCCAAATTTACTTTGCAGTCATGCAAGAAAAACTGGTCCTAAACACTCCAGCTTTCATATATCAAGGATCTCCTGTGTGAAAGTCATAATATAAAACCAACAACTGCAGAGTTTTGTGAAATAGAAAGAATCCGCCGTAAAACTGAGTTCTTTTTACATTGCAAATAATAATCAACCATCTTTGTCACATCTTACACATGATAAAAAGAACCTATGGCTCCCCTACAAAAGAGATTTCTTGAAAGAGGTTCTGTAACAATATTTAAGTGCAGTGAGGAGACCCACACTCCTTGTCCTTGTGCTGTTGGTTTGTTTGTTTACAGTAGCTCCTAGAGGTCTCAACCAAGATTGGGGCTACATTTTGCTAGGTGCTATATGGTCACATAGCAACAGACTGTCCCTTCCCCAAATATAGGGGCAGCTGGTTGTTGGAGTTACTGGGGCTAAGTCTTGCCAATAATGCCACTGCTGTGTAATGTGGCTGATGTACAGGTAAGGGCAGTACCACCTGTGGGCACCAGAAACTCTGGGCCAGGCTGAAACTGCTTTACCCCAGCAGGATGCAGTGCACCTGGCTGCCACCAAGGAGTCTTACTGAGAATGGAGCACATAAAGACTATTGTAGATGAGGGAGGGGGCAAGCAATACAGTAAGCAATACAAGCTTCCAGGGAACTAATTGAGATCTGAAGCAGAGTTACATGGCTGTCTACGTATGCTTCCTGCCCAATCCCTAGAAAAGTTAAAATATAGGCAGCTCAGGATGTTCCTATTCAAATGCACTTTTTGTGTGCTATTAAATACATATTTTAATTACATTTCAAAGCATAAAATATATTCACAGGGGAAATGGTTGAGTAATACTGCCTATATAAATGACTGAGTTGCATATTTTCTGTTGAACTTCCAATTTTAATTGCCATTGAATGTGCTTTAGAACTATTTTAACATTAAATTCTCTTGCTGAAAGTTTTCTCTCTTAAACTAATTCAACTTGTAAGATCCAGTAAAACAACATTGATTTCTAGCTTCTAAGGAATCGTAATTGAGTCTAAAGAAATGACACTGATAAAAGACAGTTATAAACATATATATATATACCTCTCTTAAATCTGTTTAATTCATACTTTCTTGATCGTAATGGAATGCGCAGTTCTCTTTTTATTAAATAGTCTAACTTTGATGAAAAGCTTTGAGCAGCATTGTATAATTGGAACACCTTATTTGTCTAGGGCTGCAATAGCTTATTCATTGAAGGAAATGGAAATGCAGGATTATAGCAAAAAAGCAGCAGGCCCAGAATATAAAATGAAGCTTGCACTCATGTTGGTTGCTTTTCACTCCAGCTTTCTAGTCTAGTAAAGTTTACCTGTTTTCTCCACACCCATTTCATCCCACTTTACTAATATATATCATTTACATCTTCTTTTGCTATCAGATTTTGATCCATTCTGTGCATCTCCAGGCTAAATCCATCACTGGTTTAAGTAGACATAACTCCACTAATTCTGTTTGTAGTACTGCTAAATGTGACTTATGTATGAAGAAAACCAACATTTCATCTAAGAAGATATGTTCCCTCTGTCCCTGTTGATTGTTTACCTGATAGATTCTTGTTCTTCATGTAATTTGTTCTTACTAGTAGCTACTACATCACTGCCATCACTGGCAATTTTATTTGAAGCTGTCAGAGTTTCCATTACAAACTATATTTTTCATGGTTTTTTTTATGGCTGAGCTGTGAAAATTCACTACAGGCTTAAATTCTTATTGTTGTTCCTCTTATTAACATCATGACATATAGAATCTGACTGAGAGGAAAGTTATGTACTTGTTTTCAAAGTAATCATCTTTTTGTTGTGTAAGAGCGGGTGAATTTTTGAAGATAATGCAAACCGAAACTATATTATGAATACCAAGAAATTAATTGGTTTTGTTCTTTCTACACTGGAAAAATGCAACACAATTATTTTATTTCTATTGGCTACATCATATTGTACACCCATCCTTGTAGGATGAAAATTCATCTCGGTGCACAGACCAAGCATCTGTATCAGTTAAGTTCCACTTATGGCTTCAAAACAGGATCAGAGCCAAAATCAGATTTGAATTTTAAAGGAAGAAATTTGGAAAACAATCAATGCGAACGACAGTTATAGAATCAGAAGGAGTGGGGCTCTATAATTGTTTAGTCCATCTTCCTCTCTTTGCAGGATTGTTCCCTATTGCATGTTTACTAGTGCTTGCTCCAATGTAGTTTGGAAGGTGCCAGTGAGGGCTTACACCACTTCCCTCAGGTATCTTTCATAACCTAATTTTTTTTTGTCAAGATAACAAAAAATTATGACATTCTGTTCAATTGTTTTTCCTTCTTTTATTTCATCCCTTTACTACAAGCTATGCCCCCTTGCACTACACTAAATAATTAATCTCCCTTCTCCCTGGTGAACATCCTTCCAGTAGTTGCAGACTGCTATCTTGTCATCATGTAATTCTTTGAATCTTTCCTATTAAATCAATTTTTTCTCCAGTTTGTCAACACTTTTTTGGTAAAGAGGTGCCCAGAACTGAATGCAGCTTCCCATACAGTTTAATGCAAGTCATACAGAAAGGTATTACTATTTTGCCACTAAGGATATAGCTACACTGCAGTTCATGTGGCTATACCCAAGCTTTCTTTAATCTAGCTGTAATAAGAGGAGGGCCTGAGATATAAACATTGGTATCAGAGTCCTCGTATGAGGTCTAAGGCCTGAACTAAAGTAATGGTCAAGACTTTGCTAACATAAAGCAAAGTTAAGCTGTGAGGCAGAGGCAGGTTCTGCTCACAGAAGCTGGCAAGGAAAGGGCTGATGCTGCAAAAAGAGACATACATAAAAGGTACTGAACACTAGATATCAGAACATTTGGATACTTGCACATTCCACACAGATAACAAGGAACAGTCTGACCCATCCTAAAGACAGGGTCAAAAAGGTAATATGATGGATGGAGTTGTTTTGTTTGAACCAACATGTACAAGGTGAGAGGCTGCACCTTGCTACGTAGAGGGGTTGCACCTCAATACATCAGGAGTGATGTGTAACTTGTTTGTATCTGTGTATAAGAATGCATCCGTGGGGCGGTGTCTTTGTCTGGCCTAGGGGGGCAGTGGAAAGTCCCACCACTGACTAACACAGTCCATTGTCAGGGAGCACATATGTACTAGCTAGCAGCACCTTAGCAGCACCTTGGATATCTAATTTGGGGAGCTGGAGACTGTGTTTCTCTTTGACAATAAACCTGGACTAGGTGCCTTTGTACTTTATCGGAGTCTGTGGTCATTGGGGGTTCTCTTGGGGTCTGCTGTGCCAGCGATCTGCAGAGCTGAGGCAGCCCACAGAAGGAACACACGCATGCAGCCGATTGATATCAACATTGACATTTTGTTTGAACCAAATTATTTAATTCTCAGGAAAACCTGAGTGCGGCTCAGATTTTGTATGTGAAATTTCCCAAAGACTGATAGGTTTGATTATAGGCCAGATATCAACTCCCCTTGTAGTCCATGGGAAAACTCCCTTTGGGCTCTATTCCCCACTGACTTGCACTTTGCGTAGACATTTACAACAACATTGAACAGAGCAGAGAACCACACCGATAGCGTCTGACAACACTAGCGAGCTCAGGTTTCAGAGCAGTGATGCTGTGGCAATGCAGACTTCCCCCTGAGTTCTACAAGGCCACCCAAAACCATGCGTAATTACTTAGATGACTACACTGCACTGATGCTGCTTTGGCTCCACTGCTCTGGTACCCAAGCTTGCTAGATGAAAGCTACTTCCGATATGTCTACAGGAGCTGCTGTCGCACTCCATGCTGCAGTTCCAATCTCAGTGACTGACGCTTCTACTTAAACAGCCCAAAACTGCTTGGTCTCTCTTGCTGTCATATGACACTGCAAATTACTGTCTCTGTTGCTCCTAAGTCTCATTTAGCATTACATCTCCCCAGATTTCTCCCTCTCATTTAATAGAGAGCACTGGATTGAATGAAGAAGAGAGGAACTCCATTCTGTTGTGCTCCACTGATGTTTTGAATATCTCTAGATTTGTATTATTTTTTTGTCCTCAGTGTATTCCTATCTTCTCCCAGATTATGGTTGTGTCATCCAAGTATTTCATCAGTGCACCATGTGCTTTCTTTTCTCAGTCACTAGGGTTCCATTATGGCTCTCTGGTCGAGGGATGCTCCTTCACTCCCCTCCTTATATATCACCACCTGAGTAGGGCTCCCAGCAGCAATTATAATTGTTTAATGGCAGAGCAGACAATAACTGAGGAATGTGGGGGTGGGTGAAGAATGTGCTGAAGGAGAACAATTGCTAAAGCTGTTCTGCAGGTGCAGCCTTCCCATGCTGCTCTGTGCAGGGCATGGCCATGCTGTGAACTTTCATGTGTACTGTATTAACAAGTACATTGCACACAACCTCTTCTTCTGCCTCTCTGCTCTGCTATACTGGCAGCTCTTGGCCTCCCTGCTCTTCTCTCTTTCCCCTCCAAGGAGCAGAGAGGAAGTGATCCCAGGAATTTAGGGTACTTTTTAGTTAGGGGACAAGTGAGAAGGAAAGCAGCAGGCTCAGCTACTACATTGTTCACAGGAGGGCAGCGGGGAGGTGAGAGAGAGCTGTTGCACTCTTTGCAGGCTGGGAGGTTGTATTCCCTCTCACCATAAACCCCTCTTGTCAATAAAAAAGTAGCAGCTTAATCTGCTCCTCTCTCCAACTCCCCTCCTCTTGGAAAACAACCTTCAGCTCCTGGGCTGCTGAGCTCCTTTACTAGCATCTCTTGCTTCTTCCAGAAGAAGGAGTCCAAGTTACTGAAGAGGGGGGAAGAGCATCACCAACAACCTCCACTGGGCAGTAGTACTGGCACTCTGTAGTTATGATGCAGTGGGTGACAGAACTCAGATGTTTCTCATGCCATCTGTCACACATTTCAATAGCTTATTGAAAGGTACAGCTGTGCCCCTGCTGCACTCCAGCATGCAGGGTTGCTAGCTGGCTTCCCACTCCCACCCATTGTTCTCAGAGCAACCAAATAATTCCTTGTTTCTTCATGGGTGCATGGTGAGTACAGAAGCTTCTTATAGCCCCTTCTCCTCTGGCAGATCTGTACATGGTGGCTATAACTTAGCCCTTAACAATTGTATCTGAATTTAACCCTTAATAAGCCAGTGTAGAATCAATAATTGTTTTGTTGCGTCAAAGGGCTGAACTGATTACCTCATCAATTTGCAGAGGTGCCCCCAAGCATTCAACTCATAACATCTATGCATCCGTTCAACATCCCCTCTCCTTCATTGCCAAGTCAGCTGGTGTTGGGGGAAGACATCCCAGGGAAATGGTGCCAGTAGTGTAAGGGGCCTACCATCAATCAAACATTGGCCTCTCCCCTGACCTGTCAGGCCCTGCTCACCTTTCACTCTAAGACCCACCCCTCTGTGTTATTATTTCCGGGGTCAAGATGGACACATGACCAGAAACAAGATGTTGGTATGTGACACCTCTAAGAACTCCTCCCACCATCCTCTACCAATTGGGAGAGGTTTAGGGTGACCAGATGTCCCGATATTTAACCCTGTGTCCCATGTTCCAATCAATGTATGATCGGGACACCATTTGTCCCGATATTCAGGTAAGGAGGTGAGTGGAGGGAGACGCTGACCCCATGGGTGCTCCAGGGCTGGAGCACTCACAGGGTAAAATTGTAGCCAACTTCTCCACTCCTTCCTCCTTCTCCCCCTCTCCCTACAGCGTGCCGCATCCCTGCTCCTTCCCCCATCCCAGCACTTCCCACTTCCTAACAGCTATTTGTGGCACTTAGCACTTTCCAGGAGGGACGGGGAGGAACGAGGTTGTGGCGCGCTCAGGGAAGGAGGTGGAGAAGAGGCGGGTCAGAGATGGGGGAGGCGCAGGGGCAGGAAGAGGTGGAGGGCGGCGAGCACCCACTCAGCAGAGGGGAAGTTGGCACTGTAGGGGTGAGTGGTGGGCAGGGGGGTGAAGAGGTGAGCGGCAGGCGGGCGAGCAAGTGGGAAGGGAGATGAGCAGTGGCTGGGGGACTGAGGAGGGATGCAGCAAGCCAGCGCCAGGCCAGGGGATGAGGAAGGGCGTTGGGGGGGTGGAGTGGGGAGGGGGTGGGACCTGGTCCAGAGTGGGAGAGGAGCCTAAGAGGAATGGGGGTGGACTGTGGGTGGGGCAGATGGCACCCCAATGTGTCCTGACATTTAGTGTGGTGATCTGGTCACCCTAGGTGGGTTTTCTCCAAGAGAATATTTGACCAATTGGGAGAAGTTCTGGGGTGGGGTGATCTGTTCGGAAGTGAGTCATCTCATTCCAAGAATGTATGTTTTAGAAATTGTGGAAATGCTGAGAGGAAACATGGACTTCCCACCCCTGTGAGAACTTTGGAATTTGTTTTAGCTCTGAGGGCCTTCAGCCACCTGCAGAGAAATCAGTACAGAGGAGGAGGGCGTGGCCAAGGGAGCCCTTGCCCAGGCATTGATGGATACACCAGAACCTGACCCTGAAACACAACCACTTGTAAGGAAAACCAATGAGCATGATGGGCTCTTGTCGTCCACCCCCTGGAGGAGGAAGGCAATTTCATCTCGTGGGAGTCATTGGCAGACAAGGTGAATGGAAAAGATGTTGCTCAGGTAAATGAATGATTAAGAAGTGGCAGTCGAGGATGAGGTGTAATGGGGTAGGAACCAAGCTGGAGTTGCGTAAATCTAAAAAAACAGATGTGGACTTACAGTTGTTTCTTCTCTGAAAATCTCTCGACAGCTCAGCTATGCCTACTGGTACCACCCCCAGATCTGAGCAAGCTGCAGTGGATGACCAGTTCCTTGCTGATATAGTGACAGCCACAGAGTGATCATGGGAACAGGTACAAAATAAAGTTCTCAGTCAGCACGGGAAATAGGGCAGTTAGAAACAAAGTTTAGCCCCCTTCCAGCCCCCCATCTCCTGCCTCTTAATTAATCAGCTTCCCAGGAAAGAAATAATGATACTTTCAAAAGACCTAGTATTTTCAGCTACATTCACTATCTTATTTTTCTCTACCTTGCTCCTATGTAAGTTACTGATTTGAAGCAGACCAAGACTGGTCCCTTAGGGATAATTATGTCAGTTATGGTGGGGATGTGAGGGGGGTTCCAATTCCATTCTTGTCTCTTTTGTAATTTCTAAGAAGTTGATAATTGATGTCTCCAATTACAATTGGAAGGTAGGCAGTTTTCATGTTGAATGTCGCCAAAGTTTTGTTGCTGTCAGACCACATGCATATATCTTTTGTCTGTTCAAAATTAAATAGATTCTATATAAACGGCTCCATGTGGATGGGTGCTTTACAGAAATAGCAATAAATAAATTGGGTAGCAGGCCATTTAAGAGATGTTGGGTCTAGCTGTGACTAGTCAGCTGCATCCGAGCTGAGGCCAAGGATCAGGTGAGAGCTTGAAGATTGCCTAGTCCTAATAAAAGACAACAAGTAAATCAGCTGAGTGGTGAGAATGAAGTAACTAGCCCACCAACTTCTTCCTGAAAGAAAAGGACTAAATCCTGTGGCTGGAGAGCATGGTTTTTGTGCATGTGCAATGGCTTACAGTCCCCTTTTGTAATCATTTTTTGTATGCTGACTATAACTCCCTGAGTAAATAACGCTTCCTCTTACTTATAGCACATATGATGTCATGTTCTTATCATCAGCAAACATTAGTGCAGTTTGGTCTGATGACTGACTATTGATTCCCCCCTCCCCCTTGAAAATAAAGTCAGCATCTTGATCTGTTCTCAGTGCTTCCTGAGGAAATAGTCATTGTAAGTAAAAATCTTTAACTGAGGCCATTGACCTTTTCTACTTATTTATTTGTATCCTTTTACTGCTACCCAAGTCCCTGTCATATTATGGGCCTGGTGGTTAGAAAGCAGAGGGCTACTAGGGGCTAGATTTTAAAAGATGCCGTAGTACGATTTACAAAAAACCCTAAGCATGTTAAGCACCACTGAACTAGGCACCTATATACTTAAATGCCGTTGAAAATGTCACTTTAGTTGACTAGCAGCAGACATTGCACCAAATGAGGAAGGAAAGCGACAGTGGTGGCCAGTAATGGTGACAAAAAACTTGCAGGTTGCCTGTGCTGCTTCTGTCATTCTAATTATAGTGCTGGCTGGGGTGCTTTAAAGGGTAGGAAAATGCTGAGCTGTGATGGTACTTAGGAGCTCATGTAAAAGCTAGAGATAGGAAGAGCAGGTGCAGCTGGAGCTCATGCATTGTGTTAGTGAATGGTACTGTGATATGATTCTGTAGTCTTTCTCAGGATAATCTAGCTGCGGATCATCTGTAGAGGAAGCCCCTCTCCTCCAGATCCTCCTATGTATGGACAAGAATATTTGCCACATCCTCTGCACTCAAATGGCACCTCCAGTTCCTGACATCCAGTTTTTTCCAGTCAAACTGTGAAAATTATTTGGAATTTTTTGTGTAGCAGTTTTCTCTAATCTTTCATTCTGTGAAGTGCCAGCTGGTGAGGCGAAAGCTGTGCTGGGGAGGGGCGTATTAGACCTGTTCTGCAGCATCTGAATGAGGCGTAAATCTATCTTACTGGAAGACAAGAAATCTTTTTACTTCCACTTCTACTATGAGTTCTTCATTTGTTCATTATATGCAGTGACGGACCAGTGCAAACACTTAATACAGCAGGGGCATGGTGATCTTTCAGAAACCCTTTGTACACAGGCTAGTATAGATATCTGGCTGCACCCTTAAAGCTTGCCATTTAGATATTGTGTTGATGGATTGGATAGATACATAGCTAATAAGGAGATGCTGATAAATACCTAATGTTAAGAATGATAGATAGTGACAAGAAAAAATAGAAAATTATGTATTAAATAAATGCACTTAGATTAGAAAATAGCATGCTTATGTATATGGAATGTCAGTGGGATACAGTTATGACAGCAATTAATTACGTGAGACATTTAAATATAAATGTTCATGCTGTTTGCAATGAGGATAGAGCATGGTGAATTGATTTAAAACAAAGCAATTTAAGTCATCAATTTTGATCACGATTTAAATCAACAAGCCGGAAATCTTCATTTAAATAATTGATTTTAACGTGTTTTGTATTTGTATTTTTAGTGTTTTCCTAAAAAGAGGTTGCTTCTCATTGGTTGGTAATGATTTAAAATGTTGATTTTGCCTTTATCCTAAATTTGGTGCTGCCCTTTGCTAACCAGAAGGAGACATTACATCTACACACATTTATTTAAGCAATTATATAGCTTAACTCACATTTATCAGATTCTTAATGTTTACATTTTTTTGTGGTTAGAAAATGGTGACTCTTGTATAGATGGTCATTAATGTTTTACTTGTGATTGGGTCAAGATCTGTTTGGACGGAAATTCAGAATCAATTAGAAATGCGCAAACCAGCATTTTAAAGTTGTTAAATAAAATTACTATAAATGTGCCTAATACATAAGGAAAAAAGTTTAGCAAAACATATTTGGTATTTAAAGCTAACTAATTTACAAAGGAAGTATTAACTGTAGTTAATGAATTGAACTGCTTGTTCCTGGTCAGCATGTCATTCAAGATTTTAGAACTAGTAGATCTCATCCTCTCATATTCAGTTGTTAGTCATAGATTGGAAGAGGAAATAAGCTTTCTTGTTTTTTCAACTCCAATAAGTTTCTTAACTTGAGCCAGTCAGAGAACTGACTTAGTTGAATCAAATGAAATGAAGAAAATATTTTCTCTGCTTCCGCAGAAGAGGATACTGCTATTAAAATCTGGTGTCATTCTTCAAAAACTCTGGTTCCAGGCGATTAGCCAGTGACTTTTACAAATTCAATGGTTTGACTTTCTTTAAAAAGTGGCAGGAAACATGTACTGCTTGCTTATTATTTTATATTTAATTTAAATAATAATACATTTAGCCCTTAACATAAGTTGGAAATTCCAAATTTAATTTTAAATATTTTTAAATGAACTTGTATTTCATTAGAACAAGGAGTACTTGTGGCACCTTAGAGACCAACCAGACAGTATGCAAAAGAATAAATGGACACAAATCAGACATCAAGAATTTTAACATTCAAAAACTAGTTGAAGAACACTTCAACCTCCCTGATCACTAGAGACTTCAAAGTTGCAATACTCCAACAAAAAAACTTCAAAAACAGACTCCAATGAGAAACTGCAAAATTGGAATTAATTTGCAAACTGGAGACCATTAAATTAGGCTTGAATAAAGACTGGGAGTGGATGGGTCATTACACAAAATAAAACCTATTTCCCCATGCAAATTTTCCCCCTACTGTTACTCAGACCTTCTTGTCAACTGTTGGAAATGGGCCATCCTGATAATCACTACAAAAGTTTTTTTTTCTCCTGCTGATTATAGCCCACCTTAACTAATTACTCTTGTTATAGTTAGTATGGCAACACCCATTTTTTCATGTTCTCTGTGTATATATATCTTCCTACTGTATTTTTCCACTGCATGCATCCAGTGAAGTCAGTTTTAGCCCATGAAAGCTTGTGATCTAATAAATGTGTTAGTCTCCAAGGTGCCACAAGTACTCCTCATTCTTTTTGCTGATACAGACTAACATGACTACCACTCTGAAACTTGTATTTAATTGAAATTTTAAAATTGATTTTTTTAAATTGGATGTTATCCATCCTGGAGCAGTGTGTACTCACACAAGGAGTATACGGTTTGACAGGAAATTAGAGTGGTAAATGGTGACAGAAATGAGAGATTGGCAGGTATATGAAATATGGTTGCGCATGGAAACACTGTGGAACAAGCCTACCACATTGTGGGTGTTATCAGAAGCAGACATTAATAAGTAAGAATTTTAGGGATGATCCTTTCCTAAGGATAAAATCATTTTAGCTTCCTTTCAAAATTAATTCACAGTGGTGTGATTTTTTCACCTTCAAAACTCAGCACTTGAATAACACATCAGCCGTGCATTTTTGTTTACTGTTTTAAAATTGACACCTACACTTTAATCCTTTTGTCTTTTGTGTACTAATGAACCTTGTAACAAACAAAATTCATATTTAAATAATAAATATCTCTCATGAGGTAACTTAAGTGTTGGACTTCAAAGCAAGCATATTACTCTAATAAATAAAATAAGAAAATGCTGCAAATGCACTGTACTGTAATTCATGCCACTAAAAAGTGATGTGGTTATATTTTCTTTGCCATGCCACGTTTCTTGGCACAGGTGGAGGAGTACCATTACATAAGACTGGAGGAGTAATAGTAGCATCCATATTATATGTCTCAAAATTGCACACAGTCACTGGACATATGACTGATATTATGCAGGAGAGCCTTACGAGATGATTGAATGTAAAAAAGTTTCCAGAATTGCTCTGCTTTTAGATGACCTGGAGAGTGGCTCATTGAAGTCCACACAACCTGATTGGGCTATATGTAGGAAGTTAGTTGCTTAGAAATTATAGATCTGTCATTGTAAGAAGGAAAACTTTGGAGCAAATACCAGAGGCAGAGGGTGTTTAGGACATGGGAAGAGAACAGGGAGGGAAGTAAGAGAGCAGTCACATGGTCATTGGCACCTAATGCACATAGAATAGTAGCCCTTATTCAGACATTTTCCAGAAGTCTGATTTGTACAGCTACAAATTTGGGGAAATTGCCAAATATTTGTATAAATCAATTTTGCATCAGGGAATTTTGCACTGCCCATTCTCAAGAAAAATTCATTCAAACTATGAATGAACCAAATCTATTAAAGTTAATAAAGAAGGCTGTTTTCCAAGCATGTATTTGTAATTTAAAACTTTATTTTGTCTGGCTTATATTCAGAACATCACTGGAAACATAGAAACTTGTAGTTCAAATGACTTTATATTGGTAGTTTTGAATAAAATATATTAGACAATGAAATGGCAATAAATACATTTGGATGATAACTATATATCTTAATATCTCACATACATATATAAAATTCATGCTTTGTGAATAGTTGACTTGTCCATATCATGTTTTCACGGTTCTGAAATTCACTATAGGTCTTACAGGTCTTGAATATGCTCAGGGTGGGTCTTATTGGACCAGCTTCTGTTGGAGTGATAGACAAGTATTTGAGATTACACAGAGCTCTTCTTCAGGTCTGGGAAAGGTACTCAGAGTGTCAAAGCTAAATACAAGATGGCATAAGTAAACAACACACATTTAAAGGGATCATTCAAGGTGAAGTGGCCCATTAATCTCTCCAGTCATATGGGAAGGAGGGGGGAGAGTTAAAATGGGTTATAGATTGCTGTAATAAGCAATAAACCCCCTCCTACTGTACAACTCTAGTTGTCACCTACCACCTCACACTGGAATCCATATGAAGTATCATCAGACAGTTACAATCCATAGTCAATGGGGATCACATCCTGAAAGAAATCTTTCCTGAACCCACTCTTCTGGCCTTCAAAAAACCCTGCAACCTCTCCAAACTCATTATCAGAAGTAAGCTCCCTGCAGACCAGGACATACCAACTCAAAGCAGCACCAGAACCTAATAGAACCTAAGCAAAACCTGTAGACAGCTATCCACTGTTACGATGATCAACACTCTCCACAACACACCTTTCAAGATCCATGGGTCCTACAAATACTTATCACAATATGTGGTGTACCTCATCCAGTGCACTAAGTGCCCTAATAACAACTATGTGGGTGAAACAAGACAATCACTATGCTGTAGAATGAACTCACATAGAAAAATGATAAAAGACAAAAACACCATAGCAACTGTGAGTGAACACTTTTCACAAAGCGATCACTGTATATCTGACCTCTCAGTCTCATCCTCAAAGGAAATCTGCACAACTCCTTCAAAAGATGAGCCTGGGAGTTTAAATTTATAACTTTGCTGGATACCAAAAATCACAGACTAAGTAGAGACACTGCCTTCATGGCTTATTACAACAATCTATAACCTACCTAACCTTCCGCCCCCACTCCCACAGCTTTTTTTCTTTCTTACCTAACACTGGAGGAGTGCTAAGGGGCCATTTTACCTTGAAGGGGTCCCTTGAAATGTATCTTTGCTACTTATGCTAAATAATCTTTTTCACCTTGTATATAGCTGGGTTATATTTCCCAAACCTGAAGAAGAGCTCTGTATAAGCTCGAAAGCTTATCGTTCTCACCAACAGAAATTTGTCCAATCAAAGATATTACTCACCCACCTTATCTCTCTAATATCCCAGGACCAACAAAGTTACAATACTGCATTCAATATGCTCTGTTGTTTATGTACATTTTCAGAGAGCTTCTGTATATTGGAATCACATTACAAAGGAAAACAGAAAATATAACAAAGCTATTTTCTCTTTATTTCCCCTATTATTTTTTTGGTTGTTTTATAAAGAAAAAGAACATCTGTTTCAGTAATAGCAAAACAAATATTTTTGACCAACTCACAGATATGAAAATTCTAGTATTATAAACTGTAATGGCAATGCAAGGTTATAAAATATGTTATTTTAGAGTCAGTGGTCCATGAATAATATTGCTTCTATACTATACTATGCTTTAATACATGCAAGTGCATGAACTAAATCATGGCTTATAATATTGTTGGAGAGGAATCAACTGGGAATCAAAGGAAATGATCCTTAAGCCTAACAGAAACAGGTTTTACTTGTTTTATTTCTACTCTCACTGCAGAACTGCTAATCTCTGGCTACGTCTTCACTACCCGCCGTATCAGCGGTTAGCAATCCATTTCTTGGGGATCGATATATCGCATCTCATCTAGACGCGATATATCGATTCCCGAACACGCTCCTGTCGATTCCAGAACTCCACCAGAGCGAGCAGCGGTAGCAGAGTCGACAGCGGGAGCTGTGGACGTTGATGCCGCGCCGTGAGGATGGTAGGTAATTCAATCTAAGATACTTCGACTTCAGCTACGTTATTCACATAGCTGAAGTTTTGTATCTTAGATCGATCCCCTCCCCTAGTGTAGACCAGCCCTCTGTTCGCCACTGAAGTCAAGGATGGTATTTGGTCCAATAATATTAATATAGTCATATCCTTTGATGAATAACTTCATCAAAGTAAAAGCAAGTAAGTAATATTGTAATAAGGCTCTTTGTCTTTAAGGTGATTTTTTAGTTTGTTTCTATACAGTTGTCATATAAATGTAGCATGCCAGAAAATGTTCTCAGACACAATAGTGCCTTTGACACATATTCACAATGTCTAATAGCATCAACTGGAGTTCAGTTACCACACAGTTGAGCTCTGTCTATGGCCCATTTTTTAATTTGTTGCTGGCTGCAACAATATTTCTTAAACATAGTCATTCTTTTATTTTCCATTTTTGTTAATGAAGTCCAAAATTAGGAAGATGAGAATCTTTAACCACTTAAACTATTGGCTTACAAACATAGTAAACATCTATGTAATTTCCACTAAATATACCACTGATAAATGCATCACATCACTGTTCTTCAAATACTGTTGTTTTTTTCAATAGCCTGTCTGAGAGAGAATCCACTCAGCAATATAAAACAATCCACTCAGCAATATAAAACAATCCCAGAATCCTTTATATGTTTAGGAATTGTTTAAGATGGTCAATTGACTAGAGAAACCTGAATTTCATTTTAATGTTAATATGAAAAGGTGAAGGAAGAGTCTAAGCCTGTTATACTCACTCCAGTTTTCTCATTTCTTTCCCTTATTCAGTCATATGTGATTATTTTAAGGATTAAAAAGAAAAACTGGCTCAGTAGCTCCGAGAGCTCGGAATTAGCAGCAGAGTTACAATTCTCTAGATCTGTTGCAATTAAATCAGAGGGTGAAATCCTGGCCCCACTAAAGTCGGTGAGAGTTTTGCCATTGACTTTAGTGGAGCTAAGATTTTGCCTAGAGAGAATTACAACAGTTAAGTTCTCTCTTTGAGAAAAGCAGTGCTGGCAGATAGCCTGCTACAATCTGTTTCTACTCATGCTATCCAGTAAGCGGTTGCATTTCTATTTGGAAGTTGGAAGGTAAACAATAAATCACTTTAAGAACAACAAGGTAATTATTTCTAAAGTGAATACTGCATTTAAACTGCTCTTATAAGACATTTATTATGTAACATGCATGCTAATTTTCCTAGTATCTGACTGCATTTTCCAATAATATGCTTTTGACATACACATTTGCGAAAAATATAGTGAACACTTTTTGTTTTAAAGCAGAAAGGTGCAAACTGTAGAATATACAATTTCATATCCTTTAAAAAAGTTAATGTGCTTTTTTTGTCTTTGTTTTGCTGTTAGTTGGTAGGATATAGAGCAAATCATTCATGTTGTGTATTAAAAAAAAACTTTGGAGAGATTTCAAAATAACTCACATTAAATACACTTTTTCTCCATCTTGGACTGCAAAAAAGCAGTTTCTCTTATATAAATAAATAAATAAATAAATAAATAAATAAGGTCTTAACCTGTTTTCTCTATTGTGAACCTAGTATTGCATTGTAACTCACTTTTTGACTGAACTGTTAATGTGCCAAATCCTGTCGTCTTTACCTAGGCAAGTCTTCTATTAATCCCACTAGAGACGGGGCCAATAAAAGTTTTCTCTAAGTAAAAACTGCCAGATATGGTTCCCTGAATAGTCTCAGTTGTTCAGACCACAAATTTAAATAATAAATATAACCTCCTTTTGCCAATTTAAAGGCAATAAATCTAATTGTTTACTGTATGTTTATCATAAGATGCAGGCAAAATTCTAATTCAGATGCAGTAATTATACAGAAGTTTGATTTGGCAAATCTGGCAATATGAGCAAAATCATTCTCCTCTGTCTCTCACACACCTGCCTGCAACTTCATAGACAATCTGTTCATTTACCAGTCATATTGTGCTCTTATCAGCAATGTTTGAACTGAATAATTTCCACAGAGGCCTTTGTAGAGGGAGTCCAGAGTATGTCTCCCTGGGGGAAAATGTTTCTGTATCTGCACACCGTATGATATAAACTGTCATGCTCCAAAGGCAAGTATTTGCTCTTTGGAAATATCTTGGGGCCAGAGGTACAAGCCATCCCTGGAAATGATGGTTTAGCTGGGTCCAGAGAGGAGGATCTCCAGCTGACCCGAGGAGATTTTCCTCCCTCCCCACCCTTCAGTTCAAACACTGCTTATCAGCATAATACTAAGGAGGGACATAATACGGTAAGAGGAGAGAATCAATATCACATTTAGCCACATAACCCCTTTATTTCCCCCAAATGTACAATAGTTCATAAATTGGTAGCTCCAGGGTTATCTTCTTCTCCACACCCTCCAACCCTGAACAGTCAGCACCAAGACTTGTAAGGAAAAATATTTGTGTTATCTCCAGTGTCCTTGAAAGCTATGATAAGTTATCCAACATGCATTTATACATTCTAGATTTCTTCACTGGCATTTCTTTCTCTTCTAAATCTGCATTATGTAGATACATCACCTTCCATTACAGTTATATGCAAACAGCATAAGTAATTGGCATCCAATCCTTCCATAGTGATAATAAGGAATTAATTTGTTTTCTTCTATTTGCTTTAAAATTAGAAATCCTTTCCTACTTTTTTCATTCTTGGTTTTATTTTCTAACTATGATTTGAGTTTTTGGGAGGTTTTTTTCATAGCAAACCACAAACTCCTCTTTTAAAAAAATCTATTGTATTTCTTTCATAACAGCTACTAATAAATAGGGTTTCACATGGTTCCTCATTGTCTATAGGTTTCACGTTGTGTTCTATGAGACTACATGGTTGCTTCATAACAGTGCAATTTTCACATGACCACACATTTGCCTTTCAGCTTCTCTTTCCTTTTCTGCTGTTTGCTTTTTTTACCATCAATTTGTAAACTTACAGTCCTGCGTTTCTCTAGGTTTAGCAACTCTTGGAACAGCTCTTTCACATTGTGGTTCAACTTGGCAGAAGTCTCCATAAAGGCACACTTCCACTTCTTGGCCATGGCTTCTCCATCACTGCTCTCCACCTCTCGGTTTTGGTTTTCATCACTTTTATTCCCCACTAGCATAATTGGAATGCTTTCCACATCCCCTTTAATCTGACAGATTTGTTCATAGATGGGTTTGAGTTCCTCCAAGGACTGTCGGCTAGTGATTGAAAAAACCAAAATGAAAGCATGTCCTTTGGAAATAGACAGACGCTGCATGGCTGGAAACTGATGGCTCCCTGTAGTATCGGTAATCTGCAAAGTGCATATGCTCTTATCACAGCTGATCACCTGCCTGTAGGTATCTTCAATGGTAGGAATGTAGCTCTCTTTGAAAGTGCCTTTCACGAACCTCAAGACCAAGGAACTTTTGCCAACTCCTCCAGCTCCAAACACCACCACCCTGTAATCATTGCTTTGCTCAGGCATGCTTTTCACTGTATGTAATGCTCAGCTAGGGGGGAAAAAACCTAGGAAGGAAAATGTAACAAAATATTAATACAGCTTTTCATGGGGAAGATGCTTTATAACGTCTATGGTAAGAGACATGAGAAAATGACTGAAGTAATGGCATATTAATAATACATAATGACTCAAAAGGACTGATCATGGGTTATAGAGCAATTCATCTCAACACAGTTTCTAGATTCCAACTCACTGCAGGTTGATAATGGATGAAAATGACTGCTATTTTGTGCTTAACTGGTGGCCTTTGTAAATTGAATGCATAACTTTAAGTCCAGTTACTAGTGGGAAAATGTACATGGCCCAAAAAATACCCATCCATTTGACATCCTTGTTGACAGTCTGTCTACCAAGAGATTGAATTGGCTATGGAGATGGAGCTACACTCTCACCCATAGAAGACATAGTTCAGGTCATTGTTGAAACATATTGATGGGGAGATCAGTGTGTGCGAACTTATCCTTCTGCCCATGCTATACCTCTTCTGTGGATAGAGAATTTGTTTCCAGTGTTGTACAATTCATACCTTTCAGAAGCAAAACTTAAAACTAATGGATAAGTGCTAATATTTCATTGGTAGCACTAAGTGTTTCATAGTCTGTCTTTGGGGGTTTTCACCACTTTGGTTTTATCTCAAAAATATTGTTTTATTTCCTAAATGAGCATGCTCATTTATAATTCAAGAGGGAAACTCTAGTTTTTTATTCTGATATTTTTTATTGCACATTGTAATTTTTGCATGCTAATATTTGTCTACATTTACCAGAAAAGAGATTTCTGCATCTTCATAGAACTTGGAAAAGAATTATATTGTGAAATCTATCAAAGGGAGGATAATGCACGGTATACTTGGTAGTAATTTCTCTGTCAACCTTGAAGTTCAGCAGGTTCAGCAAGATTACCTGTCACCAAAAATCTCTCCCTAAGCAATTAACTATGAATCTGGTCATAATAATAATAATAATAATAATAATAATAATAATAATAATAATAATAATAATAATGTATTCCATGTGTAAAGAGGTATCCAAGGTTCTGTTAACTAAGGTAGTTCCAGAATTAGAGAAAGTTTGGCTATAATCAGGGGTTTATCTAAGGGCTAAATCTTGCTGACTTTGGAACTGACACAGTACTCATTTATAAAAAATGGAAAAATTCCCATTCACTTCAATGGGTGTTTGTCAGGCCATGAATGATACAAAACATCTCTGCATTTCAGTGAGACTTATGCAGGCATAAGGGCTGACAATTTGGACCTTAAAAGAGGAAGCAAAGAAGAAAGGAAATCTAGTTCATAGTTTAATTGAGTTTAAGGCCAGAAAGGGACCCTTAGATCGTGTAGTCTGACATCCTGTGTATTAAAGGCCATTAAATGTCACCCAGTTACCTCTGTGAAGAGCCCAATAACTTGTTTGACTAAAGCATATAATCCAGAAAGGCATGCCTCTAAGACATCAAGAGATGGAGAATTTGCTCCTTATTTCCAATTTGAATGTCAGGCTTCAGTTACCATCATTGGTTTTTGTTATCCCTTTGATCAAAAAATTGAAGAGCTCTTTTGGTACTTGGTATTTTCTCCCTTAAAAGTACTTACACACTGTAAACAAGTCACCTCTCAGTCTTCTCTCTGATAAACTAAACAGATGGAGTGCCTTAAGCCTCTCACTGTCAGGTACTTTTTCCAGCTCTCAAATCATGTTTTAGTTTTTTTCACCCTCTCCAATTTTTCAACATCATTTTAAAAAATATATGCTGTTCTGGTATCCCCAGTATTCTAGTATTGGTCTCACCAACTTCACACACAGAGGTAAAATCACCTCCCTATTCCTACTCTCTACTCCCTTGTTTATATATCAAAAGATTGCATTAGCCCTGTTTGCCACAGCATTGCATTGGGAGCTCATGTTGAATTGCTTGCCCACTCTGATCCATAACTCCTTTTCAGAGTCACAACCTTCCTAGATACAGTCCCCCATTTTGTAGATCTGGCCTGCATTCTTTGTTCCTAGATCACTGAGCCTATTACAGTCCCTCTGGAACACTAGAACCTTCACCCCCATTTGATGATGATTCTCTATTGGCAACTATTTTTCTGATATCTGTCCGCTATCCAGTTCTTAATCCATTTAACAGGTGCTTTATTGATATTTTATTGTTCCAATTTTTAAATCAGAATGTTGTGTGATCCTAAGTCAAATGTATTAAGAAAGTCTGTTTATTACATCTACACAATTACCTTTATTTACCAAATTTGTAATATCAAAGAATGAAAACACGTTTGTTTGAAAAGACCCATTTCTATAAAACCAGGTTGACTGGTATTAATTATATTCCTCTCCTTTAATTCTTTATTAGTCAAAATCCCGCATCAGCTCTTCCACTGATGTTAGACTAACAAGCCTTTAGGGATTCAAGCCACCTTGTTTTCCCTTTTTTAATAGTGGCAAAATGATAGCACACTTCCAGTCCTCTGGTATTTCCCCATGTATTTTATTAAAAATTAACATCCGTGGGCCAGAGACCTCCTCAGCCAGTTCTTTTAGGACTCTGAGGTGCAAATTATCTGGGTCTGCTGATTTTTAAAATGTTTATCCTTAGTAGATGTTGTCATTTAACATCCTCCTTGGTTACTAATAGACTGGAAAGTACAAATGTGATCCAAGCACATTATCCTCCTCCTGCTTTCCAAATACAGAACAGAAATATTTATCGGACACTTCTTCTGTGTCTGGATCATTATTAACAGTTATACAATATCCATTTAGTAATGGACCTATACTATTTCTAAGATTTCTTGTGTTCCTAATATACTTTAAAAATCTCCTTATGTTCTTACTCCTCTTAGCTATAGATTTTTCCCTGATAAAAAAAAATTGGGTTTGTTTAGTTTGGAAAAGAGAAGATTGAGAGGGGACACAACAGTTTTCAAATACATAAAAGGTTGTTACAAGGAGGACAGAGAAAAATTATTATTCTTAACTGCTGAGGATAGGACAAGAAGCAATGGGCTTCAATTGCAGCAAGGGAGGTTTAGGTTGGACATTAGGAAAATCTTCCTAACTGTCAGGGTGCTTAAGCACTGGAATAAATTGCCAAGAAAATTGTGGAATCTTCAGCACTGGAGATTTTTAAGAGCAGGTTAGACAAACACCTGTCAGGGATGGTCTAGATAATACTTAGTCCTGCCTGGAGTGCAGGAGACTGGACTAGATAAGCTCTCAAAGTCCCTTCCAGTCCCATGATTCTATGTTTTCATCTTATTTTATCAAATTAGCTATACTTCATAACTTCTCATTTACATTGATTGCTATTCATTTCCCGTTTTTCTGTGTATTATATATTGCTTTTTTGATTTCTAATTACTGCCTTCACATTTCCACTGAACCAGGGTGGGCTTTCAGTCAATGTTGTCTTCTTTCTTGATTGTGGAATTGTGGATTTGGGGCCAGTTAGAACTCCTGTTTTCAATGTTCATTAATGTTTTCCTCCTAATCAGTTTTTCTCATATTTTTCCTCAGCTTTGGGAAATTAGCCCTTTTGGAGCTATCTGTGTGTGTATACTATATAAAATGTGTGTGTTACTGGTTGGAAGTGTCCTCTGTTTGCCCATATTGAATGTAATCAGGTGATGATCACTGGGTCCTAGGCAACCATAAACTTCTAGTACAGTGATTAATTCACTTCCATCTTGTCATAATGAGTTTAGCCCTATTCATCAGTTTCCAAATAGAATTTTAGAGATGGAATTATATAAAAGGTGTGCTTAGTGAATAACTTTGCTTTCATAGTCTTTCTGATCTAGATGGAGACTAAAGAAGATAGAGAAATTTTGCCTCAGTGGTAGGACTGTTTATTTATAGAACCTCAATACTTTGTGGGCACCAACCATCTGACCATTACCCCCTCTCCATGCTTGGGGAGGGGGCAGGAGAAGTGAAGCAGTGAAGGCATGCTCGGGATGCTTGTGCTCGTGTGTGGAGCAGGGGTGAGCTGGGGCAGTGAGAGGTGCCTCAGGGTGGAGATTGGGGAGTGAGAAGCTTGCGGCGCCAATCAGCTTAGGCGCCGCAAGCCTGGGAGGTGGGAGAAGTGAAGCAGCGAAGGCATGCTTGGGGTGCTCGTGCTTGGAGCAGGGGTGAGCTGGGGCAGTGGGGGGTGCCTCAGGGCGGAGGGCGGGGAGCTGTCACAAGGGAGGGGCCTCAGGTCAGAGAGGGGGAGCTGCCGTGGGGATGGCGCCTCAGGGTGGGGCCGCAGCAGGGGGCAGGGTGCAAGGTGGAAGTTTCGCCTAGGGCGCAAAACATCCTTGCACCTGCCCTGGGCACTTCAGTGGATGTAAATAAGTAACCAGATTCTGCAAGCACTCTGCAAATGGAATTCTTATTGGCTTCTCCTGTTCTGTAGTCTGCACTCACATGAGTCATCCCATAGTCAATGAAGGCAAAGATACTACTGACTCCTTTTTAGTGCCTAAGAATCTAAACAAAACTAAACACCTACCTTGGAGCACAAACATATGGGTGGATCTGAAGAGTGTGGCCTTTATCGTGCTAGTGAAAATAGATCTACATATTTGTGCACGTAATTGTATGCTTAATTGAACCTAACTGTACATTTATTATTTTAATGTAGCCATATCTGGATAGTGTCTTTTTGCTGCATTAATATCCCTTAGAAAAAAAGTCTAGCTGACAGGTTAATACAGAAAGGTAAAGAAAAGATACAGCAAATGGCCAAAACGATCTTAAAGTGGACCTCACTTGTGAGCAGTCATAAGCAGAGGTTTTCATGACCATTTGGTTGTTAAACAGGCAAAAATTGACCATATTTATCAGTGAACAAAAATTTCCATGACAAAAATGATATTTTTCTGCCCGTTTTCATGACAAAACAGTGAATTTTTTAAAAATGTTGCTCCAGGTGGAAACACAACACTCTTAAAGGGAAAATGAAAATAGTTGGTTTTTTCTTGTAACCCAAAGATTCCGTGCCTGTCAAAAGCATCTTTAATTCTAGTGGTGAATAAAAAAATGTTTTGTAAATATATGGAGCCTAATCCTCAGTAGATTTAAAATCATCATAGCACCATTGAAGTCAAACCACCACTCCACTGCCAATTCATACCAGCTGAGGGTCTGGCAGAGGGATTGTTCATGCCATTTTTATCAGCAGAAAGAATATCTTCACAGTGCTCATGGCAATGTAGTTGTATGTTAGAACAGAAACTCAGCCAGGAGAAAATATTAACTCAAAATAACTTCTGTCTTTCTTCAGAGCATTTAAGTACAATACAAAGCTACTAGCAAAGTCACATCAGGTTGAAACATGGTGTGTAGAGTGCAAGACCTAATGAAAGTAATTAAAATTCTCTCATACATTCAGTTTGCCTGAAAAAACAGAAAACAAAATTGTTGTCTGAGTGTTTTGTCATATTCAGCTCCTGCTTTGATTAGTTACTGTGGCAAATGGCCTTGTTTTTATAATTGTTTTTTGTTAATCCATATATTGATTTAAAGTTTTTCTCCATGATGGCAACTCCATGCTCTCCAGGATGCTATTGGACAACGGATGTTAAGGTCTTTAAAAAAGTCTCTTTTATTTATTATTAATATACCTTTGCAAAGTGTAGGTTTTGTATGTATTTGAACTGTTTTGGAGCTAACCTTCTTTATAGTAAGGGAGGGGAATTTCCTGGTGTCTGACATTAAGTGTAACAAAATCCTTCATGTGGTGATGTGAAGAGGGACTTCAAAGCTATGGTATGATTGTGCTTTGATCAGATCATTTAAGTGGTGCAAAAAAATCATTAAGCCAATTGACCTGTGATTTCTCTGGGTTTTCTTAATGCCTGCTGTGCAATATAGAATTTAGAATGAAATATATTCCAGGAACCTCTTAACAGTATTGCTGTGCATTCTCTTTGCCTGCAGCTATTCTACCTTATGCTGTCAGATCTCACAAGCTAGTAAGCAGGATCAGCAAGAGGACTGAAAACCTCTAGATGCAGCAGGAAAAGGAACCGGTGACTTGTTAGGTGTCCTTTGAGCCAGTAGAGAATGACAGCATGGTGAGAGGGGCACAATTTTTAGAGATGTCATCTTTCAGATCAGATGTAAAAAAAAAACCCTGGTCATTAAAGATCCTCTGGTACTTTTCATAAGTACAGTTGTCAACCCCTATGTTCTCACCAATTCCAGCTTGAGTAATTACATTCTTTTGAGATATATTAACGCATGATTGGGATAACCACTGCAGCAGTGCTGATGTTTGGGTGGAAGGAGCATGTGGTTAGGCACCCTGGGAATGGGTGGATTAGTATCTTTAAAAAATGCATTAGGCTTTAGAGTTTTGCCATTGGTCAATATTTGTTCATTTGTCTTTTAAAAAGTGATAGGAGACCTCCCAAGCACATTTGTTTATGCAGGCATTCCTATGTATTTTTCAGTGGGCTATGGAAAATACATAGGAGTTTTAGTGTTCAGCTAAATTAAAGCTAGAGAATTCTACATTATTATCTTTAAGAATAATGGGCATGTTGTTTGATCAACTAATACCAAATCTTCTTTGTGTGTCCCAGAATTTAATAGCCTTTGTTATTCTTGTTGGTGTATCATGGAGAGGGGGTAATGGTCAGATGGTTGGTGCCCACAAAGTATTGAGGTTCTATAAATAAACAGAGAGTCTGTTCAAGTGATTTAGGTCCCAGGTCACCAAAGCATTTAAACAATTGCAAAAGTGCTTTTCTGCATAGATATGGAGGTAAGTATGTGCTTACTAGTACTTTGTGAAATCAGAGCTATCACTTAGTCTGATTGAACATTGCTCCTGAATACTGGGTATAGGGCATGCATGTAGCAAAAAAGCTGTTGAGAGTGAAAAAAATATAATTAAAAAGAAAATCAGTGATTTTTGTCTAGGTCATTGGGTGCAGCAATTAAAAATTATGTGGTTATTTCTGAATATGCTGGGTCATGTTGAGCGAATGGTGTTCTATTATTGGACACTGGAAAGATCATCATTAATTTGGGTTTAGAATTGCTTTGAAGTAGTCACTGGAAAAATACCAAGTGTGTGGGATGAGGAAGGGAGTTATTAACTGGATCACTGATTGGGTGGAGGTTTGTAGACCTTTTGTTCAGGGACCATGAGCAAAAGCAGGATTAGGGTTTGTTAGGTTTCATGATGAAAGGTAGTCACAATCAAATTGACTAACTGGCTTGTGTGTGAATCCAGTCAGGTGGTAGTAGAATAATCTGGTTTCACAGTGCACAGCACTAGTTTCTATACAGGGAAATCAAAATGATAAGGCTCTGGGCCCAAACATTCCATTTTCTGTCTGGGATGCTCTCTTCAATAATTTTTGCTTAGTTTTTGAGAATAAGTGATGTCTTCTACTCCACATATTTTATAAGATGCACAAACTCAAACTACTCAGAAGGCTTACCTATGTTCTGAACTGCACACAATGCAAATTGAAAGGAAGGGGGTACAAAAGTTGCTTAAAGCTCACTTGTGAACTTTACTGATTTATGTGGCATTGGTCCTCCTGTATTAAATTAGAGCAGCCAAAGGGCTGATGACAGGCCTATGGGGTCACAACCACAGGTAGAAATATATGTATTTTGCAGGAGATTGGACTAGATGAGCATAATCGCTTTAAATAAAACCTATGAATTGGAGTGGCCGCACATACTCTTGTTCAGTTACCACCCATCTTCCTTGCTCTGATACCAGCAAGAAAGGGGAGAGAATAAAGCCACCAGAGCATGTCTCTTGAACTGGGATGATCTTTTCAGGCTGGATACACTGGCTTTATAGCGGATTTCATCCACAATGCAAAATACAGAGGTAATTCTGTAATGAAGAATCTGTCCCAAAATTTGCAAATAAAACAGTGACTTTAATATTGAAAGTATGTTTTTTAGGAACAGGAGTCCTACACTGCTGTCTCAAAGACAAATGAGCATTTAAAGGAGGCAGATCCCAGCAGCTATATCATTCATTGATTACAGAAGCTATGCTCTGATTTTGCAAAGTAACTGGCATGTTTTCAATGAGCAGTCATTAATTTCTATGTTTTTCAAGGTTAAAATATCCACAGAACAACCAATTCTAATTCATGACATTTCTCCTGAGGTTAGTTTAGTTGTGTAGAAAAAAAAGTTTGCACCTGTATGATTAAAAAAAGGTTTAAATAATATTCCAAATTAGTGTCTTTAAAATTGTTTGAACACCTATGAAGTATTGTACAGAAGACATTTTCTGGGTGTGATCCCTCAGTAAAATGAAAAAATTGATATTGTTGTAATAATAAAATCTGGACTAGTTAATAACCCAGGACAATGTCATTTATGGTTATTGCTGTTACTTGTATTACATAGCACCTAGGCGCCGCAGTCATGAACCAGGACCTCACTGTGTTAGGAGCTGTAAAACCACAGAACGAAAAGACAGTCCCTTCCCCAAAGAGCTTACAATCTAAGTGTAAGAAAAGAGACAACAAATGGAGAGAGATGGAAATACAAGGAAACAAAGATGATATTGGTCAGCATAATAGTCTGTGGTCTCAGCATACCAGCAGCCTATTTGTTGGCAATTTTTTATAGGCATTAAGGCAGAGGAGAGTTTTAAGGAGAGTTGGGAGGGAGGATAATGAGGTAGATTTATGGATGTTTATGGGGAGCACCTCCTAAGCATGAGGTGTAGTGTGAGAGAAAATATGAAGGTGATTGTTTGAAAGTGGGCAATAGAGGCTGGCCTTGTGGGCTGACCAGAGGTAGGAGTCAACATCTTGATGGTGAATCAGAGATGATTGGGGTGAGGCCATACAGCGTCTTGAAAGTGAAGACAAGCAGCTTTTGGTTGATGTGATAGAGAAAAGGGAGCGAATGGAGGGATTCAACGAGGGCTGACATGGTCAAAGCAACAGGGTAGGAAAATGATTTTTGCTCCAACATTCTGGATGAATGGGAGTGGAGCAAGATAATGTTTGTCAAGGCCAAAGAGAAACATATATCAGTAATTGAAACTCAAGATGATTATAGCCTAGACAAGAGTTTTAGCTGTGTGGATGGATAGTAAAGGCCATATCTTAGAGATCTTATCCTGAAAGAATTGGCAAGATATAGACACAGTCTGGATGTAAGGACCAAGAGAGAGGTCCAAGTCAAAGATGATATCCATATTATGAGCATGAGACTTAAAGATAAGGACATGTTTAAGTGCTTTGTTAGATTGTGACCAGAGTGCACTGTGCATTGGAGGATTGAGCACTAGAGAAATGCATATGTAAATATGAATGGATTTCATAAAATGACAAAACCAAAAGGCAAACTAATATTATCCAGAATAATGAGTACCAGTCAAATATCTGTTTAACAAACCCCCATGTTAATTTTTAGTTTCTGAAGCTGGTACATTTAAAAAAAAAAAGATCTTTAATAGTTTTGGTTCTGAATTAGCAAGGTAGTTAAACTCAGGCTTCACTTTAACCACATGAGAAGTCCTATTGATTTAGTGGAATTACTCCTATTCTTAAAGTTACACATACATTTAAGTACCATGCTGAATCAGCACTTTCGTTCTTTAAACACTTAGGGCCAAATCCTGCTTGCCTTTCTCTCAGGAGTAGTTCCAATTAAACTGAAGTTGAGGTAAGTGAACAGGATTTAGCCCTTACAAAATCAAATACAATGCTGTTAAATTTATTTATTATATGCCAGTCTGTCAAATCCTACAATCTTTATTCAGTCAGAGTAAGGACTGCAAGATTAGATTTTAGGCCCTGATCCTGCAAACACTTATGAGTATGTATAACTTTTCTGCATTTAGACAAATTGACTAGTGTGAGATAAACACCAAATTGTGAAACTCATGATAAAATCACAAGACTTAGCAACTATTTACTGTTTTATATAAATATATATATATAAAAATATAAAAGATATATACATACTTCAGACTACTTTCTTTTCCTTAGAGGGAATAACAGAAAAACTACAAAAGTTTTATTTATTCTAACTGCACAGTCCTTTAGTCTTGAATAGCTTAATTTTACTGTTATGACAAAAAGCTATTGGTCCAAATCTTCAATGGAAGCAGAATAGTTAGAGATAGGACTACAGGATTTGGCTCATTCTTATGAAAAACTATAACAAATTTTTTCTTCTATTGCTAGGAAGATAGTGATGACTATCATGAACACTTGGCCAGATTCTGATACCTTTACTCATGTTGAATAGAACCTTACTCCAGAATAGTCCCATTAAAGTCAACTATACTATCTGTGTAATAAAGTATTGGAACCTGGCCTATTGTCTTAATATCTGAATTTCACAAGATAAAACCCCTTTACTAAACAATCAATGCAGTGATTTAAACTACATTTTGAAGCGGTTTGTAAAATAAGGATTTAATATAAGATCTGGGTATAGTTTGTGGACTGTTGTATAGCAATAATGAGTTTCTGAAGGGGTTTCTAATTGTTCATATAAATCTATTCTCTGCCAGACTGCAGGAGTGAACAGGCAAAGTTGAATTTGTTTTATAAGTTTATATTTTTCTTTACTTTAAAGTAAACACTTTCAACATTTATTTTCAAAACCCACAACTCTTCCTTTTGGCATCTCTTGAATTTCAGAAGACTGAAAACTTTTTGTTTACTAAAAATAAAAGAATAATAAAACCCTGTTTGTTAGTTTAAACTTTGAGTAGTTTCTCTGTGTTTCAGGTAAATACTGTATATGTATGTTTCATTATATTTTTTCTCATTTCAGCCAATGTTACAAGAAAGAAGACGCATGAATTAAGAGCAAAACAGTATCATTAAGACTAAATGAGAAGTAAATATAAATAAGTAAATTAAATACAATCAAACATACTTATATATAAAAAAATATTTTCCCAGTCATTTTCTGTTGAAGTTTTCAATGTTTAGTTAAAGAAATTTGGCAGATTTTAAGGAGACCATCTTTCTCCATCGGGGCTTATTTTTAATATAGCAATATTTCAGTTATCAGCTGTAGCTGATATTTGATTGTGGAAATTACCGATTTTTTCAAATAAGATAAAAACCTAGTTAGACTTGCTTGGAGAAGAAAAAGATACAACTACATTATTTTATTTTATTTTATTTATATCTCAGCTGTGCATGACATTGAATTTTAAGTCAGAGTTACTGGACATTAAATGGAAGCACCTTGTACAACCCAGAAATGGATTTGCCTTTTGCATGCTGTTGCCTTGCTGCACAGCCATCTTAAAGCAGGAATACAAAAGGATGCAAGCATTTCAGTGCCACTGATCCAGTCTCAACCAGAAACTATCCCATTAGCTGCAATCACTATTAGGTAGGCAGCATTTCACTGCTTCAGGGTTTGGCAGCACTCCCACCCCTTAGGAAATCTGGGAGATTGATCTCTGTTACATCAGTTTTCCTCTGATGTTACATTCATTTGCTCCAGAGGAGCTGCTGATGATTTTCATTGTGTGAGAGGAAAATTAGAGTCTTCATGTCACTAGTATAAGTCTCTTCTTCCTCATTTTAAGGTGCTGATGAATTTTGCTCTTCTCTTTTTCTTTACATCCTATTCAAGCGTTGTACAAGATCTGGGAAAGGGATTATTGTTTGGATTTTTTTTAATAATCTCAAACAGAAAATAGGTCAAGGTTCAATTTAGATTTAAAGACATGTTCTCACCTGGAAGTTCTTATTTGCTGTCTTTCCAGTAATTAGAGTAACATAATTTAATTGGTCCCTAGTTCCATGTGAAACTTTGATATAACCCCAGAAAACAACTGTTTGCTGATCCCATTTTTTTTCTTGCTAAACTGAAACTGAAGATAACCAAATAGACTGAATTTGTTTTTTAAAAGGTGACATTTTGCTGTGGACAAGGTGCCTTTTACTAGAATGTGTGTTTAAAAAGAAAGAGGGAGGGGGGAAAAAGTCCACATTTCTAACATCATGTAACAGCCTTCAGAAATGCACAGTGGTTGTTTTTCCTCATGGATCTAGTCTGTAACATTGATGCTTGCTTGATTAAAGCACCATGAAAAGTATTAAAAGAAAAAAATCTGGAGAACCGAATAGCATGTCAATATACGGTAAAGGCAGTAAACTATTGGACCAAATCTTCTGATGTGAGTGCAGTTCCGACTGAAGCGTGTAAATGCTGTGATGCACATATGCAAATTGGGGGTGAAGTGCACAAATGTGTACATTGATTTTAGAAGTTTTGCCCCTAATGCAAAAACATTCTTGGAGATGCACAGCAAAATACAACAAATACAGTATAATAAAATGATGCCCCTTTTGAATTATAAACACACACAATGAAGGATCTTGTTAAAAATAAACTGGTGGGGAGCGAATAAATAGAGACCCTCAAATGATCATAGTAAAATCACATTTGAACAAGAAAATAGTGAGGTGCTTTTTAAAAGGGTGCTGGGAGGAAAACGAAAGAGACTTCAGTGGGGAATGCATTCCACATCATACCACAACAAAATTGTGATCATCTGCTAGCTTTGGACACAATGGTGGGACCTTCAAAGGGTCAGATGTGTCTGAGCACAAATTTTTGTCACACAAAGCTCAATGAGCAGACTGGTCTTGAATGTATAGCCAGAGCCAATAGCAGCAAAAGCTTTAAAAACAAGGAGTACCAATTCATATTTGAATCCACTACTTTAAAGAATAGAAATGAAAAGAATACAGGTGAGGTGTAATATAATCATGGTAGCTCAAACTGGTGAGCAGTCATGCTACAGAACAAATGCCAAATGCTGGTGCATCTTTAAGAGGTCTTTCTTTGAAGAGATTATTACAGTGGCTGAGCTTCAGGGTCACAAAGGCATGCATTTCTGCTATTAGACCAACTTGGAATAAACAAAAGTGCAGCAAAGCTGGGTGAAAATCACTTCGGTTCTTGGCTTTCAATGCAGAGGACGTGATTAAAAGTGATACCAAGGTTCTTAATCTTTGTGGCCACACGCCTACACAAATAGAGACACAAAGAAGAGACCTCCTGCTATCAACAACATCTACTGAACAGTAAGACTTCTGTCTTCCTAGGGTTGAGGACGAAAATAGCTGGATGTATCATTCAAATGTTTTTCCAGACTTTAGGATTCTATAGGGCAATAGATTTACAGCTGAACCACTGAAATTCTGTGGTTAGAAATGACCACATGCAATGGGAGATAGGATGGAATCTTGTGGTGTCACTCATTTAACAATCCTTAGCAATGACACACCTGTCAGTCCCCAAGGACTGACTAATAAAATGCAGTAAATGTAACTGGAATCCTGGGTGGCAGTTCCCTACACCCCAGAAAAAATCATCAATCAGTGACGAAACACCAAAATAGCCAGTTGACCCAAATCTACGAACTGTAGGATCTATAAATACTTTTGATTCAGTGCAATCTGTAAACTCTGGCAAAGGTAGCCATAAAGATCAACCATAAAAGTTTCATTTATAGTGATATCTGTGTGTGTGTGTGTGTGTGTGTGTGCAGTGTGCATACATGGACTATATATATATTTTGTGTATATATATATATAGGCAAATAAATATTTACTTCATATAATTTGTGCGTGTGCGTGTGTTTAAAAAATACTTTTAAGAATATTACTTAAGTCTTGTTGCTCTGTCCTGACCTTTCACACCATTGTGATTGTGTACTTCAGCATATACAACAGCCCACATTTTACAGAGAAAACAGCAATAAGACTAAAGTGAGCTTTTGAGTAAAAATAAAAAGAGTCAGCCTGCAAGAGGAATACTCACGAGTTGTCTAAAATTTAGTTCTATTACTTTAGAAAAAGAGAAAATCTTTTTATTATTTGATTCATACTCAACATTTCCCCCTCCTCGTTTCCTTTATATATGGATAAATGTCTTCATCAATATCTTTTTAACCAATGGGTTGAATAAGTGTAAATGAGGGCAGAATTTAGCCCATCATATCTGAAAGAAAATCTTTTTCAAATGTTGTTACAAAGCTGTTACTGATATCCCAGTACACTAAGAAATATTTTTCCACAGATGGCCAGTACTCTTGTCACCAGCTCTGGTCTTTTTTCCCCAACCATTACTTATAACATAACATGTCATTTGCATGAGACATACAGTTAGGACAAAATCTTGCAATCTTCACTCATGCAAAATTCCCATTGACTTCAGTGGGACTTTTGCCTGAGGAAGGACTGCTGGATTTGGCTAAGAAAAAAAAATTCACCTACTGTTAATACATAGCTAATGTTTCTTATACAATGCTGAGTAGAAAAATGATTTAAGAAGGTTACCTGAGAAGGAACACAACTCCGTCAAATGCTCTTCAGTTTTTGCCTGTCATAGTACCAGTAGTACAGCCTTTCTGTTGTGGGTTTTCTCCGAGAGAAAGCTGTCTGTTTTTAAATAAAGGAGCTGTAACTCAGCTGGCTGCTTCTCTCTTGTGTCTTGTTGGTTGTTGCTGTCTGATCCTTGTTCTGCTGCCTGTGCTCTTGCTGTTCTGGTCCTAGTCTAGTCTCTCTCTCTCTGGGTGCCTGGGACGTGGTTAATGCTTTTGTTGACTTGGTTGCTATCTCCCTCCAGACACACACACATTCTCTGCTCTCAGAGATGAACTGACTTCAGCTTCAGCTGCTGCTGGTACCTAAATGGCGACTGCAAAGCTCATCTAAGCTTTTAAGTGCCACCTACTGAGTAACTGTGGAACATATATATGTTTTCAAGGGCTGGAATTTTCTGGTCACTTTACCAACTGCAATGTTATTTGTACAATTAGTCTTGCATTTCATTATTTTAGTTCCTCCAAACATTTAGTATTCTGTCATTTTAAAACTGTATGTATTCATGTGTGCACAAACACCTCCCTGTCTCTAAGTAGCTAAATATGGAGCAAGCACTTTCCTTTTAGCTTTATAAAGCTCACCATGCTATGCTTGGACTTGTCCTCAGCTGGTGTAAATCAGTGTAGCACAATTCAGGTCACGTGAGCTGTGCTGATCTACATCAGGTGAGGAACTGGACACTTATGGCAAAGCTTTATTGGAAAAATGCAATAAAATAATTTATTGTAAATGAACCAAAATCACTTTTTGGTCTAATGAACTCAAAATTCCACTCACCTGAAGCAAGTGAGGTTTTTTGCTTGTTTGTTATTATGATTTTTGGGGGAAGAGTTAAATAGTTTCATTTTTCTTTATGAATAGTCACCATATTAAAATGAATGAATAGATTTTAGGCCTGCACTGGTAAATCTTCATGATTAGTTGTGAAAATCTGATCTACAGGCTATCACTCTCTTTCACTTCTATACTAATAAAATGCCCATTTTAGCATTCAGAAGAGCTTTTTGTTCAGGGCCAAATCCCAGGACCCATTGCAAAAGCCACTAAAAAGCAGGCTGTCTGTGCAGTTTAGGGGGTACGAATCTCTCCATAACCCAGCGGCAGGGCTTGGAGCACCAGTATATTCTATCCCCAACCCTTCATTCAGAGCTTGTGATATGTAAGTGTGTGAAGTATTTTAAGAGCTGGCCTTGTGCCCATCCCTCCAATGAATGATGCCTGTGAATGTGCGGCTGTGGAACACTGGTTCTGCAGGCTGCAGGTGGTGCTAAGTACACTGGAGCAGCCTTTCTGTGCTGTGTCTGCCCCTCACAATGGGTCTGCAGGTGTTTAGTTTTCAAGCCTTGCATGCCTGCTGAAGGGGGCAAGAGGTAAACATACTGTGGCTGCACTAGCTGGTCAGATGTTTGGAATTCAATGACATATTTATTTCATGAGGTTTTGTTTTGCTTATTTTCAGCATGACTCTATGATTAATCTTAATGGGCACCAGCTGAACACAGATATGAAAGGTTTTTCCAGTAGACGTGTGTGTCACAGTAGAAATTTAACCAGATTATGATCATTTTAATGTGTCTAGAGGAAGCAATCTGCACCGGATATAAGGTTTGGACAGATAACTTCCTACCTCCTTCCCCCACCTGCTTCCCAACAAGAGATTGTGACTCTGAGCCCCAGTGGTATTAGAGTAACCATCTCAGCAATAAGCACCCTTCCATACCTAAGTGTCGTAATCTAGGAGCTTTATAATACAGTGAGTCAACCTGGACTTTCAGTTCCACTGGTGCAATCCCACCATAGTTTGAGAGTGGAATTTGGCCCTGTATGCTTGAATCAGACAGAGAAGTGTACAGTACTTCTCCGGATTCAGCTTGGCTATTTCTGTATTGGCATGCAGGCACAACCTGTAATAAATAATTTTCCAGCATACATATCTGAATTGTGATCCTGCTGTCATTGAAATCAATGGGAATTTGGCCATTCACTTCAAAGGGAGAAAGAGCAGGAGCAGGCCCTTCATGAGCTCTGACTTTCTGTGAGTTTTTTGCACATTCAAACTTCATTCACGGCTTGGAGATTTAACTGTTGAACTAAGTTTCAGCGGATTTTTTTTCTAATCAGAGTCATTTGCTTTGAAGAAAATGTCCTTTTTTTAGATTTCCATTCTTTACAATTTATTTCATGTCCAAAATATTCCCTTGGTCAATGTGTGTGATTCTCCCCTACCCAAAAAATTAATCTTTCCTTTGGAGATGATTGATAAGTCCCTATACTGATATGCCTGGGTTCTTGTCCTGGAATCCTTACTCAGGCTACGTCCCTATTGAAATTACTAGGAGATTTGCATGTATATACATAGGCCATTAATCTTTGTACTGAAAGGGATATCATGTGTGACAAGGTGTCCATCCCACACAAACCCTGAGTGTATTAATGTGGACCAGAAAGGGCCAATTAATTTTATATGATGCAGCTGGAGGGAAGCCAGGGATTGATAAGCACTAATTGCACATGGAACCCAGCTGGGGAAGGAGCTGGAATAGGGAATATAAAAGCCAGGAAGTGACAGCAGAAAGAGCTACTGGTACAAGAATATGTAGCTTAGGGCAGGAAAGAATATATCAGGAGAACAGATGAAAATGTAGTGCTTATAGGCAAAAATAAATTTATAACATTTATGATAGAATTGATTAATTGCACTTTATGGACAGGGAAGATTATAAAAATAAAAATTCTAATGAAAGCAGCAGCAAAGTATTTGCATATAGGCAATCTCTCAATAGATCGCATTCAATGCAATTTTGAATGGACGTAATAGTGTTGTTTAAACATCATGATTCTAACAGCTTTTTGCTAGAATGCACATAGTTTAATAAGACATGGTTAGGAATTTAAAGAAAACTGTTTTTGAAATGGAAGACAAACTTGACATGATGTATGTACAAGAAACATGGTTAATGAGAAAACTTAGTTTAGACTTCCAGGATATGATGAATCAGACGTGATAGAGAAATAACAAGAGGAGGAGGGCTCTGTATATTTATAAAGAGAAGGTCTTAGTTAAGTTGAAATAGATGTATAGAACTTAAGTGTTTGAGTACAACATTGTTGAGATTCTTCTGCAGAATAATAGTACCTTTATACGAGTTTATATTGTTTACAACCCTTGTGAAAAACTAGACAATCCAGAGTTGGAGGCGTTAGTTAAGGATGTCAAAGGCCCATGTATTATTTGTGGAGACTTTAATAACCATAATAAATTGTAGGGAAGCAGGAAAACTGATTATAATGGCAAACAGTTCATTGGCATGCATAAGCTGGTAATGCTCAATAGTGGAGCACCTACTAGCTTTAATAAGGTGGATGGATGGAACCTTTTCATGTTTAGATCAGAGAATTGCAACAAGCAATACAGCAAGTAAATACAGCTGGGAAATCTATAAAGAAAATGGAATGGGAAGTGATCACTTCTCTATGCCAATTACATATCATGGCCAAGGTAATGTTGAAAACACTGAAGGAATTCATACCTGGAGCCTTAGAAAAGCAACTGGGGACTCTTAAGACTAAGTGTGCTGAGTATCTTAATACCAATTGCATAAGTGATAATTTAGAGGAATTTCATGATAATATAATAAAGGGAGTTGTAGCAGCAATCAACCTAGCTATAAGCAAGATGTCAAATTGCCACAAACTCAGAAATCCAGTTTCCTCATGGAATTAATATCGTAAAGAAAGAAATAAGGTATACAAACAATCAAAAAGTAAAATGAATAGCAAGGACTTAATGAGCTATAAAAGATGAAAAGCAGTGGCACAAAGAATTATTTAAAAGGCAAAGAAAGAGTTGGAGGAAATATTGTGGGAAAATGGACAAAGATTTCAACACTTGAAATATATATAAACAAGTTAAAAGAATAAAATGGTATATGGAGTTAAAACAAATTTATATCTGGTCTTATAGTAAATGATAAAGTTGAAAACTCTAACTTAGGAAAAGCAGACATTTTAGCAAGAGTTCCAAAAAGATAGTAGTGACACAAATCAAAGTAAAGAGTTTTGTGAACAAAAAAAGTATGTTTGCTGAAGAAAACTGAGCTCTTACAGGGGTGGGTAGAATATAAGATGATGTACTGAATGAAAATTGCAGCATACAGGAACTCAGAAAGGCTATAGACAAAAGTAAAAATGCAGCCCAAGGTAAAGAGAGCATATGTAATGCAATGCTTAAGCTCCTACCAGCATTTTAATGAAATTATATGACAAAAGATAGGGAAAAGCATACTACTCACAGTATGGAAGCAAGCAGTGGATATACCAATAGGAAAACTTGGCAAATTATGTGTAAGACTTGATGCATATAGACTTATTACCCTCACACAATGTGTGGGCAAAATTATGGAAAGAATCATAAATGAGAGATAAGTAGCATAGTAGGAAAAATGAAATTATAAACTGTGTACCAAATGGTTTCAGGAAAGGAAGACGCACAGTTGATCATATTGTAAGAGTAGAAAGAGAAATACAAAAAGCCATGAGGAACAGAGAGTTTGATAGCTATCTTTTGGGATTTTGAAAAAGCATATATGTCATTGTATGGAAGGAAGGCTTGCTGTACAAACTAGATGCAACTGAATAAGAGGAAGAATGTTGTGGTGTGTAAGAGATTTCTGAAGTGGTAAAACCATAAAAGACAGGGTTGGGGCAATTTTGTCTAATATTTATAAACTTACCAATGATACTCCAGGGGGGAGTGTTATCAGCCCAAGCCTGTTTAACATGGTTAATGGTGCCCCAGAGAACATACGGGCAGGAACAGGTATTACCCTATTGCAGATGATCGGTATGCAGACTAATGCACTCAGGGGGAATTCAGAATGGGAAAATACTCAGGGATTGAAATTCTCACTAGCTAAAACAAAAGGAATTATCTTCACAAAAAGAAAGATTGGGAAAGAAAACAACTTATATCTTTATATAGAAAAAAGGCAGATAGTTCAAAATTTTACATTCTTAGGAATTGTGTTTGATAACAAACTATCTTAGAAGGGTCACATAGATAATATCAAGACTAAATGTAAAGATAGGATGAATCTACTTAAAAGTATTGCAGGAAGAACTGGAGTGCACAGAAGAACTTGTTGCTGATGCTGTATAGGACATCAATAAGATTAGCTATAAATTATGCATGCGAAGTCTTTAATTCAGCTTCTAAATCAACAATTATAAAATCAGAGCCAATCCAAGCCCAAGCTCTGCAAATCACATGTGGAATAAGTATTATGACACCATTTTGTGTGCTGCAGGTAGCAACTGGAGAAATGGCTAGAAGTTTAAGGATGAAAGTGTTAGATTTAATCTTTTGGGCTATGGTTAATAGAAATGGTGAAGACGAGCACTATACAAGAATTGTTGGGAATTAAGTAAACAAGAAGTAACTGGGTGCCACGAATTCCTGCATGGTATCAGAGTCAACAGGTGGGTAAAATATTTGGGTGAAAATGAAGAACTGAAAGAAATTAAAATCTTTAGTGATGGAAAATCAAACTATAGCTAGACAGTTGTCTCTCTAGTTGTGGATTTGGAATTATGCGATTAAATAAAGGGAAGAGCAGGACCGTCAAATATGATTAAGATTTATGAGCTATACATGGCAAATAAGGTCAGCACTGTCAAAACTACACTGATGGCTCCAGAGATGATGACATAAGTAGAGTGGGAATGGCCTTTTGTATCCTTGAATTTGGAATTAAGAGATCTAGGAAGCTATCTAATTTTGTGGTCATTATGACTGCTGAATTGATGGGCATACCACTGGCACTGACCTAGATAAGGTACGTCCAGCTGTGACTGCTTTCCTATCTGACTCTTTGTCAGGCATAACGGTAATCAGAAAGGGAGCTAATCAATGAAATACTGTTCTTAACTACAGAGATAGTACAATTAGGTGTCCAATATAGTAACAGTGTGGATTCCAGTGCATGTCAGGATACCAGGCAATGAAATGGCAGATGCAAAAAATGCCTTAAAAAATGAGGATGCTGATGCAGAGATCCTTCTGAGTAAATAGAACTTAAGAAGAAATGGCAAGAACTTTGGACCAAGGTTCTATGAATTATGTCCTAAACTGGAGGATAATGGTATACGTAATAGATGTGAGAAAGGAAGTGAAGTAACTATTTTTAGAGTGCTAATAAGTCACTGTGACCTGAACAGTTACTTTTATTTACTAAATAAGCACAAAGATAGGTTGCATGACACATGAAAAGTCCAAGAAACAGTTGAGCAGCTGCTGTGGCAATGAAGGGAGCAAGATTCTTTATGAAAAATAGAGATGCCTTACAGTGAAAGTGTATAGCCTGAAAGTATTGATGAGAGTACTGGGAAGGTGGGGTTGCATTTAAAAAGCATTACTTTGCTTTTTTAAGGATCCAGGACTGCATGAGAGGATATAGATTTTTACATAGGTGGTCATAGCATCACAGGCTGAGGAACTGTGCCATCCTATGATAGGAAAAGGAAAAGAAAAAGAAGAGGCTGCAGGAGGACATCTGCAGTCACGCCATAGAGGGAAAAGGAGTTGGCTAGACCAAGGAGGAGAGTAAGCCCTGGGGCCCTGCCTTGCATTAAGTAGTCTTACAAGAGAGCTAGAGCAGTGAATCAGATAGGGGAATGGAAGACACTCTGGGGGAAAACCCAGCAATAGGACAAAAGAGAGAGGTAGTGTAGGGAGGAGCTCAAGCAACAGCAGCAGGATCTGAGACTGAGCATACCTAGCTTCCTAGTCATAGGGTCCCAGGGCTGGAACCTGGAATAGCAGGAGGGCCTGGGTTGCCCTACCAGCAACAGTAAAAGTGGCCCAGGACCTGGAGACATGCAATGGAAGACAATCTGAGGAAGCATCCGGACAGTTTGTACAATGGGACTTTATTATCATGGAAGGGTGGAACTCTATAGTGACTTGGCCAGAGGGTCAAGTCATGAAGAGGGAGTGTCCCAATTCATGGAGGGAGAAAAGGGCCACAACATGAGCAACCAATAGCTAGGGGGCACCAGATGAGGTGACAGCTAATTTGCAGACCAAGACACAAGAAGGCACACCTGCAGTGAGTAGAACACCTGCATACTATGTGATAACATTTATATATTGGTTCCTTGCAGGGGAGTAAGGAGCCACAGTGGGTCAAATTCTGCTCTCAGTCATACTCATGCAGTCCCACTGAATTTGGGGGAGGTTGCCGAGGTCTCTAGGAGGACAGAACTAGCTCAGTGTTTGTAAAGAACATTCAGAATCTCAGGCACACATCACCACATAATTAAAAATACTTCATTAGTATAAATGTCCTATAGCAAATGTCACAAACCTAAATCCTGGTCAGCAGCATACAAGCTGGTAGTCAGGATGGAGGGTAGGAATTCTCCCTCTAGTTTGTGGTGCAGGCTGGACTGGTCTGATTGGCTCCACATGCTCTTTGTGTGGACATGGAAGACCAGGTCTGCATAGCTGCAAAGAGAGCCTGTGTGCTCACAGTGTCTGGATTTGCTCCTTAATGCCTAACCTAAAACCTTTAAAAAAATTTACTAAGACTACAGGAAAGGTGAAGGGAACAGCTGCCTTCTTCACTCTAGTGCACAGTGTGTGTGTTTTTTTTTAATTCATGCTTCATATAACACTGACCTAGTTCTATTATTCATTTTAAAGAATACCCCAAAAGGCACCAAGCAATATTGCTGTGAAATTTTAAAATATGTACATGTACATCTCATTCATTTCCAGTTGACAGGGATGCTTTAGGAGGCAGAGACACAAAGCCCTGGAAGAATCTTACTATTAAAAGCTTCATACAGAGAGGAAGTCTTACGCAATCTGTGTGATCACTGTGCTGCTGAAAGCATAAACATTATACTCCTGATTTAGAGAGAGAACTCAGGGAACAAGTGACCTGCTTAGAAAAATGTGGGTTGTCTAAAACCTGTGCACGCATTTAGAGAGTCAAACATGCAAGGTCCTGGTAAAAGAGAGAACTTCTTGGTCAACACTGAATCCATGTTATGTGTACGCTATGCAAAAAATGAGCATATATCTCCAGCTGTCTCTTGGGATCACAATAGATAGAGCTTGAAAACACCCATTAAATCATTTGTCTGCCTAGTAAGGACAAAATTCCCACATAGAAGAGGCATCAGATATCAAATTTTACAATCAGTTTTGTCTTGGGTGAGTGCATGAGGGAGAAGAATAGAGTACAGAAAGCTACACTGCCCTCACCAGCTCTATGCTGCTAGCCTAGCTCCTTAGAAGCTGACAGAGTTGCCATTAGTGCTCAGAGCACTAGTAAATACGTTGAGCGATACTCCACTGGGGCCTGATTTAAAACTATTGAAGTCAATAGAAATGCCCTATTGACTTGGAGGGGCTTTGAATCTGTCCCATGAGTTCCTAAGCAGGCTTCATTTTCTCCCCAATTCATTCCTGCTAATATTTAGTATCAGACTTTGGGGAGTGTGTACATTGTTCATTATTGCTATTGCTGTTTTACTTTATTATGTATCTGTATAGCTCACACAGAGTGTTAGACCCTTCACAGACAAGTAGGAAGACTGTAGCCCCGATTCTCTGGTCTGGCTAATCTGCCTTTGGCCCAGGACCTAAGCAGATGTTGGGATTTTATGGCCCCTTTTTGGCTTGCCAGTTTTGAGGCTGGCCCATGTGCAAGAAATCATTATCTGCCATTTGTAAGGCATCTTTTTTCTGTCCTTTTTGTATTTGCATTTGCTGTGATTTGTGGAAAACAAAAGCCACTTAGAGCTTAATACTCTAAATCTCAAAAGTAAAATCATTATTAAGCAGATTATTAGCCATGCTGCAGCTGCCTTCTGCTGATACGGTAGCATAGGGCTGTCATAGCTTCTTTTATACTCCCCCCATCCCTCCTTGACCATTGTAAGGAACATGCCTGAAAAAAAGAAAGCATCTCCAGGCCAACTCTGCACTCCAGTGGTCAATAGCTGTTGGAAAAATCTTTGGGTAGCCATCTACTGTAGAACAGTCCTGAGGCTGCCGTACTTTATACCATGGATCAGATGCACATGTGATCTGAAGAACTGTAGATGGGGTTGGTGCATGACCTGAGTAGAAGTTGACTTCTAATCCTTACCTTTTGTCAGTTTTCCCATCTGTAAAACATGAATAATACCTGCTTTACAGGTTTGTTTAGTCTGATCCTGTAAGATGCTGAGTTATCTCAACTTCTTCTTAAGTGAACATGAGTTGAGGGACACATTTAGGCAACGTCGAGCATTTTGTCAATCAGGCGAGGAGTTTGTACTTTCTTTTTATTGTTTATACAGTGCTTTGAACATGTAAAGCCCTATGTAAATGTGGAATATTAAGCCACTACTACTTCTACTTTAAAAAATGTCATTTTCTAAGATGTATTACTTTTAACTCAGATCAGACTGTATTATAATATATTAACATGCATTAGAACAGTGGATAGCTTATTATTTAAATACATTACACAACATCAGAGGTATTAAACCAGTCTGATTACAAATTCATACTTGGGTGTGTGTTGAGCATTATAAAAAGGCACTTGAAAAATGTATAAATGCCACAGAATGATGGACCAAATTCATCTTAGGTATAACTCAGGGGAGCTAGATTGAGTTCTCCTTTGCATTAGCATTTACTCCAGAATAACTGTTGACTGGAGTTCCAGGGATAGATTTTATCCAGTGTGTTTTATATGCAGTATAACAACCTGATTGACAACCAGATACTTGCTGAAGTGCCAATATCTCTTTGGAAGAGAAAGACAGACATCATCTCTGTCAGAGAAATGGCACATTAATATGTCATTGATAAGCTTTTAAAAACTATTACTAATAAACGTACAAGCTCTTTAATTCACCAACCATGCAACAACCGATTCTAACTCCCTTCCACTGAACAGTATCTTACTCTGCAAATAGTCCCATTGAAGTCAGAGGCTGTGCTCATGGAAGAAAGTACCACTCAACATGAATTGGGTTGTCAGAACCTGGTCCTAAATAAGTAGACTTACACATGGCATATTACCAACAGGTACATTTTCAAAACAAAGTGGCTGTTCCTGAAAACTGACTATGTGTGCAACTCCCATGGAAATTAGAGGGAGTTAGTAGATCAGAGGGCTTAAAGGATCACATTCAAAATAACTGAGAATTTTCTCCTCCTGATCCAAATCTCATTGAAGTAAATGGAAAGACTCCCTTTGATTTCAGTGGGCTTTCAATCAGGAGAAGAAAATTCTGTTACTTTATGCTACTCACGCTACTTGCCCAGACCTGTAATATGACATTTGTGTTGCAGTTGTGGCTGGTATGAATTGATGAAGACTAGTAATTGGAGAACTTGCTGGTTGATTGTTTCATTGACTGTACTGATCAGAACCAAAAACCTCCAAATTTTGGGACTGATCATATATGGGTCTTGAGGAAATGGGCAGGCACAAGGAGCATTTTTATCACTAATCTCCCACACAAGAGCTGGACAGAACCACAGGGCCTGATTCTGCACCATTAAGGGTTACAGGAACTTTGCTATTGAGTTCAGTGGAAGCAGGACTAGGGCTATCATCCACTCTTGAGTGTAGGGACTGCTCCCTGCTTGTACCCTTTGAGGCATTAGATACCATAAAGGTGATGAGGAAGAGACAGAGTCATGGCTCAATCATCACTACACTGGCCTGCAGAGCTGGCCAAATGCACAGGGGAGAGCTTGCTGCCTCCCTGAAGAGATGTGGCAGTGGGAATATTCCGCTTGTGGTAACTGTGCTGCCCTGTAGCCCAGTGTCTCCTAGTGCCCTTGTTGGGATGCTGAGGCTTTGCACAACCATCATCACAGGGTGATGGCTAAAAATCACAATAGAATCCTTTAGGTATATATGTAAGAGAATCAGCAGTTGGATTTCTATTTTGGCAAAACCCACATATTGTCTTTATTCCTAACCCTTGGTCAAATTTGTGACAATACAGAAATAAAATAAGGTATTTCTTGCTGAGCTTTGTAGTTTACTGTGAAGTGAAGAGAAGTTTCTGAATAGAGCCTACTGCCATTTTTTTTTAACATACAGATTTCAGAACTTATAATAAACAGTAACCAAACCATATTATAAAGCAGCTCATTTTGTAAGGAGCCTACAAAGAATTGGTTTGTGTTCCTTTCATCTCCTGAGGTCTGCATTATTAAAGAAAGAAAAAAGATTGTTTGATATTAGTAGATTATTAGAAAGAGGCCATTTAAATTTGCTTACTTTGCTATGAGACCTGAACTTCACTGCTGTTTGACACAGTGGCTCACCATAACTATATGGATATTGTAAATATCTGATCCATTAGGAGCCCTCTTTTACCAGTATTTCTTAATTTATACAAGCATTGGGCAATGGATGATATTTTGAAAACAGTAGAATAGAATAGGAGCAGGAGCAGGCTCCTAATTTGCAAACCAAATATTCTACATGAAAAGGCTTGTGCAGCATTCAACAATTTATAAATTTTGCCTAGTAAGGCAAAAGTCTGAGAGAAGCCACACCAGTGGACTTTACACTGGAAGGTTAATTAACTTGAGGCCTGATCCAGGAAACACGTGGATAATATCAAGCATATATGTAGTGGGCTTAATGAGACTACTTGTGTGAGCAAATCTGTGTGCATAAGTGTATTTCTGCATAAGGTGTTAGATGTTGGTAGAAAATAGGGGAAGCAAATTTCAGAGTTGAAGGTTCTAAAATGCTCTAGTTATTGTCATAATACAGTTTTTGTTTTTATTTATCAGCTTTCTTCAACCATTTTACATCATGTTCATTCTTAAGATCATTTCTACAAAATGAGGCAGTCTGTTTTTAATTTGCTATTAAACAGAATCTCTGCAGAAGACAACCCCTGTCTCAAGGATGTTGTCCTATAGTTAATCAATGCCAAATAAGGTTCTGAGTTAGATTCTTTTGCTTTCTTCAGTAGCCTTATTACTTTTACGCTATTCTCTACTAGACCATTTGACTCACTGTAATATGCTTGAACTACTAGTCTATTGCACATTTTTTGAATGTGCAAATATGCAAATTGTGGACGGCTGTCTGACATTACCACTGCAGGAATACCATGTCCAGTAGATATTGATTTAATGCATGCTAGTAAATGCTTTGCTGTGATATTTTCCATTAAAGCAATCTCTGCAAAGTGTGAGTAATAGTCTAAAATCAAAGCCTAATCTTTGCCAGTATAATAGAATAAATCAATAACAACGTTTATACCAGGCTTCTAAAGCTTCCTGATGTACCAGCATAGGTGCCTTTGCAGACTTAGTCTGGCATTTTTGCCATGTTTTACATTCCTTAACTGTTGTTTTCCATATCCTCATTCATTTGAGGTCAATTCAACCTATCTCTGATCCTTCTTTTGCATTTTTCAATTCCTAAATGTCCTTCATGAATTCTAATAAGCATGTCAGGCTGTAACACTTTGGGAACAATTGATCTTTTCCTGATAAGCAAAATGCCATCAATCACAGAAAGTTCTTTGCAATGAAAATATGGACTAGGTATATTTTGGTGTCCAGGCCAACCAACAGTTATAAGTTTGATCACTCTTTGCAATGTCTCACCTTGTGCTATGGCTGCTGCAAACGCAGTGCATGTTTTGTCAGAGACTGGGTAGTTTTTCTTTAATAGGTTCACAGGCAACTATATCAGATTCTGAATAATTTTCTGCTACAGTATTATGAAAAGCTATAGCCAGAATGTCCGCAACCTCTAAACCCCTTCCTGGTTTATATTCTATTTGCAAATCCATATAACTTCAACTGAAAAAAATTCTTTCTATTGAGATGCATATTAAAGGCTTATGGCCTGTTTCAGCAATAACTGGTTTCCCATAGGCGAACACATGAAATTTCTTGCAACCATGCACCGAAGCTAAGCCTCCTACTCAATTTGTGCATATTGACAATCAGTTTTAGTGAGTGCCCTGCAAGCATATGCCACTAGTTTCCAGTGTTCATCATACATTTGTAGTAAAGTTGCCCCTATGTCTTCCTTTGAGGCATTTGTGGACAGCTTAGTCTGCCTCTTGCAATCATAAAATCTAAGACAGGAGCCCACTTAATTAGCTGTTTCAGGTTTTCAAATTCCTTGTGTAGATTGGCATCCCATGACTATTGATAATCTTTGTGCCAGAGTGCTCTAAGATTGCTGGTTTTAGCAGCCAAATTAGGTACAAACGTTCCCATAAATCTGATTATTCCTAAGAATCTGTGAACTCTTCCATTGACTACTGCGAGGTGAAGTGTTTGTAATTGTTTTAATTCTGTTGGGATTTATTTGGACTCCCTGTTCTGTAAGTTTTTCTCCCGGGTATGTGATATCTTGGTCTGAAAATTTTCATTTCTGCTTTTAAAAAAAATTTTAATCTTGGCCCTATCCCTTTCTAATGCTCTCTGTAACCTGTAGTCATGTTCTTCTACTGTCCTTCCCCATATTAGAATGTTATCAAAATACCTTAGCTCCTTCTATATCTTCAACTATGTGTGGCACTATCCTATGATATACCTCTGGTGCAGATCTTAACCTGAATGGCAGTCTGGAAAAGCAGTATCTATCATATGGTGTATTATAATTACATAAACTTGTGCTACTCATCTAAGGGGATTTACCAAAATTCTGCTGATGAATCCATCCAATGTGGAGAAATATTTAGCACCAGACATTTCTCCAAAAATGTCTTCCCTAGTGGACATGGGAAAATGTGCTCTTTTGACATATTTGTTTAGTTCTTTCAAGTCTAAGCATAACCTGAGGGTTCCATCTTTCTTTTCTACAATTACTAATGACTAAACCCATTCTGTAGGTGCTTCTACTTTCTTGATTATCTTTAGTGCCACTAATCTATCTAGTTTGTCTTTTGGGCTTTTTTCTCAAAGCTAAAGGAACATTCTTAGGACAATTAGGTTCTGACAATTCACTTTGATATTCTGTTGGCAATAGTCCTATGACCTTATAGACATCCTGAAACTACTCCTCAATACCTGAGTCCCCTTGTCCCTCTAATGAGTATAGTCTCCGTATAAACCTAGAGCTTGACCTGTTTTCAAGCCCAGCATAGGCATGGGTTTTTTTCCTGGCATAATTACAGAATTTTTATTTCAATCTTATCTTTTAACAGCAGCTTTAGTTTACATGTACCCAGAGTAGAAAGGAGCTCTCCACTGTGAGCCCTTAACTTTACCTATTGTCAGTCCACCCAGTTTTTTTCATTTTTTCATTCAAATATATTCTGCTACCACATTTGCTTGAAGTCTCAAAGGTCCCAAAAGTTCCATTCTTTTCCAATCATTTGGTACAGTTGCTTCAATCAAAGCTCCTTAACAAAATGCTAACACGGTTCTCCTCCTGCTACACAGCATGCATACATTGTTTCTTTTTGTCCACCTGCAGTTCCTAATTGCACAGTCTTGCAAAATGATTGAATTCATTGTACTTGTTGCAACATTGCCCAAAGGCTGGCTAATGCTGAAGTCAGTTTGCTTCCACATTGTGTGCAATTCTTTATGTTGTCCTCAACAAACTCCTTATTTGTAAACTCACTTTTTGCATTTCTGCTCTGCACTGCCTTTGTGCTTTCTCTTTGCATTCAGGGTTTGTGAGTCTGTCCATCAAAGCAGTGTCTTGTTTTCTATCCATAAGTATCAATCTAGTCTAGATAACCTCTGCTGCTTGGCATATTCTTACTGCCTTGCCAGGTTCAAAGCTGAATCTTCCAACAGTCTTTTTCTAATCTTTGGATCTTGAAAACCCATCACAATTTGATCTCTGATTATTGAACCTGTGAGCTGTCCATTATTACATGTTTGGTTCAGCAGTGTGAGAGCCAACATAAATTCTTCAAATGACCCTCCCCTCTGAGTTCTCCTGTGAAATTTGTATCTTTCAAAAGTTTCAATTGTCTTTGGCATTTAGTAGTCTTCAAACTTCTGCATTACCATCTTTTAGCATGCCTTGCTCTGCCTGACAGCTGCATTCTGTAATAAACATCTACTGCTTCCTGCCCCACAGTAATTTTACAAAGATAGCTACCTTCTGCTTGTCTTCTTTTTCATCTAAGCCACTCACAGGCCGAATCTCTGTTCAAATGTCTTCCAGTTATCTGCTTCATTCCCAGATAACTTCAACTCCAGTGGAGCTCTCTGCTGCTCCCCTTTCCTTATCCCTGTTGTCTGTCTGCAATCACTCTTGTCAGTCTACTCCTGGCACCATGTAGTGTTTGGGAGTTTGCATAAGGAGACTCAGAATATATTGTTTATTATAGGTTCAGTTCAGCAGCTCAGAGTGATGTTACTGCCTAGGTGGCTGTATCAGAACTGCTCACAGCTCCCCCTAATGCAGGGGCAGGCAAACTTTTTGGCCTGAGAGCCACATCAAGTTTCGTTAATTGTATGGCGAGCCAGTTAGGGGATGGGGTGATGGCCTGGCCCCCACTTCCTATCTGCCCCCCCGGACTCCTGCCCCATCCAACCCCTTCCTCTCATTCCTGACTTGCCCCCCTAGGGACCCCGCCACATCCAACCACCCCTTCTCTCTGTCCCCTGGCTGCCACCGGAACCCCTGCCCCTGACTGCCCCCTGCAGCCCCATCCAAATCCCCCTCCTTCCTGACTGCCCCCCTCCTGGGGCCCCTATCCACACCCGTGCCCCCTGACCACCACCTGAACTTCCCTGCCCTCTATCCAATTCCCCCTGCTCCCTGCCCCCTTACTGCGCAGCCTGAAGCATGGGTGGCTAGCGGCGATACAGCCACAACACCTTGCTGGAGCCAGCCATGCCGCCACCGCCACCATGCAGCACAGAGACCGGGTCAGGCCGGGCTCTGCAGCTGCACTGCCCCAGGAGCTCATAGCCCTGCTGCCCAGAGCATTGAGACTCCCCAAATCCTGCCCCCTCAGCTTTTCAGTGAAACCACACCAATTCCATAGTAGGCAGGGAGGGCAGGATTTGATCTTGTGTGCAAATATGTTGCTACCAATCAACCCAGTTGCTGAATTAGGAATCTAATACAAAATTGCCTTAAAAACATGTCCTTCCCTTGTTCACTGTCATCCATTATAGTGCTGAAATCATCTACTTCACCCTCCACAGCCCGTTTTGTCAACCTCTCACTTTATCTGTTCAACCCTCATCAGCAGTTTTGCAGACAGAGGTCTTATATCTCTGTGGCAGTGTTTTAACAAGTAGTGCTCCCTCACCTTGCCAAGAATAGCCCAGGATTTAACATTCTTTTGCTTCTGCTGTGAGAAACACTGACTCTCTTTTTTTAGCTGATTAACACTCACATTCTGCATTAGCAGACATGTTTTAAATAGCAGAACAGAATGCAATAACCAGCTGCATGCTTTTTTAGCAATACTGCTGACTCAGCTAGAATTTCCCCAGAGGCTCTTGGGATGCAAAGGTTAGAGTGGCAGCTCTGCCGCTTTTGTGTGGGATGAACTGAACACTCTCCTCTCCCTCCCCTATGTCAGCCAATGAGTCTAGCTCTGCTTATCAATGTGAAGGCTAGGCAGATCGATATTCCAGCCTTGTTTGAGGAGGCTAGCACTAGCAATGGCAACAACCATCAGATATCCTTGCTTCCAGGGCCACAAGGAGTCTTTCCCCACCCATTGGACCTCCTGTGAAGGGATCAACCACAATCTGGCCCAAAATGTGTTAACTGCTAATGTTACAGCTGATTAACAAGGACAAGCTGGTAAATAATTGATGGATAGGAAAAAGCCTGCCTGCTAACTATGGTAGGTCCTTTTTAGGTCATATCTTGCTGCCATTTGTTTTTATGCAAATGTAACCCTTCTGCCCCTCTGAGTTGGCAGCAACAATAGCCAGGTTCAGTATCCAGGGGTTCCGTTTTAATAACACTATGCATAACCAGCTCGAGCCCTCACCCAGTGACCTGGGACACTTACATACCACACCCTCCTGGGCGCCTCTAGGAGGCAATACTTCCCCTCTCTCAAGCACGGAGTCTGAGTGTAGCAAAATCCTTTTAATAAAGGAAGGAAACAATGCGGCATCCCATTGGAGAAACACCACAAACAGGATTATAACACAAACCATAAACAAAACCCACCTCCAAGTACATCTGGCAATGTCCTTTTCCCCTTAGGATCTTAAGTCCAATTACCCCAAAGTCCAACAACCCAAAAGTCTCTGGTCAGTGCCACCCCAGAATTCAAGAGTTTATCTGCAGAGTTTTACTCCCCCAGCCTGGGTGTAAATGGGGGGGCAGTCCACACAGGATGTTAAGGGACACCTTAAGTGGGCCAGGGCCAACTGCTCCACCTTTCCGTGGAGTTCTGCTGCAGCCTTCACCACAACTCGCTCCACCACACCAGCTGTGCCGTTCCTCCAGCCGTCCCTGCAAACCACTTCACTCCGCTCACTGTTCCATGGGCTGCTCCAACATGCTGCAAACTGCTCCGCTCTACGATAGGTCTTCAGGCTCCCCCACTGGTTAACGCAGCACTCAGCACTTTCAGCTCTTCATAGGGGAGCCCTGGTGCTGGTACACCATTGGCCCAACATGAATTCAGCTCAGCAGTCTCTAGATGGATTCTTAATGGAATCAAAATTAGCTCTACTCTTTAACATTGGCGAGAGAAGGATGTGCAATTGGTGTTCCAGGTCCTCAAAGGGGGCCCATACCATCAGATACACACTCCAGTCCCCAACCTCTCTTCATTCATGGGGTTTTGGAACCCATGTCCCATGTTCAGCAAGTACCACCCAACTGAGGTTGAGTCATCTCTGTCACAAAGCAGTCCCACAGCTCCCCATTCACACAATCAGGGTGACAAACTTTTTTTTCTCCTGCCCCAATAACAGAGAAATTGGGGATCCCAGAGCTGTTAAAATAACCATCCCAGTCTGCTGTGGGCTTATGCTAAGTGGGGGGTGGATGCCAATGCAAATACTTGAAATCTCTTTCCACACTTTTACAATTCACCACCAGATGTCAGGGTAGCGCTCATCCTGACTCTGCTTACACAAAATTTCCATGTGCATCGCAATGGCAGGATAGAGCCCTTTGAGTGTATCTAAATCCCTCGTTTGTCAGTGTAACCCTTTAGCTATTGCCATTACAACATTTTTCATTCTGTTAAAGTCACTGATATTTTTTCTCTTTGGAGGCCTTTTCTGGCAACCTACAGCATTTAAATCCTTCAGCTCAGATGCTCCCTTCCATTCAGAAGTAAGAGAGATGAAGCATGTTAGTCACATAAAACAGAGAGGTGTCATCATGGAGGGAGAAATCCTGATATGCTTTATTGCCTTTTCCTGAATTGTCACCTGCACCATCTAACATATTTTGGGCACTAATTATTTTATAGGCAGGCGGTGCAGTTAAAACCTTCACTATGGTTGCAGAGATATTTTAGGCATATGGAATCTTTCTGAAAACATCAGAAGTCAATGCAAGTCCATTGCAACTTATAATCAACATATGCCAGCAGAGGTCAAACTTGCTGACATTGCGAGCCACATACAACAATCTTAAGAAGTTTGAGAGCTGGGGCTCGGGGCTTTAGCCCTGTGGGGAGGGGTTTCAGGGCTTCAGCCCCATGGGAAGCACCTTCCTGGGCTTAGGGCTCAGCCCCACTCCTGCTGAATTGTTGAGCTCCAGCAGGAACACCCTGTGGTGCTTAAGCCCTGAGACCCCCCTGCTCCCGGCAGAGGTGATGCATGGGGGGCATGTGGGGTTACATGCCACCCCCCGAGAGTTTTAACAGGGTTTGCTGGCCCTGCTTGGTCACATAGTGCTGTCAAGTCCCTTCCCTGCATGGCAGCTGCTGGAGCCGGCAAGCTGGGAGCTGTGGCCGTGGGAATGGGCAGTGGCAAACAGCTGGGGAGCTGCAGGGAGGGGCCACTGAGGGTAAGGTGGGAGTACCTGAGGGGGTGTGACACCTTTAAATTATGCACCCTCCATGCTCCATGGGCACAAGTCATCTCTGGCAGAAGCCCTTAGCCCCATCACAGGGCAGAATCCCTGAGTTCCCCCCCCAGTCTAGTAGGTGAGAATGCAGGAGGCCTGGGGGGCTCCGCAAGTTGCACTTTAACTTTAAAAGAGATGCATGTGGCTCCTGAGCCACAGTTTGGCCACCCTGCGCTCTGTCCAGTGTGTCTATCCATCATGTAATTCACACAGCTTGATTTCCTGTTTTGCTGTCTCTCTGGCTGAGTCTAAAACAAATCATGTGCAATCAACAAACATCTTATGGGCATTGATCTTCCTGAGAACATCAACTAGTCTCTCTAATTATGATATCTGATCCACATACCAAAACTAAATGGCAACACTCACAAAGGTGTCCTAACAAGCTAAGCGTGCAGCAATAAAAGGGTAGACTGTTTAGTGTGCTTTACACAATTCAAAGCCACTCAAGGGTGCTTTTATTTTTCTAAATGATTCTAGCAGACGTGCATGAAGAGCAATTTTCTGAAGGGCATTTTTAAGATAAGTATGGCTTCTTGTCAGCAGCAGCAGCAGTACCTCTGTTTTGCATACGCATTTGGAAGAGGGTGCATTTACCCATCTGAAAAAACATTCTGGATAGATGACAATATCTATCTCTTTTTGGAATATTGCTCAAACTTGCAAAGTTGCAGGAACCCCATAAAGAGAAATTTATCACCAAATAATAATAATACCTCCTACATAGCACCTTTCATCAGTAGATTTCAAACTAAGGTAAGTGTCTGAATCCTCATTTTGCAAACTGAAGCACAAATGTGAAGTGACTGGCTCAAGGTCACCCAGCAGGCCAATGGCAGAGCCAGGAATAGAAGCCAGCTCTCCTGAATACTAGTCTAGCATTCTGGCCATGAGGCCACACTGCATAGCTATTCTCTATGACACTATAACTGCGGAACCTGGGGTGGGATTTTAAAAAGTACCTAAGTGACTTAAAGGCACAGGTCTCATTTAATCTCAATAGGATTTTTGCCTCTCAGTTACTTAGGATCAGATTTACAAAGGTATTCAGGTGCCTAAAAATGCAGATAGGCATCTAGCGGGATTTACAAAAACAAAGATATTTTTGTAAGTCACAATAGGTTCTTATCTGTATCTTTAGACACCAGACTGCACTGAAAATCTGGCCCTGGACACTTATGAAAATCCCACCTTTATTGTCCACAATCATATTCTATTTTCATAGATTCCAAGGCCAAAAGGAGCCATTGTGATCATCCAGTCAGATCTCCTGCATAACACAGGCCACAGAATGTCTCCAGAATAATTCCTAGAGCAGATCTTAGAAAAACATCTGAACTTGATGTAAAAATTGTCAGTGACAGAGACACCATCAGGACCCTTGGTAAATTGTTCCAATGGTTAATAACTGTCACTACTAAGAAGTTATGCCTCACTTCCGGTCTGAATTTGTCTAGCTTCAGCCTTCAGGCTTTGGATTGTGTTATACATTTCTCTGCTAGATTGAAGAGCCCATTATTAAATATTTATTTACCATATAGGTACTTATAGACTGTACTCAACTCATTACTCGACCTTCTCTTTGTTATACTCAAGGAGCTCAATCTATTTAGTTTATGAGTATCAGGCATGTTTTCTATCCCTGTAAACAGTCTTGTGGCTCTTCACTGAACCCTCTCCACTCGCCAACATCTTTCTTGAATTGTGACTGCAAAACTGGACACATCATTCCAGCAATGATTGTACAGGTGTCAAATACAAAGGTAAAATAACCTCTCCACTCCTGCTCAAGATTCCTTTTTTATGCATCCAATGATTGTATTAGACGTTTTAGCTATAGCACTGAAGTGGGAACTTAGGATCAGCTGATTACTCACCCTATTTCCCAAATCTTTTTCAGTCACTGCATCCCTGAACACAGTCTCTCATCCTGTGAGTATGACCCACATTCTTTGTTCTTAGATGTATACATTCACATTTAACCATATTACAATGCAGATAGTTTGCTTGCAACCGGCTTACTAAGTGATCCAGATCACTCTTTATCAGTGACCTGCCCTCCTCATTATTTACCACTCCTCCAATTTATCAGTGACCTGCCCTCCTCATTATTTACCACTCCTCCAATTTTTATGTCATCTGCAAACTTCCTAAATGATGATTTTATGTTTTCTTCTATATTATTAATGAAAATGTTGAATAGGGCAGGGCCTAGAACTGACCCCTGTGGGATCCCCTAGAAACATACCCACTTAATGATTCTCCATTTACAGTTACATTTTGAGACTTGTCAATTAGCCATCTTTTAATCCATTTAACTTGTGTTGTGTTAACTTTATATCTTTCTAGTTTTTTAATCAAAATGTCATGCAGTACCAAGTCAAATGCCTTACAGTAGTCTGTTACATCAACACTATTATCTTTATCACCCAAATTTGATCTCTTTTTTTGGATGAGATTATAAGTTAATTTGACAGGTCTATTTTCCAGAAAGCCATGTTGATTGGCATTAATTATATTACCCTTGCTTAATTCTTTATTAATCAAGTCCCATATCAGCTGCTCCATTATCTTGCCAAGGACTGATATCAGACTGATATAATCACCAGGGTCATCTCTTTTAAAATCTTTGCACAACATTAGTTTTCTTCCAGTCTTCTGGAACTTCCCTGGTGTTCTAAGACTTATTGAAAATCAACATTAACAGTCCAGTGAGCTCCTCAGCCAGCTCGTTTAAAACATTTGGATGGTATTTGGGTCCTTTCTTTTTAGTGCTATCACACCCGTGCACTGAACCTCTATGGTGCACAGCTGGGACCACATAACTGAAAAAAATGTAATCCCTATAACCTTTATATTAAATAGGTGGTGGTGATGGGGCGGGGAAATGAAGTTATAGATGAGAAAGCTAACAGAGGTAAGTGAACAATATCAGACCTCTTATATGCAATTCATGCTATGGCTCTTGTGTACAAAATTTTTTTTCTTGATATACACTAAAAGTACATCAGCAATACAAAGTTGAGATACCCAGGAGCAGTTTATGAATACAGGTATCTTGGAGACACCCACACAGCTAGTTGCCTCACTCGTTTAAGCTGGAAACCAAGTTTTTCCATCTACTGTAGCATGTTAGGGATGTGATTGTAACAAAAATAGTTCCCTGTTTGAAATGTAATTGCCCCTTTGTGTTTAATTTGGTTATCCATTGTTCATTTAAATTGCCCACTGTGTGGGCTGTGGGCTATATTATTGTTCAAACACAACTGGAATATATGCTATTTGCTTTTCCTACCTTATAATATCAAATAATGTAATTTTAAAAAGAAAATTTACTGAAAAAGACCCACTATACCACTAATGAAATACAGGCTAGTTACACTAAGGATAATGCAATTTTTACTACATAGTAAAATAGTAACATGTAACAACATGGATATTTTTATGGAGTTAAATGACCACTAGGAGGTGGATTGTAAGTACTAAGTTATTTCTTATAGATAACCAAACAGCCAGCTTGCTCAGTCAAACTCACAATGTCACTGAAAGTTTTTCTTGAAAAATAATAGCTGGATTAAGTACCAGGTATCCTAAACTTTTGGTCATTAAGAATCCAAGTTGCAGTCATGACATAGATGTGAAAGGCTCTATATTCCCAGGTCCGGCCATTTTTACAATGTAAGACTTTAAAGCACTGTATTTGCTATGCCAAAAACCCCTTTACGCTGGTGTAAATTTGGCATAACTGCACTGGAACCAATGGAATTGCTCCAAAATTAAATGGTGATATCTGAGAGCAGAATTTGGCACACCGAGTCTACATAATTACTGCAAAATCATAAACATGTTAATCTAAACTATTCTTCTAGGGTCCACTTCTGCTCTTGTTTATACCCATGTGCCATTGACTTCAAATACAACAATACTTGGCGCACAGTGTAATAACACCAGTGATGAAGTGAAAATAAGAGCAGTTTTCCACCTTGTTGTTGTTCTAAGCATGAACTGAAGCACCAGCAGCTTTATTTAAGATGACAAAACTTTTATGCCTCAGTGAGACAATTTATTTCCAATCTTACAGAACATCCTAAAACTGTCTCATAGTCCACAGCTTCTGCTCTTTCCGGCACAGCTTTTGTACAGAAGGTAAGGCTGGAGACTTGGGGTCAATACTCAGCAGGTATAAATTGGCATAACTCCATTGAAGTCAAAGTTTGGAGCTGGGCCAGTGCACACCAACTGAGAATCTGGCCCTTTCTGTTTGCGTGTGTTCTCACTAAATGGGAGCATTCCAATCTACATAAAATGGACACAAATCAGACATCAAGAATTATAACATTCAAAAACCAGTTGGAGAACACATCAGTCTCCCTGGCCACTTGATTACAGACCTAAAAGTCACAATATTACAACAAAAAAAAGTTCAGAAACAGACTCCAACAAGAGATTGTTGAATTGGAGTTAAATTGCAGATTGGACACCATCAAATTAGGCTTGAATAAAGACTGGGAGTGGATGGGCCAGTACACAAAGTAAAACTATTTCCCCCCTCCGTCCCCACAGTTCCTCACATGTCCTTGTCAATTTCTGGAAATGGGCCATTTTCATTACCACTACAAACATTTCTTTTTCTCTCCTGCTGATAATAGCTAAACTTAACTGATCACTTTCCTTATAGTGTGTATGGTAACACACATTGTTTCATGTTCTCTGTGTATATATATATCTTCCTACTGTATTTTCCACTGCATGCATCCAATGAAGTGGGCCGTAGCCCATGAAAGTTTATGCTCAAATAAATTTGTTAGTCTCTAAAGTGCCACAAGTACTCCTGTTCTTATTCCAATCTGTAAAGCTGTTGATTTCCTGCAACAAGGATGAGTGCTGGTATATTGCACCTGAATCAATTTTGTTGGCATAGGCAGAGAGAATTAACTTGCATTAACTGCTGCAACTTCATCTTTCTGCAAGTACATGATCTCACTAAATCTAACAAATATTCTTCCTCTGCTAAATTTGCTGAAGTTTCCCAGATAAACCTGACAACCCTATTCCATTTCTGTAGAGAAGTTAAATCTTTCCTTTTATAAAATACTCTCAGTATAACATGAATAACAAGAAGAACTATGCTGATGCATAAAAACTGGAAATAGGCAAAATGTTTGTTGAATTAAATGTTGAATGGGAAAAGAATGGCTGAAAAAGACATGTTTAGAATTGTTTTCTAACCTGGCCTTGTTGCCTGTAGAGAATAATACAAGCTACACTACAGGAGTACGAATGCTCGAAGATCCCTGCTGCTGTGATGCTGTACATTTTCCATTTCCAAGCAGCATAGGAGCAACTCAAGTCCTCTCACAGCCTGACTAGGGAAGTGATGCAATCCATGCATCAATTGTGCAGATACATAGTCTATTTGTTAAGGGAGACATTCACCTAGCACCACAGAGCTGCAAAAAGCTCCCAGTTCAGTGGAGCTAGTGTGGGTATTTAGCACAGAGAGAAAGTAATTCTAGAGTAGGCATGCAGAAGGGTACTGGAATTCTTGCATTTATCGGAGCTGAGCTCTGTACCAGCTCCATGTGGAGAAAAAGGTTGAGGCATGCTGCAGAAGTATTGGGGGAATGTCTACATACACAGATGCGGTAGCCACATGCTCTGATGAATAGGATAACCTGCTGCATCTCAGTGGCAGAAGCAGCAGCTGTGATGGAGCTGTATAATTCCTCTGGACCAGGTTCTTTAAAGACACATAGGTATTGCTGACTGAGTGGAGGAATATCTAACCTCTGGCTGGCCCATTGCTTAGTGAAATTTTAAGCCCTAAGGTAGGCAGCTCGGTGTCTCCTAGACCCCCTATAAAGAGCATGGGGATAGTTAAGCACCTAAGAAAGGGATTTTCAGGAGCTGGACAGCTGAGCTAGCCCGGAGTGAAATGCCCAGGTGAACCTGACTGATGGGCTGGAAATGGGCACCTTCCTCCACTCGGGATCCTTAGCTATGAAAACTCTCCTGGAGTTAGGCAACTAAGCCAGGTCAGCCACTTAGGTACCCAATGCCTGAGCAGCCAAAACCATCATTCACTTCCTCGCTTAATACTGCTATTGTGCTTGGCCTACATTTCCCTGTGCCCCTGACTGTCTTTTGTGTGGATGCTGTGCATAGGTGCAGACTTCCTCTCTACCCTGGGGGTGCTCAACTGCTCTTTCCACTCCTTTTCCCAAGCCACCTACCCTTGCCCTGAGTCTTCCTGCTCTTGTCCTGCCTCTTCCCCACTTCTTTCTGGCCCCTCCCACAGTGTGCCCTGTCCCCATGACAGGCAGGAAGTGCTGGGAAGGAGGGGAGGAGTTAATCAGTGGGCTGCCAGGAGGCAAGAGGTGTTGGTGGGAGAGGAGGAGCTTAGCTGCCAGTGGGTGCTAAGCACCCACTAATATTTTTCTGTGGGTGCTCCAGGGCTGGAGCACCCGCAGAGTCGGTGCCTTGGATGCTGTGCCATTCCCCCATCACTATCCCCATCCTTGGTCTTTGTCCAGCCTCCTGCTGCAGAGTCTGAGAGATATCAGGTTTTAGGCATGCTCAGAGCATACCTACAGAATTGGGTTCTGCTAGCAAGATGGGGGTTCTCCTTCCTAGTTTAAAAATTCTGCTTAGGAGACTTTTGAGTTTCAGCTTGAGCTATGGCTCTGAGCAGCTTGTTAACTGTGGAGCATCAGCAGCATTTAGGCTGCTTTAAAAATGCCAGTCAGTGGAAATGTAGGCACATAGTGGACTTAGGACATGGGTCCAAAGCACAGAAAGTGGCATAAACTTCCCTGTGCACCTCATCTCTTTAGTGAAAAATATTACTCAAAACTAGCACAACAGATTTAGCATTAAGCTCGTCAAGCTGTTGCCCTTCCTTCCCAGATACAGACAGTTCAGAGTGAATCTGAGTGATTTTTATCTATCAAATAACAAAATTTCCTCAACCGGACTTGACCCTGTGGCTAAGTAAAGACAATAAAGTTACCCCTTTGCTTTCAATACAATCTTTGTTTTCCTTTTATTTAAAGGTAAAGTCTGGCCAGTTTTGCTGATTTTTTTGTGTGTGACGTTAGTTAGGTTTCATTGTACATCAAAGTTAATTATAGGTCAGTTCTACTGTACCTAAAGTAAAACTTGTACCAAGCCTTTCTGTAGTCTTCTGTCCAGATGCTCAGCTCCTTCCACCTTTTCTTCACAGTCTTTATTGCAAGCATTTTTAGTAAATAGAATGTACAGTTCTACTTCTAACAAAGGAGAAAAGCAACTATTTCTCATTGGTTGCTTTAGACCGTATTTCCTTTGTGGGAATCAGCTTTTTTGGAAATTCATCACAGAAAGCTAAGAGAATGCTGTTACCAGAATAGGTTTTCCTCTCATCTGGCCTACTAAGAATACTGCAGAGGGAAGTTCGTGCCACATCTGAGAAGTTGCCTTCTTAGAAGTGTGAAAAAAGAAACTTTTTTTGTCCGTTTCCTTTTCTGCAGCTTTTCACAGTTTAACTAGCCAATAATAGCAATCCAGAATGTCCTCTGTTGCTGCAGTTCTGAAATCCTAAAAAAACACCCTACCATATGGCAAGCCCAGGGGGAAATAAACTAAAATGAACTGACAAATTAGAAGTGAAAACACTGATTCTCATTGCTTCCTCTAATTCTTCAAGGAAGGATTAGAGATAGAGAGCAACATTCAGAACAAGTGTAAGTCAATAAAACTCCATTGAAATCAATGGAACTCAAATGACTTACACGAGGAAAGAATTTGGCCCAAAGGTGACATTTCACAGATTCTTTTAAACTAGAACATAATCATTTGGGGTGATGTAGTGATTCTTTAGCCATAATTAATAGATAGAATTAGTAAGGAGAGTCTGGACCCATTACATATTACAGTCTCAGCAATCCTGGAAAATGTTCTCAAGTTAGACTCTCAAGTGTATATCAGAATAGCCTTTAACCTTACTCTCTCTGACACTGTTATAAAAATCAAGCAGGTAAAAAAGCATATCAGGAAACTGATTTTAACCAAGAAAAGCGTGGAAATTCAGTTCTAGTGTTGAAGTCCCACTGTGGTGAGACTCAGTAACATCAGGATCTGCAAACTTGACAGTGTGTCTTTCACATCAAAAGTGATACAGTCATGCTTTGGTTTTATTTCTCATTTGTCTGAATTAGAAATAGAGATGTGCTATATTGGAATCTGTTAGGTTATTGCAGACAGTCAAAACAGGTTTGCCACTAATTCAAAAATAGTGCAGAGTTTTTGAGGTTTTTTTTTAAATCATTGGTGGCAATAAATTGAATCAGCCAGTTCATTTCTGTGTTAAGAATAATTATCTGACGTATGATTTTTGTTCGTTTCTTTTGACATACTTGTTTCAGTATAACTGTTCTTTCTTTTACTGTGTAAAGCACAAAATATGTGGCATGACAGAATACTACAATATATATGGAGCAGAGCTGGAAATTCAAACTAAAATATACTGTACTATGACTCAATGTTTTGTTTTGTGTCTTGGCAGGTAATTGAGAGCAGAAGCAGCTGAGGAAAGTGGGTAGTTATTAAGCTAAGGGCAATGGGTAATTTGCTGCATACAGTCTTGTTTAAATCAAGTGGTTTATATCTATAAACAGTGCTGCAGTTCATGTTGTGAAAGCTACAAGCATAATTTACAAACAGAAAGATCTTTCGAACTTTGGACCTTTGACTGTTTATTAATAATCTTACACATTTCAGGAAACATTCTGACACTACAATATCAACCAGGTATAGTGAGACTGTAACTATTGTTTTTGTTTTGGTGTTTTCATCCTATCCCTAGCATAGCTGAATGAACCTAATATTGTTTTCAGTGTTGTAGCCACAGGTCCCAGAATACCAGAAAGAGAAGGTGGGGGAGTTAATATCTTTTTTTAGACCAGCTTCTGGAAGGGGCAACCTTTCAAACTTTGCAGGCCTGAAGAAGAGCTCTATGAAGCTTGAAAGCTTGTCCCTTCCACCAACAAAAGTTGGTCCAATAAAAGATATCACCTGACCTACCGGGTCTCCCTAATGTTGTTGATACTCTGTTTCGCAATTGTCCCTTCATATGCTGCCTTATTATATAACACTCTTCCCTTGATCAACAAACTAGAAACCAGGACAGAACAAAGCAAACAAATTAGGCCTGCACCTCATTTACCTGTGGGAATAAGTTGCAGTTACAACCATTTTAAGGCCCGTTTATATTCTCAGAATATTGTAAAGGGGCCTTATTTTGAATGGGAGTCATTTTCTTTCCACATGGATAACATGTAATCCCTGGAAAACACATGCAATTACTTTTAGGACCAAATTCTTCCTTCACTTCTGCCAATTAACCCCTGTTGAATGATCCAAAGTTATTCAGGGTGGAGCCTGTCCAATTTTCCTGCTTGTATATGGGTACATATCAACAGAAATGTACATGAACATGAATTCATGTATGTATGAATTAAGTGCAGATGGGTTTCTGCTCTAAAGGACAAGGCAGAGGGGCTAAAAGGCAGCTGAAATCATTGAAGCCAAAGTAGAGCTAGCAGGTGCTTCCAGCTGCATAGGAACATTAGCCTAAAGGTAAGATCTAATAGTGGAAACACTATTAGATGGGATAAAAGACCTATTTATTCATCTTTATCTCTAGATTCTCTTCAGTTATTGTCTGGGTTGCCTAGCTGTAATTGAAGACAGAATTTAACCCAATGGGATTATGCTAGACCAGAAATCAGTGATTTGCCACATAGATTTATTTTTGTGTTAGTGATTTTTAATGTTTTTCAAATATGGGAGAATAATTTCACATATGCCTTTGCCCTTTTACAGATTTATTTACTTTGTGTTTAAAAATAATCTCAAGGCCCTCTCCCATCAAATCTTATAAAACAAGGATATTTACTGAGATACCAATAAATGTGACAGAACTGTATTGCCCCAAAACAACAGTTAATTTAGAATTTGTGGGAGTGACTATATTTTATTATTGCAGCTATCCAAAACATGATATTGAGCTGCTAATAATTAGCACTTCACATACTCAAAGCTATGTACAATCACTAACTTCTTAATCTTCATAGCCACCCTATCCCCTTTTTAAAATTCAAGGGAAACTGTTGTGACAGCTCAATGAAGGGATTTAGCCAACACTCCCAATGCCTTGTTTATTCATTGAATGCATACTGATTCTTGGCTCTTTGAGAACTTCAAACATAATAATGATCACTGAGGTTGTGTTAACTACTGGTTCCACATCAGTGCTGCTTATCTCTGTACTGTGTTTTTGCATATTCAATTCCCACAGGTCAGTCAGCAAAAAAGCAACATTTTGAAAGGCTGATTTGTCCTTTTGAAAGGCTGGTTGAAAATTATCAAGAAAATACAATTAGCACAGATCCTACGGCCTTTTTATCCTGTTAGAGTACGATGATGCAGTGGATAAAAATGCCTTGCAAAGCTTTTTAGGCTTAAAACAGTGTAACAAAATTGATATAATTAAATTTTAACCAAGTCACTTATTGCCAACCATGTACTACTGTGCTTTTAGGAACTGAAACCTACATAAACTAACAGAGATGTTTAATTTCCTGATGGTCTGTAAATCTGTTTGCCAAAAGAGCTGTACATAAATTGAACATATTCAAGGTATGTCTAAGTATTTTTAGGATCAAAGGAAAGCAGAGATCATGGCCTCATAATCATGCTATATTGAAACGTAGTATTGAATGCTATAGGATGGATTGCTCTAGGGCTGAACAGCTCTAGATGTACATGGCCTGGAAGAGCATAGGATGTCATAATTAACTCTGAAGAAGGTGCTGATTTTTAATTTAAAACTTGTAAATAAATAATTTTAAATAAAACTAATTTATTTGCATGGCAAACTTTCATACAAAACATATCTTTTGAACATAAATATTAGTAAATCTAAAGGCATATGGCATTTTACATTTAAAACAATGCTATACCATGAAGAATGACTCCTTAAAAGTAGTATTGTGGGGCTGCTTCTCGGTGACTCCAGGCCACACTAGTATTTGCTCAGTTTACCAGAAAGACACTTTTTCCTAGTATTCAGCCTTGAAAAGTCAGGTAGGAATTGGGAAATCAAACTGTGCTCTTTCCTGCACTTATTTTATTACCATTAGCCTGCCTCAGCTGAGATGTATTATCTGTATACTTCTAGACTTGAAAAACTGTTGTTAACATGTATCAGATACCCTCCTCATCCCATATTAAATCAACCTTGTCTTGCTGGTTGTAATTAAACTGGACAAATTAGTGACAGGGATATTTTGTTGCATAAGAAAAGGATTACGTGGTACTGAAAATGTATTAAGGTGGCAAAACAAAATTCAGCAATTACAATTTTACGGATTAATTTACCTTCTATTTTCTAAACATTCTTCTTATCTCTTAATCATAAAATATTCTTCTGATTATTGTACAATGAAGATTAGCAGTCTCCATTATCAAGTACATAACCAGGGATGAATGAGATATACAAAACACCATCCTTGAACTAAATGTTGAAGAGTTTAAAATCCAGATCAAGACATGAAAAATTAGCACTTTTGCAACAGTTCCTTTTACACACAAAAAAATCAAGCTGACAAAGTGTCAGATCTGAAGATATTAATCACCACTCTTTGTCAGAGTCTTTCGTTTTCAAAACCACTTTGTTCTATTTATACAATAAAAGGTCAACTGTAATCTGGTAAAAATGCAAAAATAAAATACAACCAGTTTTGTTCATATGCCAAAGTGTATCCTTCGAAAATGTTAAAGAACAGTCATTAATATGTGATGGAACAAGCCAATCTTTAGCTCACCTGCTTCTTAGTCAATCTTAAAGGGAAAGAGCAGAAGTGAAATCTGCAAAAGGAATGAAAGTAGCTTTAATTATTTCCATATATCATGGAGGCCTGCTGTTGCTATTAGTATTTAATACTTCTATTATGATAATGCCCACAGCCCAGAATAGCCATCATTATACTTGATGCTGTACATAGAGGTAAACATTCCCCAAAAGAGATAGTATCTAAAAAACTATATTTTGTTCTGAAATGGTGTATTTAGCAGCAAGATGGATTTCTGAAAGTCACACTCCAGTTACCAAAGCTGATGGTGTCTGGTTCCTGGTTAGAAAACTAGCTAATCACAAAATTTTTGCAACTGCAACAAAAGTTTAATATAACTGACATCCAGCTCATTTGAACCCAGCTGTACACCACCAGAGGATTTCTTTGCGTCAGGTGAATCCCCAGCTACTCCTTGGATGGGGCATAAAGAAATCTAGCCTATATATGTGTCCAATCACATAATTCATTTTCAACCCAGACCTCTGGTTCCAAGAATTATTCACTTTTCCTGTTTCCCATTGTGTTTGGAGTTCTCTAATGCAGCTCTCCCTGCTGATTCTATGGCTATTATTAAAATGCAAACAATAGGTAAGTGGCATCACTCGGAGAGGTTTCTGAGATCTCGTCAGTGGCTCTTAGAATTGTTATTCACACTTCATTATCCATCACCAGGCTATTCATTTAAACCTCGTCTACCCCTCAGGGATCATGCCTGGCCATGACTTAACAGACAGATATCAAATATTAGACCCCTATCTGCATTTATCAGTGCTAGAGCTTTACAGTGCCTGCCTGGCTGTTAAGGTCCACATAGGTTGCAGATGTGAATGACACAAGGGATGGAATTCAAGTTTTCATAAGAAATCAGAAGTTGGTATCACTGCTTTTCTAGGACTCTAATCCGTTGAAGGAGGACCTCAAAAAGGAAAACCAAAGCGCTTTCATAGTCCCCAAAACTTTTCATCCTAGAGGCACTGAATGCAGACCCATTCTTCAGTACACAGCTCTGTTAATAACTCTTCAACATTCTCTTTTTTTCTTCAATGGAAAGGGAGCATAGAACATTGAACCCTCAGCACTAGTTCAGCTTTCCAGCAGAAAGAAGGAAATGTTAATGAACCCTCGCTTCCTCAATGATTATTAGCTGTATGGGGAAATGTAGTTTGTAAAGGCATTTCTCTGTTTTTGACCTCCAGATCAGTAGCCTTGAGTGATTCCAATCCTATGGTTCTATGATTTTTAGAGGAAGTTCTGTTGCTCCTATTTCTCTGCTCTTCTTGCTGGATCAGTCCCAGTGAGTCTGCAATTCATTGTTCCAACGAATGTGGTGATATCCCAGGAGACTACGCTATATTCAGTGGCATGCCTTCAGAGAGGGCTGCCGCCGACTAATGTTCAATTCCTGGTCCTGCTTTTGCCTAGGCCTTGGACTCAAATGTATTTAGAGGACAAGCACAAAGATGAATGTGTGTGTTTTTGTAGCACACTTATGCCTGATGGCACAGATATACAGCACAGCAGAAGTTGTGGAGGCTGTGAAATAGTTGTGCTCTGATCTTCCCTCAATGAACTGAATGAGCCAAATGCTTTACTCAGTTACATAAGTAGAACTTTCTCATTCTGTAGGGATTGCATTACCTCAGGACAACCAGCTAACCACTCTGGTGGAAGTTGCATTGCTGACCTTTACATATGAATGCTCTCTATATTATCTAAACAAATTGTTTTAATCACTTTTCATGACATCTATTTTGTGAAGTTCAAATGGATTAATTTTGTATCAAACCATGATGTTGACCTTTCAATCAAAATTGTTTTAAAAATCAAGGAGAACACACTATTTATCTTGAATTTCAATTAGACTTATACAGTAGGTGCTGTAAAGAGCTTTATTACCTCAGATTTCAGAGAAAAATTGAGAGTTTGTTCTCTAATTAAGTTTAGCGTTAAGAAATTACTTCTATTAATGGCTGGCTTGTTTGTTTACACTGCTGAAAGGTGGAGTAATTTATCCATGCTGTCTTAAAATAATTGGAATGAATGAAACAGCTGAAAAATATGTTTTAGTATTCAATGAATCATAGGCCTCTCTGAATTTGAAGGCATTGAATTACCATTTATGTTTCAATGTAGTTAGATAGTAGTTATCAAAAAAAAAGTTCACATTTCTCTCTCCTTTTATATTTGGCTGAATTTGGGTTATTTGGGGTATTTCCTGCTGTTAGAATAGTAAAGTTGTAAAATAAAATAAAAAAAACCAGCACACTTCAACAGGAAAGTAGCAACTGGAAACAGAGGGGAAACACTGGCCATATGGCAACCCTAGACCCCTACCAATGGTAAGAAGTGAGCGTAACATGTAGGACTGTGAGTGCCAGTGAGTACAGCAGTGTGCAAGTGGTTTTGTTAATATAGCTTATGTTGCTCATGGAACTGGTGTAAGTTATACTGGCAAAAGCACTTTTTCTGCTGGTATAAGCTGTATCTCCAGTAAGAAGGATTGCTGGTATAGCCAAGTGTAGTGATATTGGTAAAATTTATCTAGTGTAGACCTGGACTAAGTGGAGCAACATACACCAATAGTTAGGTAAGCTGTGAGACAGTACATATACACCCTTTATGCATGGTGCAGCCCCAAGAGAGGTTCAATCTGCCTGAGGCACAGTGTCTTCAGTGCTCCTGAAGCAATGAAGTTCCATACTTCCCATCACACAGTGCAATGGCATATGGTCCACAATCTAGATCTGAGCAAATACTGAACAGTGGAGAGGTAAATATTAGAGGATTTTTTTTTCAGTGGCATCAACTATATGAACATTTTTCGCCTGATCCCAGTAGACACCATAGGTTTTGTACATGACTTTCTGTACTTCCACATTACGTAGTCCTAGAAACATATATTTTGCTGTCACTTGTGTATGAAGCAGACAGTGAGTAAATATGATGGGGAGTGTTAGGAACCTTTGTGGTACAATACTACTATGTTTTATAAGTGTGCTTGCTTGTCGTCTATTGTCTGGCCATTGTTGCATAGCTATTGAAAGAGCACTTGTTAAGCATGTGTAGACATGCAAAAACTGCACCCCTAAAATCTTGGGGGGGTTTCCAGCAGTGTAGCCAAAGTCCCTATGACAACTGTTAAATCATTAGAGCTGGTCAGGAACCAGAATTTTCATGCTGCAGGAATTCTGACATTTGAAATATTTTTTTCATTATGAATCAAAACAAAAAGCTGAAATTTCAAAATTTCCCACAATATAAAACATCTGAAAATTTTTGATTGGGGACTATGGAAATGTTTCATTTCAGCACTGCTGATCAACACAGTCATTTCAATTAATTTCATTTGGACTATTATATTAAAATATTAATTTTAAGATTACATTATATTTATATATTGTATTTATGTACCTATAATATATATGGCATCTCATTTAATGCAATATGAAAGTCAAAACAAAATGAATTGAACCAACAGTATTAAAATTAATTTTTGACATTGTTGTAACAAAATGTTTTGACTCTTGCCCATCTAAAAATATTGTCATAATCCACGTTCCCGCAAAACATTTCAATTTTGATGAAACTGTATTTTCGACAGGAAGCTGTTCTATTAACAATGTTTCAACAAGCTCTATTAATAATGCCATGATTATATAGGTGTTATTTTGCACCCTCATGTGCACTTTGGAAACTTAGCCCTTAGTTCCATTTCCCTTCCTCCCACTGAGAGAGAGGAGTTCCAGAGTACTTTAGACCCCCTTCCCTATCACACTTCTTGGGATAAAAGAAAGGATTGAACAACAAGGCAATGTTACAATGGATTGATATTACATCAGGATTTGCCGAGATGATTACTTTGTGCCCGTGTGCTGTTCCATCTAATTATAAAAGGGCTTTTAAGTGTTGGGGAGTAAGTATCAATGAGACAGAGATCTTCAGAAATGATCCTCTATTTTGTGATTCTGAAATAACTGTGTTGTTGAGTAAGCCTGACTTGAACTTCCTTGATTAGGAAAAACTTGATGAAAATTAGAATACAAATCCATTTAAATCAACATCTACATGATGAGACTCATCTACAGTAATTGTCAAAGATTAATCATTTAATAATATTTCTAAATTACCACCAGTGAAACTCTTATTCTTTCTTTTATTTTATAGCGGAGACGTGCAAAATATGTTGATTCTGAGTAAATTAACCTTGGATGCCTTTATTTGCTCATGTCAAGAAGGTAAGTGTCTGTAACTAAATCAATAACAGTCAGGGCTCCTGTGATGAGGTATATAAACCCCACACTGGGATACCAGGGCCCAAGTGGCTCTGCCCTGCTGCACCTGCAGAGCCTATGCCAGCTGGAGGAGGAACTTAAAAGGGAGTAAGACAGCTGAGAAGGGGGCAGACAAGATAGTAGCAGAGACTTATATTGGGAGTTCCTGAATAAGGATCCAGCTAGACTCCTGGCTGCATTGGAGAGGGCTACAAGTAGGGTGACCAGACAGCAAATGTGAAAAATCGGGACTGGGGGTGGGGGGTAATAGGAGCCTATATAGGAAAAAGACCCAAAAGTCGGGACTGTCCCTATAAAATCAGGACATCTGGTCACCTTAGCTATAAGCAGCAGCTAACCCAAACCCTAGAGGAGGAACTATCCCTTCCTTAGAACTAGGGAACCATTCACTCCATCTTTTGGTGGATCATTTGTGAGATTTCTGATCAGATCCTGGACTGGGTGGGTAAATGGTAGAAAGTGGCTTGGGAGGCAGCCCTGAAGAGCCTGTAGGTATCTGAAATTGCTGCATCTTGGAGGACCCTCGATCAGAGCTCAGTGTTGAGGTTGGGCCTGGGCTCTTCTATGAATTCCCCCATCCTGCAAAGGGTGCACAAATTCCTTCCCTCCTGGAGCTAAGTGGAACAGATACACTGTGAGAGGTTAGGACGCACAGCACACAGAGATCTTGACATGGGCTGAAGACTTTTGTGGGGAATATTGGACTTACATATATATTTTTGGACTCCCTTATTCCTGTGCCCTCAGAAGGGGGAAGACTGAACTGGTGACTTGGCCAGAGAGCCAAATCAGTATCTACTGAAAAGGAGATCACCATTGCACTGGAGTGACTACCAGCAAGGGACGCTAGAGATGGCGGAGAATCATGACCCACATACCTAACCAGTATGTGGTACCATTGTTAAGCACAGCCTGGCACAGCTCCAATTAATATTTCCTTCAAAATTTTCTTATATCAACAACCATCTTGACAAAAGTTTTTCGATAAATTGAAACAGATTAGACACTAGTTAGAGTTAGATGAAGGCAAATAATATCAAAACAGGTACTTGAAGCCATAGACTACAGTAGTTGCTCATGTGTTTATTTTGGAATATACTATGCATACAGATAAAGGAAAATGAACTGTATAGATTCAGATAAATAGCTTGGTTTAGATAAATAGAACATCTGACCCTCTGCTCCTTTTCAATGTAGTAGTTAATAATTGGTATAGTATGTGGAGAGGGGGAAAAAGGTCAGATTAGAGTTTAAGGAGAAGAGACAGTATGAATTATCAGATTGTTTTTGTACACAACATCAGGGACCTAATGAAGATACTTGAATAGACAGGAGAGACATGAAATTTGGACTCTGGCTCCAAATTGCAGATGCAGCAGTTAAAACAGATAGGGAAGATGAGGACAGTCAGGAGTTACAAAGGGGATTCTGGCTGGTGAGAGAGGGGGAATAACAATAATGGAATTTCTTGCTGGCTTTCCCTAGTGCAGATCTTCTGTTAAAATTTAGGCTCATTTTTTATTGTAAACCAAATGTGCACTTGTTCTCCACCCACAAAACTCCTTGTGTGATTTTTGTTGCTCATGAAAATCAAAAACTAGTTGCATAGCCTGGTGCATAAGCTATCCCCACACAGCTCTGCCAGTACATCTCAGTCCCAAATACAACACCTCCTCTGTGCCTATCCTGAGCCTCTTGAGCAGAAACTGTTAGTCATGCCATATTGCGTGGGGAATTCGTGATCTGAGAAAACACCGCTATAAACTAGAATGAGATGATCAAATGCATTTTCACTTATGAGCTATAATGAGCTCCAAACTTAGGACTTTAGAAGTGCAAAACTAGTGTGTGAATATACTGCCCTGCCGGGGGTCTCTTACATCTTTTATTTTTGGCTACTTAAAAAGCTTGTTGCTATCTTGCCATCAATTTATTTCAAGGGCTCAGCTCTCAAGTGAGTTATGACTCCTCTACTCCACTCAGGTGGCAAAAGTAGCTGTAATCTATCCACATATTCCCAGCAGAGAATTCCTCAGGCAGAACTCTCTGCCTAGGGTAACTGTGTTAGATCTCACACCCACCAGTGTAGGGATATGTTGGGGAGATGATGGTGGGGAGTTCTGCTATGGCAATCCTCCACTCTCATGACAAGGACCGTCTGTCAGTGGCAAAAATTAGAGTTGCTGGGCAAGTCTAAGAGGAGACTGAGTATGAGAGAGATGTAACCTGCTCCTTTATTGTCCTCCTTCATCTCCCTGATAGCTGACTGGAGTTCTGGTGCAAAATAGGATCTGGACTAACATAGCTAAAACTGAACAATCTGTTTGTCTGATCTATTTAGGTATGTATAAAGCCCTCTTCAACTTGGTATCTGAGTGTCTGAGATTCCAACTTCCTCCACTCCTCCATTCTCTCTCACTATAGCTACCTCCACCACCATCAACTCTGTCTCTCAAGTCTGTATAGATCTTTGATTTCTCCCTCCTCCTTTGTTTCTCACATCCAGACTGAGGATCCTATTGCGTCTTACCCACAACATCTCCAAAATCTGATCTTTTCACTACTCCACATCAGCAAAAATTCTCATCCAATGCCCTTATCATTTCACATCTTGAAAATTGCAGCCTCTTCAGACCATTCAAAATGTTGCCATTAAGTTCTTGTTGTTTTGCCCCTTGATCTGACAACCTTTGAATTACTGCAGGGGCAACGCCATCTTTGCTGTGTCAAGTTTAAGCTTCCCCTCAATTTCAAGGCCTTACATAATTACTCCCCCTCCCATTATTATTTGGATTACTTATGTCTCTGTTGTGCAAGACACTGTACAAACAAATAAGAGAAATGGACCCTCAAAGACTTTTCAGTCTAAGAAATCTTACTCTTAGCTGACTTTGGTTTTTTGCTTTGCCCCTTTGGAACTGCTGGTGGAGCAGGAGGAATATTCTTGATAACTGTTAATGATGGGACACTAGATGGGGAGGACTTTGAGTTACTACATAGAATTCTTTCCCAGTTGTCTGGCTGGTGGGTCTTGCCCACGTGCTCAGGGTCTAACTGATCACCATATTTGAGGTCACGAAGAATTTTTCCCCCAGGTCAGATTGGCAAAGATCCTGGGGGGGTTTTGTTTTGGTTTTTTGGTTTTTGTTTTTTTGTTTTGCATTCCTCTGCAGCAAGGGGCACAGGCCACTTGCAGCTTTAAACTAGTGTATATAGTGGATTCTCTGTTACTTGAAGTCTTTAATGACTTAGCCAGAGGTTAAGAATCTATTACAACAGTGGATGGGCAAGGTGCTGTGAGCACCAACAGAAACAGTAATAATGCAAGAGGAATGGTAAAAATAAAAACCTGGGAAACATTAGGAGAACTGTGGGTGTAACTCAGGCTGAATCCTATGGGGAGATAGGAGAGGCTATAAATGTGAATTGCTCACAGCCAGTTATGCTGCACTTTCTGTCACTTAAATTTGCTGACAGATGGCTTATGAAGGTTTTTCAAAATAAAAGTCCCTCTGATATTGTGATATTGTGTTTGCAGCTGCAAGTTAAAAGGCCCATTCACCCTCAATTGCTCAGGTCCAGAGCCAATGAGTAAGGTTAGCTGTGCATTCTTGCTATACATATTTAGTTAGAAATTATTCTGTGTGTACTCCTGTACTTAAGACTTCAACCTTGGGTATCTGGACCCATTCCTTTCTTCCAGTTGTAATAAAAATCTCCTAAAGTACTGGATAAGAGTACAAGTGGGTAAGAACATATCAGGTGCCAGGTACCATTGAATGTAAAGTCTGTAATGCTTTAGTACTGGCCTTTAATATTATGTGACAACAGGTACTCTACAAGGTGAAACTGGAAGAGTTCATTGATATTTTGAATGCTAAACGGTCATCAGACTTTGAATATGACTCTAATTCAGCAATATGGCTTCACTCTTACAATATGGTTGCAGTTCTTTAAAATCAAGGTAGAGTAAGTTTCAGAGAAAGAACTCTGCAGAACTACTGTGATAAACTCTGATAAAAGTAACATACTGCCTATGAAAAAGACAAAGGTTTATTTGATTTGTACATTGAAATATTTTTATAAGAAATGGTTATTAAAAACTGTTTGACAGCATTGCACAGCTTGTACATTGAAATGAACAGTATGTGGCTTGTATTTCAGAAGCTGAGACAACCCAAAAGCTCATTCCAGGTGAAATCAGCAAAAGGAGAGAATCATAACTATTTTGCTAATCTGTATTTTATATTTCCTACAATACACCATGCCACCTGCTGGAAACAGAAAATAAAGGAGCATGGAATTGCACTACCCTCTACAGGACATAGAGGGTAAATCAAAATGCACACAGTTTTGTGATCATGAACTATCCATTTTCTAACAATATGGTAAAGCCTAAAGTTAGGTAAAACTCAATGGAAATTCACTTTATGTAAAGATTGCGGCATTTAGCCCAATATCTTTGTAGTGGTGGCATAAAAGTTTAAAAAAAAAATACAAAACCAAAGGTATACATTGAAAATTGCTAAAGCAGTTTTTGGTGGATTTTAAGTAGAAATTTTTGTTTGTCAAAATAAACAAATAGCCAACTCATACATACAGTAATAGGCATGAACTGAAGTCTAATGACCATGTATACCAATCTGGGGAGAGGGGGTCACTTAGCCTAGGGGCTAGGCTACAGAGGCAGAGCCCTGGTTGAAGTGGGGCCTGTAGCCTAGTGGTCCAGGCTGCCATAATCCAGTCCTGCCTTGAACAGCATTTGCAGAGCTGGTGGATACAGAAATAGTACTAGCTGGGCTGCTACCAAAAATCAGTATTGAGAGACCTCAGAGAGCAATTCTCAAGGCTGCCTCTTAAAGGGAAAGTTCCCCTCCAGACTTATGGAGACTGCTGGAAGTGACACTAGGTGATGGAAGTATAGTCTTTAATTGTGGGACTCTCAGTCATCCTTAAAGGGGCAATAGATTTTAGCTGGAGATATCATTAACCCATGGTGAGACCACAAAAGGTCAGAAGTGGATAAGCCCAGTGACACAAGATTGGTGCTCAGAAAGGTTGTGGCTAACGGGTCTTCTGTAGGAGAGTTTCCAAAAGCACAGATTCATGGTGCTATCAGAAACAGCTGTCAAAGGAGAACCCCAGTTGGAAGCAGACATCACCAGAATACCAGATGTCCTCCCAAATTTGGCCTGTAAGGCCAGAAACACACATGCATATATGTACTCACACTTACAGGTGATTAGGCTTTGATAAGTAGCAGGCGTCAGAAGTAATAGTTTATAAACTTGACAGGAAATTATGCTGTTGGGGTGAAAACTGACACAAGCTGTGTAGCTTAAACTTTCTAAGATGAAGATGTTGGTTAGCAATAGATAATGGGATTTTCTTGGCTTTCAGACAGTCACCTTTCCAAGTTCATCCATTCATCTCTCAGCTGGAAGAAACATACAAACTGAGGAGACTATAGGGATAGGTATATGGGGCTGGAGAAGGGAAAGAAATTTATACTAGCATTGAATGATGATGTTGGCTGTGCTTCATCTTTATGATCTTGTAGAATTCCATAAGTATTTGAAGCATCATCCACCTATATTTGTTGCAATTGCTGTGTCGATATACAGCACTTGTAATTGACAATTACAGGCTGAGTTGCCTAAACATCTACCATGTGGCAAGATGTGACTGTTTCAGAATTTCTTGTTTGTACAGATTAGCTTTATCTTATTTTGTCCAAACTGTTTCTTTCTCAGTCCCAGCTGCCACATTTGATTGATAAAATAATAACTTATAGAGGTTTACTGAGGAGAACTGCACTACTGTGTCATAAAAGCTCTCAGCCTAATTGAGGCAATCTTGTTCACACTAGAGCATATTTACAGAATGGTCTGCTGCAGTGAGAGGACAGCTATCATCTGTCGGAGCCTCTTGTAATCATCCTATAGAACAAGTGGAAGTGTCAGCAGGGTGTTTTAGTCTGAAAGGGAATCCTGCTTATCACATATCAGAGGGGTAGCTGTGTTAGTCTGGATCTGTAGAAAGCAACAATGAGTCCTGTGGCACCTTAAAGACTAACATATGTATTGGAGCATAAGCTTTTGTGGGTGAATACCCACTTTGTCAGATGCATGTAGCGGAAATTTCCAGGGGCAGGTATAAATATGCAGGCAAGAATCAGTCTGGAGATATCAAGGTTAGTTCAATCAGGGAGGGTGAGGCCCTCTTTTAGCAGTTGAGGTGTGAACACCAAGGGAGGAGAAACTGCTTTTATAGTTGGCTAGCCATTCACAGTCTTTGTTTAATCCTGAGCTGATGGTGTCAAATTTGCAAATGAACTGAAGCTAACCAGTTTCTCTTTGAATTCTGGTCCTGAAGTTTTTTTGCTGTAAGATGACTACCTTTACATCTGCTATTGTGTGGCCAGGAAAGTTGAAGTGTTCTTCTACAGGTTTTTGTATATTGCCATTCCTAATTTCTGACTTGTGTCCATTTATTCTCTTATGTAGGGACTGTCCAGTTTGGTCGATGTACATAGCAGAGGGGCATTGCTGGCACATGATGGCATATATAACATTGGTGGACGTGCAGGTGAATGAACCAGTGACGATGTAGCTGATCTGGTTAGCTCCTGTGATGGTGTCGCTGGTGTAGATATGTGGGCAGAATTGGCATCGGGGTTTGTTGCATGGATTGGTTCCTGAGTTAGAGTTGCTATGGTGCGATGTGTGGTTGCTGGTGAGAATATGCTTAAGGTTGGCAGGTTATCTGTGGGCGAGGACTGGCCTGCCTCCCAAGGTCTGTGAAAGCGAGGGATCGTTGTCCAGGATGGGTTGTAGATCACTGATGATGCATTGGAGAGGTTTAAGCTGAGGACTGTAGGTGATGGCCAGTGGAGTTCTGTTGGTTTCTTTCTTGGGCTTGTCTTGTAGCAGGAGGCTTCTGGGTACACGTCTGGCTCTGTTGATTTGTTTCCTTATTTCCTCGTGTGGGTATCGTAGTTTTGAGAATGCTTGGTGAAGATCTTGTAGGTGTTGGTCTCTGTCTGTAGGGTTGGAGCAAATGCGATTGTACCTCAGTGCTTGGCTGTAGACGATTGATCATGTGATGTGTCCAGGGTGAACGCTGGAGGCATGATGGTAAGCATAGCAGTCGGTGGGTTTTTGGTATAGGGTGTTGTTAACTTGACCATCACCTATTTGTACTATGGTGTCTAGGAAGTGGACCTCCTATGTAGATTGGTCCACGCTGAAGTTGATGGTGGGATGGAAGCTGTTGAAATCATGGTGGAATTCTTCCAGAGTTTCCTTCCCATGGGTCCAGATAATGAAGATGTCATCAATGTAGCATAGGTAGAGAAGGGACATGAGTGGATGAGAGCTGAGGAAGCGTTGTTCCAGGTCAGCCATAAAAATGTTGGCATATTGTGGGGCCATGTGGGTGCCCATGGTGGTGCCACTGGTGTCGAGGTATATATTGTCACCAAATTTGAAATAATTGTGCATGAGGATAAAGTCATAGAGCTCAGCAACAAGTTGTGCTGTGTCATCATCAGGGATACTGTTCCTGACAGCTTGTATTCCATCTGTGTGTAGGATGTTTGTGTAGAGAGGCTCCACATCCATGGTGGCTAGAATGGTGTTCTCTGGAAGATCACCAATGCGTTGTCGTTTTCTCAGGAAATCAGTGGTGTCACAGAGATAGCTGGGAGTGCTGGTGGCATAGGGTCTGAGTAGAGAGTCCACATATCTGGATAGTCCTTCAGTGAGTGCCAATTCCAGAGAGTAGATGAGGCATCCAGGATTTCCAGGTTTGTGGATCTTGGGTAGTAGATAGAATAACTCCAGTCAGGGCTCTAAGGGTGTGTTGATTTGTTCCTGTGTTAGTGTGGAGAGTGTCCTGAGTAGATGGTGCAGTTTCTTAGTATATTCCTCAGTGGGATCTGAAGAAAGTGACCTGTAGAATTTGGTATTGGAGAGTTGTCTGGCAGCCTCCTTCTGGTAGTTAGATCTGTTCATGATGACAACAACACCTCCTTTGTCAGTCTTTTTGATTATAATGTCAGGGTTGTGTCTGAGGCTGTGGATGGCATTGCGTTCTGCACGACTTAAGTTATAAGGCAAGCAATATTTTTTTCCACAATTTCTTTCTGTGCATGTCAGTGGAAGCATTTTATGTATAGGTCCAGACTGTCATTTTGACCCTCAGTAGGAGTCCATGTGGAGTTCTTCTTCTTGTGCTGTTGGTGCAAGGGTAACTGTCTACCACTGCACTGTTCAGTGTTATCTTGAAAGTATTCTTTGAGTCAGAGGCTTATCACAGCAGCTGACTATGTGAGCTTCTACACTTTCCAGATTAATGAATGTTTGTGTAGGTGACTATTGTACCCTGCCATTTTGTGTTGACTAAATGCAAACCTCTTTTAGCAAATACAAAGGAAAGGACAGCACGGTGTTCTGTCCAATCTTCCCTCCGCTGTTTCAAGACATTTTCCCTGAGCTTCTCTCTGAATAAACTCAGACTACAGTCCATTTGAAAAAATGTGTATGACTATATTGGTCATGAATGGTGCTAGGCTGACAGTCCCAGAGAATTAAGTCTTCCATTTATTCACAGATCAGTACAGCATGGGCTATGACAAATTTAAGTTTCTCGGTACTGTTTCTCATGCCAGCCCATTTCTGAGGTCAAAATAATTCAGTCCCAATGCCCCTCAGTCTTTGGTCTCTCTGCTGAGACTGTCAAGAAAGGTACCAACTAAAACCGATTGAGGAGGTTTTGGCTTTCATTTTGTAGCTACTCGGCCATTGGTAAGTGGACAAAGAACTCCACATAAGCCATCAAACAGCAATCAGATAGTACCAGTGTTTTGCCATCCACCCATTTAGGCTGAATTTGAACAAATATCCTAGGGATGTTGGCCTCCTTTTCAAGTTTAGACATGTCTATGTTTTAGCAGTACATACAAATCAATGAGACACTAAATCAGTATAATCAAAATGTTTCTTACCCATGTTTACTTGATATATATGTACATTATCTCTTGTAGCTTGAATTTCTGGGAATGAATTGTTCATATAATGGTATGCAACTGAATCATTTTGGTGCTAGCACTGTTTTTATTTGGCATCAAGTAGATGAAGAAAGAAGGTGCACTGACTGCTTAAGAACATTCTTACAAGAGTTGTGGAAGGGCACCCCTTCTGCCTCGCCGAACTTAGCGCTCCCTCTTCTGATCTGGACAAGGCCTGGGGTAAATCAGCCCCCTACTCTGGAGTGTCTGTCTTCCCTCTTCGTGGTTTGTTTCTCAGAGCCATCTCAGTAGGCCTTGGGGTGGGACTGAGGAGTGCTCCTCTGCCAAACAAAGGGGAAAAGTCTATAACGCATTGGAACAAAAGGGGATTACATTTCCCTGGACCCATACTGGGGCACATGTTGTCCTGTCACTGGCCCCAGGGTGTCAGTCCTTCCCCTAAACAGGCACTGGGTTTTGGGTGTCTTCCCTATGGTACGGAGTCTCTCACGCTGGAGAAAACCTATCTCTCTGCTGCCTCTAGCCTTGCAGCAGTTTGTCGCTCACCACCTCACCAGGAGAGAGAGTTTAACAGGTTTCAGGCAGCCTTTAACTGGACTCAGGTGTCCCTAATTGACCTGAAGTAACCCCTTCTCAGCTTGTAGGGAAATGGGCCTTTAGCATTCTAGGGCTAACATACCTGTTTTCCCAATGCCTCCTGCAGCCGTCCGGCCTGACTTTGTCACAGAGGAAAAAGGTTACAAAATGTGTGAACAGGGATAGCTCCAGGCCCCAGCATGCCAAGCACGTGCTTGGGGCGGCAAGCCGCAGGGGGCACTCTGCCGGCGCCTTGACGGTGGCAGGCAGGCTGCCTTCGGCGGCTTGCCTGCAAAGGGTCCGCTGGTCCCGCGGCTTTGGTGGACCCCACAGGTGTGCCTGTGGGCAGTCTGCTGAAGCCCCGGGACCAGCAGACCCTCTGTAGGCAAGCCATCAAAGGCAGCCTGCCTGCCGTGCTTGGGGCAGCAAAATGCCTAGAGCCACCCCTGTCTGTGAATGAAAGAAATTACTGTAATAATTTATCTCACTTTTCAACTCTGGCACTTTCTACTCTTATTCTCATCCTTGAATATTTTAGGGGGCAAAGGGGAGAACAAGAAATGGAACAAAACAATTTTAAGCGGAGTTGGTAGTGCTACACAGAGTCATGGTTGCCTGACACTTTTAATTGTAAGACTTGGTTGTCAGTTATTTAAAACTTTACTAAACTGTAATCATTCAGGCTGAATTTTTCCATGCCCAGTGTCTGCCTCACACTGTCATTTTAAAGAAATATATATAATTTAAGCTTCAGCTAAAATGGTTTGCCCATTCCCCAAAAGGATATTAGGCAAAAATGTTTTGCCAGTCTGAGACGGTGAAGGAAAACTTTTATAACCTTTCATTCATGAGCTCAGGTGCCATCGTGCTTTGGAACAAAACCTTGGAACTCTGCAGAGTGTTTGCCCTTGTGTCAGTTTTGTGCTGTTTTCTGTGAAAATTTCCCCCCAGATTTGGATTCTAAAAGAACCCCTCAGCTGGCACATGCTCAGTAGAGATTTGTTAGACTTAAGCAGCAAAACTCGCTATGCCACCTGTGCGGAGCATACTCCATCTCAGGACTGCAGAGGCTGAGCAGGACTTGTTGCAACTGCTGGTCCAGGTTGCTGTGCTGCCAGACACCAGAGTTGAGAGTGGGAAACTATCTGCCCTGTGGTCTCCAGATGCTGTGAAGAGGCAGTTTGAAGGATCTGAGTTTTAGAAAAGATAGCTCAAACAATAGAGGGAGATAGCAGAGAGAGTAAATTGGAACAAAGAACCTGTGGAGAAGACTGGGACAGGGTGGGCAAGGACACTGAGGGTAGGTCTACATTTAAAATGCTGCAGCTATGCCACTGTATATACTTTGATTTTAATAAGGTTTTTGACACAGTCCCACATGACATTCTCTTAAACTAGGGAAATGTGGTCTAAAAAATTATTATAAGGTGGATGCATAACTGGTTGAAAGACCATACTCAAAGAGTAGTCACCAATGTTTTTTTGTCAAAATGGGAAGGTGTATTTAGTGGGATCCCACAGGGGTTTGTTCTGGGTATGGTATTAGTCAACATTTTCATTAATGACTTGGATAATGGAACAGAGAGTATGTTTATAAAATTTGACAACAAGCAGGGAGAGGTTGCAAGCAGATTACAGGACAGAATTCCTCCAATTCAAAATGATCTTGAGAAACTGGACACTTTTTGGTCTAAATTCAAGATGATATTCAATAAAGACAAGTGCAAAATACTTCACTTAGGAAGGAAGGAAGGAAGGATTGGAATCCCAGTCACTGGAGGTTTTAAACAAAAGGTTAGACAAACTCCTGTCAGGGAAGTTCTAGTTTGGTCCTGCTTCAGTGCAGGGGGCTGGACTTGATGACTTCTTGAGGTCCCTTCCAGCCCTACATGTCTGTGATCACATACTTTTTTTCATGATACCCTGACTCCTTCAGTGCACGGGATCTATAGAGCTCACTTACTGAATAGCCATTCAATATTTTATTTTCTCCTCATTCAATGTGTGGCCGATGACCTTATTTACTGACCATCATCCAGATCCTGCTCTGAAGACAGAATTAACTTCTTCAGGGCTTCTTTTTAACAGTTCACATCTGTGCTATCTGTGTGCTCCACAAACGTTAATTTATTTTCACAACACTCCTGCAAGATGAGGGGAAATCATTATCTGCATTCGATTAGACTGGGAACTGAGGCACTGAGATATGGTGTCCACTACTTTTGGGTGTCCAATCTGAGATCACTAAGATCCTTTTTTTGGCGTACTTAGCATTGTATAGCACTTGCTGTGTTCAAAGTATAAATGCCATTAACGTCAGTGGCAGTTGTAAGTGCTCAGCACATCTGCAAATCCTGCTGGAGCATCTCAAGTAGGGCATCCAGAAAATGAACACACAATGACCACTGTTATGTATTTGGTTGTCGTGGTAATAGCACCCTGTTGCTATGGCAACTGAGTTAGATTATATGGGGATAACCCAGACAGTTTGGGCTGGTTTTGGTTAGTTCAGTGCATGGAAATAAATGGCTACTTTTAAGGTTCACAACTATCTCTCAAGTGATTTCTTCCTAAAACTACTATCCCCAAGGACACAACAAAGTGGCGATGAGGATGGGAGTCCTGTGCTGCCACAGCAACAGAAGGAAGTAGAAGTCAAGGTACAAAAAAACAAAAACAAAAAAATCTTTTTGCTGTTGGAAGGAAGTGAGAACTGGCCTGTTTGCACTGACTGTGAAACCTGAAACTAAAACCATGGCTACACTTACAGGGCCACTGGAACCTTTTGAGGAGACTATAGTGCAATGGCACGTGTATACTGAGCGTTTTGAGCTTTTTGTTATTGCAAATGACATTACAGAAGAAAAAAAGATGCCAATATTCTTAAGTGTTGTAGGAGCTAAGACCTACTCCCTGCTACGCAGCTTACAACACCCTGTTAAGCCAGAGACCAAATCTTACAGTGACATTTTGGAAATCCTGGGGTCCCATTTTTCTCCAAAACCATTGGTAATTGCTGGATATAGGTTCCACAAAAGAGACCAAAAAGAAGATGAAACAGTTGTACAATTTGTAGCAACTTTAAAAAGGCTAGCAGAACACTGTGAATTTAAGGAGATGTTAAATGATGCCCTTCGTGACAGGTTAGTGTGTGGCCTGCACAGTGAAGCTATATGGAAGTGCCTATTGACAGAGGCTCAGCTTACCTTACCAAAGGCTGTTGATATTGCAGTCGTCATGGAACTGGCTACAAAGGAGCTGCAATACATCGGTGCCTCCCCTAGGGTGCATAAGTTGTCACAAGAACCTACCCACAAAACTCTGGGGAGTCAGGAATGTTACCGCTGTGATAAGCCAGGTCACCATGCATCAGAATGCTGGTGTAAGGACTTGGTGTGTCAACACTGTGGCAAAAAGGGACACATTGAATGTGCCTGTAAACAAAAGAAAAAGAGGCCTGTGGTCTGGCCGACCAAAAAGGGAAACCTGCATATCCTAGAGCAGACTCAGGATGATCAAAGTGACACCTCATTGCAAGAAGTGCCACTCCACTTTTTGTCTTTGGCAGTGGGCCCACATGAATACTGGGTAACCCCGTTGTTGGATGGCAAATCTATACGCATGGAACTGGACACCAGTGCAGCCATCTCACTGATCTCCAAGACTGTTTATAAAGAAAAGCTACAGAATCTTCCACTTAAAGCAACAAAAACTGTTCTGAAGACCTACACTGGATAAGCTGTGCCCATGTTTGGCACTATTGATGTTAAGGTGGAGCTGAATGGACAGGCTGCTAAATTGCCACTGTTTGTGATGAGAGGTAATTATCCAGCCTTAATGAGTAGGTCTTGCCTTAGGAAGATTCAGCTGAACTGGGCAGAAGTGCACTGAATGACTAAAGAAGAAACCGGTCTGACCATTATACTAAGGAGACATGCTGCTGGTTTGGGAGAGGATCTGGGAAATATGAAGGGAATCACTGTGACATTGAACATTAAACCTGACAGTCAACCAAAGTATCTGAAAGCCCGAACTGTGCCATATTCCATCAGGTAGAAAGTTGAAGCAGACCTGGAGCTCCTGGTCACCAATGGAGTACTAATACCAGTTACCCATAGCCCATGGGCGACTTCTATCATTCCAATAGTGAAAAAAGATGTCTCCCTCTGGATTTGTGATTATTTTTAAAGTCACTGTCAACCCGGTGTTGTGTGCAGAGCAATACTTGCTTCTCTGCATTAATGACCTCTTCATAGGCCTGGCTGGGGAACAAAAGTTCAGTAAGTTTGATCTGAATCAAGCATATTTACAGATGTACAGTGATGAAAAGTCCCAAGAGTTGTTGACTATTGTGATGCATAAGGGGCTTTATCGATACTGTCGCCTATCCTTTGGAATAACATCTGCTCCTGCCCTGTTCCAGAGGGCTATGGACCAGATCTTGTGTGGCTTGCCAGGATTTCAATGCTATTTGGATGACATCCTGGTCACTGGAAGGAATGAGGAGGATCACTTCAAGAATTTAGAGGCTACCTTACAAAGACTGGAAGAGTATGGCCTATGAGTCCGCAAAGACAAGTGTGAATTCTTTCAGCCCTCTGAATATTTGGGAGACATAATTGATGCTACAGGTCTTCATAAGGCTCCTGCAAAAGTTAAGACTATTGTGGAGGCTCCCCCACCTTGAAATGTTAGCTAGCTTCGCTCGTTTCTAGGTCTATTGAACTATTATGGAAAGTTCATCTCACAGTTAGCCACGCTGCTAAAACCACTTCACGAACACCTTGGGCAGAACAAGACCTGGAAGTGGATGCCTGTGATGTTGCATTTAACAAAGATAAGGATGCATTGCTAAATTCTGAAGTTCTGATGCACTTTGATCCATCCTTACCCCTATAAGTGGCTTGTGATGCCTCCCCTTATGGAGTAGGAGCAGTCATGTCACACATTATGCCTTCGGGAGAAGAGAGACCTATTGCTTTTGCTTCACGCACTCTGAGAAAAGCAGAAACTAACTATGCCCAAGTCGAACGTGGGGCATTGGGAATCATTTTTGGAATTCAGAAGTTTCATCATTACCTGTTCAGGCAGAAGTTTACTCTTTTCACAGACCATCGACCTCTGACTTCAATTTTTGGACCCCACACAGGCATTTCCCCCACTAGCTGCTAGTCATATGCAACGTTGGGCATTATTGCTTTCAGCGCACATGTATGAAATCAAATATCGGAAATCCACTCTGCACAGCAATGCGGATGGTCTCTCAAGGTTGCCTTTGCCAGTCAAACATCAAGATACTGCCCAGAAAGAAATCTTTCTCTTTGGACAGGTAGAGAATACACCCATCATCACTACTCAGATAAAGAAGGCAACTTATATTGACCCAGTATTGTCCCAAGTTATGGACCTGATGATGCATGGAAAATCTCGACAAACCTCTCTGGTCTCACTCTATCTTGTTACCTACATGTCCAGGAGGACAGAGTTATCGATCCAGTCTGGTTGTTTGTTGTGGGGAAGACATGTCATTACCCCACCACCACTGAGATCACAGATGTTAGAACAGTTACATTCTGGTCACTGTGGAATAGTGCACATGAAGGAAATTACATGAAGCTATTTTTGGTGGCCTGGATTGGACAGTGCTATTGGAGAGAAAGCAAGAGCTTGTATGTCATGTCAGGGTGTCAGGAATGCACCCCAGTGGGCGCCCCTACTCCGATGGGACTGGCCTGAAAACCCATGGCAACGTATTCATGTTGATTTTGCTGGCCCCCTTAAAGGAAGCATGTTCTTAGTGGTGGTAGATCCCATTCTAAATGGCCAGAAGTCTCTAATGCAGTCCACTACTGCAGAGAGTACTATCCAAAAACTACGGGGACTCTTTAGTCGTTTCGGTCTGCCAGAACAACTGGTGAGTGACAACGGACTGCAGTTTGTCTCTCAGGAGTTTCAAAACTTTATGAAGGCAAATGGGATACACCACATCACTTCAGCACCACATCATCCATCCACCAATGGATTAGCTGAAAGATTTGTGCAGACAATGAAACAAGCTTTGATATCTGCAAGGAGACAATTATCCATTCAAAAGCATCTGGACACCTTCTTACTATGCTACAGAAACACACCTCATGCTACAACCAAGACATCTCCAGCTTTTTTAATGATGGGATGACAGCTGTGCACTTCTTTGATCTGCTGAAACTTTCTGAACCCAGACAAATTGTGCAATGTCAGCAGCAATATCAAGTCATCAGGCATGCACCCAGAACAAAAGACCAAACCTTTAGCCTGGGACAGTCAGTTTTGGCTCAGAATTATATTTCTGGAGCTAAATGGGTCCCTTCCATGGTCATCGCTCAAACATGACCTGTTTCCTACACAGTCCAGACTGCAGAGAATCTGACCTGGCAACGACATGTAGATCAGCTGTTGCCTGGTCATATCAGTCCTCAGGACATATCTTCAGTTGAGTTGTCTGACTTCAGCATTTCTGGCAAGACACCGAATCAAGAATCACCTGTTCCTGACTGTTATCCTCCATTACTGCTGGCGTCTGAGATACTCCCTTGCCCAGAATGAGCTGATACTACCTCCTCATCCATTCACGCTACAAACCCTGAGCCCATTGTCAAGCCTGCGCCCAAGAGGATAGACCAGAGAATTGCACCGTCACTGGGAAAAAGCAGGTCTACGTGATTGGGGACTCCTTACTGAGAAGAATAGGCAGGCCTGTAATTAGAGCTGATCCAGAGAACAGAAGGGTATGCTGTGTGCCGAGTGCTAAGATATGGCATGTAGACCTGAGGCTGAAAAGGATCCCAATGGGAACGGGAAAGAATCCGCTCATTGTCCTTCATGTGGGAATGAATGATATGGCTAGATTCTCGCTGGAATGTATCAAGGGAGACTATGCCAGGTTGGCGAAGACGCTTAAGGAAATCGAGGCTCAGGTGATCTTCAGCGGGATTCTGCCTGTTCCTAGAGAACGGCTACAAAGGTGTGACAAGATGATGGCAATCAACAGATGGCTCAGGCAGTGGTTCTATATGGAGGGCTTTGGAATGTATGGCCACTGGGAAGCATTCATGGACAGAGGACTGTTTTCTCTTGGGATGGACTTCACCTGAGTAAGGAGGGAAATAGACTTCTAGGATGGAGGCTGGCACAACTGATTAAAGAGCTTTAAACTAGGAATTTGGGGGAGATAGTTGGGAGATGGTTGGGAGATGTCCAGGTAATCTCCATGTCGGAATTTAACATTGAGAGGGAAGAAAACAAAGTAAGTAAGGATACAGTTTTGGGTAGGAGAATGGACATAAGGAGGAAGAGTAGTGTAGATACCAGTCTAATAGGTGATACTAGTGGTAGAATGTCTGTTCCTAATTGGGTAAAGAATGTCAGTGAAGCCAAGTGGCAAAAATTAAGATGTTTATACACTAATGTGAGGAGCCTAGGTAACAAAATGGAGGAACTAGAGCTATTGGTGCAGGAAGTGAAACCAGACATTATAGGGATAACAGAAACATGGTGGAATAGTAGTTCATGACTGGAGTACTGGTATTGAATGGTATGTGCTATTTAGGACAGACAGAAATAAAGGCAAAAGTGGTGGAGTAGCATTGTATATCAATGATAAGGTAGATTGTAAAGAAATAAGAAGGGATGGAATGGATAAGACAGTCTGTCTGGGTAAAAATCACATTGGGAAAGAAAGCTACTAGAGCATCCCCTGAGATAGTGCTTGGGGTGTGCTACAGACCACCGGGGATCCGATTTGGATATGGATAGAGACCTCTTTAATATTTTTAATGAAGTAAACACTAATGGGAATTGTGTGATCATGGGGAGACTTTAACTTCCCAGATATAGACTGGAGGACAAGTGCTAGTAATAATAATAGGGCTCAGATCTTTCTGGATGCGATAGCAAGTAGTTGAAGAACCAACAAGAGGGGATGCCATTTTAGATTTGGTTTTGGTGAGTAGTGAGGACCTCATAGAAGAAATGGTTGTAGGGGACAACCTTGGTTCGAGTGATCATAAGCTAATTCAGTTCAAACTAGATGGAAGGATAAACAAAAATAGATCTGGGACTAGGGTTTTTTATTTCAAAAGGGAAAACTTTAAAGAATTAAGGAAATTAATTAGGGAAGTGGATTGGATTGAAGAACGTGTGGATCTAAAGGCAGAGAAGGCCTGGAATTACTTCAAGTCAAAGTTGCAGAAACTATCAGAAGCCTGCATCCCAAGAAAGGGGGAAAAATTCATAGGCAGGAGTTGTAGACCAAGCGTGATGAGCAAGCATCTCAGAGAGGTGATTAAGAAAAAGCAGAAAACCTACAAGGAATGGATAATGGGAGTGATCAGCAAGAAAAGCTATCTTATTGAGGTCAGAACACGTAGGGATAAAGTGAGAAAGGCCAAAAGCCATGTAGAGTTGGACCTTGCAAAGGGAATTAAAACCAATAGTAAGAGGTTCTATAGCCATATAAATAAGAAAACAAAGAAAGAAGTGGGACTGCTAAACACTGAGGATGGAGTGGATGTTAAGGATAATCTAGGCATGGCCCAATGTCTAAACAAATACTTTGGCTCAATCTTTAATGAGGCTAACGAGGAGCTTAGGGATAATGGTAGGATGACAAATGGGAATGAGACTATGGAGGTAGATATTACCACATCTGAGGTAGAAGCCAAACTCAAACAGCTTAATGGGATGAAATCGGAGGGCCTAGATAATCTTCATCCAAGAATATTAAAGGAACTGGCACATGAAATTGCAAGTCCATTAGCAAGAATTTTTAATGAATCAGTAAACTCAGAGGTTGTAGAGTACGACTGGAGAATTGCTAATATAGTTCCTATTTTTAAGAAAGGCAAAAAAAGTGATCTGGGTAACTATAGGCCTGTTAGTTTGACATCTGTAGTATGTGAGGTCTTGGAAAAAATTTTGAAGGCAAAAGAAGTTAAGGACATTGAGGTCAATGGTAATTGGGACAAAATACAACATGGTTTTACAAAAGGTAGATCATGCCAAACCAACCTGATCTCCTTCTTTGAGAAGGTAACAGATTTTTTAAACAAAGGAAATGCAGTGGATCTAATTTACCTCTATTTCAGTAAGGCATTTGATATGGTTCCACATGTGGAATTATTAGTTAAATTGGAGAAGTTGGGGTTCAATATGAAAATTGAAAGGTGGATAAGGAACTGGTTAAAACGGAGACTACAGCGGATCATACTGAAAGGTGAACTGTCAGGCTGGAAGGAGGTTACTAGTGGAGTTCCTCAGAGATCAGTTTTGGGACCAATCTTATTTAATCTTTATATTACTGACCTTGGCACAAAAAGTGGGAATGTGCTAATAAAGTCTGCGGATGACACAAAGCTGGGAGGTATTGCTAACACAGAGAAGGACCGGGATGTCATACAGGAAGATCTGGATGACTTTGTAAACTGGAGTAATAATAATAGGAGGAAATGTAATAGTGAAAAGTGCAAGGTCATGCATTTAGGGATTAATAACAAGAATTTTGGTTATAAATTGGGGACACATCAGTTGGAAGTAACAGAGACGGAGAAGGACCTCGGAGTATTGGTTGATCACAGGATGACTATGAACTGCCAGTGTGATATGGCCATTAAAAAAGCTAATTCGGTTTTGGGATGCATCAGTCGAGGTATTTCCAGTAAAGATAAGGAGGTGTTAGTACTGTTATACATGGCACTGGTGACACCTCATCAGGGTGTGCAGTTCTGGTCCCCCATATTTAAGAAGGATGAATTCAAACTGGAACAGGTACAGAGAAGGGCTACTAAGATGATCCGAGGAATGGAAAATCTGTCTTACGAAAGGAGACTCAAAGAGCTTGGCTTGGTTAGCCTAACCAAAAGAAGGTTGAGGGGAGATATGATTGCTCTTTATAAATATATCAAAGGGATAAATATCAGGGAGGGAGAGGAATTATTTAAGCTCAGTACCAATGTGGACACAAGAACAAATGGATATAAACTGGACACTAGGAAGTTTAGACTTGAAATTAGATGAAGGTTTCTAACTATCAGAGGAGTGAAGTCTGGAACAGCCTTCCAAGGGGAGAAGTGGGGGCAAAAGACACTTGGCTTCAAGAGTAAGCTTGATAAGTTTATGGAGGGGATGTTATGATGGGATAGCCTAATTTTGGCAATTAATTCACCTTTGATTATTAGCAGGTAAATATACCCAATGATCTGTGATGAGATGTGAGTTACTACAGAGAATTCTTTCCTGGGTTCTGGCTGGTGAGTCTTACCCACATGCTCAGGGTTTAACTGATCGCCATATTTGGGGTCAGGAAGGAATTTTCCTCCAGGGAAGATTGGCAGAGGCCCTGGGGGTTTTTTGTCTTCCTCTGTAGCATGGGGCCCGGGTCACTTGCTGGAGGATTCTCTGCACTTGAGGTCTTCAAACCATGACTTGAAAACTTCAATAACTCAGACATAGGTTAGGGGTTTGTTACAGGAGTGGGTGGGTGAGATTTTGTGGCCTGCATTGTGCAGGAGGTCAGACTAGATTATCATAATGGTCCCTTCTGACCTTTAAGTCTATGAGTCTATTACTGCTGGCGGCTGAGATACCCCCCCTTGCCCAGAACCAGCTGATGCCACATCCTCATCCATTCACGCTACAAACCCTGAGCCCATTGTTAGTCCTGCGCCCAAAGTACTTTCAGGTGCAACAACACCAGAAATTCACGGTAATCCACCTACAGACAGAAGACCTCCTCAATGGCTGGATCTTTAGCTAGAGCGAACCCATAATTATGGGGCAGAATAATCCCTGGAGTTTAGCTGGGAATGGAGACAGTCTACCCTCCTTCTCTAGTTTAGTGTTTGTTTTAATTAGGGGATGTTCTTATTAAGGGGGGGAGGAATATGTTGTGTATTTGGTTATTGTAGTAGTAGCACCTTGTTGTTGCTATGGCAACTAAGTTAGCTTATTAGAGGATAGCCCAGACAGTTTTGGCTGGTTTTGATTAGTTCAGTGCATGGAAATAAATTGCTGCTTTTAAGGTTCACAGCTCTCTGTGTCTCAAGTGATTTCTTCCTAAAATTACTGCTCCCAACGATACAACAACCACCTGTGAAAAGTTTGGGTTAAGTGACTTGTCTAGCATCACATAGGAAATAGAGAGAGGATCAAGTTGTCCAGTGTGTCATTCAACAGGATCTGGGGAGCAGGAGCTGTGGGAGGGCACTTTAGGGGGCCCCGCAGTCCCAGAGTGGCCCGGGGGATTAGTGGGGGGCCAGGAGCAGCCTGCTCTGCTTCCCTTGCCCCAGCCCCATCCGTGTCGCTCGGGGGAGGGGGCTTGGTGGAAGGGATCCCTCCCTGTACTTACCAGCAGCGGCAGAAGCAGAGCAGCTCGGCCCCAGCCTGCCCCACTCTGCCAGCTCCCAGATGCAGTGCTCCGCTTCCCGCCATAGGTGAGTACGGGGAGGCATCCTTTCCTCAACCTCCCCACAGTGACCTGAGGCAGGAAGCAGAGCGATGCGGCCCCATCCCACTCCTCTTTCCTTGCCCCGGTCCCAATTGTGTTGTTGGGGGGCGGCTGGGGAAAGGTCCTGCACTCACCTGCCCGGTGGGAAGTGGAGCGCCACAGCTGGTAGCTGGCAGAGTAGAGCTGGCTGGGGCTGGGCTGCAGGGCTGCCCAGAGGATTCAGGGGGCTGGGCAAAGCAATTTTGGGGGCCCCTTCCATAAAAAAGTTGCAATACTATAGAATACTATATTCTCATGGCAAGCCTTGTAAGGCCCAGGGCCTGGGGCAAATTGCCCCACTTGCTCCCCCCTCTGGGCAGCCCTGCTGGGCTGCTCAGCTTCCCACCACTGGTGAGTGCGGGGAGGTTGGGGAAAAGACGCTCTCTGCACTCACTGGCAGCGGGAAGCAAAGCAGCCCAGCTCCAGCCAGCTCCATTCCACCAGCTCCCAGCTGTGGTGCTCCACTTCCCGCCACAGGTGAGTGCAAGACCAATCCCCAGCTGCACCCCAGCGACACAGCTGGGACCAGGGCAAGGAAAGCAAAGTGGGCTGGGGCAGCGCTGCCTGCCTGAGATACCTGTCTCCTTAATGCTCCTCCCCTCCCACAGTGGACAGCTGGGTTGCTCATCTCACTTGCCTGCCTGGCATGCTGTTGGGAAGCCAGGGCTCCCAGATTACTTGGGTCCCTGACATCTCATCAGGTGGGCTCCCCAGGCTCTCCCTAGGCTGGCTGGCTTCCCAAGCACTCTCCTTGCAGTTATTCCTTATACATTCTTCTAGTTTTAAAAGACAGTGAATAAATTGGGTAAAAATAAAGCAATTTTGCTGCAAATTTTGTAGCGTACATTAGCATGGGTTCTTAATATAAAGCAATTAAATTAAAAAATATATATTTGCAGTTGGGTCTGCAGTGAACATGAAACTGCTTTGGAGCTGAATAAATGTACAGTGTGCACTGCTGTTAATCCTGAGAATGTAACAGTCTGTTCACACTAGCATACTATGTTCTAGGGGTGAATGGTGCATCTTGCTTGCAGTTCTATCCTAAAATCCTGCAGATGCAAATTATTTTATCCTTCAGCATCTGTTTATTAACCTTTTCTTTTTTGGTCTCTAAATTTCATATTCTTTTAATTACTTTGAAAGCTACAGAATGGACGAGTAAGAATATAATCTAGGACAATGGGGTCAGTTTGCAGTATTATAAATATAACCTTTTGAAATTCAGAGCAGTCTATTCTCCTTTAGATATGAGGGGGGACATCAGAGTTAGTGAGTCTGTAGCTATGTAGTCTAGTTGTTAGAACACTGAACAGTGTGTTAAAAATGGGCTCTAGGCTTGTCAAAACCTGGCTGTGAGACCTTGGACAAGTGACTTACGCTAGCAGTTTTAAAGGACCCTAGCGGAGTTAGGCACCCAACTCATTTTTAAATCATGAGATTTGGGCACCTAGACCCAAATTAAGAGGTATTCAAGTGCCTAGAGATGCATATAAGTGCCTCGTGGGATTTTCAAACACACCTAGGCACTTAAGTCTGAGTTAGGCACTCTTGAAAATTCTACTATGTACCTAAATACTTCTAAAAATATAGCATCTAGTTCCCTTAAACTCCTTTGAAAAGCCCTGCCTCTCTGCTTCTGTTTCCCTATTTCTAAAATGAGAATAATAAAAATAACACTTAAACACCTTTGTAGAGCCCTTTCGGATAAAAAGCACTATGTGAATGAAAAGTGTCATTACTAAGCACAGAATGTAACAACACTTCCCCATATTAGGGACCAAACTAAAAAATGCAAATCTAGATTTTTAAATAACCCCAAAGTCCAGGGCTGTTCACGTTCATCTTTAATTTGTATATATGTATCACCCTTTTCTTAACAAAAACAAGTGTTGAAGCATTTCTGTCTAAACCCCTTTGGAGGTTCTCGCTCTCTCTTTCAGGTTTGCAGCAGTGCTGTGCTGAGGACATAAGCACACAGGAAAGGATATCCTCACACGTGGTTAAGCTAGCTGGACATACCATAGACTGTGTTACTTCCTTTCTCATCAGGGCCTTCTGCAGCCATATGACTCTTTTAAACCTAGACTGATATTTTCTCTTGGACTCGCTTAATCCCTTTTATTGCTTATCTGTGTCAACAAACCACAAACTGCATCTTTTGATGCATGTCCCTTTATCATACACAGCAAAGAAAGCAGTTCTGTGTGTCTGAGGTACTTATATGATCCTTATGATTAAGCACCTCATAATCTTCAATGTATTTACCTCACAACACCCTGTGAAGTAGGAAAGTAGTAGTATCCTCATTTTATAGAGGAGAAACTGAAACACAGAAACTAAATGAATTGCTCAAGATCACACAGGAAATCTGTGGTGGACCAGAGAATTTAATGTGGGTCACCTGAGTCCCAATCTAGCATCCTAACCACCATCATTCCTCCCTGTTTCAGAATACTAGGGCTTCATCACTGAGTGAAGCAATAGCAGCAGAAGAAGAATGCCATTGCTGAGGATGAAAGAGGAATGAAGGAGGAAAGGGATTCAATGTTTGTTCCTTTCTCTTCCAGCACAGTGCTGCATGTTATATTTCAGCAGGTCAGATTGCCAGTGGATGGCAGATGTCATTTGCCCAGTCATATTGCAATCAACTACTGTCCCAGTCTGAAAGGGCAAAACCTGATATTCCTTATGGTACCATTAATGTTGGTTATCATTTGACTAACAGAGAGAGTTAGAGAGAGCCCTTCCTTCTGAGGTCTAGTGCTGTATGTCATATCTGAACAACTTGTTCTTACTGAAAGCAGCACAGTTAATTTTTTTAATATTTCTTATAGAAACAAGAGCTAGCATTATTGTCCTGTTACAGGTAGTAGAGATGGTTGTTCTAATCTCCTATATTACAGTCAAAGGCTCCATGGAAATCAGGAGAAACCCCACTGAAGTCACAGTAGCTACACTTGTATAAAACCAATGTAAGTGAGATCAGAATCAGGCCTATTTTTCAGAGGGTAGCCGTGTTAGTCTGGATCTGTAAAAGCAGCAAAGAATCCTGTGGCACCTTATAGACTAACAGACGTTTTGGAGCATGAGCTTTCGTGGGTGAATACCCACTTCCTCAGATGCATGTAATGGAAATATCCAGGGGCAGGTATATATATGTGTGCTAGCAAGCAAGCTAGAGATAACGAGGTCAGTTCAATCAGGGGGGATGAGGCCCTGTTTTAGCAGTTGAGGTGTGAAAACCAAGAGAGGAGAAACTGGTTCTGTAATTGGCAAGCCATTCACAGTCTTTGTTCAATCCTGAGCTGATGGTGTCAAATTTGCAGATGAACTGAAGCTCAGCAGTTTCTCTTTGAAGTCTGGTCCTGAAGTTTTTTTGCTGCAGGATGGCCACCTTAAGGTCTGCTATAGTGTGGCCAGGGAGGTTGAAGTGCTCTCCTACAGGTTTTTGTATATTGCCATTCCTAATGTCTGATTTGTGTCCATTTATCCTTTTCCGTAGAGACTGTCCAGTTTGGCCGATGTACATAGCAGAGGGGCATTGCTGGCATATGATGGTGTATATTACATTGGTGGATGTGCAGGTGAATGAACCAGTGATGGTGTGGCTGATCTGGTTAGGTCCTGTGATGGTGTCGCTGGTGTAGATATGTGGGCAGAGTTGGCATCGAGGTTTGTTGCATGGATTGGTTCCTGAGCTAGAGTTATTATGGTGTGGTGTGCAGTTACTGGTGAGAATATGTTTCAGGTTGGCAGGTTGTCTGTGGGCAAGGATTGGCCTGCCACCCAAGGCCTGTGAAAGTGTGGGATCATTGTCCAGGATGGGTTGTAGATCCTTGATGATGCGTTGGAGGGGTTTTAGCTGGGGGCTGTATGTGATGGCCAGTGGAGTCCTGTTGGTTTCTCTCTTGGGTTTGTCTTGCAGTAGGAGGCTTCTGGGTACACGTCTGGCTCTGTTGATCTGTTTCCTTATTTCCTCGTGTGGGTATTGTAGTTTTGAGAATGCTTGGTGGAGATTTTGTAGGTGTTGGTCTCTGTCTGAGGGGTCAGAGCAGATGCGGTTGTACCTCAGTGCTTGGCTGTAGACAATGGATCGTGTGATGTGCCCGGGATGGAAGCTGGAGGCATGAAGGTAGGCATAGCGGTCGGTGGGTTTTCGATATAGGGTGGTGTTAATGTGACCATCACTTATTTGCACCGTGGTGTCAAGAAAGTGGACCTCCCGTGTAGATTGGTCCAGGCTGAGGTTGATGGTGGGGTGGAAGCTGTTGAAATCATGGTGGAATTTTTCCAGAGTCTCCTTCCCATGGGTCCAGATGATGAAGATGTCATCAATGTAGCGTAGGTAGAGAAGAGGTGTGAGTGGACGAGAGCTGAGGAAGCGTTGTTCCAGGTCGGCCATGAAGATATTGGCATATTGTGGGGCCATGCGGGTGCCCATAGCAGTGCCACTGATCTGGAGATATATATTGTCATCAAATTTGAAATAGTTGTGTGTAAGTATAAAGGCACAGAGCTCAGCAGCCAGTTGTGCTGTGGCATCATCAGGGATAGTGTTCCTGACAGCTTGTATTCCATCTGTGTGTGGGATGTTTGTGTAGAGAGCCTCTACATCCATGGTGGCTAGGATGGTGTTTTCTGGGAGGTCACCAATGCATTGTAGTTTCCTCAGGAAATCAGTGGTGTCACGGAGATAGCTGGGAGTGCTGGTGGCATAGGGTCTGAGTAGAGAGTCCATATATCCAGACAGTCCTTCAGTGAGAGTGCCAATGCCCGAGATGATGGGGCGTCCAGGATTGCCGGGTTTGTGGATCTTGGGTAGTAGATAGAATAACCCTGGTCGGGGCTCTAGGGGTATGTTGATTTCTTCTGGTGTTAGTGTAGGGAGTGTCCTGAGTAGATGCTGTAGTTTCTTAGTGTATTCCTCAGTGGGATCTGAGGGAAGTGGCCTGTAGAATTTGGTATTGGAGAGTTGTCTGGCTGCCTCCTTTTGATAGTCAGACCTGTTCATGATGACAACGGCACCTCCTTTATCAGCCTCTTTGATGATAATGTCAGGGTGGTTTCTGAGGCTGTGGATGGCATTGCGTTCTGCACGACTTAGGTTGTGAGGCAAGCGATGTTGTTGTTCCACGATTTCTGCCTGTGCACGCTGGCGGAAGCATTCAATGTATAGGTCCAGGCTGTCATTTCGACCCTCAGGAGGAGTCCATGTGGAGTTCTTTTTCTTGTGCTGTTGGTGGGAGGGCACCCGTGTTCAGTGTTCAGTGTTGTCCTGGAAGTATTCTTTGAGTCGGAGACGGCGAAAGTAGGCTTCCAGATCGCCACAGAACTGTATCATGTTGGTGGGGGTGGCAGGGCAGAAAGAGAGTCCCCGAGATAGGACAGACTTTTCTTCTGGGCTGAGTGTGTAGTTGGATATTTTTGTTTCCTATTCAATGGGCACATTAGTGGAGCTATGAGACTTGCAGCAGTTTTGGTTCTTAGGGAGTTAAGGAGATGTTTTATGCATGGGTTTGCACCTCCTTTGAGTGAAACTCTTCTGCAGTTTCAGATTTTAGTCAATTTCCCCAGCACTCATGCAGCGAATAAAGAAAAAATTCACCCAGTACCTGACTCCAGTTCAAGGTTCACTCAATATTTTTTAACTTTGTTGTATTTGGGTCATGTTTTGAGCTTGAAATGACTCTTTCCTAGCTCCACTCTGGAGCCCTGTAGAGATAGAGCAAGAGTTAAAGATGTGCAAAGTTTTCTCCATTGCTATTTATAACCACACATGCAAGCCAAGACTAATCTCTAGTGCTAAAGAAAAAGGAAAAGCACCATCTTTCTAACTCCAGCTCTCTCTGTCTTTCATATGCACCAAACAGTTGAGTTGGCTGGCTATACAGGGGAAATAATTCCTCCCAAAGCTCCCCTACCTACTGCCAACAGCAACCTATGCCTTGAAGGCACACTGAGCCCTAAATGATTTAGTCTGATAAAAGCTTAAAGTGTGTGCATGGAAACCACAGAGAAAAGCATGTTATAATTTACCATTTTTCTGTCCTCCTGTCTTTCTCTCTCACTTGCTTTTATGGTGCGGAAGAAAAAGCAAGCAGTGAAATGAACTAAAATTTCAGAGGATAGTAACATTTGACTGGAATTAAAGTTTGGCCTTCTTTAAAACATCCCTTTTTTTAAAGACACACTGTACACATTGTCCCTTTGGGAAGAATCTCAGTGACTCATCAAATATGACTAAATGAATGACTCTGTATAATCAACATACTCACCAGAACACGCTTCTGACAGATTAACAAAGTACATTTTTCTGCCCCTCCCACAAATTGTAGGCATGTGTGGATTCGTACAATATTTAATGGTAGGGGAAACCCAACAAACCAGTTCCAGTGAAACATTATTATTGATACCACTCTCATCTCCTCTCATTCATCTTCTTTAAAACTTAAACAGTTCTAATCTTTTCATTGCTTCCAAGTTTCTAATCATTTTTGTTACCTATCTTTGAACGTCTGCTGTTTCTACAACTTTTTTTCTTTTAGAGATAGTCACCAGATCTGAAAACAGTATTTGCAGTGAAGATATATTGTTGAATTATATAATGGGGCTAGTACTATTTTCAGTGTTATTTTTTTCTCATTCTTCATGCATCCTAACAGTTTGCTTGCTTGACTTCTGATGCTTATTGAGTAAAAGTTTTCATTGGGCAGTCCACAATCACACCTAGGTTTCTTTCCTCAGTGGTAACGCTAAATTTAGATCCCTGCAATATGCATGAGTAGTTGAAATGGTTTCTTACAAAGTGTACTATCCGGCAATTGTCAACAGAACATTTCTAATGTCATTAATAGAGGAGAGTGGCCTAGTGTTCAGCACACTGGACTGGGACACAGGGGCCTGAGTTCTATTTCTGGCTCTGCCACTGGCCCACTGGGTGACATTGGGCAAGTCACTTCACCTCTCCATGTCTCAATTTCCCCATCTGTAAAGTGAGGATAATGATATTGACCTCCTTTGTAAAACACTTTGATTTCTATTGATGAAAAACTAAGCATTATTTTTATCATGATACAAATTCAACTCTGTTAGGTCCTTCTCATTCTCCTCGCAGTCTTCTGCAATTCTGATAATTCAAAATAACTTCATTTCATCTGCAGATTTGTCACTTTATTGTTCATGCTTGTTTTTCAATCACCGAAATGTACCTTATACAACACCAGTTCTAGGAAGTAGAAAACTGGCTTAACCAGCCCCTTGAGGATTGTCCTAGCATAGGGGAATTCCCAAATGGAATAGGGCCAAGAAAATTAGCTCTATGCCACCTCCTTGCCATGCCCTAACATAAGAGGAATGGCTGAGAGAAAAGGGGCATGGCTGGAATGCCTCTGTACTCAGGTAATCCCCAGCTAGTGGAATGGTTTCTTGGTCCCCAAGGCTGCTCTACATTGTTCTGTGAGACCAGACCAGCCACCAGGAGTCTGAGGATCAGGAAGCCTTCACAGCTCTTATTCTAAACAGGGCTAGGTGCAGCATAGGGACCTGAGAATCTTGCCCCCAGTATGTTGGAAAAACCCACTGTTTACCTTGTGACACTGTTGAAAACTGATTATTTATTCTTTATTTTCTGTTTTTTAACCAACTTCTAATCAATGACTCCATAGCTGCTTAGTTTTCTTAATAGCTTCTTGTTAGGGGCTTTGTCACAGACTTTTAAAGTCCAAGTATCTACTAGTTCCCCTTTATGTACATTTTTTTAAAATTCTAATAGATTAGAGGCAGATAAACTCTGCTTGTTTGTCTTTATCATATCTTGTTTCTTCCTATTATTTCACTCATTAATCTCAATATGCACCATATTTTGATCTTGTTTCAAATAGTCTTATAATTGCTACAACCACAGGAATCAAACTGACAACTAGAAATAGGGATAGTGTACAAGCAGAGAAATAAAATAGGGACTGGCCCAAACTTTTGCCCCAACTTTGAACAAACCTACTCCTGACACTTTCTAAGATCAATAAGGTTTGGATAAATATACATGAAGTTAGTCAAGAATGTTGTATGTTTTAAATTATCATAAATGTATGCAGTCAAAATAATGTAAACATACACTTAGCATTAGTTCTGAACCCTTTCTATTCTATCTTGGTAAGTAAAAAATATGGGATTTTCAACCACGTTATACCACAAGCGAGATTGCCTCTGATGTGTTTTCCTCCACACTTTCAATTCACATCAGCAAATCTATATATACCCAAAGCAAGCATAATGCTAAAAAAGTTTGTGGATGACAAAGCTGGGAGGTATTGCCAGTACAGAGAAGGACAGGGATATCACACAGGAAGATCTGGATGACCTTGTAAACTGGAGTAATAGTAACAAGATGAAATGTAATAGTGAAAAGTGCAAGGTCATGCATTTAGGGATTAATAACAAGAATTTTTGTTATAAGCTGGAGACGCATAAGTTGGAAGTAACAGAGGAGAAGGACCTCGGAGTATTGGTTGATCACACGATGACTATGAACCGCCAATGTGATATGACCGTGAAAAAAGCTATGTGATCTTGGGATGCATCAGGGGAGGTATTTCCAGTAGAGATGAGGAGGTATTATACAAGGCACTGGTGAGACCTCATCTAGAATACTGTGTGTGGTTCTGGTCTCCCATGTTTAAGAAGGATGAATTCAAACTGGAACAGGTACAGAGAAGGGCTGCTAGGATGATCCGAGGAATGGAAAACCTGTCTTACGAAAGGAGACTCAAAGAGCTTGGCTAACCAAAAGAAGGCTGAGGGGAGATATGATTGCCCTCTATAAATATATCAGAGGAATAAATACCAGGGAGGGAGGGGAATTATTTAAGCTCAGTACCAATGTGGACAAAGAACAAATGGATATAAACTGGCCATCAGGAAGTTTAGACTTGAAATTAGATGAAGGTTTCTAACTATCAGAGGAGTGAAGTCTGGAACAGCCTTCCAAGGGGAGAAGTGGGGGCAAAAGACATATCTGGCTTCAAGACTAAGCTTGATAAGTTTATGGAGGGGATATTATGACGGGATAGCCTAATTTTGGCAATTAATTGGTCTTTGACTATTAGCAGTAAATATGCCCAATGGCCTGTGATGGGATGTTAGATGGAGTGGGATCTGAGTTATTACAGAGAATTCTTTCCTGGGTGTCTGGCTGGTGAGTCTTGCATGCTCAGGGTTTAGCTGATCGCCATATTTGGGGTCGTGAAGGAATTTTCCTCCAGGGCACATTGGCAGAGACCCTGGAGGGTTTTCACCTTCCTCTGCAGCGTGGGGCACAGGTCACTTGCTGGAGGATTCTCTGCACCTTGAAGTCTTTAAATGATTTGAGGACTTCAAAAGCTCAGACATAGATTAGGGTTTTGATACAAGAGTGGGTGAGTGAGATTCTGTGGCCTGCATTGTGCAGGAGGTCAAACTAGATGATCATAATGGTTCCATCTGATCTTAAAGTCTATGATTCTATAATCAACAGGCTTTCACACTGATACATTGCCTATCTATCTTAGCCTTTCACACTGATAAATTGCCTATCTATCTTAGCAGGCTGGGGAATCATTTTTTGTTTTTCCTCACTTTAATTCTTGTTTAACAGCATTTCATTTTCCTTTTAGACTGCCACCATTGTAACCCCTTCACATCCAGCTATATGTAGATGAAATCCCAATAGCAACATAAAAAGTTAGTACTTGTACTGTATGAAATCTCTTAGGGCCTGATACTTATTTACAGTTAGACTCTTTTATACTGCTCAGGCAGCATAAAGAAACCTTAGTGTAAATGATAATCCATTCATTACTCTTTGCTGCTTGTGATCTAAGTCCAAAACTCAGTTCATTCTGACTCTAATACAGCACACTTGTTTTTGTGCAACAATGTCCCTTTCAGGCTATCAGCTTTTAATTTTCTCCAGTGTTGTTTACTGTTGTTGTACTAGCAGTGACTTACTGCTTCTTTTGGTAGTTAATAACTCTCAACTGCCATATATATAGAACAGGATGTGATGGAATTCAATAAATTTTATTTAAATTTTCTTTTCCTTATCAAAATGAGTCGCTTCTCTCTTCCTCTGTACACTCAATGGAGCACAATCCTGCTGACATTTACTACTGGCATACAGCTTCCTCCCATGAGTTGTTTCTTTGACTTAAATGGGGCTAGTCACCACAATAAGTGCTACACCAGATATTTTCACGTTCAAAATGAAATATTTCAAGGTTTCATTTCAAAAATTACCTAATCTCTTCTTTAAAATTCTTCATAAAAAAGAAAAAGACACCCCAAACCAAATTGTCTTGTTTCAGGTTGAACAACAATAGCTGTGTCTCACCCAAAACAAACTTTTTGGTTTTGCCAGAAAGACAAAAAATAAATTATTTGCACAGCTCTAATGAAAGGGCAGGAGAGTGTTGAGGGTGGAGGAAGCCCCTGTACTTGAGCAGCAGAAAGGAGCTGAGGAGATAAATGAGGAGCAGCCCTTTAATGGGAGGAGGGGAAGATGTCCAAAGGAAGCCCTGCTTGTGTGCAGTAGCAGCTCCTAGGGAAGCACAGGAAACTCAGTTTGGAGTAGGAGAAGCCATGGGGAGCAGCAGCAGAGCCACCCGGGGGGGGGGGGAGGGGGAGTGGAAAATTTTGCCCAAGGCACCGTAGGGGCCCCCACGAGTTTTTTGGGGCCCCCAGAGCGGGATCCTTCACTTGCTCCAGGAGCTCCAGAAAACTCTCTCGGGGCCCGGGTCTCCGGAACTTCTTCCACTCTGAGTCTGCCGCAGCGGGGGGGTCCTTCCGCTCCAGGGTGGAAGGACCCCCCACCGGTGAATTACCACCAAAGCAGGGGGCCCCCGCCGCCAAAGACTCCAGGCCCCCTGTATCCTTTGGACGGTGCTGAGGGAGGGTGCACTTGACCCAGCTATCAGCAGGGCCGCCCGGAGGATTCCGGGGGCCTAGGGCGGTCGGCGGCAGGCAACTCCAGTGGACCTCCCACAGGCGTGCCTGCGGAGGGTCCGCTGGTCCCGCGGCTCCGGTGGAGCATCCGCAGGCATGCCCGCGGGACCAGCAAGCGGCAGGGCGCCCCCTGCGAGGCGAAATGTCTAGAGCTGGCGCTGTTTGGCGGTGGGGGGGCCCAGCCGTGGGTCTTCGGGGCACTTCGACAGTGAGTCTCGGAACGGAAGGGCCCCCCGCCGCCAAAATACCGCCAAAGACTGGGTTGCACTTCAGTGGCAGGTCCCGCTTCGGCGGTAATTCACTGCTGGGGGGTCCTTCCGCCGTGGAGCAGAAGGACCCCCCCCGCCGGCAAAGACCGGGAGCAGAAGAAGCTCCAGGGCCCGGCCCCGCAAGAGTTTTCCGGGCCCCCTGGAGCGAGTGAAGGACCCCGCTCCAGGGGCCCCGAAAAACTCATGGGGGTCCCTGCGGAGCCTGGGTCCTGGGGCAAATTGCCCCTCTTGCCCCCCCACCCCCGGGCGGCCCTGGCTGTCAGGAGCTATACTGTCTGGCACACAAGAATGAATTTAGTCTAGACTGAGCACATACAAAGGAGTCAACTGCGGGGAAGGAGAGGACATGCAAATCTGCTGGGAATGCATATGCACACACACTTAAAGCGGGGAAGATTGCTTGTAAATATATTGTGGAGACGTGCTGGATACATGGAATTGTAATTGATTTTAGGTTGGGGGGTGTGAATGCAGGCTAATCAGCATAGATAGGCTGGTTACAAATGCGTTTAATTGGTGTGTTTTTGGCAGGGCATGCAAACTTGACTGGTAGGGAAAGAACATCAAACTAGCCTCTCCTTACATAACCATCTTCTGCACCAACCATCCACAACTACCGGTGTTGGGAAAAAATAATCTAGTAAAGGGTGAAGAGGAAAAAGGGGTAGAGATCCGTGTGGTCTGTTACAGTGGAAAGACTAATTATTACACAGTTCATATTTTTTTCATATGGAAGACCAGTGAACTTGAGATTCATCAGTGTATTTAAGTGTGTTCCGAACTTCAGTGAGATGGGTCTCGTGCTTAAGTACTTTCTGGAATTGGAGTTTTAAGGATGAACAATTACAGAGTTAGAGTTGGTTTGGTTTGGGGTTTGTTTTTGTTTATATAGGTGTTTAATACAAATCACTACTGTTGGAGGCTCTCATTTTGCATGATATAATATTTTATTTATAAGCAATATATACCTATGATGTCATAAATAAGAATAAACAAATAGTAGACTGACATAAATATAGTGTAACAATACAGTAAAATGATCTGAATATATTTCCACAATGCACAAATAGAATAAATAGTAGCAACAGCTTTTAAAATTCCACTGCATCTCATTTTACATCATGTATAAAATATTAATTTATTTCAGTATTTTTTAAAAGGTTGGTATTTTAATATCTAAACTTCTTTGTGAGTTTGTCCTATAGTTGAAAACTTTCTAATTCCACTTGGATTCTCTTGCCAGCACTGTGGCTGAACTGCTTCTCTGCTAGGAAATAATTGATATCTCTTCACTTTCATCCCGGTGAGCTGAAAGTCCTTTCTTCCTTCCTGGTTAGAGAGTCCCACCTTCCATCATTGCAACAAAACTTGTCTCCAGATGCCCAGCTGGCTGATGAGTCTATGTTGGACTCTCTGAATGGAACTCATGTCTCAGGTAGTTTGGGAGAGATTTTTGCAAAAGCAGCAGGAAATATGTTGGAAGATTTCTTGGATTGTCAGGGACACTCAGAACTTGAGAACCTGTTGGTGCCACCTGAAATCTCTCTTTGTTCTGACATTAGAGGAAAATTATCCACACTTCTTTGTTTGAAAGCTGTTCCAGTTCACATGTATTATGCTCTTTAACTGTGGTTATATTGCATGTTACAGTTCAGAGGTGAGATTTGATCAGAGAAGAATCAGAGGGATAGCCATGTTAGTCTGGATCTGTAAAAGCAGCAAAGAATCCTGTGGCACCTTATAGACTAACAGATATTTTGGACCATGAGCTTTCGTGGGTGAATACCATGATCAGAGAAGTGTTGAACTATAGAAATATATAGCAAAGACATAATGTCAACAATGTTTAAGGTCCAACCCTTTCTTTTAAAATTCTTAATTGTCTTGTAACTATTTTGCATCAATATCCTTCATTTTTCATTTTAAACACTAAGAAATTAACAGAATATTATCACATAAAATGTACTTTATGCAGTTGGAATTCCATAATAGAGTGAATGTATTGCATAATACGTCAAGCCTTATGGAGTGTTAGATATGACTGTAGGAAGAATCAACAGAGAGGAGGGATTCCACTGCATCCTCCTGGTTTAACTTCAGTAGTTGCAGCATCCAGAGCTGAAATGAAATAGGACATAGTTGAAACACAAAGGGAAAAAAATATAATTTCTATTGAATTGATCTCAATAAATTAAATGAAAATATCTTTTCCACACATAAGCTTGCAAGTCATTTAGTATGTAAATATTTTTTAAAGGTCTCAAGAAAGCTTCTGAAACCTTGGAATACTAGAAATAGTTCTCAGGGGGACAGATTAATTAATAGCATTGATGATAATCATAGAAAAACACTACATATGTTGAAGTTAGAGTACTTTGTGGTGTGGGAGGGTGGAAAGTATCATTATCTGTTGATCAAAATGCTGGTGAGGTGCCTGAAGATTTCACATATGTGTACTTTGTTGCTTTTTACAGATCCAGACTAACATGTCTACCCCTCTGATATAAAATATCCAGCTGTAAAAATTATACTAATGTTAGGTTATTATCTCCAGGGAAAAGCTTGGTACTGTGCCTTAGTTACTAAGGCTTCTAGTTAGTTTGTCAATCAGTACAAAACATCTGGGTATTTCCATGCGAATGGTCCCCCAGGCACACAGGCTGTATTGCTTTTCTTTCAGGAAAGCATCTATCCCCTGAAAGTATTGTTTCACTCTCCGACTGGTGTGCTGGAGATCCTCACTTTGTGGGTTGATTAAGTCCTTCTCTATCTATGCTCTCAAACATGCCTCCAGCCGCTGAATTTGCTGGTAAAGTCCATTTTGGAACCTGACTATAGAAGTCCCATTCCAGGTACTTTGAGTGAGGTTTTTGCTAAAGATGTTGAAGATCTCTTGGAGGATCTCTTGGATTGCCACCTTGGCATTCTCCTTCTGGAACAGTGGGAGTTGGGAAACTTCCTGAGTGGGCTTGAAACTGCCCTTTCATGTATTCATTGTGAGGGGAAATTTCCACTTATTTTCTTCAGAAGCTCCAAGCTCTCTTTGTTCACTTTATTCTGCTGGAAGAGATTTCAGTGGAGAAGAGCAGTATGAGGCAAACATGCAGCAAACACCTGGAGGTCATGATGATGTCTATACAGTCCTTTTCTTTGTGTGGAACCTTGTGCCTGGAGTTTGTTGAGGGTCCTATGTAGATTGTTGTGTCTTTCCTTCATGTATCTGAATTTAAGTATTTGGTTGGAGAATGTTTCTTTGATCATTTTCTGTTTACAATATTTTCCTTCTTGGAGGTTTCAGAGTTTTTCTTTCTGTTTTTCTTGTTGTTTTCTAGTTTTTACTACATTTTCTCCTTTTTTGTGAAAGTGACCACCTGTGACAGTACACAACCCTATTAACTCATGTTGGATCCACACACATACAGCCTTTTTATCATACATTAATTTTTTTTTAATTTAAGAAGACCATCCACAATTCCAAAATGGTACGGAAAAGACCTCCAGTTCATCAGCCAGTGCACTTCTTATTCATAAACTCCTTCATATAAGAGACAGAAATCATTCAGAAATATTTAAAGGTTGCTAGACATGGAGGAAGTAAATATGGGAGGAAAGGGTTAGTCCTGCCAAAAATATTGGCAAATCTCAACTTTAATCATTTCTTCCAATTTAGAAGGCACATTTAAAATGTAGACAGCACAAACCATCTGTATTTTCCTTCTGTGAAACCACAGGAGCTAGAATGCTCTGAGAAAATGAAACCTTAACTCATTGTTTATTTCCAGGTCTTTATGTACATACTGTAGCTGTATCAGAGGGGTAGCCGTGTTAGTCTGGATCTGTAAAAGCAGCAAAGAATCCTGTGGCACCTTATAGACTAACAGACGTTTTGGAGCATGAGCTTTCGTGGGTGAATACCCACTTCATCAGATGCATGTAACGGAAATTTCCAGGGGCAGGTATATATATGCAGGCAAGCTAGAGATAATGAGGTTAGTTCAATCAGGGAGGATGAGGCCCTGTTCTAGCAGCTGAGGTGTGAAAACCAAGGGAGGAGAAACTGGTTTTGTAGTTGGCAAGCCATTCACAGTCTTTGTTTAATCCTGAGCTGATGGTGTCAAATTTGCAGATGAACTGAAGCTCAGCAGTTTCTCTTTGAAGTCTGGTCCTGAAGTTTTTTTGCTGCAGGATGGCCACCTTAAGGTCTGCTATAGTGTGGCCAGGGAGGTTGAAGTGTTCTCCTACAAGTTTTTGTATATTGCCATTCCTAATATCTGATTTGTGTCCGTTTATCCTTTTCTGTAGCGACTGTCCAATTTGGCCGATGTACATAGCAGAGGGGCATTGCTGGCATATGAGGGCGTATATTACATTGGTGGACGTGCAGGTGAATGAACCGGTGATGGTATGGCTGATCTGGTTAGGTCCTGCGATGGTGTCACTGGTGTAGATATGTGGACAGAGTTGGCATCGAGGTTTGTTGCATGGATTGGTTCCTGAGCTAGATTACTATGGTGCGGTGTGCAGTTACTGGTGAGAATATGCTTCAGGTTGGCAGGTTGCCTGTGGGCGAGGACTGGCCTGCCATCCAAGGCCTGTGAAAGTGTGGGATCGTCGTCCAGGATTGGTTGTAGATCCCTGATGATACGTTGGAGGGGTTTTAGCTGGGGACTATGTGTGATGGCCAGTGGAGTCCTGTTGGTTTCTTTCTTGGGTTTGTCTTGCAGTAGGAGGCTTCTGGGTACACGTCTGGCTCTGTTGATCTGTTTCCTTATTTCCTCGTGAGGGTATTGTAGTTTTGAGAATGCTTGGTGGAGATTTTGTAGGTGTTGGTCTCTGTCTGAGGGGTTAGAGCAGATGCGATTGTACCTCAGTGCTTGGCTGTAGACAATGGATTGTGTGATGTGCCCGGGATGGAAGCTGGAGGCATGAAGGCATGAACCTACCGATTGCTATGCCTACCTTCATGCCTCCAGCTTCCATCCCGGGCACATCACACAATCCATTGTCTACAGCAAAGCACTGAGGTACAATCGCATCAGCCATACCATCACCGGTTCATTCACCTGCACGTCCACCAATGTAATATATGCCATTATATGCCAGCAATGCCCCTCTGCTATGTACATCGGCCAAACTGGACAGTCGCTACGGAAAAGGATAAACAGACACAAATCAGATATTAGGAATGGCAGTATACAAAAACCTGTAGGAGAACACTTCAGCCTCCCTGGCCACACTATAGCAGACCTTAAGGTGGCCATCATGCAGCAATTTCCCCCCTCAGCAGGTCATCCAAGTTTGGGAAATATAGAAAAACCATGATGCTACTACTGGCAGGATGGCTGTAATGGAACCACACTGATAGGGACCAGAAGGCATGTCTGACTAGGCCCTAGAAGTAATGCAGCCACTCAGGTGCTCTGTGTGGAAAGATTTTGTGTTCTGTGCCGAAACCATCGCATCATCTATTTTTATGATGAAAGCGTGGCAAACTATTTCCTCCTGCCTGCTATTGAGATGATAAGGGTGAGCTTAAATGGGGATGTATTAGTTGTGTTTTCCTCCCTTTTTATCTACCTTTGGTTGGCTTTCCCACAAGAAGACCTAAAGTCATAGATGATGGATAACATCACTTAGCTCATAAGTACATTAAAAGATTCTTCTACATAGCACAGCTTAAAAACAATGTGATGGAATGATTGTCAAAAGGTTCTCCTCTGCACTCTAGGGGTAATGAAGAAGTTAGACTTTGAAGAAGAGTTTGTATGGCTCCCAGGTGCAATATGACTAGGTCAAGGCCCCACTCCAGCCACTCCCCATAATTGAGGTTCCGTTTCAGCATGTAGCTTTGGATATTCGCAGAGGAAAGCTCTACATACTGACTTGCTTGGCCGCAAGGCCAGAGCTACTGCTGCCTCTGACCAACAGTTTCATAAAGATGTATTCAGCTATTGAGGGTCTAATCCTCCCAGAAGAAATGGAACATTTTCATGGTGTGACGTTCTGTACCTCCACCACTCAGGCAGTGCAGCTCCCCTCCCACTCTTAGAGCCATAACTGAGTCTCATATATATATATTTGTTATAACATTGCATTGGCAATGAAGCATGCATTGAAGCATCACTTTATATTGCACATGCTACATTATACATGTACATTATACTTAAGATCATATTTCCTTTTGTAAAGATGTAACCACCTTATGTAAAATTGAGCAAAATGCTTAAAACAGTTCAGGCACATTATGTGAGGAAAATATACACACTGAAAATGTGTTGCAGTTACAGAAGTCTTTCCCAGGCCTATGTCCTTCAGTCCTGCATCTCAGGATATAAGATACTCTAGATCTGCTATAAGCTGTACAATTGTACAATGTAAATAGATGAAGTGGTCTTGCTTTTCTTGGGCAAGACCTCATAAGATCAGGTGACATGTTCTTCAATTTTGCTCAGTTTTGCTGTGTAAAAGAATGAAAGCTGGCACCTCCTAGAGTAGAAAACCTCCTAAACATTTTAGAAACTAATTAACCACTATATTAAGTTGCACGTGCTGCCCTACCCTCTGTTTATAAACAAAAGCAGAATATAAGCAGAATAGCTGTACTGTGCTGAGAGCAGGGTGTGTGCTGGGAAGTCTCTATGCCCCTTGGACTCTGTCGTGCCTTTCTCTGCAACAGAATGGAGGGCTGCGGGTATAGCCACTAGACAGGTCTGTGCTGCAGTAGGTGACCACAAATGTATGAGGTGTACAGGAACCCCATTTGTCTGTACCACAAGAGCACCAGTGCAGCTATTCCATGCCAACCCAGCAGGCTAAGGGGTAAAAGTTTTTTTAGCTTTGTTGAGTGGTGGCACCATTTGGCCCCATGTGTTCTGTATTTCTTGCCTCATTTTCTTGCTAAGGATATTTGCATACCATAATCTTCCCCTTTCTCTGACCTCATAACTTCCATAGCAAGTTGTTTCTGATGTCATAAGCAGTGGTGATATGTGGTAGATAAGCAGCAGTAGATGAACTTAAGATGTACAGTGTATAGCAGGTTTTCAAGCTTAAGAAAAAAAGCTCGTGTTGATTTGTTTTTAATCCTTATTTACAACCTTTTACCAAAATTTTCAAATGTATTTGAACACATTGGATTAGAATGAACAATCCTGGATCCTTGGATAATTAGGGTAGTTTAATGACTAATAGCAATGGAAACCAAGTGCTCCACCTAACAAAAAAAATAACTTGGGAGTTATCAGGTCTAGGCAGATACAGGGCCAGAATAAGGTGTAGTGATCCTTTCCCCAAGTACAGTGTATATATATAGTGCTCAAGATAATGTTAAAAGATGCAGTTCAGATACCCCACACTACTACATTGCCCAAGGAAATGTGGTTCACAAACAAGGGGGCAAAGCTGTGCACCAGCTAATGCATTCCAAGTTGCTAATACATAGTCGTCATCTTCTGCATAGAATGTATGTGCGTGGCCATGAACCAAATGCTGCTTGTTTGACTAATGGCAAAATTGTCAATTCCATATCCATGCCATCTTATTTTATCCTTTTGTCTGACCACTTTTCCTTGCCTAACTCTAAAGCAAAGGTCAAGTGAGTGCATGCTAGCTGTTCTGAAGCACCAAGGCAAATCAGTTTGATGTCAAAACTGCAAAACCAATATGGAGTGAGGCTAACTCAGATAGGATCCCATAGTTTATTGCATTTGATAATGTGCTACACAGGATTGAAAATGGTGGTATATTACACTATAATACAAACAAACAGCATCATGGTTTTTCTTTATTTCCCAAACTTGGATGACCTGCTGAGCGGGGAAATTGCTCTAATGAAAACACTAGAGATTAGCATATAAAATGTAGACACTTTACTCTGACAGAATGGGCAAGAAAAATATTGGCCCAGCCAAAGCATAGAAGCAACCTGATGTAACCTCTCTTCAGGCAGGCCATCTTAACTCTTCACTTTTACATACTATCTTCAGAGGCTTCATGTAAACTCCCCATCAGTAATGACTAAACTGGGAAAAAGCATAGGATAGAAAAAACAGATGTAGATCATCCAAATAGACTGTTGTTGCCATATTCTGTTGGCATCTATAGGAAACCAAGAAAGTCAGCAAGGTCAGGGGTGGCACCAACTCTTTTCATGAAAAAAAAATCCCATTTTTAGACCTGCTCATGAGATTTTGGCTACTTTATAACTGGACCCGGAGGAAGCACACCTACTGATTTTTGGATTTGTTTTCGATTCTTAATCGTGGAGGAAATTCATATCCCACCTGTCAAAAACACAGAAAGTGAAATACATATTTTTCCTGTGGTGGTTTCTTTTCACAATTTTTAGTGTCTTTTTTCTTCATGTTCATCCCTGTATATTTATACAAGGCGCCCAGTTTACGGTTCCACCATTTTTGTTTTGGGGAGGATGTTTTCTCCATTCCACTTGACACTATAATGTTTATTGTCCTGCTATATGGGGAGATTTCAGATTTCAGAATCAGTAAAGTGCCTTAAACCACTATTGCTTATTGCTAAGAGCAGCCAAGTCAGCAGGCCATAAAGTAGCCATACAACAGCCTTAGCTTGACCAAGGCAGGAGGGAAGGGGGATTTGGGTGCCACAGAAAGGGCAGCTTGAACCTGTGTCCTTCCTGATAAGAATTGTGTTGAAGTTGCTGGTACATGCATTTTAGAAGAGTAGGATGTGCCCTCAGGAATGTCTATTAGGATCTCAAGGCTGCAAACCCTGGGAAAAACGCACACCTGGTTAATCAGTAATCAGAAGAAAACATCTTGCTTGACCACTGAAACTGCTTGCTTAACAAATTTTCTTTAAGGAACATGTCATTGTGTTACTAATGTATAAAATAAGGGGAAAAGTTTGAGGTAGTGGGACTCTTCAGGATGGGACTCTCCCTCTGGATGCATCTTATGTTCCCCACGGGCAGACGGGCTGCTGCTTAGCTTTAAGTGAAAGCACGCTTGTGTTGTCCTGGTTCTGCCAGCTATCTATTGGTCGGACAGCTGTGTCCCCCTAGATTTATTTCCTGACACCACCTCACACAGAGTAAAAGTTACCAAGAGTTTTGGGTTGAAAGAACCCCGGGTAACACTGCCCTCATCATAAAAACTGTTTCACAAAGCTAGAGATTTTCTAAAATGCCAAACGCTGTTGGGCTGTCCAGTCCATAAATACCTTTTAGAAAATAACAGATCTTCAAACTAGGTCTAAATAATTATCTTCTGTATTTCCCTTACACCTACTGTTTATCTAACAATTATGGCACCACAACAAAATTCATGGCATATTTCCCACAACATTTCTTCTCTTTTTCCTCTCTCTTGGTCTGTGTCAAGCTTGCCTGTACGTTTTCTTTATGGACGGCTTCATCTCCCTGTTAGACCAAAACTGTGCTAGATAACCTGTAAGGGCCATCAAATAAACCCCTTTAATTCTAATTTCCCTGGAGGGATTTTCCAACCTTGGGGAACTTTTTGGCTAAAAGACAAGCTCATCTTGACCTATATTCATCTGAACTTCTGACAACGTGGCAACCCTTCAGCACAACTCCTTACACAAAAGAACAATTTCATTCTTAGCGGGGTGATTGTTTTCAATTACTGGACTGTGTATTCATGCTGGTGATGGTCAAATGCACAGATATTTACTGCATGTATGCAACTGACATTTGCAAAATAATAAAATGTTAAACTATCTTCTATGTTGAAATGTTATGACTTTCAAAAAGATATGCTAAATATATGAATCAGAATGCATCAATTCTCCCCATGTACAAATCTGTATGGTGTAAATCTGCTCCTTGAACATCTGTCAGATACTTCTTTGTATAATGTATGAGAAAATGTAAGTGCACTGATATGAGACACAGGCTCACAACACTGACTGACGTACAAGCAGAAGGACATAAATAGACAAGGCAGAGGTGCTATAGTTGTTACCTAAACACAAAAACTTACATATGGTAAAGAACCACCACAGGGTATGGCAAAGGTGATTCCAAGTCACAGGAGCGATGTTTTTCATGCTCAAACTCACAGAGTAAAACATACTCTTCAGTCTAGATTTGTTTTCATTCAGGTCAAGGAAAAACATCAAAGAAAGGGCTTAACCCTGAGAGACAGTAACTGCTTCCTGCAAGGTCCTGAGCACCCTGATCTCCCACTGAACTAGTGGGTGCTCAGCACATCTCAGAATTGGGCCCAAAGACTGAACAAATAGAAATTTTCCACGACAGAGAAAACACAGTGACTGTAACATGCTGCATCTTAAGGACAAGATGGCAGCTGCATTAGACAGGGAGAAAATCTACTTTTAAAAGTGTAGTATTTAGAAACAGCCTTTAATTTACATTGCTAAGTGTAGAAAGAATAGTTTGACATAATAGGCAAGATTCTGCCCCCCCTACTCACACTGAGTAATATCTCACTCTCCTAACTCTGATTTCAATGGGGGTTGCTTGTGGGGTATTGTACTAGTCAACATAAGGGTGGCAGAGTCTGGCCCAACGTGAGAACAATGGGCCAGATCCTCAGCTCATGGAATGCAGCATGGCACCATTGGCTGGCCCAATATCATTAGAAGAATCAGGAGTAGAAGTCAGTTACAGAGATTGGTGTAAGAGGGTCAGAGCCAGAGCCTGACAATAAAATTCATATATATATATATATATGGAGAGAGAGAGAGAGAGAGTTCAACACTCAGAGATCCTCCAGAGCTCTGAGATAATAATAGAGAGCCCCTGACTAAGCCAGCCCTGATTACAGAATGGGCTCCACCTGAGAGAAATTAGGTGATTTCAGGTTTAACTACTGAGTGGGCCCAGCTGAGGAAGGGCTGGAGGAAAGAAAATACTGGGAGTCAGAAGATGCCTGCAGGGTTTTGGGTGAACAAGGAGGCACCTAGGATAACCAGGGAACAGATCTGGAGACCTAGAAGGGAAGGAAAGAGGTGAGGAAGGAAGGAAATAGCGCAGGGAAAACTGCAATATGGGTAAAGGATTTGATGTAGCTGTGCAGTACAGGGCCCTGGGCTGTAACCCAGAATTGAGGTTGGGACTGGATTCCCCTACCAGCCCCAAGGAAGTGGTGTACAAGGGTAGCTGAGTCCAGCAAGGGTGCTACAGGCTGAATGTGACCTTGCTGAAGAAGAGCTGTGGAGAGGGTGGAAGCTTTTTATTTCTGTTAGTTTTGGTCTTTAGTTTGGATAGCTGACCCTGGAAGGAATGGGTTAAAGACTGTGCCCTGGCTAGAGGGATGAATTATCTGAAAGAAACCACCACAGCCCCAGAGTGATGACTGACAAGGGCTGCTACCCCACAAGGAGACTGTGATGCCATGCCTGGCCATGAAGAAGTGCACTGTGGTGAGTAAACCCCGTTACTATGCTTTTTTCTTACTTTACTTTAACTGCAGCATGTCTGAAACAACTATATTTTTGTAGTTTTCCTTGTCCACTGTCTCTTTTTCTACATCTCATGGCAAGCGCTGTATCTCAGCCCTAGTCTACATCCAGCTCCTACTTCCTTCCAAGGCGGTCTCACTGATGATAGCACCTTTGGCAAACAGTAAATGACTGACTGTCCTTGGCCACTTTGATATTGTGTAAGTACATGTGCTGCCAGACCCCTATCTGCAGAAGGGGTTCTTTCAGCAGCAAATTAATATGAAGTGATTTACTTTTGTCCATATTGGATCCAAGGTAAAGGGAGTGGGGGGAATAACTGCAGGTTCCACTTACATTTGAAATTTTTATTTCCATATTCCTAAAGTCTTTTGGAAGAAATTTTCATACAAAGTGAAATCAAAGATTGTCTACTTGAAACTTCTTTTTTGGATGGGATAAGTATTGCTGGTAAGATTTGAATTTACTTAGCTCCTGGCCTAGCCCAAATGTGGTGTCTTTTTATATTTTTTTATTCTACATAGATTGTGCTGCCTTGGAACAATAAATAAACTCCAAACTAGAAAAGGTACATTCTGTGCATTAAGGGCTGGCTTCCTCTCCCCTTTACTTTCATTGAGCAATACTTATTTTCCACAAGTCGTCCCCCTGACTTCAGTGGGAAACTTTACAAATAAGATACTAAAAGTGTGTGCTATAGCAGCATTGATCCCTTGTTGCCATGTTTTCAAGAGCTCAGTTCCCATTTGGGTGCTTTAATGAAGTGGCCAGACTTTCAAAAGTGCTCCATACCTGCCTGCTCCCACCATTGTAGCCATTTGAAAATCTGATGCTAAATATTTGTCAGTGCCCTAATTATGTTCTTCAAAGGCAGACAGAAGGGGGATCTTTTACGGTAGAACAGTTCTGAGACATAGCTCAGGGTAATAGAACAGACTTGATACTGCAATTCAGCTAATTAAAATGATTTTAGTCATTTCTTGAACTACATTTCCCAGGATTATTTCAACCTAAGAGCAGAACTCTTCCTCTTCCCAGGTATAAATGCCAAGCCCTGGAAAGTCTTGATAGAGGGTCTTAAACAGCATAGTGTAGAGACCATCCAACCAGGTACGCATATATGTCTAAATGACTCCAATTCATTAGCCCCAATTTAGCTACTCCCTCAAAAAACTGTGTACTTTAAATTTTCCTGTAATTGTACGCTTTCTTAAATATTCCTTTTTTTTACCAGTTCACTACCAGTTTGAGGTCATGACCTGCATGGTTCAGGATTGCTTGTGTGTTTGTCATTCTTAACATGCTGGATAGCAAAAAGAAGGAAGGGGGTGGGGGTGAAGCAGAACATACCCATGCAGACATCAGTTCATTTCTATGCATGCATGTGCCTATTCCATACACGCACGGGAACCTGAGATCACCTGACTCATTTGCTCACTGGCATAACAAGCTGTGATTCCCCAAACGAGAAAATAAACCCAAATAAAGGATCACATCCTCCCCCACATCTAATTCACAAAATAGAAGCACTAGGTAATTGTGCAGCTGGTGCTATGTCTAGCTGCTGCAGAGTATGTATCTACCCTAGACATGAGTAAAACCACCATCCCCATAGTACTTTATATAGGTGGTCAACACCATTATTAAAAAAACAAAACTAAAAAGAATTGTTCATTGCTGTATAGAAATGAGCCCTATGGAGTGCACTGTGTATTTATGGAATGGAACACATTTTGAGGTTTGACCCATTGTCCTCTGTTGGGAGCAGGCCTTCAAGGATATCCCAGCATTTTATTTTGTAAAATATATGGGCTCTTCCTGATCTCCAGCAGAGGGATGCTCCTCAGACAAGGGATCTCAGCTCCAGAGGGAAGTGTAGCTTGGGTTGTTGTTTTTTCCCCTCCAAGCTCTGTCAGTCATATTTTTTTGCGTGGATTGGTATGTTCTTGAAGGGTTGCACAGAGCCCCTGATCCAGCTCCCATTATTGGAGCTTTATAGATTAGGGCTAGGACCTCAAAGCAAATCCTGCACTGTGGAGACACTGCAGTGCATTTAACATGGCCTAATAAGCTGTTGCCAAGGTGATGTTGTCAGGAGTAGTTCCAGCATGCTGTACCAGTTGAAGCTTCATCTAGATTGGGCTGATTGAGGAAGTAGAGCGGATGGTAAAGGCATGTATTGCTGCAGCCAGGACTTCATCTGGGATGGGCAGCGGGATTGTTTCCTGCTTCTGTTATGCATACCTGGAAGTATAAAACAAATCAGTTTCTTTACTGATTGTTTTCCCCTCAATTTAACATACACATGATAACTTGTTGTAGGGAGTTAGGACAACTCACCTTGATGGTGTCCCTTCTTGGCATGCAAATATTTTATTTATAAAGGTAGACATTTTTGTTACTGACCTTCTGGGAAGGACTAATGGACAGGCAGTAGATACTGAAAAGGTGGAGCCAGTATTTCAAAGTCAGTAAATAAATTACCTATCTGCTTCAGAAGTACATTTTAGTTTCCTCTTTGAGTGCTAGTTAACAGATCTTTTATGGCCAAACCTCAGCATTTGCACAAAGTCTTATGCAAATCCAGAAACTACATGTAACTGACCAATTTGCCATGCACATAAATCTGCCTACAAATGTGGAGGAAGCCTTTAAGGAGGCCTGTTAAACATTTGGCCCTGAGATTCACACAAGAAAGGTAGAAATGTAAAAGTTCCACTTATTTGTAGCAGATTGCTTCTCTAATGTCCATGTCCAGCATATGTACATGTGCCTTTATGATGACAGTTAAGGGACTGGGTAAATCTGTTTTAAATTGCAAAATCTGTTGGATAGAGGGATGGTGTCCATAGCCTCTTGTCAAGGTTCCTTCCCCACTCTGAACTTTAGGGTACAGATGTGGGGACCTGCATGGACACTTCTAAGCTTAATTACCAGCTTAGGTCTGGTATTGCTGCCACCATCCAAATCCTCTGTCTGGAACACCCCCTTTCCTCCCAAAACCTTCCCCTCCCAGGGTAACCTTGAGAAACTTCCCCAATACCCTGGTGAACACAGATCCAAACCCCTTGGATCTTAAAACAAGGAGAAATTAACCATCCCCCCTCCTTTCTCCCACCAACTCCTGGTGGATCCAGATCCAACCCCCTTGGATCTAAAAACAAAGAAAAATCAATCAAGTTTTAAGAAAAAGGCTTTTAATTAAAGAAAGGAAAGGTAAAGGAAAGCCTCTGGGAGAGATTAGCATACCAGCTACTCACAGACAACAGATTCAAAGCACAAAGGATGTTCCCCTGGGCAAAAACTTAGTACATCAATGAAAATATCCAAATACGCAATTTGATTCAACTTCTAATTGCACAAGACAGGTTACAAAGAGATAAACATAAACCTATTTATCCCTTTCTAAAACTTACTACTCTGATAAGAGGCTGGTTCCTTGATCTTTTTCACTCCGGCTGAATTTGAGACTCTAAACAAAGGAAAACTTCTCTCCTTCCTTTTGAAACATCTTGTTCCTCCATTGGTTCCTCTGGTCAGGTGTTAGCTAGGCTAGGTGAACTTCTTAACCCTTTACAGGTAAAAGAGGCATTAACCCTTAACTATCTGTTTATGACACCTCTGTTTGCCTGAAGCTGGGAATAGGCAATAGGGGTAGATTACGTGATGATTACCTATTCTTTTCATTTCCTCTGAGGCACCTGGCCATTAGCCACTGTTGGAAGACAGGATACTGGGCTAGATGGACCTCTGGTCTGATCCAGTATGGCCATTCTTATGTTGAATAAGTTTCATAAAGATGTGTTCAGCTATTGAGGTTCTTATTGTCCCACAAGAAATGTAACATTTTCATGGACTCTCTGTCCGCAAGGGTTTCACTACATAGTTTGCCTTATTCAGCTGCTTGATGACCTTAAAGGGCCCATCCCAGGCAGCCCGTAACTTGCTCTTTCTGACGGGAATGAGAACTGTCACCTGGTCTATGGTAGCATAGGAGAGGGCACCTATTTGCTTCCCATGGGCCTAGGGTAAATTATCCCTGGCCAAGTCCATGAGCTCAGTGAGCTTGTCCAGGAAAGTGAGTACATATTCCACCTCTGATTTTCCATCAGGGGAGGCCTTCCCCTCCCATTCGTCCCTCAGCAAGTGCAGGGGTGCCCTCACTCTCCTCCCATACAGCAACTCAAAAGGAGAGTATCAGAGGGGTAGCCGTGTCAGTCTGGATCTCTAAAAGCAGCAAAGAATCCTGTGGCACCTTATAGACTAACAGACATTTTGGAGCATGAGCTTTCGTGGGTGAATACCCACTTCATCAGATGCATGTAGTGGAAATTTCCAGGGGCAGGTATATATATGCAGGCAAGCTAGAGATAATGAGGTTAGTTCAATCAGGGAGGATGAGGCCCTGTTCTAGCAGTTGAGGTGCGAAAACCAAGGGAGGAGAAACTGGTTTTGTAGTTGGCAAGCCATTCACAGTCTTTGTTCAATCCTGAGCTGATGGTGTCAAATTTGCAGACGAACTGAAGCTCAGCAGTTTCTCTTTGAAGTCTGGTCCTGAAGTTTTTTTGCTGCAGGATGGCCACCTTAAGGTCTGCTATAGTGTGGCCAGGGAGGTTGAAGTGCTCTCCTACAGGTTTTTGTATACTGCCATTCCTAATATCTGATTTGTGTCCGTATATCCTTTTCCGTAGCGACTGTCCAGTTTGGCCGTACATAGCAGAGGGGCATTGCTGGCATATATTACATTGGTGGACGTGCAGGTGAATGAACCGGTGATGGTATGGCTGATCTGGTTAGGTTCTGTGATGGTGTCGCTGGTGTAGATATGTGGGCAGAGTTGGCATCGAGGTTTGTTGCATGGATTGGTTCCTGAGCTAGATTACTATGGTGCGGTGTGCAGTTACTGGTGAGAATATGCTTCAGGTTGGCAGGTTGCCTGTGGGCAAGGACTGTGTCCAGTAAAAGAGAGTTAGATTTGACATTAGGAAACACTTTCTAAGGATAAGGCTAGGTAAGCACAGGAAAAGGTTATCTCAGGAGATGGTGGAATCCCTCTCACTGGAGGTTTTTAAGAACAAGTTAGACAGCTGTCAGGGATAGTCTAGGTTTATTTGGCCTTGCCTCAGCCAAGGGGGCTGGACTTTATAACCTCTCCAAGTAACTTCCAGTCATTTTTTTTAAAAAAAATTTTCTATGAAACCCAGCGTGGGCGGGTTCCCTTGAACTCTTTTGGATCAGAAAGGAAAGTGGGAAGGATTATTTTGCACATCCCTAATGAAACTGGCCTGGGGGAAAGGCAAGAGTGAGAGGTGTGGAGTTGTGGGAAGTGTTTCACAGGGACGGATCAGAGGCTGCAGACAGGAAAGGGAGAAGAAGACAGCTGCGGCAAAGCCACCCAACGCCGAGCTGGTGCATCCTGGCTGGGGAAGCCGGTGGCCTCCCTGAACTTGTCAAGGCTGTTAAGCAAATGAAGGGGGGAGCAGCTGCGGTCCTGCCCAATAAGGAAGTGTGTGAGCTGAAACCAGGCTAGGAGGAAGTAGCCGAGGCTGCCGCAGAAATGAGGAAGCGAAGGTTTCGCTGAACGCAGGTTCGGGAGGCAGCGCGCTGGAGCCGAGCCGGGACCCCCGCAGTAGGGCAACAGCGGCTGCTGCCTCCGCCCCTCCGCGCTGCTCCTGGGCTGGGGGTGTCCCCCTAGGGGACCCGCCCCGCTGAGGTGTGGACGCTCCGGCAGCCTCGCCGGGGGGCTCAGCCGCAGCTTGCCTCGCTCAGCCGGGGAAGGGCGCCGCACCCGGGGAGGTTTCCCTCCCCTTGGCCAGGATCCCCGCGGATTGACAGCCCGCGGCGCTCCCCGTTCGCCGTGCCTAGGTAAGCGCTGCTGGCTGCGGCAGGTGAGGGAGCCCTGGGCGGGACGCGCTGGCAGGGGCACGCTCGGGAGTCCGGTTGGCTCCGACAGCAAAGACACGGGTTGTCCCTTTTGTGGCCCTGCAGCTAGACCGTCACTAGCTGATCTGAGGGCGGGGAAGCTTCGCGGCTAGGCTGGGCTGCAATTGTCAGTAACCCCTTAGCAAAGGGACACGTACGGGATGAGCAAACCCAGCGCACGGATCGGTTTCTTCCGCCTTCGCTTTCAAGGTGTTTTTTAACTAACTGCCCGTCGCATCGCCTTACACCCTTTCGATACAGCTTGGGAGGTTATTTTGCCCCGTTCCAAGCACGTTGGGTTGCATCAAGTAACAGCATTTTGTAGAGAGGGGCCCCAGGTTGCAAAATTCAGTCATGCCCCCCAGCTCCTCGCGCACCAACGTCTGAGATGTTCAAATCTGCAGTTTTATTTGGGCTCATCCCTAAAATAACATTTAAATTTCCTTCACACCTAAAAGCCAAGTTTGCCCAACTAGGTTTCTTTGTCACATCTCATGCTTATTTTTTATGTATAATTTGAAAAACAGTGGAGTAAATGATACAGGGAAAAATACACACCATACCAGGCAAATCAAAAATACAAATTAGGCAGTCAAATAAAATTATTACTGACACTTTTTAAAAAAATACTTAATAAATTCATAAGGAAACAAATTAACACCAAAAAGCAATATAAGGAGGTATATGCCACAAAACTGCTTACTATGAAAACAAATGAAATGTACCAGTTTGAAAGCAAACCAAAAAAACTCTGTAAATTACAGCTGTCTTTAAAATCAACACAAACCAGTATTTAAGTACATGAGCATAGTTAGATACATGAATGTAAAAATGATTTGTTCATTAATCATAAAAAATGATTTGCATGGGATGAAGTTACAGGGATGCTAAATATATATTAATTCACGGTTTTAAAGCCTAACAATTTTTTTTGGTCAAATGTCTTTGATTTTTTTCCAAGAAAAAAATTGCAGAATATTATTAGACACACTGAAATGAGTTGGATGCAGTCACCACTTTTTATTTCAGTTTTACACAAGTGAAACTCCATTGACTTTAATAGAGTCACAGTAACATAAAACTTGAGGAGTATAGCAAGTGGTATGTCAGGCAAATTTTGGGGCCAATCCAGCATTTCTTTCTTAGGCATGAATACTACTGACTTCAGTGGATCAGGATCAAGCCCAAAATCACATTTGCTAATTTGGTTTAATTATAAGGTAATTTTGGAAAGCATCTCCCTCTTATGACAATTTTTTTCCCATAATTCAATAAGCCATTTACATTTTCACTCATAATTTTTGTTAATATCCTTTATTTTGGGCTTTGTCTTGCAAGCCATCCATGTACAAAGTATTTTAATGTGCTGGACCTTTGGACCCAAATGTGAAGTCTGATCCACATGCATTGACCCTGTACAGATCTGATAAGAAGATCAGGGCCATTAACTGTTACAGCCTGAGAGCACTCGGAGTGGGTACTTTTACAGGAACTATGACGCTTTCCTTTCTCAGCCATTCGTTAAGCTTAAGCTTCCTTATTTCTGCATTTATCAGTCTTGAAACATGAGTGTTTTTATTTTCTGACAGTTTTTTTGTGGAGAGGAAGGTTAGGAGGAAGGCCTCATCTTGAATAGATAAAACAACTTGGAATAAATGGTCTTTAAACCATTTTAGGAGATCAGAATGACTAAACTAATTAATATTTGCTCTTATTTTCATGTTCAGTTGAAGAAATCATTAAAATCCATAATTATATTTTGTAAAGCTTTCAGGTTTTGTTTCTACTAAAAATATTAAAGCCCAGCAAAATCAAAGACGTAAATTTTACTCAGTTACATTTCTATTTTTAAGTCATCATGGTTGTACTAATGTAACTGAGAGCAGAATTTGATCTAAAGTTGGTGGGGGAGTTATTTTTGGAAGCAGTTAATAGGTGTCTTTTTAAAAGTACTAGGAGCCAAAAAGAAAAAAACTTACGAGTGGTACGAACGTTATAATGTTTTTAACTTTAGTGACAACACTATAATGGCACTGATGCATTTGATTCCTTTTTTCTCTTTGCATTTGCTATGTAAGTGTCTACTCTTGCTCCCAGTATAGTCAATGGTAAAACTGCTTTTGAAGTCAGAGGATGCAAGTTTTAGAATTTTTTTTTAAGGCAAATAAAATTTTTCTTTTCCCTTCCAAATGCTGATATGATATACTGCATTGAGATGAAACTTGGCAATGATATTCATGTTGTATGAGTCTGATGCTGTTTGAGAATGTTATTTGTTAATTTTGATTTTTGTAAGTATGCCTAATTAGTTGATCTACAGACTGATTCAAAACCTAATAAAGTTATTAGAAAGACTCCCACTGATGTCACTGGGCTTTGGATCAGGCCCTAGAGGCAGAGGAACACAGGGAGTGACTAAGCCAAATACTTCCTCCATTTGCACTCGTTTAAATTCAGAGTAACCCCAGTGAAGTAAAGAAAATGAATCTAGCTACTATCGTAACTGAGAGAGCAAAACTTGGCCCTTAGAAAATATGTGACTGTTAATGGTATATTATAGATCAATTTCCCCCATTTGACTGAAGTAACTTCGCTAATAGCAATGGAATATTCCATATTTACACACTGGTGTAACTGAGCAAAGAACTGAGCCCTGCATAATTAATTAGCCAAGGGTTTCAATGAGGCTTCTCAAGTACTTTGTGAATTGGGGCCAAAGTGCTTAAAACCTCTCTGGATCAGGCCCTAGAAACTTATCTCATCAGGTCTAGCTCAAATGATCATTTATTCAGTTTTGCCCTGATCCTGTAATATCTTATCAGTGTGAGTTGTTGATCCCATGTAAGTCAATGGATCTGTTGTGTGAGTAAAGACTTCTCTCACATGGACGAGGGTTTGCAGAGTCAGGTCCTTTAGTTGTAAACTGAAAAATATTGTAATAAGAAAAGATATTTCACATTACAACTCCTATTTTCATTTGAAATAGCAAGAACCTCTTTTAAGAAGTCTCACCTTACAGTTATTGAAAATCCTCTCTTCTCTTTTGGAATATGAGTAGTCCCACTGATTACTCCCATAAGTAAAGACAAATTATGTGATTAAGCTTTGCAGGATCAGACCCTGCACGCTATCTACACAGTGGAACACTTGAGGAATACCCTGAGCAAGTATTATAATTTTGGAAATGCAAATAGATATTTTGTTGTAAAGGTATAGTTAAAATTACTGAAATAAAATGTGGAAGTTAAGCTTCCAACAACGTTAACTTGCTCATATTATATATGTTTTTATTATTTACACCTTACAACACAAAGAAGATATGCATTTAATGAGGGGAAAAAAGCAAAGACAAAATACTGTGTGTACTTTATAGCTGAATTAATGTTGTGCTTGGACCTCTCGTTTTTGCATTCCCAGACTTTTTCTAATTTTAAGTGAGCAATTGCAACAATTCATTATCATGATGTTTTAACCTTAGTGGAAACTAAAATTCGCCTCCTTGGGGGTAAATCCACTAAGAGTATATGAGGCATTCTTGTTGCAGGGAGGTGCAAGTTGTGCTTCTCTAGGGCAGAGAGATCAATCTAGATCTCACTATAATATTATGGAGAAATATACATACATTTGATACAAAATATCACCTACTGCAGTGGAATGAAGTTACATTATAAAGTTGTTAACTTCTCTTTTGATTATTGTTCACATTCCAAAGTTAAAAATAGGCTATAACTTCCTGTCCATATAGTCAAATTGACTAGATGAGCGCTGCAAAAAAGCATAGGGAAGAAAAAGCGTTTTAACTTTATGGTTTGCATTTTTGTGTAACTGCACGTGATTTCATTTGGCTTGCACTTTTACCTTGTTTGTATCCTTTTGCAAAGCGGTGAGATTTGTACTATTGCAATATGAAAATTCAGCCTGTTGTAGTGGTAATGCAGCTTACCCTGTCACGAACCCCCAGTGTGGGTGGAGATAGGTTGGGGAAGCAGGTGCAATAATGGCAGGAAGTGTAAGAATAAAAAGTGTACCAGGGAAATAAGTATTATAGAATTGTACAAATACTTAAGGATTATAAAGCACAGAAGCATTTCCTAAACCTTTTTAAAAACTGCATTAAAACCTTTGCCTCACAGTACAGATTCATCACAATTAGCAGTGCTTTCTTTCCTCCACACATACACATTCTTTTTTAATCCCCTTGGTTACATGTTGTTTTAAGTTGCTGGGGTAAGTGAGATAAGACTACGATCAAGATCCATATTCTGACCTCATCTACACAGTAGTTTGGAAGTCAGCGGAGTTCCTCTCCACTTAAAATTATGTAACTGAAAGCAGATTCAGACTTTAAGGTAGTTAATTTAAAATTACACCACTGAGTAAAGAAATCAGATTCTGCTCTCATTTACACAAATTTAAATCAAGAGGGACTCCATTGACTTTGATAGAATTACTGTCAATGTAAAATGATGTCACAGAGGAAAACTGCGGGGCTGCCCAGAGGATTCAGGGTGCCTGGGGCAAAGTAATTTCAGGAGCCCCTTCCATAAAAAAAAAGTTGCAATACTATAGAATACTATATTCTCGTGGGGGCCCCTGCGGCACCCAAGGCAAATTGCCCCACTTCCCCCCGCCCCCGGCAGCCCTGGGAAAAATACACATTTAAAAACCTTCCGCATCTCGGCACAAACCCAGTTTTGAGAGAACTTCTTTTCAAGTCGCCTTTACAAGGTATCACTAGTTCTCAGCATCAGCTAGTGCTAAAAGGCACTAAAGCTCATAAAAGGGTTGGACAAATATTTTCCATCAAAACTCTTTTTGGATTGAAAACTAGGGGTTTTTAAAAAGCAGGAAAAAATCATGGACAATATCTGCTTTCCTTTAAAATTTATTTTTGTTTTTTTTTAATTGAAAAGCTGAAATTAGTCTGCCAAAACACGAACATGGTTTGTGGTTTCAGAAGTGTGTGGCCAAATATTTGCTGCTTGCTGTGTTTGTTTAAAGAGACAATAAAAAAATTCTGCTTGAAAAAAAATTCAAAACTTTTGAACCACCTCAGCTTGTGACCAAACGCCTGAGCCCATCCAGTCAGAGATTTTTCCAGGTTTCTGATACTCTGCTGACTTCCTTGACTCATATCTGTCTCCATAACTTTTTAAAGCTCAAATGCTTCATTTAGCTTAGAACATAAAAACAGCCATGCTGGGTCAGACCAAAGGTCCATCCAGCCCCGTATCCTGTCTACCGACAGTGGCCCATGCCAAGTGCCCTAGAGGGACTGAACCTAACAGGTAATGATCAAATGATCTCTCTCCTGCCATCTATCTCCACCCTCTGACAAACAGAGGCTAGGGACACCATTCCTTACCCATCCTGGCTAATAGCCATTAATGGACTTAACCTCCATGAGTGTATCTGTTTCCTAGAGACTGGCTCAATGGGGTCCCTCGCAAACTGGAGACGGTTACTGTGGGTTTGTCTTTAATATAGCTTATGTACATACTCCACGAACTGAGCATTTGAGCTTGTTCCAGAATCTGGGATGAGCTTATGTTATGAAAACTGAAATGCTCAAAATAGTACATGCATGTGAATGGACACAGGGTGCTAAAATTAAATTAACCCAGGGTTTCTCAAACTGGGGGTCAGGACCCCTCTGGTGGTCACAAGATGTCAGCCTCCACCTCAAACTCTGCTTTGCCTCTAGCATTTATAATAGTGTTAAATATATTAATAGGTGTTTTTAATTTATAAGGAGGGTCACACTCAGAGGTTTGCTTTGTGAAAGGGGTCACCAGTACAAAAGTTTGAGAACCACTGAATTAACCCCTCTGGAACCTTGGGGAATCCAGGGGATGGGAGGATGGTCTCCCTTGGTAGGATTGGGAAGGCGGTAGGTGGTGTAGGATATTGCTATTCTCATGTGACCCCCCCCCCCCCCAAAGGAAAAGATAACAGCTTGGCTCTTTGTTTTAAATAGCTGTCTACAAGCCTCAAACTGCTGAATGAACTTTAGCGTAGGGAAGGCTGTGCTTCCCCAAACAGGGCCTGGCCCTGCCCCTGATCTGACCCCCATCCACTTCCTGCCCCCCAGCTGCCCCCCTCAGAATCCCCAACCCATCCTGCTCCTTGTCCCCTCACCACCACCCCTAGACTCCCCAACCACCACCTCAGGACCCCACCCCTCCCCCTGTTCCCTGACTGCCCCAACCCCTATCCACCCCCACCCCCTGCCGAGTCCTGACTAATCCCTGGAATGCCCATGATCCAACCCCCCATTCCCCATCCCCTGACCGCTCTCCCAGAACCTCTGCCCACTCCCTGTGCCCTGACTGTCCCCTGGACTCCTTGCCCTTTATCCAACCCCCCTGGCCCCGGCCCCCTGCCATGCTGCTTACCCCTGCCTCCCCGTGCTCCTGGATCCTCAGCTCACTGCATCCAGGAGCAGCCCCGCTCCCTTATCTCGCAGCTCCAAGCGGGGAGGAGCTCAGTCTCTGCCTGAGCCATGCTGCTTTAGCTCTGTCCAGGGCTTCTCCTGAACGCAGCGCACTGAGGCGCCGGGGGAGGGGGGAAAGCAGAGGCGGGGCTTGGGCTGGAGCATTCACGTGGGGGCCCCTGCAGGGCCTGGGGCAAATTGCCCCACTTGCTCCCCCCCCCCCCGGGCATCCCTGGGAAACTGACTCTCTAGAGTTACTTTTAATTTAAATTAGTGAATTGAGAGTAGAATTTGGCACAAAGTACAGATGGTTTTTCAAAGTTGTACTATAGTCTGATATAGCAACATTTAAATTAAAAATCCAGTGTGGGAGTTTTATCTGTAAAGATCAGGAAAATGTGCAGTAGTTTGATTTGCACTCAGCAGTGCAGGTACATGATCTTCGAGCTCTTGTGCATTTCAGTACTCCCACTTTTGAAAACGTGGCCCTTGATCATTGACGTGTGAACTGAGACCGTTTATTTCACTCAATTAAAAGGATGATTTTGATGTGGCGGGAAGAACTTTTGAATAGAAAATCTCCTCCAACATCTAAGCCTTGTCACATATGATACATTTCGAAGAAGATAACAGGCAATTAATGCAGTATGTGCTTGAGTTAAAAGGGAAAATTTTACTGCACATCAAAACAGATATGTGAATTCAATAGGATGCCTTTTGCTAGGAGGTCTGTAAAACAGATAGCAGCATGTGGCAATTATTTTTGTAAATCAGATAACTGGGTTAGCTTTCTTTTAGATCAAGGGAATGTCTAATACATTGACAGGAAATATGTCATTTTTATTCAAACTATGACCAATTTTTGTTTAAAATAGAGTCCTGGTCTGAGGTTGTCAGGGTGCCAGGAAGCCATTTATGGATAAAGTGATTGGTAAAGAGAGAACTTTTGGAGTAGCAGATAAATCTTTTATTCTCAGTTCTGATGGGGGCTTTGTGTATCGTGCAATGCCTGGGTAAACTGGACTTGATGAGTGGACAGAGAGAATAGTAAGGGTCTGATGGACATAAAAATCCCCACAGAAGTGATACAGAAAAATGTGCCAAAAGAGGAGGGCACAGTTTCCACTATAGTATCCACTGGATACTTTTGTGTGTAGCAGCAACAGTAGGCATGAATACTGTTTAGTAGAGGCATCCCATGCCCAACAAAAGGCAAACGGCCATAACATCAGTACTCTAGAAGCAAATTTCTATATTGACTTTTTTCTGGCAAGTGTCAAGCTGCACTGACAGTGAAGTCAGCAAGTAACCAGACCTGGTGTTCCAGCAACTCTCATTGACCTCAGGGGCAGGCAACCAAAAGAACCATTATAAGCCCAGGAGAAAGAAAAAGCAAGAGACCAGCCAGTCAGTGGTGAAGATGTTCTGAGTGGCATGGATTAGCGGATGAGGAAACAAGAGCAGCTTGGAAAACAAGAGCAGCTGATATCATAGATATTAGCGAATATTTTAGAAGCTATAGGGATATGGAGATCTAACGGGTGTCAGGTAATCATAATACTCTGATCCAGATCCAGCAGCTAGGATATAATGAACCTCAGTGGTACCAGTATTAGTCATTATTCCATACCTGATGTAGTGGGCACTGTACAGTCATTTACATTCAGATCACTTTGCAATACAATAGCTAATATTGCTGAAAAGACAGCACAAGAGAACATTTTTGGCTACCAAATATTTTCCCAATCTGGCGGCAGCTTTTAGCAACAGCAGTACAAAAACTAGAGACAAATTGCCCATTGGCCCAGAACACTTTGGGGTCAGGTGCATCCTCTTTCTGTCGAGACTGAGAAAGGGGCCTTTATCAAGAGAAATTTTCCTCCCATTGTGAGACTATTTTTGATTTGCCTCATAAAGTAAAGCGAATAAATTTCAGCAGTTTTAGCTGAGCTTTTTGTTCTGTGGATACAGAATAGTGTTTGGAGGACACAAAGCTAGATCTTCTCTAGAATAGTTTAGACTAGTGGCACACTGAAGTATTAGGAGTGGTTAGAAGCCTTTTATTCCACAACATGTCCTTCAGATCTGTGTCCTGGTTGGTTGAAGGCCAGCCAGGAAGAACTGGCTCCACTGTTGGAGGAAAGTGTAAATGCCTCTTTTAGGGAGGCAGGTTGATAGCTTCTCTTACGGAAGCCATTATCTGGGCTTTGCTTAAGAAACCAATCCTTAACGTTCACAATCTGACTGTTAGCCAGTATAACATCCTCTATTAACAACATTTTTATTATTATTTTTAATTTGGCTCTTTCTTGGTGGAACCTTTTCCTTTGGGTCTGAACTTGTCTGCCAGCATGACTGTCTGCATGGACATAGGGGAAATGTAAATCACATCCTTTCTACGCCAGTGAGGGTTAATCTCACCTGTTTCCTGTTGATACCTTAATCTTAGAAAAATTAGACTAACTCAGTATACTTCAGCAAAGTTTACCAGGAACATTGATGGAGAAGCTTTTCAGTGTACTGTAATCCTTTCTGTCCTAGGATATGAGAAGGCAGATTAATTTGTTTGTGAAAGTCCTATTTTAGTTTTGCACTTACTTTTAAATAAAATACTGCAAATTGTGTTTATCAGTATAGATTTTGTGTCCAGTGACATCTGTCTGAATGACGAAAGGGCCTGATTCTGCCACTTGTATTTGCATTGCGTTGCATCTGAGGCCATGTCTACATCTAAAATTTTGCAGCGCTGGTTGTTACAGCTGTATTAGTACAGCTGTATAGGGCCAGCGCTGCAGAGTGGCCACACTTACAGCAACCAGCGCTGCAAGTGGTGTTAGATGTGGCCACACTGCAGCGCTGTTGGGCGGCTTCAAGGGGGGTTCCGGGAACGCGAGAGCAAACCGGGAAAGGAGACCAGCTTCGCCGCGGTTTGCTCTCGCGTTCCCGGAGCCACCCTGCAAACCGCAGGGAAGGAGACCTGCTTGCTCGGGGTTCCGGGAACGAGAGAGCAAACCGGGAAAGGAGACCAGCTTCGCCGCGGTTTGCTCTCGCGTTCCCCGAACCCCCCTGCAAACCGCAGGGAAGGAGACCTGCTTGCTCGGGGTTCCGGGAACGAGAGAGCAAACCGGGAAAGGAGACCAGCTTGATTACCAGAGGCTTCCTCCTTCCACGGAGGTCAAGAAAAGCGCTGGTAAGTGTCTACATTGGATTACCAGCGCTGGATCACCAGCGCTGGATCCTCTACACCCGAGACAAAACGGGAGTACGGCCAGCGCTGCAAACAGGGAGTTGCAGCGCTGGTGATGCCCTGCAGATGTGTACACCTTCAAAGTTGCAGCGCTGTAACTCCCTCACCAGCGCTGCAACTTTCTGATGTAGACAAGCCCTTAGTCAAATATGACTATTCACAGAGCAAGGTAATTCTCAGTGTAAGAACAGTAAAATGGGCCCAAAATGAGCAAAGTGCCCATTTAGATGCCTGTCTAGTTTAGTATTAATCTCACTTGATGTGGTCTGAGAGACTACCCAAAGAAGAAAAATACACTTTAGAAAATAGTTTAACAGCAAGTTTCAGTGCAATGAATGAAATAGTGTGTGATTTAAGCCTTCTGATTTTAAGAATACATGGTTATGGTGGTTGATAATAGCTCTTTATTTAAGGTGAACACTATTATTTATGTTTAAAGTTTTTAGAACTGAATTTAAGTCTGAGATGTTCAAAGCTGAGTAGGGGAATGGGAGTCAAAATTCTTTAGGCAACTTTGAACATCTCAGCCTGAAACTACTAGTTTAAAAGATGCTGTGAAACCCTCTGCTGGGCCAGATAGGACAGCGTATTATTATAAGGAATGCGATTGTTATTCCAACCAAATTTTTCTAAATGACCTTTATAGCACTGAATAATTTTAAATGATTCACCACTAATTTTGCCCTTGGCCTACATTTAAATAAGATGGTGCATGCATGTCACCCACTGTGATACCCTTCCACAATTCTTTTTCAAGTAAGCAGATGTTCAGCTTTTGCTGGAGCACCTCTCATTTTGAGGGAGGGCTTGTATTTTCTCCCATCTCCTGTTTTGTTTCTGGTGAGATCCCCCTTTCTAGGAAGCCTTAGCTTCCAGAGTTGATACATTTGAGTTCAGAGGGGTAGCCAGTCTCCTGGAGCCCATGCTAGAATGTCATAAATGGGGATGAGTCAAACCCAGTGTTTGAAGGGATGGTGTGCATACATAGCCAAATTTAGGGCCTGTGCCTGCAAGATGCTGAGTCAATCCTGAATGAGGCCAAGCAGCCACAACACCAGTTGCAATCTGTGGGAGTTAAGGATGCATATCACTGTAAGGAGGTGCTCAGCATTGTGGCTATTTCTTTTGTTTGGGAATCAGGCTGAAAATCTTTGGGCAAGATTAGCCTTTCTGGAAACTGAGTGTTCCTCTCCCACAGCATTCCAGTACTTCAGATTCTTCTCCTGCATGAACCCAGGAAGCACAGGGGTACATCAAACACTTTTATTTAAAGTTAACCTCAATAAAAGATTTGGGTGTAAATTTGATTTGTATTTTATCCTTACTGGTTTGTCATAATGGCCTCGGGATTACAATCCTGATCTCATCTAAAAGGAGAATAAGCTGCATCACTGACATATTTACTGCCATTGCATCACTGATCCTGAAAATATCCAGGGCATTGGATAGACAGTTATGGTTATTTTTAGTGTTTCTCCTTGCAAATTTACTGAGAAAGTTCTTGTTTAATTCCTAATCTGCTTTTCCCAATTCAGCAAATTCATTTCACAGTTCACCCTGCTCTGCTGTAATGGCTTCTTTTTGTTTCTATGTTTCTATGTTTCTCAGCTATGTTGTTTTATTTTCACTGTTTATGTGTTAGCATTTCTCTTTACTTGTATCTTTTTACAGTTGCTGCTTTTTTTCTTTTCTGTGCTACTGTACTTTACATTTTTGATAAATTGTGCCTAAACATAAGGCATAGAAAACAGCAGAGGACAAACTTCACTTTATACCAAAGTATGACCAGAAATCAAGTGGGTATAAACATGGCAAACCAGGCATCATTAAGCATACTAGAAGGGGTGCAAAGAGGCCATACAACAGCCAGAGAATCCAGGATAAAATCTAGTCAGCAAGATTTCTTCCTGAGGGTTCTCAGGGAGCACACACCAGTGGGGCAGCGACCCCACGCTTGAGAATGTTGCAGCATACTTTCTTCTCTACATGTAGATGGCTCTGCTGGACAGTGCAATGATGCAACTGTGGTTCTACCTCTTTTTCAAGCGACCAGTGGGCACAGGGGCATGAGAATGGAGAAGGGACTATGCTTCCCCATGGAATTCTGATTAGCCCCTTAATAAGCTGCAGAAAAGCTCCTTGTATTGTCTCCTCCTATCATATGCAACTTCATCTGGGCTATATCTGGTCCACGCAAAGTAATACACGTTGGAAAACATAATCCCAACTATACATATAAAATGATGGAGTCTAAATTAGCTGTACCACTCAAGAAAGAGATCTTGGAGTCACTGTAAATAATTCTCTGAAAACATCCACTCAGTGTGATGGGGCAGTAAAAAAGCAAATAGAATGTTGGGAATCACTAAGAAAGAGATAGCTAATAAGACAGAAAACATCATATTGCCTCTGTATACATTCATGGTACACCCACATCTTGAATATGTGTGCAGATGTGGTCACCCCATCTCAAAAAAAATATATTGATATTGGAAAAGGTTCAGAAAAGGGCAAGAAAAATGATTAGGGGTATGGAATGGCTGCTGTATGTGTAGAGATTAATAAGACTGGGACTTTTCCACTTGGAATAGAGATAACTAAGGGAGGGTATGGAGAGATCTATAAAATCATGACTGGTGTGGAGAAGGTAAATAAGGAAGTGTTGTTTACTCCTTCTCATAACACAAGAACTGGGGGCCACCAAATGAAATTAATAGCCGCAGGTTTAAAATAAACAAGAGTCTCTTTTTTCACACAATGCGTAGTCAACCTCTGTAACTCCATGCCAGAGAATGTTGTGAAGGCCAAGACTAAAACAGGGTTCAAAAAAGAACTAGATAAACCTGTGGGGGATAGATCTATCAATAGCTATTAGCCAGGCTTTGCAGGAATGGTATCCCTAGCCTGTTTGCCAGAAGCTGGGAATAGGCGACTAAGGATGGATCACTTGGTGATTACTTGTCCTGTTCATTCCCTCTCGGGCACCTGGCTTTGGTCACGGTTGGAAGACAGGATACTGGGCTAGATGGACCTTTGGTCTGACCCAGTATGGCCATTCTTATGTTTTTATGTTCATATTGTTTTTGTACTGTTCTCTATAGTGTTCTGCCTCCAAGTGCTTGCTGTATCATAGAATTAAGTGTATTAAACTAAACTTGGCTTGAAAAGTTCTCTCTGGGACTATAGTATGTTACAGAGGTCAGCAGCCTTTCAGAATTGATGTGTGCCGAATCTTCATTTATTCACTCTAATTTAAGGTTTCACGTGCCAATAATACATTTTAACATTTTTAGAAGATCTCTGTCTATGTCTATAATATATAACTAAACTATTGTTGTATGTAAAGTAAATAAGGCTTTTAAAATGTTTAAGAAGCTTCATTTAAAATTAAATTTAAACGCAGAGCTCTCTGGACCCATGGCCAGGACCCGGGCAGTGTGAGTGCCACTGAAAATCAGCTCGTGTGCCAAAGATGGCACGCGTGCCATAGGTTGCCTATGCCTGGTATATTATATATTCATATTCAGCCTTGGGCAAACATTTATGTCTTTGTTATTTAAAATCTTAAAATATGAGTTTATGGCACAAATGCTCACTATGGGTTTAAATGAGGTTTTCAATCAGGCCCAGCCTGTCTGAACTTGCTCTTTTTGAAGTCAGTGGTAGCTCTGCCTATGATTTTGACCAGAGCAAAATTAGGCCCATAATTGTATATATGTTCTCAGACTTTACAATAAACATGTAATTATGGTCATTACATTATATAGTATTATTATTCAGTGTATGAAATTAACAATTTTAGAAAACATTTTTTTTTCTACAGTGGAACTGAATTAATAACAAAAAATGGACACAAGGTAACACAAAAATCCTTGCTTGCATATACTGTAATTTAGTTCAATAATTCTTTAAGCATTAAAGGTTGGCTGTTGGTGCCATGAACTGATTATATAACTGTGCTCCCCAAAACAGGCTTTGTCAGTATTGTCAGCTTGATAATAGAATAAGAGTTAATAAACATTATTACTATTCTGTAATTGTGAACACACATCAGTTGGAGTCAATAGGAGTTCTGTGTGTGCAAGTAGAGGCAGATCCTGTTCCTTTTCCACCCCATTTACTCAAGCTGTGCACTGGGTCTAGTATCAAACCCATTACACATCTCTGTGGTGCTGGCATGTTTGGTATACTTGTTTAGTTGTCAGTGCACAGGAAAATATCATTCATGTGCAAGTATTGAGGAGTAGCCAGTCTACAGGACAGTCCACCAGAAATAACTCAAATGATTTGAATTCAGCATTAGCAAATCCCCATTAAATCCTAATTTTTGAAGCTGACAGAGAGTGAGTACCATGCATTGAAAATCAGTTTGCCTATAAGGGATCATCCTTCTATCCAAATGATGCAATTTGTGTCACAGATGAAATGTTTGATTTCATAGAGGGCATCTTTCTGCCAGAGGCACTGGCTGCTTCATGGCAGCATAAGTATTCTCTAGGCAGGTGGCAAAAGGATGATTTAATAACCACTAAATATGTGATTTGTTTTTAAAAAAGCAGAAGTAATATTTTAAACTAAATGTAAAAGGAAATGTAGGTCCCTACTCCCGCCCCACTGAAAAAAGATATAATCAAGGGGACACTCACTATGTGAGGCACAAATGCCAGGCAATTTTTCAATAACTTATTTTACTTAAAGAACCTGATTAGGATGACATGATTTTCAAACCAACACCTGTCAAAGGGTTGTGAGAGGTGGGAAGAGTCCAACAGTCATTGTCTTGTTGGGGAGGTGAAGATTCAAGTAGAAGAATTTTGGGATCAAATGGGGGGGGAGGTTCTGCTTCTCTCTCTCCTCTCCCCAGTGTTAGCACAGAAGCACTAGGAGTGGCACTGAAGCAGCTTTATAAATGTCAAAACCAGTCCTATTTTTTATAACCCAAACTGGGACGCCAGGAGAGCTCTTAAAAAAAAGACGGGAAATTCTTGTTTTTTTCAAGGTATCTACTCACCCTATTGGTGAGAGGGTCAGTGTTGACAACTCTTCTGATATCTGCTATTTCTTTTTAAATTCCCATCTCCTGGAGTCATCTGATTGCATGAGAATCTCAACTTTCACTTAAAATAAAAAGGAAGTTTCTAGCCCACATGCTTGCAGAGAAAAGCTTAACAATGTGAACCCAAAAGGCTCAAAGACCAGAAGGCAAAAACAAAAGAAACCATTTTCTTTAACATATCATTATTTTTAAGCCAATTTCAAGGTTACCTTAAACCCGTTCCTGCCTGCTCTCAATGATGTCCATGGCAAAGGTCCCATTGTTATCAATAAAGAGGAACTTTGGGTCCAAGATATAACTAGTGGTTCTAAGATAGGGTGACCAGATGTCCTGATTTTTTTTTGTAAGGACAGTCCCGATATTTGGGGGTTTTTGTTATATAGGCTCCTTTAACCCCTCACCCCCATCTCGATTTTTCACACTTGCTGTCTGGTAACCCTGTTCAAAGGTCTCCTTCTGTAAAAGAGTCAGCATATGGCATGTCCTGTTCTCAGATCAAAACTTAATTAAATTGGAGTTATGTTTAAGAATCCACATCAGTATCTTACCTGATTTTTTTTAAAGGCTTATAGGAACATTTACAGCTTAGAAACAACCACAAGAAAACCAGGCAATTCGAAATTAAGGGCAAATGTAATGAAACTAAGCTACTTTAAAATGTGAAAATGCACAGGAAGGGTACCTCACAAAAAAAATAGAGGCAGAGTAAGTGTTGAGGCAAAATGGAACTTGCTGTAAGGGTTATCGATAGACTTCCAGAATGTAACAATCAGAGGTGCAAAGGACAACATGCTGTGCAATAAGGAAAGTTTTTAGTACCCAAGAAAGGAGTATCTTAGGGCTTGTCTACATCAGAAAGTTGCAGCGCTGGTGAGGGAGTTACAGCGCTGCAACTTAGGAGGTGTACACATCTGCAGGGCACCACCAGCGCTGCAACTCCCTGTTTGCAGCGCTGGCCGTACTCCCGTTTTGTCTCGGGTGTAGAGGATCCAGCGCTGGTGATCCAGCGCTGGTAATCAAGTATAGACACTTACCAGCGCTTTTCTTGACCTCCGTGGAATAAGCAGGTATCCCAGCATACCTGAGGAAGCCTCTGGTAATCAAACTGGTCTCCTTCCCCAGCTTGCTCTCGCGTTCCCCGAACCCCGAGCAAGCAGGTCTCCTTCCCTGAGGTTTGCTGGGTGGTTCCGGGAACGCGAGAGCAAACCGCGGCGAAGCTGGTCTCCTTTCCCGGTTTGCTCTCTCTTTCCCCGAACCCCCGAGCAAGCAGGTCTCCTTCCCTGAGGTTTGCTGGGTGGTTCCGGGAACGCGAGAGCAAACCGCGGCGAAGCTGGTCTCCTTTCCCGGTTTGCTCTCGCGTTCCCCGAACAAGCAGGTCTCCTTCCCTACGGTTTGCAGAGTGGTTCTGGGAACGCGAGAGCAAACCGCGGCGAAGCTGGTCTCCTTTCCCGGTTTGCTGTCGCGTTCCCCGAACAAGCAGGTCTCCTTCCCTACGGTTTGCAGGGTGGTTCGGGGAACGCGAGAGCAAACCGCGGCGAAGCTGGTCTCCTTTCCCGGTTTGCTCTCTCGTTCCCCGAACCCCCGAGCAAACAGGTCTCCTTCCCTGTGGTTTGCAGGGGGGTTCGGGAACGCGAGAGCAAACCGCGGCGAAGCTGGTCTCCTTTCCCGGTTTGCTCTCGCGTTCCCCGAACCCCCCTTGAAGCCGCCCAACAGCGCTGCAGTGTGGCCACATCTAACACCACTTGCAGCGCTGGTTGCTGTAAGTGTGGCCACTCTGCAGTGCTGGCCCTATACAGCTGTACTAATACAGCTGTAACAACCAGCGCTGCAAAATTTTAGATGTAGACATGGCCTTAGAGTTTGAAGTACAATCAAAGGCAGAGACAAATAAAGAGTAATTAGACACTTGCAATAGAAGTTAAGTGATACTGGAGTCAGAAACAACAGCATAGTACTTAAAGTGATCAAAGAGGATGGAAGTGGTCGGGAGCTATGTTGGGTCAAGAGTAAGATCTCTATCTACCACCTAATAAAGGCAGCTTTATTGCCAGAGCAGAGAAACCAGACTCTGGGCGGGTGGCTGGGGCGGAGGGGTGGGGGGAGGGGTGACCGTGACTGCAGGCTATGAGGTGAGTGGAGAAGCATTGGGTGAAGCCTGCAAACATACTGCCTTAGGCTTTCATACATAATGCTGTCAGCCCTCCAAGGAAAGCCCAGTATACGAAATGTATTGTGGATCCTATGGAGGTCACTCTTTCCCCTGAATCAGTACTGAACTATGTTCCAGCATGATGTTAAGGGGCATTGTGAGGAAGTACCATCTGTTGGATGAGATATAAAATCAAACTCTTGACCACTTGTGATCATTAAGGATCCCAGGGATTTTGTGTAATAAATAGAAAAATTAGTTTGCATGGTTGAGTTTCAATTACTCTCCTGAACTGTATATTATTAAACAGGTACTACTTCTGCATAATTGCCCCTTTTTCGTTTCCTTGGGCTTATTGTGAATAAAACCTCACTTTTATAGTAGACAATGAAAACAATGGGAATCCTGAATGAAATTAACAATATAATCTAAATGCCTAAGCACAAGAAAGTTACTAGCAATCATATGTCATGTGTCAAAAATATGAAGATGAGAAATGAGAATTGACTTACTGATATTTGAAATCCATCATACTTGTTAAAAATGCTGTAAAAATGTAAGTTTTTGCTTTCAAAGTGGAAAAAAATAAGTATGGATTTATAGCACCTCTGTAACTACTGCAATTTACAACAAATTTACAACAGCATCAAAGGTAGTATTAAAGAATTCTATGGACTAGATATTAACCTCAATCCACACAAAACTCACAGATACAGATATCTAATGGCTAGAAATATTTGGACATTGTTATCCTTTTGTGTTATAAATATTATATTGCGGGTGCTCCCTTGCATACTAATCTTATTACACTTTTTCTGTCTATGGATCAAGGGCAGTTTATGGACTTTAATGCATTAACCAGGTTGTTCTGATGTGAGGCCAGAGTGATGTGTAATACACTGTATATTTCATCTTGGTCCAGATCCTCAGCTGGTGTCCGCTGACATAGTTTTATTGATTTCAACAGAGTTATTAATTTACACTAGATGAGGATCTGGCTCCTTTTACTTACAAATAGCAAAGTGCTATCACTTCTTGTTTTTAATCTGTCACATCAGTTCACTACAGAATAGAGGCTGATGCAGAGCAGGTGTGAAACTTGCACAGCTGGATCGGCCAGTCTTGAAACTGCCACCAAGTATATATTCTCCTTTAGAAGCACGCTTAACTCCTTTTAGGATTAATGGGTATTGTATGAGGAGAAAATATACATCTAGTTGTTAGACCAAAAATTGGAGTACTGTTTGCAGATTAGCTAATTTTGCTTGAAAGAATATTAACTAGGCCAAAATCCTACGTATACTGACTTATCATTTAGAGTACAAAGGAATTCCTCAAAATCAGTATCTAATTCATTGGGAAGAGCAATATTGGAGGCAGTCGTGCATAAAATATTTCAGAAAAAAATTGTACACTAATGCTGTTCAAATTTCTCTTCAATATATAATCAGATAATTGTGAAAGTTAAAGGTGTAAAAGATCTATTGAATGATGTTTTTGCTAAGTAGGCTTGTCCCTGTCAGCATATATTCATTTTGTCCAGTCTAATTTTAAATGTTCCTAACTATAAGGGTTACCAATACTTCCTTGGAAGACCATTGCGGCATGCTACATCTTGTTAGTAGAAAGTTGTGGTTTTTATTTTTTTATTTTTTATTTAATGATATTCAACCTACATCTTCCTTTTTCTTAATTTCATCCTGTTACTCCCAGCTTTATCCTTGTGCATTACATTAAATTCCTCTACACCCTTGTTTTTCACACTATTCCAATATTTACAGACTTTATCAAGCAAACCCTCACTTTATTGCCAGTTAGGCATGTTTTTAATATTCCCTCACAATTCAGTTCCTTTACTCTGAGATTATGGTTGCAGGAGCCTACTAACTTGCTATTCCCAGGTTTCTTTCAGTATTATTGTTTCTTCTCCTTACTGATTTTCATATTATTTGTATTCTGGTAGCATCTATAGGTGCCAGACCTGTTGTGCTGGATACTATATAAACGTATCACAAAAAGGTGGTCCCTAAGTAGAAGAGGCAATGGGTGGACATAACGGGGAGGGAACGCCGACAGAGCTCCCCTATAACTTCTTCCAAATAACTCTTATCAGTGACTGTAATTAAGGTGTCACTAAACTCTAGTATAATTTATGTTTTGTATTTCTGCTTTTTGGATGTGTATATGATCTCAGTCTGTGTGGAAGGACCTGCTTCCCTGACGTTATGCTGTTTACCATACGGCAGGGGTACGCAGCACTGACTGCCTTACTAGCAACTCTGCCAGCCACATGTGGTGGTACCTAATTTGCTTATATATTTACATATTTAAAAAAAAAAAGAAAATTAAGCCAACCTTAATATTTGCATATACATCTATCTTCTTTGCTAGATTATTGTCACAGTTAGAGGGCAAGGTGGATCTTGGACTCCTTTGCTGTCCCTCTAAAGCACAGACTTCTGGTAACAGGCTTCAATTCCTTCACCTCTCATCCTGTGATTCAATCTCTTAGACTGGATCTTAGGGCTGCAGTCTCCTATTTCCCAACTCTGTTAACCTGACAGATCTAACTGTATTTGGCAGCTGCAAGAAATTTTCTTGCAGAGCCTGTGACCAGCAGCTGATTAAAGTGACTCACAACAGCTTTTTCAAAATCGGTGTATTGTTTGTTCACCCAAACAATATGACAAGCGAGCAAAGACTTAAAATAATGAAAGGCCTATAAGCCTGGGTCTTTTCCTTTCCTTGCACATTTTGGTAAGTGCCACTTAGCCCAGGTACCCCCACTTCTGGGCTGAAGGTGCGGGGGCAGACTGCCCTGCTGCAGTTTCTCTGTCCTAGGCCTGGTCTACACTACGTGTTTAAACTGAATTTAGCAGCGTTAAACCGATTTAACCCTGCAGCCGTCCAGTCAACGAGGCCCTTAATATAGTTATAAATGGCTCTTTAGACCAGTTTCTGTACTTCTCCCTGACAAGAGGAGTAGCGCTGAAATCGGTATTGCCATGTCGGATTAGGGTTAGTGTGGCCGCAAATTGACGGTATTGGCCTCCGGGCGGTATCCCACAGTGAACCATTGTGACCGCTCTGGAAAGCAATCTGAACTTGGATGCACTGTCCAGGTAGACAGGAAAAGCCCCTCAAACTTTTGAATTTCATTTCCTGTTTGCCCAGCGTGGAGCTCTGATCAGGTGGCGATGCAGTCCCAAATCCAAAAAGAGCTCCAGCATGGACCGTACGGGAGATACTGGATCTGATTGCTGTATGGGGAGACAAATATGTTCTATCAGAGCTCTGTTACAGAAGACGAAATGAGAAAGCATTTGAAAAAATCTCCAGGCTTTGATAGACAGAGGCCACAGCAGGGACTCAGCACAGTGCTGCGTGACAAGCGTGACAGAAAGCCAAAGAATCAAATGGACGTGCATGGAGGGAGGGAGGGGGTACTGAGGACTCCAGCTATCCCACAGTACCCGCAGTCTCCGAAAAGTATTTGCATTCTTGACTGAGCTCCCAATACCTGGAGGGTCAGAAACATTGTCGCCAATAGTTCAGGGAATATGTCGTCAATTCCCCCCCCCCCAAAGAAAAGGGGAAAAAAATCGTTTCTCGCCACTTTTCAATGTCACTGTATGTCTACTGGATGCTTCTGGTAGATGGGGTGCTGCAGCGCTAAACAGCAGCATCCTCTCCCCTCCCTTCCCCGGTGGCAAATGGTACAGTACAAAATGACTGATAGCCATCCTCGTCATCATCCTGTGAGTGCTCCTGGCTGGCCTCGGTGAGGTCGGCCAGGGGTGCCTGGGTAAAAATGAGAGTGACTCCCTGTCATTCCTGGCAGACAGTACAAAATGGTGGGTAACCGTCCTCATCATAGCAGCTGGAGCCTGAGTTCCATCAGCCCCACCCCCTCCTTTCATGTCTAAAGAAAAGATTCTGTACTCCCTGGACTATCATAGCAGCGAGAGGCTACCTCCCCGTCATTTTATCTCGCTAAAAAGTCAGTGTGTGTTATTTCTGCATTCTTTATTACTTCATCACACAAATGGGGGGACACTCTCACGGTAGCCCAGGAGGAGTGTGGGAGGAGGGAAGCAACGGGTGGGGTTGTTGCAGGGGCACCCCGTAGAATGGCATGCAGCTCATCATTTCTGCGGGATCTCTGGGACTATGACACAGAGCGGCTGTGCTCTCTGGCTCTTTAGTAGACTTGCCCCATATTCTAGGCAGGACTGACTCTCTATTTTTAGACAAAACATAAAGAAGGGAATGACCCGGGGAGTCATTCCCATTTTTGTCCATGCGCCCCCAGCCGACCTCAGCAAGGCCAGCCAGGGGCACTCATGACAGCAGCAGATGGTACAAAATGCTTGATAACCGTCATCGCCAATTTCCAGTTGCAAACGGTACAAAATGATTGAAAACCATCATCTCATCGCCAGTTTACAATGGCAGACAGTGCAATAGGCATGGTAACCATCTCTGCTACCTTGCAAAGGCAAATGAATGTTGCTGTGTAGCACTGCAGTACCGCCTCTATCAGCAGAATCCAGTACACTGACAGTGACAGTGACAAAAGGCAAAACAGGCTCCATGCTTGCCATGCCATGGCATCTGCCAGGGCAATCCAGGGAAAAAGGGCGCGAAATGATTGTCTGCCGTTGCTTTCACGGAGGAAGGATTGAGTGACGACATTTACCCAGAATCACCCGCCACACTGTTTTTGCCCCATCATGCATTGGGATCTCAACCCAGAATTCCAATGGGCGGGGGAGACTGCGGGAACTATGGGATAGCTACCCACAGTGCAACGCTCCAGAAATCGACGCTAGCCTCGGTACGTGGACGCACACCGCCGAAATAATGTGATTAGTGTGGCCGCATGCACTCAACTTCTTCATACAATCTGTTTTACAAAACCGGTTTATGTAAAATCAGAATAATCCCGTAGTGTAGACATACCCCTAGTGTGTCTCCTGCACTGTCTGCCCCGAGTAGCTGCTGCTCACTTACAAGGTTCTCCCCCTCCCAGGCAGAGGTTTTTACAGTTCTGTTTCCTTTGGATCTTAGGCCCAGCCTGGAAATATAAGCCTGCTAATCTTAAGGGAGCAAGGCCCCAGGTGGGTAGGCACTTTCCAATTAATAGCCCACTCATTTTGTTCTTAAGGACCTTTGAATTATTTTTCCTGCTTCATCCCCTTCCCCCCCCCCATATCTTTTTTTTATAATCATTGTTTTGTTTCCCAAGAGGCCAGTACTGGCCAGTCTAGTCACACATTCCAATAGCCAGTGCAGAACCAGATGGGGTTATCTTAACAGCTAGATCACACATTTTATGAAATTGTTACAGATTAACTCTGTTGTCCGCAATAATCGATACTACTTGTTGTCTGAGTGACCGTGAGTAAAACACCTCACTTGATAGCTTGGTTCTCACTGTGCTGTTTCATAGGTAGGGCAATTTAGGGGTCAAGCACTGCAGCTAGCTCTAAAGTCACACGTTATGTTTCCTGCCCTCTGTTATGGTACTTTTTTTTCCCCTCCTTCTCACTTTGGCCCAAATACTTTCCCCTGTGAAAAGGCTAAGGATAGGATTATGAGATGCTTACTCATGGTGAGTAGTGCCTAATGCCATGAGTAGACAATTGAAATAAATGGGACTACTTGTGGATAAAAGGTACTACTCCATGTGAGTAAGAGTGCCATAATCCATCCCTAAGTAAATGGGCTTTGCACAGTATAGTTCCCTGGGGACTGGAGAAGACAGATCTTCCCTGGCTCTCCTGCACATTTGCCTGTGCACGGAGTTCTGGTCTGGTGTATCTACATTGTTATGCATCTCCTGGCCATTCCCTCACACTTCTCCTAGCCTGTCCTGGCATTGCCCATTATCCCCACTCTACATTAGTCTGGATAGAATCTTGGTAGGGTGCCAAGCAATGATTTCAAGGGAAACACTGTGCTCCTACAGTGGTTTAGGAGGAGGGGTGAGATTTGTGCCATAATCAATTTCTTAATGGATTGTTGATCCTACCACTGTGTTTGAATCCCAGAAAGAAAGGCAAGTCAGTTATGTAGGAAACCACTATACAAAGAACAAATCCAGAGAGAGAAATTGTCTAGACTGAGCTTTGCATGTGTGTTTTTGTACTGGTGCATATCTATGCACCATTATATCAAACGTTTAAAAATTGTCACTTGACCTGAATATTCCTAACAATTCTTGAAGAAGAATTCAGGCAAACAGAAGAAACTCTTACTGAACTCTATCAAAGTTACTATATGACCTTGCAAACTCATGTCTAATTTGTGATTCTCTGCTATAGTTATGAATAAATGGATTATAAATATTAAAGAGGCCTATAAGGATTCTTGCTGTTATTTCTGTTATGACTGAGAAATCTTCAGCTTTTGTTTAATGGAGCTTCTTATTTTTGTGTGCTTTAATAATCTTTATTTCATCTTCTAAAAAATTAAGAACTAATGCTATGTCCCTGAGGTCAGTTCTAGTATTCTGTCTTCAGCCATTCACAGTGCAGCTGTGCAGAGTATGTACCTGTCTCTTGGTTAAACTATGTGGCTTTTGAGTGTCCACTAGCTGCAGTGAGAAATGGAAAGGTCTGTGAGATAAACATCTAAATGCAGAAAAGCAATGCACTGGTGACGTTATGAGAATAACCAATCAAATCCCAGTAGGGTATTTCACAGACATTGTTGTAAGAAACTTCCTGTTTCAAACATTATCTACATTAAACTTATGCATTTACTCATACAGAAAGCCTGTCCAGAATATAATTTTCATGGTTTTCAGTACTATCCAGGTTGTAGAAGATTAAGGATACTGGATTCACACTGGACCAACTTATTCAGGGGAAATATTAGTTAGCTGGAGAGAAGTGGCTGTAGAGCTGCCTGAGAGAACAAGAGCTCATGTGAATGAGTTCCTTGTCGCTTGTATTTTTCACCTCCTGACCTGTGAGTGGCCTGTGTTCCTCATTCTGTGACCATGAAATCCTTGGGAGTTTCCACAGATCTGAGTCGTAATTGAATGGGGAGACGGATCATCACATCTTGGCCTAAAGAATGAGACATAATTTTTACCTGGGAAGAGGGTTCTCCCTGCCCCAGTCTCCTTTGTATAGTATTAATATTCCTCATTCTTTCCTGGCTATACTTCTGGATGGAGCTGTCACTGAGGAGATCTAGAGCAGACCCTCATCTGATATAAATTGGCATAACTCTATTAAAGTCAGTGGAGCTATATGAATATTCAGTAGCTGAGAATCTGGCCTGTAATCCTGCAACCAATTCATAATTCTTCCCTGCCTCACTGGTGCTCCCTCACACTACTGGGGGAGATACACAGGGCTAAACTTTAGCCACATTCCTCCATGGATGGCATGTGAGGGACTCCTCAAGAGGAATTCTGGTACACATTCCCATAATTCACCCTTGCCCCCGCTCTGACACCCCAAGGGAGGGTTTAGCATGTGCTCGTTTCCATGCCCAGCATCTTTGATAATTAGTACTGAGGGAGATGGCAGGGGCACTGCCCCTTGGGGAGTCCTGTGCCACAAATGAGGATAGTTCTGCACAGTGCCTACTTTCTCTAGCCATTCAATGACTGGCTCTTGCACAGGTACACAAAGCTGGGGGGAAGGCTTCTTGAACCCTCTCTTCTCCTTGTACACCTGCACTGGGCCAGTCAGTCTGATCCTAAGTATTCACTGGGAGGTTGCAAGAAGAAAGACAAACCAAAGAAGATTCAGTGCATCCTTCAACACCATTCCCCTGAGCTCAGTTATCTCTGTTGCCATATGATATTTGAGCCAGCTGGAATTCATGACTCTGTGCTGGGAATGGGGCTGCCACAGACCCTTTTATAATACTTAATGTGCGTGATAAAAATGCTATGTAAGGGCTAGGTAATATTATTCCCAGGTCAGTGCCCAGGCAGAAGTACCCCTTTAGAAGTAGCATATAGCTGCATAGCCCAAGAGCTTCTGCTCTCCAGTAGATGAGAAGCCTGTTTGACGGCTCTTGTGAGTTGCTCTCCTTCCCGACCAAGGCGAAGAATGTTTCCTTTCTCACCTCCTTTGAAAGATGCTTCTTGATGGAATGATATAGATTTAAAAATAACTTCAAATATTCCCTCCACCCCTGCAAAAAATCCAACAAGCTAGCAAAGTCTTGTTTTGTTTGTAGGTGTAGCAGAAGGGATGAGTCCTGGTTCTGAACTTACCATATATACTCGTTCATAAGCTGAATTTTTTTAGTAAAAAAGGGAAGCACCAGAGAAAGGGGTCGGCTTATGAACGGGATATAGAGAGGGAGAGGTGGAACCAGGGCCACCCAGAGGATTCAGGGGACCTGGGGTAAAGCGGGGGATCTGCAGTGCTTGTACTGATCCGGCGGCGGTCCAGGTCTTTGACGGCGGGGGCCCTTCAGTCACTTCGCGACTTTGGCAGCACTGAAGGGCCCCCCCGCCGCCGAAATGCTGCCGAAGCCAGGGCTTGTGGGGCCCCTGTGGGGTCTGGGGCAAACTGCCTCACTTGCTCCCCCCCGGGTGGCTTTAGGTGGGACGCAGCCCCTCTCGCCAACAGAGGGGGCAATGAGAGGCAGTACAGCCAGCAGAGCCAGAAGGGGAGAGACAGGGCCAGTCTCTCCGCTTCTGGCCATGCTGCTCTCCCTTCTGCCTCCAAAGCAGCTACAGCTCTGGGGCTGGCATGCTGCAGCCGTACCACTCGTCCCTGCCCCCCAGAGCAGGCTGTGGCTATGCCGCCCAGCTCACCCACTGGAACATGCTGCAGCTGTGCTGTCCAGCCTGCCGGAGCAGCTCCAGCCAGGCCAGGGACATCCTCCCCAGATAAGGTGGGAAGGGATAGGATGGGGAGAGTGTGGGGGTCCTGGACTAGCGATGGGGTCATGTGGGGGGTGGATACAGGAGTTACTCGCCTGACTCCCAGCTTCTCCCCCTGCAAAAAAATTTCCCCACCAGTTGCTGTCCCGATCCGTCAGGGTAAGCAGCTGGTGCACTGGGACACTTTGTTTACTTAGGTTTACCTCCGTGCCTGCGGGTGCTCGAGGTAAACAAACCATCTTGGCCCACCAGCGGCTTATCCTGATGGCCCGGAAGCCAAAGTTTGCTGACCCCTGAATTATACGGTCGGCTTATGAACGGGTTATAAAAAATTTCCATTTTTACTTATCCATCTTGGGAGGGTCAGCTTATAAATGAACCAGCTTTTGATCAAGTATATACGGCAGTTTCCTTTCTGTTCATACTTTTTCCCCTTCATTTGAATTCCACCTAAGTCTTTTGTTTTATCTCGGGTTTTAACCATACTGGTGAAAGTGACCTGGAGAATCTCCCATTCTTGAATTTTTATGTTTAAAATGCACCTTTTACTAAATTGTATTAAACACACGTACTTCATTTTCTAAAAAGAAACCAATTCAGTGACTAATTTAGAGTAGGAACTATGCTGTGACTGTACAGCCAATCACTTCTTTTGCCCACAACAGTTCTGATCCTCCCAGCATATAGCATCTTCACTGAAAGGAGATCTCTCTTTTATCAGATACTAAAATCAGACAGGTAAGATCTGACTAAATCCTTGGAAAAATTACCAGAGATGAATTTTCATAGAGGTGGGATTTAATAAATTCAGAATACCGACTCCTATTTATAGCTAAAAGTATTATGAGCTAAGAAATGTCAGTAACTGAAGTACTGCAGCACTAATAGATTTGTTTATTAATCCTGTGTGTGATCTGAAATTTCTGATGGATACCAAGAAAATACTGCCTTTATTTTTATTTAATTTTAGAACACCTTTATTGATTTTAAAACAGTAACGTGGTCATGGCAAATGTAAAATAAATAAAACAAGCTGCAGTTACTTTCATCAAATAATTCTGTCACTATTCTGTATCTATGGCAATTATATGAGAGAATAAATAACAGATATTTGCTGTGTTCTGGATGTGTTTTAGTAGCCAGGCGACATCTGGACATGTTTAGCTTTTCCTGAGCCACTGTGAAAATTTATCACTTAAATGTGCCTATGTGAAATCCACTGCTTTGGGATTACATGTTTTTAGTTTTTCTTGAACCTCATCTGACAGAACTGGTTTAACTAGGTTTATATTTCTTGAAGTTTACTTGGAGTTTTCAGGTCCATATGAACACAGGAATTCCAAATGAATCTTCCAGTGAAACATGTCAGTTTAGTAAGAGAGTATATGTGGGGGGCCCGGCCCCAGAATAAAGTAAAGAGCGTTTCACGAATAGCAGCAGAACAAAAGGACCATTTCCGAGTGCTTGTGGAAATAAGCGCGCTGCCTGCTCTATACTTAGAGATATTTCTTATGCCAGTAGATCGCACAAGGCAGATGGCTGATAGTGTCTGCTGGATCGAAGAGTCCAGGCAGATTGAGAGAAGGTTCTTGATCTGCCCATGTCTTTAATAATGTTCCCCAAATCTTAGTGAATTTCAAGGTCATGTGAAATCCCAAACCATGTATGTTTCAGCTGGCTTGTTGTTTCAAAGAGAGAGTTCTTGCCTTCCTTTTTGACCCTTGGCTTTGGTTCCTAATGCCCACTCTACCACTAGACTAGACTGCTCACATCCCAGTCAGCTGACACTCTAGCCCAGGGGTCAGCAACCTTTCAGAAGTGGTGTGCTAAGTCTTCATTTATTCACTCTAAGTTAAGGTTTCATGTGCCAGTAATACATTTTAATGTTTTTAGAAGGTGTCTTTCTATAAGTGTATAATATAACTAAACTGTTGTTGTATGTAAAGTGAATAAAGTTTTTAAAATGTTTAAGAAGCTTCATTTAAAATTTAAATTAAAATGCAGAGCCCCCCCCGACTGGTGGCCAGAACCCGGGCAGTGTGAGTGCCACTGAAAATCACCTTGCGTGCCTCCTTCGGCACGCGTGCCATCGGTTGCCTACCCCTGCTCTAGCCACTCAGTTGAAACTCCTTTTGTCTTAGATGGGGCTGTGTGATTTATCTAGCCTTAATTAGTTAATTGAAGGGTGAGTTCAGAGCAACCGAGAGGTCCCCCATTCTTCCAGTCATTAGTACCTCTCAGTTTAACAGTACAAGGCAGCAAAAGGAAACTAGGGCTTTTGGGGTGGGCTGTAACTTGAGAACCCCTTGGTGAAATTACCCAAAATTTGGAAGTCTAGCACTCCCCCATGAGGCACATCAGATTTCATAGCAGTCTGGTTAACCATTTGGATTTTAGGGCACTTGCAAGAGTTGGCTTTAAAGCATATAAAGCGGTGGGAATGGAAACCCTCTAGCTGTTTTTCTGTGTTGGTACAGGTGCAATATAAAAGAAACGTATATGTTCTTAAATACTGTTTTCAGCTGTAATAATTTGTCAACCTTTATACAAAAGTGGAATTGCACAAAATTAATGAAAGTTACAACACATATTACCTACTTGTATTTGGAAGCTCTGTTGAGGAAGGTTTTACACACATGGTCTGGTATGTTTTCTTGTCATACAAAAAACCATGTTCTGAAATGAAAGAATGCAGTAATAAAGCTGTGCACAGGAAGATGCAACCTTAAATGCTGATTATGCCCTGTGGTATCCTTTCCCTCTCAATTGTTTTACCTTCTACAAAGTTATATATTCATTAATCTTTTAATAACTTGCATTCCAAATCTTTTAAGAATGATGTATTTAAACAGCTAGTACAATGATATGTAATTTAATTGCCCACAGTAGTAGATGAAATTCTTTGCAGCATGTTTCACATATCATTTTGCTTGGTTTTGATTATGTTGACATAATCCCCTATGTTGCCTGAGAGATTTCTTTAAAAGTCTTGAACTTTTGTTTGAATTATAAAGCTGATGAATGTGGGCCTTCATTTCCTTCTGATGAGCAGACATGATACCAGTCCTTACAGTCAATTAAATTACTTTTCCCCTTCTTTGCAAAAGAAAAGACAAGAAAAGGAGGCATCTATCTCCTTCTTAATTAATTTGTTTTTTTAATATTCACTTGTATACAGTGGTGATATCTGTTCACTGCAAAATATTAAGCAGCATTTCCTCTGGTTCTTGTTTCTTAGACTCAAGTACTCAATAGAAATGCAGTGTGTATAATGATTTTTCTTTGCAGTAGAGAGAAGTTAAATTGGATGAATAAGAGTTTATTTTGTTGGAAACCCAGGACTGAGCATGAGTAGTTCCAGGACCCAGCCAGGGATGCTGGAACAATTTGTATAGTGGGGGTGCCGAGAGCCATTGAACCAAACTATAAACCCTGTATATGATGGAAACCATTTCAAGCCACAGGGTGCAGAAGCACCCCCTGCACCTCTAGTTCCAGCAACCACCAAATGGCCCAGTATACCATCTGGCCTGGTCTACAGACGCACATATGCTCCTGAGCATGTTTGCGGGACTGACTCCATTGGGAGTTGCTCTTGTTCCCCTGATCCAGCAAAGCACTTATACAAAAACTTACCATTAAGCATGGGATTAATCCCATTTACAGTACTTTCGTATTCCTCTTTTGCTTAAAGTTGAGTATGTGCATATATGCTTTGCAGGGTCATGGTCATGCAGTGACTGGAGAGTTGAGCCATAGTTTGTATGAGTATATAGTGGTATTTCATTTAACTTGTATTGGGATGAAATTGAAAGTGTGACATTTTGTATCTGAAACTAATACTGTGGTTCGAAAAGTGATATAAAGACTAGTTTGAATATTTAATTGGAAAACTTCATTACATTTCAATAAGGTACATTATGACATATACAACATAAATGGTTTAGTGTATTCAAGTTACACCATAAGATACATTTTATAAGTTTATCAGCAGCTAATTTTAGATTTTTGGAGGGCAGGTGTTAATAAATCCTTCATTCCTAGTCTAAGATGTATTGCCCCAGTTCGGCAAAGTATACAAACAAGTTCTTAAGTCCATCCCTCTTCATCAAAGCGCTTCAGCACATGCTCTAGTCTTCTTAACGGGACTTAAGCACATGCCTGAAGTTAATGACCTACGTATGTGCTTTGCTGAATAGAGATGGGCTGCTGAAGAAGGGCCTTGAGAATTAAGTGAGCTGCTGTATTCTGCAACTGTTGTAGACCCTTTTATCAATTTCAAGCAAAACCCAGTTAGACCCTTTTATCAATTTCAAGCAAAACCCAGTTAGGAACACATGACAATAGCCTACCCTGGATAAAATAGAGAGATAAATGACTGGTGAGATATGTATTACAAAGAAGCAGGTGGGCCTTCTGGTTAAGAAATATAAGGCAATAAGCATTCTTGACCGTTATTGCATCACTGGCCTCCATTCTGAGAGAGGTAGTCAAGGGTGACCCGCAAATTCAGGCAGTCTCAAAAGTAACAGCTGTACTTCCTGAATAATAAGCATGTAAAAGCCACCAGCTAGATTCTCAAAATATTTTCTTCTACCGACAAGCAGCACCTCTATCTTGTTTGAGTTGAGTCTTAACTAGTTGTTTCTCATTCAGCTAATAAAATGTCTAGATAGATCGTCCATAATAGATTTATTTAAAAAGAAGCTAATGGTGTTGTGTGTCATCAGCACTGAAGGGAGAACAGACAGCAGCAAATTTATATTTTTAGTGATAATTAAAGTAACAGTTGCTTAAGCGTTTGTTGAACAAAGTTCCAAGATATTTTTCTTCTTTTTCCTTTAGTAGAAAATTGCTTTTACAAATTGTATGGTATGTTCTTTGGTTGCATAATTAATTTAAAGAAGAGATAGATATATATCTATTATGGACCATCTATATATATATATAATAAGTATAAAAACATACTTGCTAGAAAAAAAAAATTTTTGGACTTTGATACCATAAATCCCATAAATCTATTCAGGCAGCTAAAATAAAAGCCATAATTTATATCCATTGTTTTTATTGGATTTTTTTTGGTTGTAATCATTCTAGAATCTTGTTCTTTATGAAGATCACGCTACATTGCCGTATCGAGATATGGCATATTGTATTTACATTTAGTACTGATTTTCACTGAGATTTAGGCTTCTAAATCACTTAGACGTTCTTGGAAATTTTGGCTCTGTGACTGCTGCACAATTAATGTGACTGACTTCAGAATTCTTTACTACTTTTTAAGAGTAAAATGAGAGTTTTCTGAAACTTTCTTTTCATTAGGTTTCTGAATTAACAGCAACATAGAAACTTGACATCATAGTGGCAGGCAGCCTTGACTTCTGTAGCCATTGGATCATGCCCTTAATTAACCAGGAAACTCAGCATTGTCCATTCCCAAGCTAGGGTATTTTTTTGTTCTTTTCAAGCATGATGCTACTGGAAATGGTGCTGTAATGCATGCATGTAAGATGAGGCAAAGACACTGGAAATGAGGTTTATGTATATTTGAGCTTGGAAATAAATCTTTATAAAATATACTAGAGTATTCTACTTTGTTTGTCCCCAAACTCTACAGCTGGCAATAATGTTACTGCAGTGTTTTGAGCTATCACTGCAGAACACCACGCCATTCTTAACAAGGGAATCACATGGCCTTATTTTGGTTAGTCTTCTTATTTGTGAATGCTTGGAGTTAGCAGTACCACTATTTGGCAGTGGGGCAGTGCCATGTCAGATTCTGCTACATCACCACTCTGTCCGTTTCTCAGCTAACCACTGAGCAGCAGTGCTTTGTGAAGGGACTGAGGGTTTTGGAGAACGGGATGGGGATCAGGGCTGGGGCAAGGGGTTGGGGCGTGGGAAGAAGCTCAAGTTTGCAAGCTCTGAGCGACGCTTATTTCAAGCAGCTCCCAGAAGCAGTAGCATGTCCCTTCTCCAGCTCCTACGCGTGGAGTGGCCCTGAGCCTGCTAGAGCGCCGGAGTCGGGCCATGCCGCTGCTTCCACATGATGTGGCCCCCTGACCTGGCGCCCCCAGCTGGAGCTCACAGGCCGGCTTAAAACAACTCATGGGCCGGATCCAACCCATGGGCTGTAGTTTGCCGACCCCTGCCCTAGGTCCTTGAACAATTGCCTCTTGTCCTACCTAACAGCCTGCTAATTATGCTCTGCTTATTTTGATGCCTGTAGGCAGAGACAAGGTCACTCAAGGGTCTTTGGCTGAACCAGCTCTTGGAAGAGTCCATTGCTGGCTACCTTACCTCTGCTAGTTCTATTTAGTTAAGTAGACTTATAGCTGACACCTTCTGGGGGCACTTCCCTTTTGTTTTTCTCATTCCTCTGACAAGTCTGTAACTCACTGTTTTGGTAGTGTGGTGTGTTTTTGATGCTATTAGTCTTCTTTATATTTAGTTTAATCATATAAACAGTTGAAATAAATATTATAAGCAGGGGTTATTCCTGGAAACTCTTGTTAGTGCTAATGGAAATTACAACCCCTAGGTGCGAATGGGTGTTCATCCAATTTTTCAGTTTAGAGCATTTTTAGTTTAAAATAGTTATAGCTTTGTTTTAGATAATTATTTTTGAGAAATGAAACTTTGCCCTTCAACCCTTCTAAATAGTTATAAATCCTAGTGTGTTTATTCTAACGCAGAATTCTTTATAACAAGCAAATAATGGATTATATACATGTTTGGCTTATATTTGTCTGCTGTAGCCTGTTATAACTAAAACAACTATGTCTGTGGATCAGAAACCACTTGAGACAATCTGGTGCCCCAGCAGTTCGGAGCCATCCCCAGTCCACAGCGCCTATATTGTGCGATAGGGTGCGATGACAGCTACAGCAGTCACCAGCAGTGTGGGAGGTTGGGGGTGGAGGGTGTCTGGGAAAAGCAGGGGGTGCCTGATGGGTGCTTGCAGGAGACTGGGGGGATTGTGTGGGAGGTGGGGGTATTTGGAGGAAGCACGTGGTGCGTGGGAGGGGAGTTGTGTGGGAGGTGGAGAAGCAGAGTTATCTCTGATTCATTCTCCCCTCCTCCCCCGCTCACATCCCTCTCAGGAGCAGGTACCAGGTGCCCAGCTGCCCTTGCCTCATAGCTGCTGAGCCCAGAAAAATTGGAGGCACTTCCCCATTGCTGCTTCCCGCCCTCAAATCTAGCACTTTGCAGTGTGTGTGTGCAGGGGCCTTTCCAGTTTGTCTGACATGAACAGACTACACCATTGCAGTTCCAGGAGGATCTACATGGGGCCTTTAAAGCACTATGTGTTAAGGTGTTCTGCAATTCATATTTCCATAGACCGGTTTGTGGCACCCCGTAAAATCACTTCTCTCAGAAATCTGCTACCTGAGGCAGCTGCCTAGTTTGCCTATAGCTAGAGTGGTCTCTGCTGTAGATAGCAAGAAAGAAACCTTCATATACTTTAAAGCACAAGATAAAATTCAAATTTACTTTTGCTCTATTTTATTTACCCTACATTTCCTTTCATTTTTTCATCCTAATTTGTTTTATTTTTCCATGTTGTATATATCATGTTTCCCAGAACATAAATGTATTTTAATAACTGCACAGTGAATTCAGAAAGCAGGCTCTGCCATTGGTTTAATGAACCTGAAGTATAACAAATACAGCAAGAGTGGGAAGCAAATATATTGTTGAAATGACAAATCACATAAGAAGATCAACTTAAGCATCTATTAACCTAAATGTCTGTTTACTGAATGCATTATACGAGAGTGACTTCACATATTGACTGTTAGGAGCTTTGGGTCTATCATTAGATGCCCAATGGATTCAATTCATTTGAAGAAAAGCTTTCATAGTTTTCATCTTGTGCAGACAGTCTTAGCCTTGTGAATAGTTATTTTGTATGGCATCAATGTTCGATATCCCTTATACATCACCATTTATTTTGGTCTTAACTGAATTCTCAATTTTCATTGGTGATTTTATGCCATTTTAATTTCTTTTAATTCTTTCATATTTAATGCATAAAAACTGTATTAATAGATTAAGATTAAGTACATAAACGTCCAGACACCAGGCTGTTCAGAAGTGTAGGGAACCTGCCAGCACTGTGGGTGACCAAAAATCCCAGGCAAGGTTTAAGTAGAGGTGTGCAGCAAGTGATTCTCTTAAACTCCAGGTAGTAAATACTGTGCTGCATGTCACTATGCTGTGTGGGGCTACAGTAGCTCTATAGCTCCAGCGTGCCCCTTTCCTGGCACAAAGTGAAGACAAGGTTCACATAGCAACAGATCTCCTGGCCCTAGCCCCAGGCCCAGTCCCATATGTGTCCTGAACCCTGTTATGCAAGGGCTGCAGACCCCCTGTATAGATTCCCTAGAATCCTATCCCTTCCCTTTGACACTGAAACCGTACTAGTTCTGCTGCTGGGGATCCTGCACAGCAACAGAGTTAGGAATCACTCTTCTCTGAGGTCTAGTCTACATGTAAAAATTAGAGTGACCTACCTACATCACTCAGGACGGTGAAAAATTTTGACACGTAGGTCAACCTAATCCCCCGGTATATATGTGGCTAGGTCAACAGGAGAGTTCATCCATCAGCCTAGCTACTGTCTCTTGGAGAATTGGATCAACTAAATTGACAGAAAAACACTTTCTGTGGTGTAGATGTAGGAAGCACCTATAACAGCTTCATGTGGCACTATAACAGCACAGCTTCAGGGATGTGGTTGTGATGCTGTAGTGGCTGTACTATAGACACGGCCTAAAGAAAAGGATGTATAGCATTCATGCAGCATGCTATCACCAGTAAATTATAACCATTTCATTTCACAACTGGTTTTTTTATACTTAACAAAATATCCCTTCTTCACTGAGGTTGTAGTCTCTAAACAAAATCATTTTCTTATTAATGAATGTGGGAAAATATGTGGGAAACATTTTCTTAATAAGTTCCTCTCTTCATGCCTGGTTATCTCAGAAGCAGCCACACTACATTTCTATATCTTACATTTGGGCTGAAAATAAGTATATAAAAATTAGCTGAAAGGATATATTATCTGAAAATTGTAAGCACTTGAAAATAGGAACTTGGATGAAAGAGTCTCATGAAATCATAACCACAGCTGCAGTGCTATAAAAAGACATGTTTGGTCATGTCATATATAGTCTACTGCTAGTTTAAAAAGTGCAACACTTAGTTTGTGGTCCCTTATAGTGGAACAAAGTGGAAGTGAAAAGTGGGAGGTGTCTTTCTGCATCTGTAATCTTGAATATTCTTCTGTAGATGTCACAGTCCAGTAGGATCCACAGATGGTATCTTTGAACTGGCCAGAAATAACCTGGCACAGCAGGGTCCAAAATAATGCAATAGGCTGGTCTACCTTAGTCTATAAAATCCACTGCTTATTTGTAGACAGACTAGTAAAGCTATAAAACAGCATCCCAGTGTAAATACTATGGATTAAACATGGAGTCAAATTCTCAGTTGGTGTACGTTTGTCAGCATTACTCCATCAACTTCAGCATGGCCCATTGTTTCTACTTCTAACAAAACACTAGCTTTTTAAAACTGAAACATTGTATCAAGTGAATACTGTTAATGAATTGTTTAAACAGCAAGAACCAAAATCTGCCCTCAGTTACATGCATAAACACCAGTTTAAAACTATGGGGGCGTCTCACAAATATGTCTGAAGGCAGAAATTGGTCCTTCGTTATTATGAGTGTCCTTTGGCTTATTTTAAGAAAAAATTATTACTGCTTTAATTTAAAAAAAAATCATGATTCTGTCAATACAGATTTGAAGTATTTGCATTTGATGTGCAAAAGGAAAACAGTTATTCAAATATAACATCTGTATGTTGCTATATATAAACATAAGTTATCCCCCATATTCAGTAATCTTGTACTCTAAAACTCAAAGTGCTCAGCTTTCTTTCAGATGATGAGTTCATGATGCATGTGCAAGACTTAGCAGTTTCAATGTAGTAATTTTATTAAAATATATACACAAAATGGCATCCTTCATGCAGGTTCAGAGGCCAGACAAAATTGTTCGGAGGGCCTATCCACTCCCAGGACACGCATTGCATACGTGGACTTCATGCCATTGGTCAAGGGTATGTTCTGCCATCATCCCATATACAGATTGCCCTTTGAGTTCGATGGGAGGTTTGCATGAAATATTGCAGGAAATGGCCTTGTGCCTTTTTGGTCCAAAAAACGGTAATCTCATGTCTGTGTAGTACAGTGACAAAACAGTTAGGACCCCATCCTGCTCCTGTTGAAGCCAATGGCAAAACTCCCTTTGACTTAAATGGGGAAGGATTATTAGCAAATTCCTCAAAATGTTGTCTTTTGTTTTTTTCCAGTGGATGCTTATTTTTCCTTCCTTCCTTTATTTTTTTATTATAGGTACAAAACGTTAGTCCTTGCTGATCAAAAGGAAAAGCCATGGCCACCAACATGGCTAACAATGCTAACCATCTGCCCTACTTTTTTGGCAATATTACACGTGAAGAAGCAGAAGATTACCTGCTGCAAGGAGGGCTGAGTGATGGACTATATCTGTTGCGCCAGAGTCGAAACTACCTTGGTGGCTTTGCTTTGTCCCTGGCACATGGAAGGAAGGTTCATCATTACACAATTGAAAGAGAGCTGAGTGGCTCTTATGCCATTGCAGGAGGGAAGTCACATATGAGTCCTGCTGAACTCATTAACTATCACTCAGAAGAAGCTGATGGTCTTGTTTGTCTACTGAGGAGACCTTACAACCGGCCACCAGGTGTTGAGCCAAAAACAGGACCATTTGAGGATTTAAAAGAGAACCTTATCAGGGAGTATGTCAAACAAACTTGGAACCTACAGGTAAATGCAATCCCATTTCTGCAATACAGATGCTTCACTCTGAATTTTTAAAAAGTCAGTATTATATGGGTTCCAACCCAGCCTTTTTTTTCCAGTACATTGTATTAACTTGGCCATAAATGTATTTTTTCCTGAAATGTGGCAGTTTATCATTTATTTTTTAAGTGTTATAAGACCAAGTCTCTCATTGCATCTCTCTACACCAATCAGGATTGAAAACAAACCAAAAAATAGGTAATAGTTAACTGTTAAACAAACACACTTTTTTTTTTTTTAAAGGAAAGTTGTTGTATACAGAGTGTATGTTTATGCTTGGCGTGCAAGTTATTTTGTGTTGCATCCTACCCTCCTGGCCTGCTGTTGTATGTCTGTTTATATTGTATGCAATTTAGAACAGGAACTTGTCTTCCTACATGGCTGTGAGTTTAAGCACAGCATTTTTATACCAAAAGCCTTAGTCTGTTGGTCTGTGAAAACCCATTTGAACCAGTATAGGCAAGCCACCCTAAGGGGCAGTACACCACTAGAGTTGTTTACAGGTTCAGTGACTAGCCTTAATCATGTGGCATGCCCCACAGTTTTAGTTTCTAGGGGAGCTGTGATAACTCTCCACCTACTGGAGTTCCAAAGAACTACTAACCCAGAATGATATGTAAACCATTCATAAACATATACAACACAGTGTCCCAAAGATACCTTATCACAAACATAAACCCCAGATATCTGAATTTCAGAGTGTCTGTCTGAATTTAGTTTCTGCCCTATGAGTCCAAAACTTTTATAGTAATCTAATTAATTTTATCTAAAACTTTGATTATCCACAGAGTTTGGATGTGTCTCACACAGTCCAGTAATGGCATTTACTATAATGTTGTGTGTGTTGAGTTTTGTTTTGTTTTTTGCACTGTAACAGAAAACAGTATAACTGACCTTCTGTGCTTTGCCCACTCTGCAGGGTAATGCCCTCGAACAAGCTATTATTAGTCAAAAACCACAGCTGGAGAAGCTGATTGCCACTACTGCCCATGAGAAGATGCCTTGGTTCCATGGGAAGATCTCTAGGGAAGAATCAGAGCACCGTGTTCTTTTAGGGTCAAGGACCAATGGGAAATTTTTGTGAGTACTTTCATCTTCGGCACTGGTAGTTGCCACCATGATTGCTGCACCTTTTCCATAACTAAATCATGAATGAGACTGTGAGAAAGGAGTTGGATCATTCACTGTGGGAAAGCCCAGTGCAGTGTGACATTCATTGCTGCTAACCATTCCAAAGATAAGCAGATGTCTTTGAGATTAGTTTTTCCCCTTTACTCAAATTAAAATATAGAGTGAAAGCAGGGATCATGTTTTGTTCAAGCAGACATTGAGGTTAAATCTGTATGAAGCAGCAGAAGAATTCAGAGTGCCAAAAAATTCCATTCAGCTTTATATTATGAGTGAAGGTATAGTATTGAATGTGATATCAAAGAAATACAAAATACTAGTAAACAACGTTAACATTTAGTATCCATAATTATTTGTTTTTCAAAGAGGCAATAACAATACTTTGTTCTGCAACTAAGTAGGAGCAAGAATGTAATTAAATAATGCTACTTTTACTTTATCATTCCATTCTGTGTCTATTTCTCTATCCACTCATATGACTTCTCTACTGTTTACCTGATCACAAACAAGACATTTTGGATAATGATTAATCAGAGCCAGTTTATCAAGAGAAGAGGTGAGCTGAAAATTTTCCGGTGGGACAGTTTTCTCTTGGAAAATGTTAATTTGACTCAATCAAAACATTTTGTGGGTTGAATTCAATCCGGAATTACAAATTGTTCTGGTGCCTCAGAAAATGCATTTTTGGATTAATTTACTATTCATCAAACAAATTTTGTCTAGCTGTAGTCACAGTTCCCTCCTTGCTCTGCTCCTGGACCAGTGCAGCTACACACTGTAAACTAGACAAAGGGCAAAGTGACAATCTAGCCCTGAGTCATTTTCCTGGTTCCTGTAATAATTTCCCCAATATGTGTTTTCCACGGTAGAAGTTGAGAAATAAACCACTGCTTTATTAAACAGGAACAGGAACTCCAAAACTTCTGAGAATGATAGAAAGGAAACAAAGCTTCAGGTTACAGGTCACACACATCACATAAATACTCCTTACCAAACAACAGTGTATAGCAATGTGCATTATAAGATTCTATCATGTAGTTATAGACCATGTACTGTAAGCACTTCTTTCTGTGACAGTAGCTGCTCTGAAACAGATTACATGTTTTTTTCTCTTGCTGGTACAGACAAGGCAAACTTGGCAGCTATATGAAATGTAGAATTTCTGTGCCTTCTCAATAGGCGTTATCATCTTTTTCCTGCTATTTCTTGGAATTTACTTCATATGTGGTCTGAGTTAAGATATGCAACTGAGCATCTCCAACAGCCTGCTTGTGGAAGCTGTCTTTGTTTTCTGTAATCTGTACACACATCGTGGAAGCAGCTTCCAAAGCAGAAGAAGCCTAACAACAAACAGAAGAAGGTGCAAGAGCTGTCCTTCCTGAAACACATCTTTGCCTTCTGTGGAGATAAGTGCTTTCTGGTCACTGTGAACATCTGCTATTCCCAGTAGGTGTTGGGCAGTTATGGCTTCAGCTTGTCTGAGATGATTCTCAGTGGCTTTATGGAAGAACCTGGACTCAGTACACAGCTTAGTGTAACGGGATTCACTGACCACTCTGGCGCCTCCTGCCGTCTATCATGTGAATTAGCTCTGCATGTCAGTTCACCCTCTTCAGGTGGTGCCTCGCCCCTGTCACTCCTGCTCTAGGACCCACATCTCTCCAAAGACCGCAGCCATGCCACACACTGTGCTTCCCCCCATTCTGGGGGACCTGCAGTCCACTGTTCAGCCACTTTCCTTAGTAGCTACTGCAGTGAATTGTCTGGCCACTTCCTCATGGCCCCAGTATCCTTTTTGCCTTTGCCTCAGGGCCTTGGCCTGCAAACCCCAGCAGCCAGCCAGGAGCTGTCTCTCGCTCCCTGGGTCCCTGCTTGCAGCACTGCACTGTCCAGGGTACTGACAGTTCTCTCAGCCCTCCAGAGACAGTCCTTCCTCCTTGGGCTCCCAGCAGAGAACCATCTTCCTCTGCCCTGCAGCTCCCTTTTTATATAGGCCTGCTTGCCCCTGATTGGCTGCTTCCTGCACAGCCTCCCTAGGGCTCTATTAATCCCTTAGAGCCCAGAGTGGGGCAGGCACGCCATTACACTTAGCAAGGAGGAAGTTGACTTGGTATGGCAGAGACCTGAAGTCAACATGAAATTAGAAGAGAAGGAGGTTGAAAAAGCTAGGGTTTGGTAGAAGTAAAGTACGTCAAGGGTTTCCAGCACACTATCCCATTCAGTAGTAGGCTTGAGTCACTTGCTGTCATCTGATTTCTCAAACCATTCTGGCCTTCCCTTAAAAAAATAAAGTAGCTAAGACTGGAGGATTCCTAGTGCTGCTGCATGCTCTTTTGCAATTGTCTCTAGAGCTTATTCACTCAAGAAATCTGCCCGAGTCCTGACCAACTTTGCACTTTCTACTTCTCTTGATTCAGTGTCCAATAACAGAGTCTGAGTCTGAATAAACACCTAAAATCCCTTCAGGAGTATCTCATGGGAGGACTGGTGTTATCAAACCTGGAAAGTTTTCATTGCTATGAAATATGAAGATGATCAAGAAAGACGACTTTTAAAGGGCTCCCCTTAGTATTGAGGAATGACAGGTGAGAGAAAGCTCTCCTATCCTGCTTAAATTCAGAAGATTATAGATACCACCAGAACTCAAGTACTCTGCCCCCAGAACAAGCAGATAGCTGTGGGTAGTTTGGGTTAGGAATTCTCAAAGGTCATTTTATGCTCCTATCTGTTCAGAAAATGTAATCACAGTTGCTGCAGGCTTTGTCTTCAGAAGCTGAGTGGAAGAAGATTCTTATGCTCTAGAAAGGAAACAGTCTGTCCAGTGATTTTGTTGCTGGAGTAGTTTAGTGCTACTCTGGTTCTTTGTGTTTATTTTGCAGTCAAGGTTCCTGCTTCCCTGATGGACAGAACAGAATTAACCATGGCGGGAAAATTCCCTAGCAGAGGAGACCTCCTCTCACAGGTCTGCTCTTCTTCTTTACCTTGGTACACTGTGATCTGATGGCAGAACACGGAGTAGTGCTGGTTTAGAGATGAGGGTTTTTTGAAAGAATTTGCTGTCTGTCATACAGAGGATTGCACTTGACTTCCCTTGCCTATTCCTGGATTAGCAATACCTTTTCCAGTGAGACATTCTGAACGCGGCTGGATGTGTATTCCTGCTTCTCCCAGAATGTTCATTTTTTTTACCTCTCTGGCTTCTAAAAAGGTCTCTGAATCAAGTTGGTGCAAGTCCACCTCAGCCATTTCATCTATACATGATCCCATCAAGACAGAGAAATGATTCTCCTCCCTATATTCAAAAGCTTCTTTGGCCTCTTCTTTTGAGGACACCTAGGCATTGACCATTGGTTCTTCAGTAGACCCTACCATTGGTTTTCCAGGTGTTTGTAGAACCCATTCAAAGCTTTAGGAGCCATATCTTTAGAAACTGTAGGTACCTAAGGCCTGGTCTACACTGTGGGGGAGGGTGCAGGGATCAATCTAAGTTATGCAACTTCAGCGACGTGAATAACGGCGGTCCATTTATCGCATCTTTACTAGACGTGATAAATTGACCCCAGCTGGATCAATTGCTCCGGAGGTAAGTGTAGACATGCCTTGAGAGTGATACATAAGAACTTCTTTCTCTTTAGGGAGAATTTTTTAGTTACTGTCAATGTAGCTTGCAGAATGGGGGAAGATGTGTCCTACTAATTTCTTATCTTCAATTCTGAGGTTTGGTGGGGCGGGGGAGGGTTCCCCTGCATCCTCTACCCCAAGGCAATCCATTTAGTGTCAATTAACCTCTTGTTTTAAATGTTATGTTGCAATGTCTCTTTGCAGCAGAGATGAGTGAGATCAGAAATTTCATGCTTGTAGTTTATTTAAAAAAAAAAGTTAACAATTTTTTTGAGATTATAACAAGGGAAAGAAGGCTACTGGTGGATTAAGGATTATTTCCCATTACCTTAAGGCCAGGCCACGCAGCTACATCCAAAATTGTGAAGTCCCACATAAGTACAGTGATTTCATGGGCTCAGTGAATAGGAGGTTCTGCCTCTGGAATTTGTAAAGTGACTACCCAGCATCTCTGGGGTGTTTTCACATGCACTTTTAGGTTATGTCTACACTAGAGACTTTACAGTAGCACCTCTCTCATGAGCTGCTGTAAGGTCTCCCACGTAGTCGCTCTGTGCCAACAGGAGAGAGCTCTCTCACTTCGATATAATTAAGCAACCCACAATGAGCAGCGGTAGCTATGTCAGTGGGAGATGCTCTCCCGCTGACATAGTGCTGTCAACACCAGTGCTTTTGTCAGTGTAATTTATGTTGCTCGGGGGGGGGGGGTGTTTTTCACATCCCTGACTGACAAAAGTGCTAGTATAGACATAGCCTTAGTTGGCTTTGTCATTCCCTTCTGAAACTTATTGGCCATTAGGTGCTCCAAATGCCATAAGACATGCTTACCTTCTTTGGCTCATTGCTTGTAACAGCCACTGTCTATAACTTCTGTTACTGGATAGGATGGTGGAAGAGAACTATAAGAAACAGAATTACTAGTGAATAATTTTCTGATGCTTAAGTGATATTTATGTGCAGTAAAATAGTTTCACTAAAAGTGGTAATTTCTGGCAACTTGCTGTGAATTTTTTCTGTGAGATTCTTCATGATTTGAAATCCTCCCTGACTGACTGATCTGCCTGTTCTAAAAAAGAAACTGAGTTAGGTATGTAATGTGATGTATGTCACTAGAAAACTGTTTCATTACCCCCTCAGCTTCATGCAGATCATTTTTCAGTTCCTAACAGCGTGGCTGGTTGTGTCAGCACTTTGCCCCAGATGCAGAGAGATGTAGTTTCTACTCCTAGATGATGTATCGGCAGGGGGTCGAAAATCAAATCATTTTTTTTTTCATTTATCGCAGAAATAGCCATGCCAGCTAGCATTTTTAAGAAGTAGAGAAAACATGTTTTCCATTTCAGAACATGGAAGCTTATATGTTTTCTTTGCGACAAAAGAGGTCTGGGAAATGTTGCGCCTCCATCACCACCCCAACAGGTGGCATTCATTACATGAGCAGAAGAATAGACTGAGAGATTGTTGTAAAATACTTGTCAACTTTCTTATTATTTCATTCTTCTCTCTGCATGGCTCTAAAATTTTATTTGAAGTCTATGAATTTTCCAATAAACTTTCTTTTTGGGTGCATAATATTAGAATGTGATTACGAGCAATGATTATTACAAATACAGGTTTGTGCATGGGCTCAGTAAATTCCCATTAAGAAATAAAATAAACATTTGCCAACAATTACAAACCAGCCATATCTAAAATGCCAGTTTTCTCCTGCACTTCAAATGGGATATAACTGTGATATCTGTTTGTCTGTTGCTGCTGTTGTTAGTATTGACCAGAAGTGCTTAATTCGTGGTTTGGCAGTTCATAGCCCTGGTACCTCTGGGCTTTCCGCATCAGTTATGAATGTGCAAAAATTGCTTGTGCTCCAGCACCTAATTAAGCAATGGTAGCCAGCATACACCTGACTTTGAATTTGTAAATTTAGTTTTATAAGCATGTGTTTAGAAGATAAATTCCTGCAAGACATAAAGTCTTGATTTAGAAATTTAGCCATATACCTTCAAATCTTGCAGTTTGAAATGAGATATATAGTTTCTAACACATTTATAAACTTTACATTCAGCATTAGATACAAACACATAAAACTTTTCTAATTACTTGTAATTACGTACGATCATGTACATGTTATCAGAAGGTTCACAGCCACATATAGTTTGTATATAACTTGAACACGCATGCAGAAGTACCAGGAAGGAACCAAAACATAATTTTAATATCACAAGGAGGCCTACAGTACCTGTTGAGCTTGCCAAGGCCGAGCAAAGCTAGTCTAGTCCATTAAAGGGACTAATGGCCTCCTGTCCAGCATTATTTGATGTGATATCACTCCTGATGACTCTAAATGCTTTTCTAATGTACTGGAACAATTGATGCAGTGGGAATCTAGTCTCAGAAGTCTGCTTTTCTTTTTAAATACTGCCTGACCAAACTACATGGTGCTGAATTGCGTAATGCACATCTGCATTATTTTTATTAGCTCTGTATCTATAAATAGGACTGGGAACTGCTGACATAGGCTATCATGAAAATAAAAATATCTGTGATACTTTAATTAAGGAACTGGAAAATTCTATCCAACTATTCCACTGATAAAGGTATTACAGGATCATGTTAATTGTTGACTGTGGGCCAGATAGCCCCCTCTGTTCTGTGGCCTAGGGGTAGGACAGACATACATATGAGCATGAAAAGGGGATGAGTAACTACACTATGTGTTTCCTCCTCTCTTCTCACTTTCCACCAGAGTTACTAGCAGCCCTTTTTTGGCTACACTTCCATGTAGCCAAAGTGGAGGGCTTGTCCCCACCAATATTTAACTGGGGAGGAGGGACTTTCCTCCCCCCAAAAATTACCAGCCCCATTTAGTGCTAAATATAGCCTTCAAAAATGTAAATGGATTGCTAGGGTTGGAGGTTGGTGTTAGTGATGTTTTTTTTTTCCTACAAATTATATCTTCACATGATTGTTCTTTAGGGGTCTGCAAAGACCCAGCAAGTACCCCAGTATTTTGAGAAGGCCTCTGTTCAATTCACAGTTGGGGAGGGCTGTGATTCTTCAAGCATCCTTGAGTTCCACAGCATTCCAAAACCAAGCCTTTTGCCACTAACTTCTTCCAAACTTCCCCAATGGTAGAATGTCATGAATTTTCCACATTACATTTACAACATTTTTTTCCTCAAAAGGATTGTTTGTTTATACAGAGGGGATAATTTTGGCTTTGTTTGGAAGCAAAAGGTGCTGAGATAAAATCAAGATTGTTATCCAAGAAAATATTTAAATGAGCCTACAGAATTTACATTTATCCTTGAAACAGCTATCAATTGTCACTTAACATTACAGTTGTAAGGACCTAAGAAACCCAAGGGACAGAATGAGTGGAAGAATTTCAACCAATGGAATGAATACATTCTGTTTTCACTGCACCACTCAATACTTAATTTTTGGTTGTGAATTCATTGTAACCTGGGTGTTTAAAATATAATTAATATAAGAACCAAAACATTTGGACACCAGTCTGGTTCCACATATTATTGCTGTAGATTGCCACGTACTTTCAGGGGCGAAAGAAAAATGCAGAGCTGTTATTTACCAGGCTGTACGTGGCAATAGACTGTATAGGAGAGGGATGCAAGGAGGGTCTGGGTCACGATGCAAACTGCAGGCATGCACACAACTAAAATTAATTAATTAAAAGTTTTATTGGGAATAGTTACAAGGGATAGGGGAGCAGCGTATGATTAGCTAATAGGGTTAATGGAATTTAAAACATACAATGGCTAAAATATTTACTATTAAACAATATTTATAAACAAAGATGCAGTAAACAATATTTATAAACACGGATGCAGCATTTAGTAATAACCAATACTTACGAATACAAACCAACTCATAACGACCGGCAAACGTAGAAACTCTGCTTAAAACACGTGAGCTGACAGAGGTTTCGAGGTGATCAGGCTCGGTTACGGGTGTGTACAAGGTACACAGGATTCGTTTTTCTTTCTCCTCTTCTGCCTGCACATGGCAGACCAGCCTAAAATACCCACTATGACATCATAGAAGAGTCATAGGGGACGGGGCCCAAAAACTGTGTGTGTTCATTTCTGATTGGTACAAGCAAAGTTTACACCAAGTAGGGGAGCAGGTGCCTGAAAGTCTGGCTTTGCCCCCAAAAGGTGAGGAAATGCATATAGTTCAGAATGCCTTTAACACTGACTGACAAAGGAAGAGGCCAGGGCAATACCGGTATGGGCAAGTCTTTTAGGATGCAGACAGGAACTTATCTTAACATGCCCCCGTGCCCTGGCCGAAATAGTTTGGCCAAAAACCTAAACTTCCGAGTCCGACTCCTCATTCCCACCTACGAGGGGATGCGCTTCGGGGGTGGAAGCGATGTAGGCCGAGGCAACAAACTTGTGAATGCAGGCTTTAATGAAGGCACATCCGAGACAGAGAAGAGCGAGCCCAACCAGAAGGGACACAAACAGAGATTGGAGATAGGATTTGTAGGGCGCAAGGCCAAACCAATCGAGCCATGACCAAAACTGGAAGGACTCTCGTGACTCTTTGACAGTAGACCTCAACGTTTGCAGGTCTTTAACAATTGAGGACAAATTAGGAGAAATAGAAGGCAAAGAAACACAACATTTATCAGCAAACTCGGGATATACTTCAGCAAATTTAGTACAAAATGAGGGAGATTGTAACAAATATTGAATCATTAATCTATTTTGAATACTATACTGAACAAGGGAATTTAACTGCTGATTAACTAAGGAGAGGCCTTTGGCCGTAGTATTAGCAAGCATTTCAATAGCAAGGGATTGAAACAGCACTTGATCACGTAACATCATATAACCGACAGGGTTAAAACTAACAACAGAGGAGGCGAGGGAGGAAGCTGCTGTTTGCAAACGAGTCCAAAACGAGCGGGTACTATGACGGTGTCGGTGGCTAGATGGCAAGGTATAAATACCTCCCCCCTGTAGATACAGGGTGCCAATGGTGCATATACCCCGGGGGTTGGGAGGAAGCACAGCAAATGCGACATTACCGCAAATCCAAAAATGACCGGGTCTTAAGGAAGAAATTGTGGTATGGCTCCACCTATTATTATTCATGGAGAAAAAGCTGGATGCACGATTGATACATGCAGCCTCAGCATGATGCATATGCTGGGCATGGAACAGATACGTATGTGTTATGGAGGTATAAAAGGTTCCAAAAAGAATGTTATAATTAAGACGATAAGAACAATTAAGGGGAGGGGGGTAGGTGTAAGTAAGAGTGGGTTTAGTTAGGGAGGTATTAGCATAAGAGAAACTCCACATAGAACAATTAGAATAAGTACCCACCCAAGTAGGGGCTGGGGTTAAACTATTACCAACAAAAAACCAACAATGAGATGCTGAAACTCTAATACTATCAATTAAAGGAAAGCTATGATCACTTCGACCTGAAGCATTAAGAACTGGAAACACATAAGAATTAAATTGTGAAGAACAATTATTCCAAACACTAGAAGCAGCCCATTGCACATAGGGGGAAGAACAATTTACATTAGACAAATTAAATGAAGAAAAATTATAAACTATTGGTACAAATAGAAAGGGTAATGGATATTTAGGTGAGAACTGAGTAGAGCAAACAAGACAATCTTCTGGATTCAGCGCTGACAGGGACTGGTTTCCGCTGACCTCCTGCACCCAGTAGGCGGCGAACCATGTATGTAGTCCACCTTCTCCTAAGGGTTCTGTGGGCAAAGATGTTGTGAGGAAGGGCAATATAACCTGTAAAACAGAATAATAGGAGCCCTGCTCAGGGGCATTAGTTTGTTTATTAAGAACTACATTTGCTGAGCCAGTTATGATGAACTAGCTTGTTACCGGGGGTACTGTAGCCGCTAAGTAGGTGTTAGGGTACTTGCCAGCCCGGAGAATGGTGGTTTTTATAGGTTTTCGATGGCCAGAGGCTTGGGGTTCTGTAAGCCAAACCAGTTGGCCGGTGTTAAACATGGGGGACCAAGGCGGCTTAGGTGTAAGTGAAATGTGAGGCCAGTGAGAGTAACTTTTGTTGAGTGCGATAAGTACCTGGGGTAAAAATGAGCTCCAGTTTTTAAAATCAGGGTTGGGGTTTGCTGTTCGCAGCATAGTTTTAAGGACTGCGATTTTTTGCTCTACCACATCATTACTTTGAGGATGATATTTAGTATGGATGTGAAGGGAAGCACCCCATCCGAAAATGAGTTGTTCAATGCTTTCGCTGGTAAAGGGTGGTCCACCATCTGCTTGGACTTCAGTAGGAGTTCCCCAGGCAGCTGCTGTTTGCTTAAGAGCCACAGCGACAGAAGCAGCATCGGTTTTATTAAGAGGAACACAAAAGGTTTGTCGAGACCCCAGATCGACAGTAACTAAGGCTTTTGGAAAATGACGCGCACCTGGCAAGGGTCCTATTAAGTCAACTTGCCACGTACTACCTGGGGCAAAGTGTTCTGCAGCGTATCCAGAGCGCTCATATCGGGGACAATTCATAGTTTTTACCTGCACACACTGCAAGCAGGACTGAACAATGAGCTCGCACTGACTGCGGCTAACGTCAGGCTTTTGGTTAGAAAAGCTAGATAACAGGCTGTACAATTTTGTGGGTGGTAAGTGTCCCCATTCTTCGTGGAGCCAGCGCAACAGCGGGTCTGCCTGTACGGCGGGATTTGCCATATGAACTTGGGAGAGCTCTCTCATTCTTTGATCAAGACTGGAATGCAGGGGGTTAGAGTCTGGTCGATGGGAGGGACAGTGCGTAACGAACCAAGGGTGAGAGGATTTACGAATTAGGGCAAAAATTTGGTCCCACAATTTAACAAAAGCTGAGGGAGAGGCTTGCTCAATTAAAATGTCTAAACAAAATTGAGAATCGATACCTAAAACAACTTGCTTGTTGGCAGAGTGGGCATCAGCAACATGTTGGGCAGCTAAAAGAATGCCCTGCACCTCGCATTCTTGTGCGGAGCAGGAGGGGGGCAGCAACTGCACATTAAAGTGATTACATGTGGAACAAAGAACTCCTGCCCTAGGGGATGGTGAGGTGCCCCCGTCAGACACAACCCAGGGATCATATTTTACTTCAATGCATAACGGTTGGTGAAGGGGGGGGGGCAAGATGTTATCGCTGGGAGTTAGGGTCCATGCCTGCCAAGCTACCTCAACCTGGAAACATAGAAGCTGCCAGGTGTGAGTAGTGCCATGAAACTCGGGTGGAGGGGTACTTGTAAACCATGGGATTAAATGAACACGTGGTCCAGACAGGGTACCTGGGATAGGGAGTTGGGACCAGTGACGCGCACTGGACGCAGCCAGTAGCATTTTTCCCACTAGACCATAGTTGTACTGGGGTCCAGACAGGCGATGGGCCCAACCTCCGTGCATCCTGTTCGTGACACCATGTAGATTGCCACGTACTTTCAGGGGCAAAAGAAAAATGCAGAGCTGTTATTTACCAGGCTGCACGTGGCAATAGACTGTATAGGAGAGGGATGCAAGGAGGGTCTGGGTCATGATGCAAACTGCAGGCATGCACACAACTAAAATTAATTAATTAAAAGTTTTATTGGGGATAATTACAAGGGGTAGGGGAGCAGCGTATGATTAGCTAATAGGGTTAATGGAACTTAAAACATACAATGGCTAAAGTATTTACTATTAAACAATATTTATAAACAAAGATGCAGTAAACAATATTTATAAACACGGATGCAGCATTTAGTAATAACCAATACTTACGAATACAAACCAACTCATAACGACCGGCAAACATAGAAACTCTGCTTAAAACACTGAGCTGAGAGAGGCTTCAAGGTGATCAGGCTCGGTTACGGGTGTGTGCAAGGTACACAGGATTCGTTTTTCTTTCTCCTCTTCTGCCTGCACATGGCAGACCAGCCTAAAATACCCACTATGACATCATAGAAGAGTCATAGGGGACGGGGCCCAAAAACTGTGTGTGTTCGTTTCTGATTGGTACAAGCAAAGTTTACACCAAGTAGGGGAGCAGGTGCCTGAAAGTCTGGCTTTGTCCCCAAAAGGTGAGGAAATGCATATAGTTCAGAATGCCTTTAACACTGACTGACAAAGGAAGAGGCCAGGGCAATACCGGTATGGGCAAGTCTTTTAGGATGCAGACAGGAACTTATCTTAACAATTGCTATTTATGGGAGTTGACTTCAGTAGGAATAGGAGCCGTGTTTTGTTTCTAGGCATTAACTGTTATATTTTACTTCTGTGGGTGTATGCAAGTGTTGGGATAGAGGAGCAGGTGGTATTCTACTACTGGTTTCTTTAATAGAGCTATTGATTTAAAAAAAATGTTTTAAAATATACAATGTCCACAGAAAACCATTTGGACAAGGGATTTATTATTGTTTCCTTTGAACTTCTACATGGAAATCTATTGGAGATTCATAAATGGTGTGGTGCATTGTACAGCAGTTACAACACACAGTCTAATCAGTTGCTTTGTTTTTGCAGTTCTCAGAATTACTAAACAAAAACATCTGTGTATGCAAAATAATGTAGGTGAACCCCAAATCCAACATGGCAACACTGAAACTGTATCATCCTGCCAGTATCACCCTGTCACAATGAGAGCTGTGAAAAACTTGTGGATTTCACTTATGGCACCTTTCAGAAAATGTTTTCATTTTCAATTTAGGTAGTTTTCTCTTCATTAGTTTCACTTGAATTTTTAAGTTTATTCAAATTCCATGGGCAAAGGAGACACATTAAGTGGTGAATATTATTAAGTGCTAAGCAGTATATACTTATCAAGAGTTCCTTAGGATTAGCTTAACCTAGAAAACCATGATCAGTTTCACAGGTTACCATTTCAAAACCAAAATGAAATTGTGAAACCCAGCTTGTAAGAACACTTCCCACTGTCTTGCAAATGCAGCGAGTATTTAGTTTTGAGATGTGACAACAGGTTTGAAGGCCATCTGAAAGTGTGCAGGCTCTTAATTGCATCATAGTGCTAGCATCGCAGATCACAATGCTATGTGATGTAGTAACAATGGGTGTGATCTAATGTTTTTTGATTTGATTCGTTAAATTCAAATAGGATTTGTTTAAGCTTGTTCATGGGTTGTTCTGAACTGCTCATTCAGCCATATTGCATGCAAAGTTATATTTGTTGGTTAAAATTTAAATGTACAGAACATAAATATGATTGGAACACTGACTTGCAGAAATGGGAAATAGAATAAGATATTTTTTTCTGAAACCAGAATAGCTTGCCTATCACTTTAAAAGAAACCTGAACCATTTTGTTTGTGGTTTTTCTTAACATACAGGTACTTAGCACGCTGACTTCCTGTGCTGACTGACCAGTCAAGCAGCAAGGTTTCTGCTAAAATGGAGAATGACTTGAAGTTTGTTGTCCTGTGTATTGCTCTTAATAATTAAAAGAACTAGAAATACATGTTCAGAGTGGAGGGCATTGTCTCCAAAATAGATATGCAATTTTGCATTACATTCCATAGCATTCAGAAAGTATCTTGCACCATATTAGGAAATATAATCTATTATCTCTCATTAACATGGAAAGCAATTGTGTATCCAGTATATTGATCTGCTCTACAGAGGCTGACGTTTTACATGCGCAGAGATTATTACTGTTAATGAGTTACCTTCATACATCCTCTCAGGACCAGACATCAACGAGAGAGTAGACTCCGATTATAGTAAATTTTGTAAGGATCACAGATGTAAAGAAAAATTTTCTGAAGTAGGATACAGCTCTTCAGGGCCCGACATGTGCCTCTTTCTTAGTCTCCTGACCTGGCTCACACTTCGCTGCTTCTACATGAAATGCAGGCAGAGATTAAAAAGACAGAATCACAAAACTGTGGCTCAGGCATTTCAGTGTGCTGAACAAACTCATCCATATAGATGCCACCGGAAACTTGGTATTTTCTGTCCAGCCATGAGGAGGAGAGAAAGGTACTGGGACTCCTACCTGCCAAGAGATGGCATCTTACATGTAGGAGAAGAGGGGAAACAAACACACACACATCAGGAACCAGGAAGGGGAAAGAGAATTAAACCCCTCCTTCACAGCAGCCAGGAAATGAGGAAAGCATTACAAAGCCCAGTGGAGTTACAGGAACATGACTTAATTGCGTATTAGTAAATACAACACCAACAAAAGCATCTCAGTACCATGTCTGGGTTTCGTGCCATATATTTAGCTCTAAGTTACTTGAGAAACTATTTGCCAGTGATTAAGGATAAGATTATGTCACGGAGGTCACAGAACCCATGCTTTCTGTGACTTTCAGAGACCTCTGTGACATTTTCTGCTTCAGCCCCAGGATGGAGGGACTGGGGCTGTCAGGTGGTAGGGACCTGGAGCTCTTAGCTGCCATTGCCTTTGGGGAGACCTGTAGCTCCCACTGATCATGGTGGGGCCTCAGAGCTGTTAGCTGCAGCGGCCTTGAAAGCTGCTGGACCCATCCTACTTCCACTGAGGCTTGGGCTTCAGTCATCATCTCCCCTCCCCCTCCCCAATCAGCCCATTATTTTTAGTAAAAGACACAGACAGGTCACAGGCTTCTGTGAATTTTTGTTTATTACCCACAACCTGTCCGTGACTTTTATTAAAAATAACCATGACGAAATCTTAACCATAACAATGATTCAACTTTTCAGTTCTTTAATACTGTGAACCACCATTGTGTATATACTGGTAACTCATTTCAATATAATTTAAACTCTGAAAGCTGTTTGACATATAGACCTGGCTGAGAAACAATTTTTCCTGCCCATGAAAAATTTTGAATTTCAAGGGTGGGGAGGTGGACAACCAAAAAAAACCGTTTGTCTCTAATTCAGAGAAAAAGGTCAAAACACTGAAATTTTTCACAGGTGGGAGAACCAAAAATGGAATTTTTTAGCATGTTTTCTTGGCTATCTGACTCATCATACAGGCAATTGCGCTGGGAGTTGGGCCACTTGCCTGAGTCGGGCAGCCTGGCCAACCAAGGATCCTAGGGAGCCTGGCAGTCTGACAAATGGTCTGCTAAGGAGCTCAGGAAGGCATGTGGATGACCTGACAGGAAACCAGGCAGGTTTCAGTCTAAAGTTTCGTCAAAATTGACACATCCCTTCAGAATGTTTCAATGTAGTTGAAGCTGTATTTTCCAGTGGGAAGACATTACATCAGAAAACATGTAGACCAATTCAGTTGACCAGCCTCCTACCAGCTGTGTTTGAACCTGGGGCCTCTGGATCTAAAATCAAAAGTCTACTTTTTCTGCTAAAGGACCAATGTGACAGCATAAAGGCAATAGCATGCTCAAACAATTTCCTGGAGTCAGCCACTGAAGGGAAACAAACCCATACTGGGATAATGTGACTACAACACATAATATAGTTTTAAAATCAGTACTACTGAATGCAGGCACTTCATATATTGTTTTCAGACCTTCTGATTGGCCAGTATCCTGAATGAATGTGAATAGTATGCATTTTCCTTGCATTACATTTCATGGTCTACTAGATAACTTTTGATTTTCCTTATCTTAACAATGAAGATAATGGGGAGAGAACATGGATCATCTTCATAATCTAATATTATGTGAAATAAATAAGAATTGGATGTGAATTCCAAGCACTTAAGGGCACAGAACCAAGATTTGTCTTTTTGCCACAGGTCCATTAAGATGATTACTCTGTCTGGGGCAGTAGCCAGAAAGAGAGACACCTCTACCCCGATATAACACGACCCAATATAACATGAATTCGGATATAATGCGGTAAAGCAGTGCTCGGGGGCGGGGGGGGGGGGCAGGGCTGCGCACTCTGGCAGATCAAAGCAAGTTCAATATAATGTGGTTTCACCTGTAAGATTTTTTTGGCTCCCGAGGACAGCATTATATTGGGGTAGAGGTGTACTTCAGAGAGAGAAAATAATTGCTTGTGTGCATAGCCAATAGTGCAATGCTTTATGTATCCACTGCAGACCTTGCACCTTGAAGCATAAGATCTAATTTGCTTAACAAATATTAACATAATTAATACAATTCGACTGCCTTGTAAAATCCTGCTATGTTGCTTGAACATGACCTAGAGTTAAGGTTAAGATTTTGTCACAGTTATTTTTAATACTCACAGACAGGTCACAGGCAGTAAACAAAAATTCACAGAACCTCCTGACCCAACTGTGACTTTTCCTAAAAATTAAGGGGAGGTGTGATGGGCAGGTGACAACTGAAGCCCGAGCCCCACTGTATAGGAGGGGGTCCAGCAGCCACGGCTGAGCTCTGGGGCTCCCTCGTCACCCACAGCAGCAGACAGCTCTGGGACATTCCTGCCAGCCACGGTGGCTCATAGCTCCTGGGTCCCCATCCTGAGGCTGAAGTGGAAAATGTCACAGTTGTCTCTGAAAGTCATGGAATCCATGACCTCCATGACATAATTTTATCCTTACATATAGTAGTAAACACCGCAAGCTAATTCAATGTTTCTCTTTTTATTTGCTTATCTTAACCTGCTATTAATTTCAGATATCCCGCCCCCCCCCCAATCTTTATATTAGGATGTAGGATAAAAGAGTGAATAATCAGTTTTCACTGTATCTGCCTATCTGTTAATGTCCACTTTATTTGAGGTACCAGAGAGATGTAAATACAACTGTAATGTACAAGAGCCCTGTCTCTGACTTCAGCCCTGCAATACACAAAAGTGCATGCATTCAGAGCCCTTGACTCACTGAGGGCAGGTATACACTACTGCTTAATTTGATCTAGCTTCTTATGCTCAGAGGTGTGAAAAAGACACTCCTTCTGAGCAAGGCAAGTTACAATGACCCAAGTGCTGTCCACACCAGTGTTAAGTCGGTGGGAGACACCCACCCACTGACATAGCTTCCACCTCTTGCGGCGGTGGAGTAATTATCCTGACAGGAAAGCACTCTCCTGTTGCCATAGAGCATCTTCATCAGAAGCGCTACAGCAGCCAGCTGCATCGGTGCAGCTGTGCTGATGTAGTGCTTCTAGTGTAGCCCTACCCATAGCATGCATGTTGTGCAGAACACAGGATTCTGCTGCTCCCTAGAAAATAGCTCCACATGTCGGAACTTCCTTCCCCCGGCCCCCGCCCCAGGAAAATGATAAAACAAACCTCAGAAAATTGCATTTTATAAAATTTACACTAAAAGTACATGAGGGTTTTCAAGGGAAGGCTTCGAAAGCTGGGATGCAGTTTTAGCCCTATTTCCTTTTGGAAAGCTTGTAGAAAATACGATTTTTTTTTTCAAAATACAGATGCTTGCTACTAGTTGAGAATAATCTTTGATATTTCTCCTGTCATTTCAGAATCAGGGAAAGGGACAACAATGGATCCTATGCTCTCTGTCTGCTCAGTGAAGGAAAAGTACTGCATTATCGTATTGACAGAGACAAGACAGGAAAGCTCTCTATACCAGATGGAAAAAAGTTTGACACCCTCTGGCAGGTCTGTTAAATTAATCAGTTGGACAACTCTCGTTATGTTTTTATAGCACCAAATAAGGCAGTTTCTGTTTTACTTTACAACACATCCGCAATCTTTAGCTAATTGGTCACATAATTCTAACTTAATTTTTAGTGATTTTCATCCTTTAGGGGAAAAGGGGGAAGTATCTTTTATTATAGAAAGCTATGTAAGTGGTACAGTTTTTGATAGTTTTTTTAAAATATGTTGGCTTAATTTAAAATTTCTCTAGTTATTATTATTTAAAGAATTGTACATTTTCCTTGAATGAAAAGGCATTTTCATTTGTAAAAGCAAGATTAAATGATAGCTCTATGGCATTTCTGTAACATCCCTTGTGACAAGCAAAAGACAGAACTCTGGTGTGGTAACCACAGAGGGAATAGTTTAGGATGCTAGGCACACACAGTCCTCTTTAGCTCTGTGACTGTCTAGCTGGCAAACTGAGAGATACAGCCTGCTCAGCATTACCAGACCGTCTAAATCCTGGCCCAGATTATGTAATCATGGAATGGATTGCTGATTATACTGTAGTCTGTAATAAAGATGAGGCACTGCAAGGAATAAATGTGGGTAAATTGAAAACACTAAAGGAAATGAAACAGTAACAGATTTCTGCTGCTGCCTATTGTTTAAAATTATATTAACACAAATTGTTATAACTGTATGTATATAATGTAAGTCTATAGTTGTATATAATAATTGTTAGCCTTTCCCTTAACTATGCATGTCCTTCCTGCTTAATGCGAAGCTGACAAAAATGCTGATTTATTAGTATTCTCTGCTGTTGATGAGGAGAGCTGTATGGGCAAAGGAAATTCTTCCACCACAGGCAGATACTGGTGGGAGGCAGGATTTGCTTGTGATCCTAGAGCTGTGTAAAATAAATGTGCGTGCGCGCACACACTCTTCTCCCCCCATAATGAATATGTACTATAGATGCTGTACAATGACTCAATGTGTTCTCTGAACAGAGCTGCAATTTCTGCCTGCATACCCCACTCCACCCCACATTAGACAGTAAAATGACTGCGATTCCACAGTCTGTGTACAGGTAAAGCCAACCAAAAATGCAAAGGCCAGTTCTAATAACAATATATGTCTTATTATTAACATCACAGTAGTGTTTACAGACCCAGGCATACAGTGAGAGGCAGTGCCTGCCCTGAAGCGTGTGGGCATGACAGACACAGAGTAGGACAGGAAGCAGAGGCACAGAAAGGTGAAATGACTTGTCAAGAACCCACAGCCAGTATTATTGCCCAATATCACCTTCTGACATTCTCTCTTCTTTTTTGTCCTATTAGTTAGTTGAGCATTATTCATACAAACCAGATGGGCTGCAAAGGGTCCTCACAATTCCATGTGCACGACTTGGCTCAGAAAATGGTAAGTGATTCAGATGACTGTAAAACTCTAATGTTCCTGCTAAAGATAAGAAGAGGTGTGTGCATTTTCTTCATCAGAGGAATAGGAACATGCAGACTATTCTAAAGAATTGCTCTGGGTAGTGTGAGAAGGTGTAGGGGGATTCTATATTAGATAGAGCCATAATTTTGCCTCCAGTGATTGCCAATCTTGATGGCAATTAGTCCTTTGCTATCCTCAAATATTTTAATTCTTCTTGGGATGGTTTTCTTTCTCAGGCAGTGAAGTATTGACTGCAAGCTTTTCAAGGCCAGTAGGCCTGGCAAGTATTCTGTCTAGTCCAGAAAGAAGTTCTGGGCCAGGTTCTAAGGCTGTTTTATATAAAAACAAGGGATGAAAGTCTCAGCAGGTCGTAAAAATGGCTTTTTCTTCACTTGAAAATTAGTTTGCATAAGAATACAATATTGTAGCGTTGTGATAACTAACATGGTGTTGAACATGACTTATCAGTCAGTGTAGCCGGTGATTGTTGTGTTTAATATCTTGTCAGTTGGTCATGAATAAAACCTACTGGAACCATAGTATGTAAAATCTGTAGTTTGATAAGAGGCCATCCACCTGTTTTTTTTTTGGTTTTTTTTTTTTTTCACTACTATATTCCCCACTCCTGGTAAGAATGGCAGCAATCTGTATGCTTAGAAAGTAATTCTTATGTTTGATTCCCTTATAGCTAACATTATTTTTGACACTCGTCCACCTCCACTTCCCGGAATCCATCCTAAGGTAAGAGTAAGCAGTAGCAGCAATGCTTATGTTTAAGAAAAGCAAGTGAGATCCTTAGTATTTCTTAGCATTTCAGGAACTTTAATGAATGCATGCCACTACAGTAGTGAGTTAATTTTCTTATGATTGCTGTATATAGACAGTACATGGAAAAGTACATTACCCCGGTTTGAAATATTCTAGCTTATTCCTTTAATCAGTTTTTGCTCAGTTATATGCAGCATGTAATTCTTTGGGTTTATTTTATAGGCACAAGATTAAAAAATTATGATCTATCACATGCAAAAAGCTACACTGTGGCAATGTTATGGGTCATATCCTGCACTAACTATAACAACAGGGGGGAGCTGAGATACTGCACAGTGCATCTTCTGTCTCAGGAATCTGCTGGCTAAAACAGAATCACTTTGCTGAACGAATACAAACTATTTCCACAGTTAACATTTGTTGCTGACCTCAGGTTTTTAAAGGCCTGATCCAACATGCGCTGAAATCAGTGTTGGGCTATAGCTGACTGGGAGTCTAGAAGCACCCTCGTTTGACCACAGACCATGCACCGTTTAGGATGTGGTTTGCAGATAGAGATGACAGCCAGGCCCATGCACTGGGCTATCTGGAAATATTCTGCCCTGCTGCTTCTGCAAAAGATGAAGAGGCAGTAAAAGATTATCTAGACTTCCTTCCTTTTTTCGCATCACTGCTTCAGGGGGCACGATTTGGCCCCAAACTTGAAATTTTAATTATACAAAGCACAAGAAATTCAGAATTGAGGTTCACACCAAACAGAACTGCTCTGCTTGCCCATATGGACTGCAAAAGAGTCTTTAATTACATGATCACCAAGCATATGCAATCATATCACTTGTTAAATATTAGGAAAATACAGAGATACTTTCAGAGGCACAAATGGCACCTATCTGCCACTAGTTTTTAAAAATATCTACAATGTGAATCATGTATCTGTAACACCTATACATGTTTTAGACTCAGATTTAGGATTCCAGTTAGGGAAACATCAGATACAGAAAAACAATACAGGGAGATTCTGAAATTGTTGTACTGTAGGGAAACTTTTTTTTCTGGGATAGAAAGAGAGAGCCGATGTACCCAAACTAAGACTGTTTTAGGCCTGCAGGGGCCCATACCAGCTAGAGCCTGATAAATGGGCAGTAGTTAGGTAGACTGTTCTGGCTCTCCATGAGTGACGATCAGTTAAAAACTAAATGTCACATAGACACAATACATGAGCCTGTGGTGAAGTGTAGGCTGGTGATATCATTTAGGTAAACAATAGCACAGTACCCTATGTTCAGCCTTTTAGTGTTTGATAAGTAGCAACAGAACATGAAAGGCAGTGGTGCCAGAGAGAAAATGTAATATTTAAAATAATGTAATACCTTTGCCAAGCAAAGCACAAAATGTGACAATAGCATGGCTGCCTGCATGCATGCATGTACACAGGCTGTGTGAATACTCACACTGGCCTCAGGGACAACTTTGACTTTGTCACACGCTAAGGGCCAAGTCATGGACCAGCTCGCACAACCCAGTTAGAGGGGTGACTGCGCCACAGCCATTATTGGAGCCTTGCAGGGTCAGAGGAGATCCATGTAGTAATTTAAAAAAAAAATAAACACTTTTTAAACCTGTATGTCTTCACTTTGATCACAAGCTTTGGGTGAGATCCTGGCCCCATTGAAATCAGTGGGAGTTTTGCTATTGACTTCAATGGAGCCAGGACTTCACCGAGTGGTTTTTAAAGAAGAAAAATTCCTGGCTCTCAAAAGTGCTGCTTCCCTGCTCTGCCAGCCCAGATTTGCTCTAGCTTTTGTGCTGATGGTATGATTGCTCAAGCTAATGACTGTAACCTGCCATCCATTCCCTTCATCACAAAACACATCTACCTCTTACTGCAATGGTAGATTGTTCAAGTGACATTTTCCACAGAGAAATAACCCCAGGAAATACTTTCATGAGAGTGAGAGAGATTTTTGTGAGAATACTGTCCCAATCTGCTATATCATCAAATATCTGGATTTGGGCCAAGATTTCAAAAAGTGACCAATAATTTTGGATGCTTGAATGTTTGAGTGCCAACTGAAGACACCTTAATATGGCCTGATTTTCAGAGGGTAGGAGGTCAGTGCTTTCTGAAAATCAGGCCTCTTTGACATATGCACCCAAAACCATTAACCATTTTTGAAAATCTTGGTCTTGAGGTTTGGCTCCATACAACATATGTGTAACTAAAATTATATTCAAATGTGAAGTTTAAACATGTCAGCGGTACATAAGTCACCTTATTTCCACAACCTTAATGGAGGCACAACATTAAAATTCAGCTTATGCAAGAACAGAAAATACTACCTATATGCTTGCAAGTGTATAAAGGAAAGGTAAACACTTGAAGCTTTATAAAGTGTTAGTTTATAGAAAAAATGTAGTTCTATTTTTTTATTCTATTAGCTGAATAATAGGTTAAGTTGACCAATGTTGTGTGATCATGTAATGAAAGAACGCAGGCCAAACTCTTCTCTCCGCTTCATCAGTGAAATTGCAGTGCAGCTCTAATTCTAGTTGTATCATTATAATTTAACGTTATTTATATCTCCATAGTTGTTCATGATTCTTTGCATACTAATAACCCGGTCCTGCAAACACTTAAAAGTGTGTTTTTACTCATGAATAGTCCCATTGAGTTTAAAAGGCCTGTTCACATGAGTAGAATTATACACATTCTTAGTGTTTTCAGGACTGGGGCTCAAAACACTAAAACTTCAAGGGACTTATAGATATAGACCTGAGTCTTCTGCCATGGAAGTAAATAGAAATTTTGCTATTGACCTCATTTGAAACAGTTTTGAGCCCTTTCTTAGACATATGGTAGAACAGCAAGGAAGGTTGGGAAGAACAAAGGGTTCAATGAGAAGTGTTATGTTCCTTTTCTAAAATTATTGCCATAAGGAGAATATATTCTCAGTAATATATAATTTATAGACTTTTCTGTAATTAACATCTGAACATTGGCATTGCATTAACAGAGTTCCTTTTATGTTATATCTTTGCCTTTTAATATAAAGGGAAAAAATAGAAAATTACATGGAATCCTATTATCTACAGAGCTCAAAAGGTTTACTTACCATAACTGAATTCCACATGGGCATCCTTGTGGAGAAACAGTAACTCTTAAACTGTTCAGCTGACCACTTATGCAGCAGTTCTGATATACAGAGTTTAATTAAAAACTAATTCAAACTGCACAGATAGAAATGCATACTCAAAAGAATAAATAACAACTGCAAACACTGATGTAGACCATGTAGAATCTGCAATAAACTATCTACCTGATTCCAATATACCATTTTCATAGCATGCTAGGTCTGTCTAAGATCAGAGTTTTCAGAAATCCTGGAGCATTATATCCCTTTAATTTTACAAAACTGGGTAGCAAAGAGCTCCTCCCCTTACCTGCCTCTTCTTTTTTAACTATGGCAGCCAAATCCACTCCCCTCCTCCCACAGACCGGATTCTTCCTGCCTGCCAACCAGCATACAGTCCAAGTCCTTCCTCACCAGCCAGAGAGCCAACAGGGTCTCCTCACCTAAGCAGATTTGCCTCTGCTTCTCCACCTTCTCTCATACTTCTTATTCCATATAGTTCTGCCTTCCTCTCCCTGTCCTGCTCCAACAAGCTCCTATCACCAGCCTATCTTTGTCCTGGCACCCTTCTTCCTACCCTACCATGTTACTGCTGCTTCCCTTAGTCCCTGGTCTCTTTTTACTCCTCATCTGGCCCCGTGTTACTACTCATCCCCTCAATCTTCTTCTTCTTCCCCCACTTGCTATTCTGATCCACCTTTACCCTTATGCATAATCATGCCCCCCATGCCAGTAGCCCTTCTCGGTTGCTGTCACTTTCCCACTCCTCACTCTGGTCTTGAATTCTCTAGATACAAAAGCCAGCAATGAGGAAGTTACCAAAAGGAGTGGTATCTTTTGTGTGAGAGATGTATTTAATCATGAAGTAGAACAGGGAGGTTTGGATCTGAAAATAGCTGGGCAGCCAACTGAGCTGTAGAAGAAGCTGACATTTTTCTTTCCATGATACTCCTATTTTAAACCTGCAAGCACATTTTTCTTTGGCCCATATCTTTAAATAACAACACTAGCCTCTACTTTGAAAGAGAGAAAGCTACGTAGAATGCAGGACTCAATTTAGCATAGATACCAATGGTGACCTATAAAACAAAACGGAGGTGCTCAGAGCAGGAGATTTAATGTGCTACAAGAGAATATTACCTGGAGAGACCCCTATCTAGTGCCTGCTATTCCACAAAAAACATTCATAGTCAATATACATATCTGTATGGAATTCTTCCCAAATACATGCATCAGTGACTGCCCTAAACATGATTCTACGGTCAGAGATATCATCCTTTGCTTCTTAGACTTGGCTATTGCCTGAGCTAGGCTGATTAGAGGTCGAGTGAGAAAAACTTTTCAACGGAAACTATAGGCAGAACCCAGCCAAAAACACTTAATGAATTTGTGTCCATTTTACTAAATGTTTTGTTTTGACATTTTCAAATTAAATACTTTGACTTTTCAATTTTTAAATGACTTTTCATGTTGTTTGAAAAAAAATAAAAAGGAAAAGAACTCATTTGATCCAAAATGAAGTTCATTTTAGATCAAACAAAATGTTTAGTTTGACCCAAAATGATTTTTTTAACTTTTTGACTTGCCGAAAACTTCCAAAAAAATGTTTTTATGTTAACTTGAAAAAATAAATTTATTGCCAATGAACAAAAAAAAACTATTATTCAAATATTTCTGATTAAGAGGCCCCAACTTGTCTTTGAAAAGGCACCCAGAAATAAAGTTGTATAGAATGTATGGAGATAGATAACCAGTGCAGGAAGAAGATGGAATAGCCATTGCTGTGTTCACAAGACAAGCCTCCAGTAGTTCCAATATTTCTTAGCTCATGAGAGTGAAGATCACAATTGATGGTTTCAGAGAAGCTACTTGTGTTTATAGTTCATCCTCTGGAGCATCAATGACTAACAGAGCAGTAGGATCTCCTGTAACGTTATCACTAGGCCACCAGACAGGATGTCAAAATCCAGTCCTCTCTTCTGCCACACTGAGGTCTCCTTTGCAATGAAACCAGAGCAGAAAGGGGAGACAGAGTGTTGGAAGGCTGTACAAGAGGTACATGTACCACACCGAGCATGAAGCCCTGCTCATCATCCCCATATATAGCAGTACTCCACTGAAGAGTTGGGCAGGGTAGGAACATTTCCTTCCCATCATATAAAGGGACCCTAAGTAAACTTCTTCAGCCACTGGCTCTACCACCTTGGGGATGATTCCTTCACCCTGAGCATCTTCCCAAAACCTTGATCAAGGATTTAGACCAGGAGATGAGTTTAGGATTTGAGCCTGAGATCAGTCACTACCAATACAGAGAAGCAACAAGTCTGGAGCATCCAAATTTCAGCAACAGTCCTCTGTCCAAGTATTGTTATATTTATATAGTAGTTATCATGCACTAGGCATGTAAGTTGTAGGCCCAAACCTAATTAGTTTTTAAATTTTTATGAGTGCCAGCTTATTTAGACTGGTACTGCCATCCTTCTTCAACTTCTACAAAATATTCATCTTGGGATGCATTTTTATGTCTGCAGTACTATCATGTGAGTTAGTTATTATTAGCTCTAAAGCCTTACAAACTGCTGCATGGGTATCGGGTCAAAAGTTAAGGAGTAACTGTTACAGAAAAAGTATATTGAACAGCACTCACCCTACACAAAAACTCTAACCACTTTAGAAGATATATTCATTTGTTGCAGGATAACTAGAAAGTTCCCAAAGGTTTTTGGTCCCATATGGAAAGAGAACGTTGTCAGATTAAGGAAAATAACTGATTTAATATGCAATTTTAAAAATCTTGGAACTTTGGAATTTCAATCCTAAAATTTGTCTCACACCATACAGCACCCATTCCTGAAATAGGAATATGTACATGTAGGCCGAGTTTGATGTTTTAAAACAAAGCTGCTTTTTTTAGTTGTCTGAAAGGAAATGATCCTTTTAAAAAGAAACCTTTGGTGGAAATACAGCTGACAGGCTCTTTTTAAATAATAAAATAACTCAAAATTAATTATTTGAAAAGTTCTAAACCTTCAACCTCAAAAGTAAGTTTTACATGACTGAAAAGGGGAGTCAGAGTGCCATATCAACTGTAAGTGCATAATTGTTAGGACAACACAATACTACTTCAAACATTTAAATGTGTGCTCTTTGTCCCTGTTTAGCCCTAAATGACTTTCTCTAAGAAATAATCAGTCACATAAGGCTAATCAGCTCTCATAACATACTTGCCAAACAACATACACCTTTACCCTGATATAACGCGAGCCGATATAACATGAATTTGGATATAACGGGGTAAAGCAGCATTCCTGCGGGCAGGGCTGCGCACTCCGATGGATCAAAGCAAGTTTGATATAACACAGTTTCACCTATAATGCGGTAAGATTTTTTGGCTCCCCTGGACAGCGTTATATCAAGGTAACGGTGTCTTTGCTTTTGTTTTCAATGAATTTATATAGACAAGACTGCATTTGTGGAAATCAAAATCTATTAGTTTGTTGTTTTTTCCCCCCCAAAATACTGTTTTGAGTTCAATTCAGCTTATGTAGCTTTTTTTTTTAAATAACCATCTTATGTTAATTCTAAAACCAAGGTGTGCTTCAAATTGATAGACATATTAACCTTAATACATTATAAGTGGAGTATTATTTGTTTCACATTGGTAAATCCTGCTTATTTAGGGAATAAGAATTTCATAGTAGTAGTGGAAGAGGTTTACTGTGTGAATGACTGGGAGAAAAGCCTAGTTGTTTTTGATTTATAACTGTAATCAATTTTGCCTTATGTATTTCTGCAAACTTTGGTGCATTTTCCAACTTTGGAAATTCTATACAATACTAAGGACTAAATTTTGCTGTACATGCATGGAACCTCACTAAAATTATTGGGATTGCAAGAGTGTAACTGGAAGCAGAATTTATCCCAGTGATGCTAGTCAACATGTAACAGTTGTGTTTTTCTCCTTTATGTTGGGATATAATGATTTCTAAAGGAGAGATTTGGAAGGGGAGGGAGTGATATGGAAGATCTGTTGGAGATTTTACATGTTACTTTTGCGTACTTTTTGATTCAGCATAATAATTTAAAAGTATACTTAGACACAGAGTAGAGAAAATACCAGGAATGTTTTGGAAGGTGGTTCTTGTAAAAGTACATCTGTTTATAAATTACCATTAGATATTTTCCTGACACATTTACTGTTCCTCTTTGACGTTATGGTTTCTAGACTTGGTCAACAGGTGGAATTATCTCAAGACTCAAATCGTACACCTTTCCAAAGCCTGGCAGCAAAAAGGTGCATAATACAGTCTTTGTAGGTTTTTGAATGAGTGGAAAGACTTACCCACACTTGGCTAACTTCACTTCTTTTCCGGCTTGCTGATACTAAGCATGTGTCTGGCTACTAACAATTTAGTCATGTAAATTTGATAATCTTTTTGCTTCTAATCCTTGTTTTATCTAATCACAAATCATATGCACAAATGTGGTCTTGGTTAATTGAATCACACCAATGCCTGATCCTTAGCAACGGTAAAAGATTGTTTTTGTGTTTTTAGATAACTTAATTCCTCACATCCAGAAATGTTAGCACTGTTTTCAGTATGCCTGAGATACAATACGAGGGAGATACTTTAGAAAATAATGAATTATACTAGTACAAAATTATATTTCTAATGTAAACAATGACTAGCCATCAGAAAATTGGCTTGCTTTATGTATTAGTGAATACATTTAGGGTCAAATATTCAAACAACCACTAAAATGCTTCTGCAGAACTTATGTGCACAGATCATGTCATTATGTCTTGGGGTTGATCATGCATTGTGCAAGTGCAGTGTTGCAAGAATAAGCACAATAAGTAGGTAGGGGGGTCTGGAGAACTCAATCTTGCATTAAAGAGAATACTCCTACATGGCCAATAAATTATCGCTGCACAGTGATAAGTATAGAAGCAAATTCTCAAGCACATTCATAATGGCTTCATTGCATATTGAGAATAACACTTATGTCCTTTCTTTCACCCACATCTCACCCTTTTTTTACGCTATGTTCTTAAGAGTAAAGAAGCACACATGCTTGAGATTTACTCCTGGTCAATGTGGAGAACTATGCTTAGTGCTTACCTTATTTGTCATGCTGGAGCACGAACAGCCTTTGCTCTCTGCTGGGCACCATGTGAGGACTTGCAGAAGAAGGCCTTGTTGTAGATGCCCCATTTGCATGCACATGTACTTGTTTGTGTGCACAATACTTATGGACACAGATTTTTAACGCTCATTTGAAAAGTTGCCCATGATGAGGAGTGTAAGGGTGTGTGTTGGGGTTTTTTTTATTACACTGTTGTTGGTTAATAAGTTCCTTGGGGTCTGAATTCTTGCCAGGCATAGATTGGGGGGGGGGACACCATCTTGGTCACTGCTAGTATTACTAATCATCTAGTATTGGTCACTGCTAGTATTACTAATCATCACTAATCATCTTCTTCTTCAAAATAGATCCCAGATTGTGCTCCCACATCACAAAAAACAGCCTCTGTAAGAGAAGTTATAATGTTTCACAAATCTTCCAGTTGCTTCCCCAAATTTAATAACATCCCACAAATCTTCTCCAGATGGAGCCTCAGCAAGCTTACCTTCCCCTAGACTTCAGTCTCTGGTAGACACAGACAAGTGTTTGCCTACATGCACTGGATCAGAGGGACCTAGAGGTGGATTGTTAGCATGCTGGCAATGCCATTTATCCTCAGTAATTGCCACCCACCTCTCATCCACCTCCCCAGTAAGTTCAGGATATGTCTACACTATGGGATTATTCCGATTTTACAGAAACCGGTTTTGTAAAACAGATGGTATAAAGTCGAGTGCACACGGCCACACTAAGCACATTAATTCGGCTGTGTACGTCCATGTATCGAGGCTAGCGTCGATTTCCAGAGTATTACACTGTGGGTAGCTATTCTGTAGCTATCCCATAGTTCCCGCAGTCTCCTCCGCCCCTTGGAATTCTGGGTTGAGATCCCAGTGCCTGATGGGGCAAAAAACATTGTCGTGGGTGGTTCTGGGTACAGCCTCACCCCTCCCTCCGTGAAAGCAGCAGACAACTGTTTCGCGCCTTTTTTCCTGGGTGAACTGTGCAAACGCCATAGCGCAGCAAGCATGGACCCTGCTCAGATCAAGACCGCAATCGTGGATGTTGTAAACACCTCATGAGTTCTCGTGCAGTCTATGCTGAACCAGGATCTGCAAAGCCAGGCGAGGAGGAGGCGGCTATGGCAGAGCAGCAACGAGAGTGATGAGGACATGGACACAGAATTCTCTCAAACCACGGGCCCCCGTGCTTTGGAGATTCTGCTGGTAATGGGGCAGGTTCTAGCCATTGAATGCCGATTTTGGGCCTGGGAAACAAGCACAGACTGGTGGGACCGCATAGTTTTGCAGGTTTGGGATGATTCGCAGTGGCTACAAAACTTTTGCATGCGTAAGGGCACTTTCATGGAACTTTGTGACTTGCCTTCCCCCGCCCTGAAATGCCAGAATACCAAGATGAGAGCAGCCCTCACAGTTGAGAAGTGAGTGGCAATAGCCCTCTGGAAGCTTGCAAGGCCATACAGCTACCAGTCAGTCAGGAATCAATTTGGAGTGGGAAAATCTACTGTGGGGGCTGCTGTGATGCAAGTAGCCAAAGCGATCCCTAAGCTGCTGCTACGAAAGGTTGTGACTCTGGGAAATGTGCATGTCATAGTGGATGGCTTTGCTGTAATGGGATTCCCTAACTGTGATGGGGCAATAGATGGAACCCATATCCCTATCTTGGCACTGGAGCACCAGGGCACCCAGTACGTAAACTGCAAGGGGTACTTTTCAATGGTGCTGCAAGCACTGGTGGATCACAAGGGACGTTTCACCAACATCCATGTGGGATGGCCAGGAAGGGTTCATGATGCTCGCGTCTTCAGGAACACTCCTCTGTTTAAATGGCTGCAGCAAGGGAATTATTTCCCAGATCAGAAAATAACAGTTGAGGATGTTGAAATGCCTGTAGTTATCCTGGGGGACCCAGCCTACCCCTTGATGCCATGGCTCATGAAGCCATAAACAGGCAGCCTGGACAGTAGTCAGGAGCTGTTCAACTACAGGCTGAGCAAGTGCAGAATGGTGGTAGAATGTGCATTTGGCTGTTAGAAGGCGCGCTGGCGCACATTAATGACTCTCTCAGACCTCAGCCAAATCAATGTCCCCACTGTTATTGCTGCTTTCTGTGTGCTCCACAATCTCTGTGAGAGTAAGGGGGAGACCTTTATGGCAGGGTGGGAGGCTGAGGCAAATCACCTGGCCACTGATTACGCGCAGCCAGACACCAGGGCGATTAGAAGAGCACACCACGAAGCGGTGCGCATCAGAGAAGCTTTGAAAACGAGTTTCATCACTGGCCAGGGTACGGTGTGACTGTTGTGTTTGTTTCCCCTTGATGAACGCCCCCCCCACCTTGATTGACTCATTCCCTGTAAGCAACCCACCCTCCCCCTTCGATTACAGCTTGCTTAAGGAAATAAAGTCACTATCGTTTAAAAATCATGTATTCTTTATTAAAAAGTCATTATAAAAAGAGGGAGAGAACTGACAAGGTATTTCGGGTGTGGTTTGGGAGAAGGATAGGAGGGAAGGAAAAGGCCACTAAAAATATTTCAAAGTAATGACAGCCTTGTGGTTGGGCTGTCCACGGGGGTGGAGTGGGCAGGTGCACGAAGCCTTCCCCCACGCGTTCTTACACGTCTCAGTGAGGAAGATATGGAACATGGCGAGTGGTGAGGGTGGTTACACAGAGGCTGCAGCGGCACTCTGTGACCCTGCTGCTGTTCCTGAAGCTCCACCAGACGTCGGAGAATGTCAGTTTGATCACGCAGCAGTCCCAGGGTGCATCCCGCCACCGCTGATCTTCCTGCCTACACCTCTGATCTTCCTGCCGCCACCTCTCATCTCGAGCGTGTCTCCTCTCCTCACGTTGGTCCCTCCTGTCCTCACGTTCACTGGCATCTTTCCTGTAATTTGATACCACGTCCTTCCACTCATTCAGATGAGCTCTTTCCTTGCGGGTTACTTCCATGATTTCCAAGAACATTTCGTCTCGCGTCTTTTTTTTCCGCTGCCTTATCAGAGATAGCCTTCGGGATGGAGTAGGGAGGCTTGAAAAATGTGCAGCTGCATGAGGGAGGTAAAAAAGGGAGAGAAGTATTTAAAAAGATACATTTTACAGAACAATGGTTATACTCTTTCACAGTGAACAACACTATTCACCTTACATAGCACATGTGATTTCACTACAAGCTCGCATTTTGCATCTTAATATTGAGTGCCTGCAGCTCTGGTGTTAGAGATCTCACAGACGCAGGTCCGGGCAGCAGAATTCAGCTTCAGAATTGTCTTTCGGCTTCTGCAGCCTTCATATTCACAGTGCCCTTCTTTCCCAAATACCAAGCAAATCCCGTTCAGTGCTGCTTCTTTCCAGTTAACATGCAGCAGCAGAAACAAACCCCCCAACCAAATCTCTGGGATGATCACTTTATCCCTCCCCCCACTGCGTGGCTGGTATCATGGAAGATCACTGCTAATCACCCCCCCTTCCTCCCCCACCGCGTGGCTGGTAGCAGAGAAGATCCCTGCTATCCAAACACGAAAAAGCTCAGCGCCATTACCCCCCTCCCCTCCCCCTCCTGGCTACCTGCAAGGAATGATTTCTTTTAAGCAACAGGCAAACAGCCCAGTAGGAATGGCCATCTCTGTCCCCTTAATTAAATTCCTGAATTTCAACCAGATTACCATGAACAATATCACTCTCCTGAGGATAACACAGCGAGATAAAGAACGGATGTTGTTTGAATGCCTGCAATCACTGGGACCATACGCAGCTAGGCTTTGTCATGCAATGATACTAGATTACTCGCTACATGCATGGCATGGTCAAGTGTCCTACCATGGTGGACGGAATAAGGCTGCCTTGTCCAGAAACCTTCTGCAAAGGCTTTTGGAGTACCTCCAGGAGTGCTTCATGGAGATGTCCCTGGAGGATTTCCGCTCCATCCCAGACATGTTAACAAACTTTTCCAATAACTGTACTGGCTGCGAATGCATCCCAAGTCCTCAGGGCAAATCAATCATTAAAAAATGCTTGCTTTTAAACCATGTTTTATATTTACAAAGGTACACTCACCAGAGGTCGCTTCCATGGCTTCATTGTCTGGGCTAGTGGCTTGGGAGGGCTGGGAGGGTAATTCCGTCTGGGTGAGAAAAAGCTCCTGGCTGTTGGGGAGAACGGAGTGCTGTGTGCTCTCTGCAAGCTCGTCCTCCTCTTCCCCATCCACAGAATCCTCAGCCGTGGCTGAGATTACCACCCCAACCTCGGAATCCACGGACGGGGTGGGGTAGTGGTGGCGGACCCCGCTAGAATTGCATGCAGCTCAACGTAGAAGCGGCATGTTTTCGGTCCTGCCCCGGACCTTCCGTTTGCTTCTTTGGTTTTCTGGTAGGCTTGTCTGAGCTCCTTAACTTTCATGCGGCACTGTACTGAGTCCCTGGTGTGGCCTTTCTCCATCATAGCCTTGGAAATTTTTTCAAATGTTTTTTCATTTCATCTTTTGGAACAGAGTTCTGTTAGCACAGAATCCTCTCCCCATATAGCGATCAAATCCAGTACCTACTGTGCGGTCCATGCTGGAGCTCTTTTTTGATTCTCAGGAGACTACATTGTTACCTGTGCGGGTGAGCTCTCTATGCTGGCCAAACAGGAAATGAAATTCAAAAGTTTGAGAGGCTTTTCCTGTCTACCTAGCCAGTGCATCTGAGTTCAGATCGCTTTCCAGAGCGGTCACAGTGGTGCACTGTGGGATACCGCTCGGAGGCCAATACCCTCGATTTGCGGCCACACTAACCCTAATCCAATATGGCAATACCGATTTCAGTGCTACTCCTCTCGTCAGGGAGGAGTACAGAAACCAGTTTAAAGAGCCCTTTATATCGATATAAAGGGCCTCGTTGTGGACGGGTGCAGAGTTAAATCGGTTTAACTCTGCTAAAATCGGTATAAACGCGTAGTGTAGACCAGGCCTCACATGCACACAGGATCACAAGGGATGTAGAATGGAACTCTGCAAAGAGCACCATCAAGATGTAACAGTAGTTGCTGGACATCACCGGGTCTATAAGCACTCAGCAACAAAAGATTTTTAGCCAACCAATAGCATCCTTATCTGTTCCTTCTTCAGCAAGTCAATACACCTTCTAATCAGCGGTATCGCAGGCAGATTATGCTACCATCATTGATTCCTGACTTTCATTTTAGGTGAATATCAACCATCCTAACCAATGCATTAATTGTGTTTCATAAGACAAAGTATTGTTGTATTATCTTATATTTCATAGAAAAGTCTATGTCCAAGAATTTAAGAAAGAGATATTCAAAGGCAGAAATGGGAGTTAGATGCACCAAACTCCTGTTGGCTTTAAGTTGAAGTTAGGCATATAACTCTCATTTCTGCCTTAGAAAATTTCTCCTTGAAAAATTTCCTTCAACATGCAGTCCCTTAAGAGGCTAAAGACATTCTTGTTTTGCCACATTTATTCTTTCAGAACTAAACTTCTAGCACCAATGGCTGGCTAATACACAACAGTTCAGGATTTCTTCTCACTCCTTCAGAAACAAATGTATGTGTGGTTATCAGGCAGGATCTTGCCAGTTTACAGATTGACAGCCCAGAATCAAACTACCTTGTGAGATTTGGGATGAAAATGTGGACTGTTCCAGGGAAACTACAACTCTGTTCACTGTGGCAATATAATACATGTTAAATTACAGACGGAGAAAACCTCTCCTCTGAAATACCTGCCTTTCAATGCTATTATATATTTACTAGTGTTTTCTCTAGTCTATTGTTAAAAGTTCTAAGTGATAGTGCTTCCACTACTTCCCTTGGAAGACTGTTTCCCCAGTGGGATACATCTATTGTGAGAAAGCTTTTCCTTCTTGCTAAATTTTCCTTTCTCAGTTTCATGCCATCACAACTGGTGATTCCAGTAAGAACCAGCATTTGATGGAAGATTATGGAATCCTAGTGGTATGATCATACAATGATCTCCAGAAGCTGCCACATGGCAGCTTCAACCATATTAATTACTGTACTCCAGTCTCTCTCATGCACTTTGACAGTGGAAGGTAAATATTGTGGGGGGAAATGAGGTAGAATTAAATAAGACTTCTGTTGTCTTCAAAGGTGCAGAACATAGGCCAAAATGTGCAAAGTGTGTGGCTCTCAAGTTAGTGCTAATAAAGGCAGCCTTGTCTTGTGACACATATGGATTGCGGAATCACATTTTGAGAGGTTGTTGTGCAGCAAAATAATGTCTGGTGGCTGCAGTATAGCATCAAAGCAAATAGTCTGTACTTTTGTGTGGCTGTTGTGAAGACAACTGCAGTCCTGGAGAGCAGTTTTTGTTGTTTTACGCACGTGTTTGTAAGGAAAGCCTGACATTTTTAGGAAATGGGAGGTAGCTTCTGAAACCTGATTTGATAGCCATTTAACATTACATGTCTGAGTACTCAACAAAAATGCAGGTTTTAAGATGATGCAAAATTACAGCTCATGCTCAAAAATTAACATACTGAGCTGGAGGTCAAAATTTTTATTTTGACTTCATTAATTAGGAAGATTATTATTTCTCCTTAATTACATCCAGAAGTTTCTAGATTGTGCATTTTAAAAAGTTAAAAAATGGATCGTTTGATTTTATATCTTAATGTCAAACCAAAATGTTTCCTGGTAGCTTCTTTGGTGACTCAAAATAGACAGTTCAAACATTCATTTCGAGTCAAGTTTAGACAAAGTAAGTCCAAGTCATCTGGCAAAAAAGAAAATTTAAATCAACTAGTGCCATCTAGTGGGGGCTAACATGTCTTAGACGTGTCTGGTGTTTGCTTAACTAGTAAGGTCTGAGTGCTAACCTGTTGGTGTTTGGGTTATGAATATTAGTAAGTGAAAGAGGCAGAATACTTCCATACATAAATTTAGATCAGGTACAAATCGAATATCTTACTAATTATCAAAGGGCAAAAATAATTACTTTTTAATCTTTCATAATTTTACCTCTTTATGATTCAGGCTCCAGGTTTGTATTACTATCAAGCAATTATTTGGCTCATAATTTCAATTAGCAAGTTCCAGTCCACTAGAAATTCTGAGCTTGTCATTTTTAAGCCCTTTCCCCATTTATATCACATTTCTCCTGAGCTTCTGTTCGAGGAAGAAAAATTGTGCATAAAATCTTTGCTCATCTAAAAAGCAAAGAGGTCTGGTGAATTTAGCAGCAGCAATAACTCCCTGTTATGCAAACACAATAATTGTACAAGCTCTAGAGAACATTCAGCCAATCATATAAAGAAATAAAATGAGACTGCCATACTGCATTGGTTATCTGGGAGCTACAGCTATGGCAAAAGGGCTTTACTTAATCATAACTATAGAAAAGATTTCCTGCAAAAGCTTTTAAAGTAAGCATCAGGAAACGTTTCAAGGCATTGAGTTCACAACTTCCCATGCTTAGCACAGTCGTACAAATCCAAGTACTTTTGGTGTAGCGCTGGGCACCCTCAACTCCCACTGAACAACTTCCAACTGTAAGTTGCAGTCATGTGACAAGGCAACCTCGCCCAAGGTAGTCTGCAGCCTATAGTCCCCAGACAATTTCGCCAGACCCACATATCTTTGGGTAAATGTTTTATTTGCTGTGCTAAGTAACAATTCCTAGTGTAAGCAGGACAAAAAGGAGCTATTTTTAAAATGCCTCTGTTTCTCTGAAATTGAAGAGCCCACCTCTGCTGTGCATTTCAGAACTCCTCGCTTCCAACTTTGCTGCAAATGCTGCACTGCCAAAAGAAGAAACATCCTTCCCAAGCAGCCTCTCAACAACTTTACTGGGCAATGGCCCCTTTTTTTCCATCCTTCTCTTCCATGCCTCTTTTGACTGGATCATTTATAGCCTGTTGTAACTGACAGTAAAAGGAATACTAGAAGAAATTAGGACTGACCTTCTGTGCTCTGACACTCTATCCCTAAATCAACCAAACAGCCTCTCTCCAATCTCTTTCACTTCACCGTTCCCCTACATCTCCCATTGCTCATCTATCGTCTGATCTTTTTTTTTTTAAAAAAAACCTTCCTTTCAACCTCTTTTCTTCCCCCTTCGTCACATCATTTCATTTCTTCCTCCTGGCTTCCCCATCTTCTTCTTCCTAGCCTCCCATCTCCCTTCCTCTTCTCCCTTAAAAATGGGGCATACTGCTTTCCCTCATGGCCAGTCTCCTCCCCTAGCTCCTGCTCCCATGGATGAGCTCCTACAGCACAATCTTTTAGGTGAACAGTTGAAATGAGAACCCAGTAAATCATATTCTATTTACTTTTTAATTTTGTTCCTCTTTTCTCTTTGTGGAATGTCTAATATTAACTCTCTCCTTTTGCTTTGCTGAATTTGTGGTCAGGATGCTTTTAGTAAAACTCCATGACTTAGATAAAAACGTGACCCCCATAAAGTGAAGTGACATATGCCAAGAAAACATAGGCCTTAATTCCTGGGTCTGGAAGGACTCACTCGCCCTAGGACCCAAAGTTAGGGTTGGAGAAGAGAGACAAATGTGGTTTTGTAGTATCTTCATGGCTTCACAATTCTGGAGCTGGCCAAGGGCCAGTTTGGCCCCTGGAATATGTCAGAGCAGCCTCAGGAATGCTCTAATTTGTACCTGTTTGTATATAGTCCTAAGGGGACTCTCCAGCCACCTGGACAAACCAGACTGTGAAATGTTCTGGGCATTTCTGATGTAGCCTACCATGCCCCAATACCACAGGTGTGCGGGGAATATAGACCTACTATGCCGGTACAGTGGCGCAAATGGACCATGGTAGACCTGAGGAGATCAAGCTAACCCATTATTTGGAGCTTCCTCTACAAGTTTATATAGTAAAACCTTTTCTGTATACCCGATTGGGCAAAATTATTTCTTTAGGTTTTGGTTGGCAATACCTCCTGAACGATGGCTGCTTTTCTTATGAAATGCTATGACTGAGAGGTATAAAAGATAGTGTACCAGTTAATGGATCTGAACTCCTTAGTATTTCTGAAGTTCTGTTTATCCTAACTTGAAAACTATGGCTGTTTTGTTTGTGCCATCAAAAATAAAAGTTGCAGGTATAAAGAGAGCTTTTAAAAACAGTAATGTATTCCAATATGTACAAAACATGCCATCTACTGTTTTTCAAGTACAATATATTTGTTATATATTGGATCCTTGCAAACATTTCTTGGTGTCTGAGTATCAATAGCTGTATAACTCACTTCTGAGAATGTGAATTCCATTGGTTGGCTTATACCATTCAAAGCCATCTTTCATATTATTGCTGCAACATCAGCTATGATCTTTTCAGAGAATAGAAGAAATCTAGGGCTCAGCTGCAAGGTAACTGGTTGTAGCTCCTGGATCCTGAAGCTGGTTCTATAACAGTTCTAGAATAGATTTAGAGCAGTTTGGGGATTTATCTAATCTAGGTTGACTGCCAATGGCCCTAAAGGGGCCATCTACCAGCCAAGGATCACTGGAACACACTTCACACCAGCCATATTCCCTCCTAGCCCTAGCACTCCCCTACAGCAAAGTTTGCAGTGGGGGTGGCGTAACTGGCTCCACATCTGCTGGAGATTCCCCCATCCTGGAGAGGTAGATTGAATTTCTGACCCCTTTGTGCAATGAGACAAGCACAGAGGGGACTGAGTAGGGCATAGAATATGGCCCATAATTTTTGATTCCCTAAGAGTATTCAAATCATCTCTATCTATCTTTGTTTTCCTCAAAATAGTGGAATTGAAGCCATTTCTACAGTATGTGCATTGACAATAGATATATATATTTTTTGTGCTCAGAATTTCTGTATGGCCTGGGTTTGGAGAGACTTAATTAGGGGGTAAAAAAATTAAAAGAAAAATATTGAGGACTTCCGGTGTTACACTGAAATAGGATTTGAAAACTGCATGTAAATTAAAATGACCACAGGATAATATTTGTGCATGAACCATTCTCTCAGAATCAATGCTCTGAAATATTTGCAGTAACTTGTTCTGCTTTAGCAGCATATGTTTTATTTGGCCTGCATATTTACTCAAGCAATAACCTGAAGAATGAGAGAAGCTTGGTTTGACCCCTTTCTTACTCTCTAATTCTCCACCTACATCTTTCTAGCATTTATTATGCCATAATCTCCTGAAAAAAAATGCTTTCAAAGGCACCATTTCTTAAGCAAACTGAAAAATTCTATTTGTGTGCTGCAGTTTCATCCATCCATTCCTCATGATGATTCAGCATCTTTTAATCCTTATGTGCTGCAGAGGACGAGAGCTCTAATGGGAGCTGAACAAGGTAGGCAGAGATGTTATGTCAATACCAAAATCTTTACCTCTCCCTGCCAATAGTAATCGCTACCAAGCCCAGACATACAGCAGATCCTTCCTTCTTCTCTCCCGTTCCCATGGCTCCTTGACACATAGTCTGAGGTTGCATGGAACCGCACTGCATTCTCCACTCTCTTCCCGTGAGCAGCAACACATTGACACAGCATCCTGGTCAGAGGAGTTGGTATAATGTGAATAACAGCTTGTGGATGCTTTAGTGATAGCTTGTTTTCCCTCTTTGGGCATTAACAGCCCAGGGCTCAGTGCTGACATAATGCCCTTTACATATGGATAAGAGCTCTGACAGATAATTCAGTGTTTGTTCGGTAACAGCATTGCTGTCAACTTTTAAAGTTTGTGAACATTTCAACAAATGTAGACATTTCAAACCATTTAAAGATGATTACTACTTATGGGCTAGATTCTACCACATGCATCTTCAGGCATGTCAGATGGATGAAGAGGGGCTCTGCAGCATCTGGAACCTGAGGAAAGTTTCCCCAGCAGTGCTTCTGCACATGCCTGCTGTACCACCCTTGAAAAAGAGTGCAGAATATTATACACGCGCATATACACCCCTAAAGTTTGAGACCTTCGGTTGTAGAGGTGCAAGTGGTCGCCTAATTTGATTTCCAGAATCTTCATCGCCAGTCATGATGTAAAAGAAGGAAAAAACCCAGCATGGACTTTTGGATGCCAGGTTGATTAGGGCTGGCAGTTAGTAAAATATCATGTTTCTTTTAAACAGAGAAAATTAGATCTGGAAATCATTCTGACAAACACAGAAGTGCATGATGCCAGTTTTACCAGAAAAGCACTGGTTTTTTTAAGTTGATGACTGTGTATATTTATGTGGAATGGAAAGGGTAACGACATACAAATAAGATGTCACTGTATAAATGAACTTTTTCCCAAGATTATGCAATCTATCAGAATATGAGCCCAGGCTAACATTTACGATGACACATACAGAAGAGTACTTCCACAAGGAAATTCTTCACTTATTTGTAATATTCTATTTATATTTCAAGTATACAAAGCTATTAAAAAAAATTGCACATCAGTATGCCAACAAGGACAGTGCAGGTAGTGATGACAAATGCTACACTTTCTGCTGCTGATGGTAGTAGAAAGGAAAATAAGTTGATAAAAAGATGAAGTAGATTACCATTCTTACCTCCAATGCACCCCCTAATGTGAGAAGTGCCATGTGTGTATGAAGCTATCAGGAGCTGGGCTTTTTTTTAAGCAAATACTCATACATCTAAACCAAAGGTATGAGTGACAATTCTGATCACCTACACTGTGAATACAGTAGGTATGAAAGCACGAACTACCATAAGTAACAGACATACTAGCTGTAATTTGGTGACTTGTTCATTGGTTTAAATGCAGGAGATCAGAGGGATGCCTTGCCCATGGACACAGAAGTCTATGAAAGTCCATATGCAGATCCAGAGGAGATAAAACCAAAAAATGTCTCACTAGACAGAAAAATGCTGTCTCTGGAAGAAGGAGAACTTGGCTCTGGTAACTTTGGTACTGTAAAGAAAGGGCTCTATATGATGAAAAAGTAAGTTTTTACTACCATTTCATTTAGTGTGACAAAATGTTTTACATACAGTAACTGAGGGTGCAATTCACACACATTTCTCTCTCTGTGTCCAAATATCTAAGCTTCATGTACTCCCCCGGGGGGTGCGGTCATGGTATTGCCACTTCACTTCTGTGCTGCTTTCAGAGCGAGGCAGCTGGAGAGTGGCAGCTGTTGGCTGGGCACCCAACTCTGAAGGCAGCACCACTGTCAGCAGCAGCACAGAAGTGAGGTGGCATGGTATGCGGGGGGGAGGGTTCATTGCTTTTTGTGAGGGGCCAGGGCTGGCCTTATGGGTGGACAATGTGGGTGACCACCCATGGTGCCATGGTCAGGTGAGTGACATGGTCACTGCATGCACACACATACAGCCAGCGCAAGGTCCCTTTAATCCCCATGTGCTGGGCTCAGAGCCATGGAGGGGCAGGGCTGGAGGATCTCCCACTTTGTGCCAGGCTCCAGCTGCTAGTCCTAGCTGGGCTGGGCAGGGACAGTACTTCCTTTTCCCCTGCACAGGCTGCTCCTGGGGCCAGGTCAGACCCAACTCCAGGAAGCTCCGCGGCTGCTAGCTGGGAGCCCAGCTCTGAAGGCAGCGCTGCCACCAGCATCAGCGCAGAAACAAGGGTGGCAGTACCACCTCCCCCCACAGTAGCCTTGCAACTGCCCCCCCATGACCCTCTTTTGGATTGGGACCAGTGTTCCCTCTAATTTTTCCCACTCATGTGCGGAATGAATTTTGTTATGCGCACCAATATGGAGGGGATGTGTGACACATGTAACACATCCCTTCCATATTGGTGTACATAACAACATTCATGTGGTGGGGAGTGGGGCCGACGGGTTTGGAGTTTGGGAGGGGGCTCAGGGCTGGGGCAGAGGGTTGGGTGAAGGGGTCTGAGGGCTCCAGCTGGGGGTGTGGGCTCTGGGGTGGGGCTGGGGATGAGGGGCTCAGGACTGGAGCAGAGGGTTGGGTTCAGGGGGTGAGAGCTCTGGGGTGGGGCTGGAGATGAAGGGTTTGGGATGCAGGAGGGTGCTCTGGAGCTATGTTGGGGAGAGAGGATTCCCCTCAGTTCTCTTTCTCTACAGCAGCACCCGGGCTGCTGGGGAGAGGCACTTCTCCCTGCTGCAGCAGCTCTGGGGCTGGAGCCACAGGATAGGTGCCTCTCCCGTGCAGGCCAGGTTGGGGCTGGGTTCAGGCCAGGGAGGGATGCCTCAGCAGTCCAACCTGGGGCTAGGAGAGGGGTGCCATGGCAGATTGGGGGCTGGGCTAGGTTTGGGGCAGAGAAGGGGTGCCCCTCCCCCGCCCACAGCAGGTCCCCGGACAGGTTCTCTGCACACCTGCGGAGCACTAAGAAGGCTACTGCGCAGGTTACAGGGAACTTAGGTCAGGACCATAATGATTACAACACTGTGAAATTTCAGATTTAAATATCTGGAACTGTGAAACTTATGATTTTTTAAATCCTATGATCGTAAAATTTACCAAAATGGACCGTGAATTTGTTGGGCCCAAATTATGACCGTTTACCACTGTTCTCCAGACAATGACTTTCCCATTCAATTGCACGTGCTGTAAGTTACAGCAGCCTTCCCTGACTGCCCTGTCTGCCACTGTGCTGACTAGAGTCTCTGGAGCGCTACATACTCCTGCCTTGCCCTCAGCACACCAGTCCCACCCACCCACCCACCCAGGACCGGCACTAGGGTTTCTCGCGCCGTAGGCACACGGCCATTTCGCCACCCCCCGCGCTGATCCCACGGCTCCAGTGGAGCTGCCGCAGTCATTCCTGCGGAGGGTCCGCTGGTCCGCGGCTCCAGTGGAGCTGCCGCAGTGGTCCCTGCGGGCGGTCCACCAGAGCTGTGCGAGCAGCCGACCGTCCGCAGGCACGACTGCGGCAGCTCCACCAGAGCCACAGACCAGCGGACCCTCCGCAGGCATGCCTGCAGCTGGTCAACCGGAGCCACCTGCCCCCGCCCCAGCAAAATGCTGCCCCCCGAATAATCCTGGCTCCCTAGGCGATTGCCTAGGCTGCCTAAATGGTAGCGCTGGCCCTGCACCCACAACACCATATCAACGTGCCCTTTTACCAGGGCTTCTGAAGTGGTCTTTGGAAGGCAGCCTTATAGCTATTTTCCATGTGCCTGCATCAGGGAAATCCTCCCCCAGCCAGACACAGGGCTTTCAGGGCCCCTTCATGCTGCTTCAGGCCTTTTATCCAATGTAAAGGGGCCAGAGTGGGAATGAGGATCTTGCAGTTGTTTATAAGACCCTTCTCTTGGATGTGTGTGCATTTTTCCTATGATTCCTTCAATTCTATCTTTCATTCAGCTGTCTTCACCCATTGTAAGAGATACTCTTGTTACACTTCTTTGCCTTTCAGTGCCAAAAATAATTCAAAAGTCCCAATTGTATCACTTCTAATCTCCACTATAAACCTAGAAGTGTCAAAGTCGGTATACGGTAACACTTGAGAAAATTGTGTGTATGTGCAAGTTAGAATTTTTGTTACAAGTAATCCCACAACTAGACTTTCTTTTATAGGGGTGCCAAGCCAGTAGCTGTAAAAATTCTTAAGAATGAGAATAATGATCCAGCCATAAAGGATGAATTACTGAGAGAAGCCAATGTAATGCAGCAACTGGATAACCCATACATTGTCAGAATGATAGGCATATGTGAAGCTGAGTCCTGGATGTTAGTGATGGAGATGGCGGAACTTGGACCATTAAATAAATTTTTGCAGAAAAACCGGTATGTTGGCTTTGAGTACATTTTATACGGTTTTGTCAAAAAAGGAAATGAGATTGGTATGTTCTTTTTTAAAAAAAAAATTGAATACTAATGAAAAGGGCTCCTTTCTTAAATCTACAGTGTGGAAGGCTACTGTAAGACTCCTATGTATCAAACATTTTCTGGTGAAAGTGCCACATTTTTGAATAAATGAAACATTTCCAAATGCCCCACTATCAATGGCCTGTTAATCTGAGCATACAACTCTTATTTTTGTTCAGGAGCCACTTCTGTCATCAGTACTAATTAAAGCTTATTAAAACATAAATGAACATGACGATCCATATAATGCGAGGAAGGTCATTTAATGAATTTGTACAGTAGCTCCATTAAAAGTAATGAAAATGAACTACTGACCTCTTACAGACCCAATTATGACTTTCAGACATGTCAAGGACAAGAATATAATAGAGCTGGTGCATCAGGTTTCCATGGGGATGAAATACTTGGAAGAAAACAATTTTGTACACAGGGATTTGGCTGCAAGAAATGTGTTGCTAGTCACCCAACATTATGCCAAAATTAGTGACTTTGGACTTTCCAAAGCTCTTGCTTCTGATGAGAATTATTACAAGGTAAGATTAGTACAAGGTATATGACTTTGATAGTGATGTGATTTTTTTTTAATGGAATGATTTTCAGCTAAAGTTGAAATACAGAACATATTTTATTATTTTGTTGCCTGTTAGTAGGTAATTAAAAGAAAGGAATGGCCTTACTGAAATGGATAGAGCTGGTTGGGGGGGAAAAAAATCCATAGAAATTTTTTTGGTTTTAGCCTAAAGGCAAAAACTTTTCAGATTTTATTTTTTGATTAGAAGTCAAAGTTTTCCATGGAAAGCAGACACTTTCCTTGTTTCTTTTGTTTAGTCAAAAGCCCAATTTACTGTTGAAAAACAGTTTCAACTAAAAATGTTTGACCAGCCCTAGAAATGGACTCTGCTACAGAATAGTGTCAATCCATTTTCATATATTTTGCACCCAAACTCTTTCAACATCATCAACCAAACACTGTTCATATTATTGACATATGATGATTCATTTTGGGCGGGGGTTGAATGAAAACAGTTTGGTCAAATGATGGCTAAATAAATCCTTCTTTAGCGGGACCATTCAGTTCAGTTTTAAGTGAATTATACAGCCTGCATCCAAAGGAAAGGAAATGACTACCAAGTTTCATAAAAATATAACAGTCCATGGGTCTCTAGGGAGACCTTTGGGCCCAACATGTCTTCTTTTAATTCCCTTATCTTTTGTTCTGATTTTTGCTCCCCTTGTTCCCAACACAAGAAGGTTTTATTGTTTTTAAGCTGGCCTGTTGGATCTCATTTTAGCCCTAGACATTCTGCTCTTCAGGAAATACAACACCCCTGTGGAAGCATTTTCAGATGAACTTATGATACCAACTTCTCCTCATGCTTTTCACTGCTCTATCTTCCTTGTCAAAATGTCTGCAGGGCTAGGTGACTAGCCAGATATGCATGTAAGGCCTTGCAATTCAAGTCATTCCTTGTCCCTGCCCTCTCCTCCTCTTCCTCCTACTCAGTTGATTTATCATCATAGGTAAATTAGAGGCCAATGTGCAGAAAGTCAGGTGTTTCTCTCACATGAGCAGTAGTGTTAAGAAAAGTGTGAGGATGCTCATTACGATTGGTGTTGGGGAGCCACAAACAGTAGAAATATGTTTTTAATTACAGTTAAAATGTTTGGGATCAGGATAAGCTCTTTAAAAGCACAATTTGTCTCCAGTGAAGAGAGGACCTTAACTGAGGGCATGTCTACACTACCCCACTACACTGACATAATTACTCCACCTCTGCGAGAGGCCACCATAGCAAGGTTTGGACAGCACTTTAAGCCAGTGTAACTTATGTCACTCAAGTGTGTCATTTTCACACTCCTGAGTGACTTAAGTTACATGGACTTATGCAGTAGTATAGACCAGCCCTGAAGAGTCGATGACAAAGGTGCATTCCTCTTTCCCATGAAAAGCAGAGTGGAGTTTCACAGTGACATTGCCTTGTGATAACTTGGTATTGCCACAGAATAGTGTTAAGAAACAATCAGATTGCAACTCAGTATCAGATTGCAATACTATCAGTCCCTATGCTGTTTTGAGGCAAAAGGGAATCTCTGCTTGAGACCAAGTTCTGCCTTGAAGCAAGTATGAGCCTCAGGTTAATTGAGTATGTCTCAAGTTGTGCGAATGAGACTTGATATGAAAACCTTTATTTTTAAAAGAGTGACAGAAGGATTGAATGTTTAAATAAAAGAACAGCATGCAGTAGATGCCATTAAAAACATGACCAAAAATCATTTGCAGGTAAATTTACCTTTACTGTGGTATTCATGGTATTCCTATGCTAGAACATAGAGTGTGGAATACTGTGAATAGCACAGTAACAACTCCATGGATGCTACTACAAAATGGCATATTTGCTATAAAAGAGACATCTTTTGTGTGTGTGTGTAAAATCAATTTGATGGCATTGATTTACATTTCTTCAGTTAACATGGCGTATTTGAATTTTGATGAGAACTATAATTGTTTCCACTGCCTGCTTTTTCTTTTGTGACTCATTTTTAGGCACAAAGTCATGGGAAATGGCCAGTCAAGTGGTATGCTCCAGAATGTATGAACTTCTACAAATTTTCTAGCAAGAGTGATGTTTGGAGCTTTGGGGTTCTAATGTGGGAAGCATTTTCCTATGGGCAAAAGCCATATAAGGTCAGTATTTTTTTTCAATTATGTTTTTGTTAAAGTTAGTGAAAAGTAATGACCTCACACATGTATATGTGCAGGTGCACGCGCGCACACATATCTGATAGATATGTGCAGGTGCACGCGCGCACACATATCTGATAGATCCATTCTTCTACAATAAATGAGTCTCCCATGCCAGGGAAATTCCCAGCTACCCATTTGTGGAAGCTCGATGAAGCACATGGGCTATAGTGTGCAGGGTCGCCCAGAGGACTCAGGGGATCTGAGGCAAAGCAATTTTGGGGGTCCCTTCCATAAAAAAAAGTTGCAATACTATAGAATACTATATTCTTGTGGGGGCCCCTGCAGGACCCAGGGCCTGGCGCAAATTGCCCCAATCCCCACCCTCCCTGCCCTAGGCGGTCCTGATAGTGTGACTCAGAAGTTTGCTGTGTCTACACCTCTCATATTCTAAGTGACAGCACGGGTGATGTACTCTATCTGCAACTGAGGCTTTATCGTTCTGTTTAGGGAATGAAAGGAAGTGAAGTTGCCCAGATGATTGAAAGAGGAGAGCGAATGGAATCTCCTGAGGCTTGTCCAACTGAGGTCTATGACTTAATGAAACTGTGTTGGACATACAAGTAAGGATAATGTGACATTTTATCTCCTGTTGATATTTCTTAGGCAGGCTAGCTAATATGGAGAAAGAAAACAAGAAACATTTGAAAACACATACTTTCAGCTGATGTTTTAATTAGAAACAATAAGCTGTAATCTTCAGGCAGTCCATCATGCTTTCAGATAACCACAAGTTGCTGTGGAACTATATGCATTTACCCTCTATCTATCAAACAAAAAATGTATCCAATTTCAAATGTGATATTTTCCACACTGATTAAACAAGAATAAGGCCTAAAAATGTTCTGGCCAAAAAATAGGGTTTCATCACAATCAAAATTGTTCACAGCAAAATGTCACTTTTGATCATATTTTTAACAATTTTTTTTGTTCCATTTCAATTTTTGAAAACAAGAAAATTTCTATCAGATATTTTCCCAGCCCCTCCCCCCCCGACCACCTGAATGCAATAGAATAAGAGATGTCTAGGTTTTTTTTTCTGTATTTTATTTCCCCTCCTCTATCTTTTCAAAACACCCTCAACTTTGGAAAAGTTATTAAGAGACAAAAAGAAAAAAATTAACTCTTTTAAGACTGAAGTTTTGAAAAGTTACAGAATGGCTGAGTTAGTTTCATTTTTCCACTCTATAGTTTTTCCAAAGTTGAAGAAATTTAGAAAATTTAAAGCATGAAGTCTCACCCTAACCTGGACATTCCTTTTATTGCACTGTGTGATAAATATTCAAAAATTTAACATTTTTACTTTGGAAAAAAAATTTTTTTAAGTTCTTCATTTAGAACTCTGTGAAATGGAAACAACTTGCAAAATATTTCAAAATTTTGATTTTTTTTCCTCCCCATATTTTGTCTACCTCCTATAAAATAAATATCAGACTCTGTGTGGACTACAGTGGCTATGCAGTCTTTTGGAGTCTTCAAATTTAAACTCAAATTATTTAAATTTATGCTTTTAATGCTTCAAAATCAGCCAAGGTGAGAAGGCGGGTTCCTAAACAACTTCTACAAATTCAGTGTTCCCGCAAGACACTACAAAAATCATATTGTATGCATCACAGGTACATTTCAAAAAGATAGTCTTCTACAAATGAAAGCAATGGGCCAAACTCTGCTTTCAGTTACATTGGCATAAACTAGGAGAAGTTCCTTTCAGTTTACATCAGTAAATAATTGAAAGCAGAATTTGGTGGATGGTATGTCATGGTGGGAACACAGTCTCTGTGAGCTCAGTGCTTCTAGAAATAACAACAAACATAATGAGCTTCACAGAAATATAGATTCTTTCTTATAATAAGCCTGACTTTCTTCCCTGATTAATTCAGTGAATGCCATAAACAGTTGTTGATCACATCAGAATCACTTCTGTCAGGATTAATTGCAAAGTCTTAAACATTTAATTATGACATAATTGAATAAATATATTATGAGAGAGCTGATTATTATATCCGTGAAATAAATGTACTGGGGAAAATGCTAAGGACAATGCACCTGTGCTTGAAAAGGAATTCTATAGCCATATGGAGTAAATTGATCCGTGTATAATGTAAATTTCACAAGGACATGTTCTCAATTTAATCAGTTGCCTGAATTAATAGTGGGTAAAAGGAACACATTCTAGCCACATATCCAGGACCATTCTCAGAGATGATCAGAAGCAGTTCCAGGGCTGTGGTCATAGCTCTCATTATGAGTCAGATGGTGCACTGTATGGATTATCTTCCACATCTTACATCTGAAATAGATGAGGTAGAAGGTAAAGGGGAGAAAGTTTTATCATTTCGTGCACAGGTGTATCAATGACTCTGGCTACATATAGTAATAGGTAATATATTGCATTGTCTACATGATGGATTAGTTGATCTGGATGTACTTTAGTGTGACAATCACCATTTGGTGTTCTCTCTGGTGGTAATTCTAATAAAATAATCTTGGCCATTTACATGAACCGTCAGCAAAGTCTAGAGCTATAAGGAGATGGAACAGTGGTCCAAAGGCCATTCCTTTCACAGCTTTCCAATTGCTGTACAGTCATATCTCTCTTCCTCTTACAGGGTTGATGAGCGACCAGGATTTTCTGCTGTTGAGCTCAGACTACGTAACTACTATTATGACATTTCACATTAACAATGTGGATACTATGGACCTTATGCGCACTTTGGTCTGCTGCAAGCCCCCTTCTGAAAATGAAAGCCAAACGTTTTAGCTTTAGAAAACATCATGACTTCAGTTTGGTACTGCTGAAGCTCTTTATGTTGTCAAAGTTCAAAGCAAAGCCCTTTGTAATAGATGCCTTTACTTGCTTTCAGTGCAATTTCCGGCCCTTACATATCTTTTAAAAAACAGACATGCTACACTGTGTGCAGCAAAGACAGCACAAAAGAGCATTAGAATTCTACTAAATTAAGTTTGTTTTATTTTACATACAGTCTTCTTGTCTGTAGAGGGAGGAGTGTGTATTGCAAATTCTATTTTGTCTCTTTCATCACTCTTCCTCTGATGCCTATATCTGAATATAAAGCCAGCATAAAAGCCTTGCTACTAATTTTCTCACTTCTGGTATTTACCCTAAAAATTGCTCAGAAGTTCCTAAGCTGAAATCCTCTCAAAGTTAAAAGCCTTATACTCCCCTGCAGTAATGCAAGTAGAGAGGAAACAGAATTTGTGAATCCCTGCCATGTGACAAGGAAGCATCCATTCCCCTCTGAATTATCCTCTTTCCTCTGCCCCCACCTCTTTCTATTCAGGACTTCCCAGCTTGTCTAGGGGCATAGTTATATATGCAGGAGGAGTTCTTGGGGCATACTCCATTCTAGAAGATGGGGTAACAATGCCTCAGTTAATGTTGCTCAGTATTAAACTTATAGTCTGTGCCTGCATTAGCTGAGAGAGCATTGGTTGGCCAATGGAAGCATTTCCTTTTCTGTCTTACCTTTGTCCTCTTCCTCCAACGTCTTAACAGATTCCCTATGTTGTATGCCAAACAGTCACCACCCTCTCTTTCAAATACCTCCTTTTCCACAACGCCCATCCATCCAACTTCCACAGTTTCCAAGGCCAGAAGGGACCGTAGTGATCATCTAGTCAGAGCTCCAACACAGGCCATACAACTTCCCCAAAATTCCTAGAGCATACCTTTTACAGAGATCCGGTCTTGATTTAAACATTGTCAGTGATTAGAGGATCCAGTATGACCATTGGTGAAGTGTTCCCATGGCTAATTACTCCTGCTGTCAAAAAATGACATCTTATTTCCATTCTGAATTTGTCTATCTTTAACTTCCAGCCATTAGATTGTTTTACACCTTCCTCTGCTGGATTGAGAAGCCCATTATTAAATATTTGTTCCCCATCTAGATACTTAATTGAGTCACCTCTTAACCTTCTCTTTGTTAAACTAAATAGATTGAGCTAGAAGGCATATTTTGTATCCTTAAATCATTCTCATGGCTCTTCTCTGACCCCTCTTCAATTTATCAATATACTTCTTGAATTGTAGGTACCAGCACTCTTAATATTTTATAACAACATTGCATAAAAAGGGAACTCAAAAGACACATTTGAAGTGCAACCAGTTTTTCACTTCTCACTCTGCAGGAATTAGAGCATCCCCACCCCCAATCCCTTTATCCCAAGGGATGCATCTGCCTCAATTTCATTATCTTTGCCATTCCCATAATGTTAGTGTGTGTGTTACCATTATAGCTTTCATCTTGCATTAGATTGTAAACCCTTCAGGAAGAAGTCTTTGTCTTTCTGTTCGTTTGCAATGCCCCAAACTATCTCTGGCACTGTATAAAGATGATAAATCATAGAGTTCCCCTCATTGTTCCCTATTATATACTTTTCTCCAGTCTCATTTTAAATATTCCAAATTTATCCTGATATGTAGCCTAAGTTTTCATAACATTTCTTAATTACAGCACCATACTCCAATATTAATTTTGAGCCCTGTATTCAATCCTAAATAATTCTTGGTGTTTACACCTTCCAAATATATGTAGACTATTCTTATAAGATAACTAGTTCCCAAAATTAATTTATTGGCATGCACATAAATTGATACACATTTTATTTTTACAGGAAATACGGGTATGTAAAGGTACTGAAGAATATTGTTTAAGGCTTGATATATTTATTTCTATGTCTTTTCAGAACATATATATTTTACCATAAAATTAACTGGGTATTTTAAAATGTAGTTTAGATGGTATTTTTGTCCTTTGAAAAAGAATTGGTTAAACGGTGCCAATGTTTCAAACATAGAAGAGGGTTATAGGAGTTTGGTTTCCATTGTGACATATTTGTAGGTCCTGTAGATCTAGTGTAAGAAAATGTGTTTCTTTTTACTAAATTAAGGATAAATGGCCTACATCTTCAAAAGTGACTAGTTATTTTTCAATGCCTTAGTTTTGAGGTGTCCAGTGGAAGACATTGTAAAGGTTCCTGATATTTAGAGACACTCAAAACCATGAGCTGCTTTTGAAAATGAAGACCATTTATCTTTATCCAAGTGGGACCAGTGTGTAAATTGGTTGGTTTGAAAAGCTAGATATCTCAGCATCTGTTTGTCTGCATGGCCACATTTTCCAGAAGTTGCCGCTGTTTGATTTTTGAGCACTCACTTCTGCACAGAAAATTTAGAATCTCCATGTGTGGTAATCCACCTGTTCATGTAAATTGGATGTAAATCAAAAACAAGTGAGATTTAAGTATAAATCCCATCACCAAGCAAGTGCTATAATTCCACATGCTCTTGGACCTTCTGAGAGCATGGCCTAATGTGACAAAGCTGGGAAGGATCAACCTCCTCCAATTTCTTTTTTTAAACATTTTTAAAAGTGAAGAAAGATCCTGATTAGTAGTATTTTATTGTTTTTTAGCTTTGCCATAAAAGCCTACAGTGTATGAATACAAAGTTTTATGACCTAAATGAATATATTATTAAACTGAAATTAAAGGTATTATTTTGTAAAAGGTTTGGTTGTAATAAGAATCCTTTTAAAAATATATTTGACTGAGATAGAAAACAGGTAATAAAAATAATTATAACCATTACTGATATAAGGTAGAGAATATGTGTTTGTCAAATTACTGTGATTGTTTATTTTGAGCCAGATTGTGATTCCCTTAGTCAGGCCTGGTCTACACCTGCACCCTGAGAGACATAATTAGGTCAACGTAACCCCCACTGTACATGCTGATAGGTTACTGGAGGAATTCTTCCTTGCACTTAGTTACCACCTCTCGGAGAGATGTATTTATTACATTGATGGAAAAGTATAATCTCTAAGATTATGATTTATGTAAAGCATTCGATACCATGTCGGTGACCATCTGTTTTAATCACTTGCATCTTTTTACTTAGTTGTATTCTGCTCCCACTCACTCATCCCTCTTCATTGCTTACTTAAAGAAACTGAAAAGAACCAGTGTGTAGGTAAACTGTAAATATATCGAGAAATACACCAAGTGAAGATTTTTTTTTAAAACTAGGAACCAAAAATAATACCCATAATTTCATGAACTAAAATAATTACAACTAGAACTGGTAACAGGTGCAGACTAAACATCTGAAACTATCTCTCTTTATTTTTAAATGTTCAATAATTATATTCCTCAATCTGTTAGTCATTTAGAATTGTGCTGATCCAGCTGTAAGAAACACATCTTGCCAGCAGATGGCAGTGATTGAATAGATTTAATCCTCTTAATACTCTCTTATTCTCTAAATACTTTTACCTTTTATTTTCTGTAACTACCTTTAATTTAATTTGCATTTTCACTTTGATTATACATTTAGAAAAAAGTAAGTAATTAAATAAATCCATCACTTCCCCTATCATTCGAGTGCAGCCAACTCTGGGATAAAACATGACAGTTGTTGGAGCACACAGTAACACACTGCCCACGTTAGGGCAAGAAGAAAAGAATATTGTAACTAAGTGAATGAGAGTGGAAATCTTAGGCTTGCTGTATGTAATTTCCTGCAATAAATTTTGTCCAGGAAAATGCACCTCTAATTCTTGCAAAAAGTATCCTGGGCTATTTTAATGACCATAGCGAAGGAAAGCATCTCAGGGAATCCTGTGGCACGTTATAGACTAACAGATGTTTTGGAGCATGAGCTTTCGTGGGTGAATGCCCACTTCGTCAGATGCATCTAACGAAGTGGGTATTCACCCACAAAAGCTCATGCTCCAAAACATCTGTTAGTCTATAAGGTGCCACAGGATTCTTTGCTGCTTTTACAGATCCAGACTAACACGGCTACCCCTCTGATACTTGACACCTCAGGGAGTACAGCCAGCCTTCAGAGCTTGAGTACTGACTCAGAGGGATGCATGCCACCTATCAAATCAATACCTCCGTGCCTGGAGCATCCAGTCATTCCATGGAAGTCTCCTATCCCATCGAAGCACTACTGAGTGTTGCTTCGCTCATGAATTTTAACAAAACTGGCACCTCAGTCTCGGGTAGCGTAGCTTGCCTCTAGAAACATAAATGAAAGTAGTGGTATTAAATAACATTCTATCAATTTTAGCATAGCTATCTCAGGTTAGGGTAATTAGTTATAGCAATCACCCACATTTCCCCTGAGCCTTAGCCCTACCTATTAGTTGAGGTGAATAGCAGCTAGATACCTTAACATACACAGAAATATTCACTGAGCCTAGTCATTGCCTTTTTTGAATGGCTGAGAGATTCACCTTTTCCTTCAGTCACCTCAGCTTTTCCACAGAGTGCCACATCTTGATGGACCATCACACTCATAGCTCTCATTTCCATGAACTCCTTTACAGCCAGCAGGTATAAATATACAGATACAAAGACTGCCCATCATATTAATTGCTTTACATTGCCATACGAACATCCCTCTGGGCCAGAGGAATGCCCTGAGGGAGAGGATGCAGCGCTAGCTTCCCAGTGCTTCTGCTCAGCGCCAGATGCTGGGGAAGGGGCATGAAAGAGGTGTTGCAATGGCTGCCTTCCCCTTTTCAAAACAAAGATTCAAAAGCACAGCAATAATTTGGCACACAGACAAAAACTACAATATTAGGAGTGCAGTTGCTTCTTTGAATTCATATTTACATGTCTATTTTGAAGACATGACTGCACTACTGTGAGTGAATATAAATGGTTTTCTTTTCCACATTTGGAATAAAATATTGCTGGTTTGTGCAATATTTGTTCTCTACAACAGCAATATCACTAAAACCATTATGCTCATACTAAGCGGAAAATCTGGTAAAAGGAAACTTTTTTCAGTTGTGCCCACCATGTATTTGAAATGTTGGCCAAAAAAAAACCCAAAAACCCAAAACCTTGCCCTCTTGTATTTAGCAACCACTTTTTTAAAAAATGAAGTTCAAGTGGATATGTCTCTGGTTCTTCTTCTTTTGTTTGTGTGCCGGTTTTATCAATGCCACCAGGATGCAGGGCAGTTCTAGCAAACCCATTTGTTGTGCTCTTCCTGCAGGCTCTGCAGAGACAAGCCAGAAACCCTATGCAGCCTACAAAACAATGGCTATTTTGTTTTGATTTTTTATTTCTTGGAGAAGCAAGAAAGTGAGGGGTAGGAATGGGTTTATGAGCGACAGCGATGTATTACAGAAACAGAGCATCATTTAAGCTTTCCCTTATTCCCTTGCAGATTATAACAATTGTAAAACAGGGCACATGGAGCATGCCTGGTGTGGGTCAGAGCTGAGAGTGCCAAACTCAGGGTGAACTGATAAAACAGGCCAGTCACACCCCCAAAGCAGGTGGCTTATTCTATAATTAGCTTTACCAAACCAGTAACAATATGAGCTTCTATAGTACAACACTGGATAACATGAAGCCAAAACAGTCCCCTTAGGTAATCCAGCCCTTATTAACACCAAGGCACCTGGTCTTTATGATGAAAGGTTACTGAAAAACAGATTCATCATCTATAAAGTTCTTCCAATCCCAGAGGATCAGATACTTCCCCAGGTCAAGATATAGCTCAGATCCCAAAACTACGCTTGTATCCAATCCTTTAGCACCTAAAAACTAAAGGTTTAATAATATAAAAATAAAAGAAGAGTTATTAAATGGTTAAGGAGTCACATACATTACCATTTGATTTTCAGAGTTTGCAGGTCAGGATAATATCACTGATGTAAAATCTTCTAACTTTTTATAGTGCTTCCTGTCTTACCCGAGTACTTAATTGGGTTTTCAGATCCCAGTTCTACTTTATTACTCCACTCCTTGATGTCTGAGTAGGTAGGCACATGCCTTGTTTGCTGGATATCAGGTAGGGGTTCTGCACACTGCGATACACAGCTACTGTATGACACTTGGCAAAGTAATTGTAAAAACCCGGGCCAAACAAGATATTGTATATTGCATGGCTGCTCCTGTCTTTTTAGAATGCTAGTCCAGCTCCTTTTTCTTTAGACATTCAATTGTAGGCTCTGCTCTTGCTGTGCTGTTGCAGAACCCTGTGTGGCTCAGGTACTGTTTTTAAATTCTTCAATAGACCATGACTCTGTCCATCCACTCACAGAAAGTGAAAGGGCTTAGACACTATGGATTGTAAGTCTGGCATTCTTGACGCATTCATAGATTTTGCATATATTGAGCGGGTAGAACAAGTACTGATTCTTCTTAGTGATACAGTGCTGCACAATTTAGGTTAAAGGATGAAGTATTGAGTAAGTCACGTCTCAGAAAGTCACCCTCAGTTGTCTGATTGTATCCACTTTAATGCAAAACAGAACTTGCAGTACACAAGTTCAAAGCTCACAATTTGTTCCCAAAGCTCCCACAGCTGCTTCTGTGCCAACCTTTTTTTTTTTTTTTTTTGCAATTCTTTAGTTACATCTAAACTGTTCCTTTAAAAAAATCTGACTATTTTATACCTGTATATTTAAATTCCTAGCTGTTCAGTTTGTTCAGCAGATACTTTGTTACAGTATATACTGTATACAATGCATGCAGGCTGTAAAGTAATCCTGAAATCAAGCCTCTGATTTATATTTCTGGAAATCTAATAGCTGATCTGAACTCTTATCTGTTACGTACTTGCTGTATTCAGCAGAAGTGGGGGGAAAGTTAAATGTTTTCTATAGGAGTCAAAATGAGTAGTTTTCTTCTGCTTTGAGACATAGAAGATGCTGTTTGTTATGATCAGCTTTTTATTCACAAGTTTATTCAGGGCCTTGAGGGCCATTGCCACTGTAAACCGAGACAAAAAGAGACATTTTCTGTGACGTGTGGAAGAAAGAATGAAATCTTAGTTACCAACAATACTAGAATATGAAGATTATTCCCAGAAAGCTGGGGTTTTGGGGGGGAGGCAGGGAGTTCTGCAAGAGCAGAGTTTTTGCACGGCCATCTTTTAAGAAATCCTAATGAGCTGGAACACCTGGGGTTCTAGTGTTGCTCTTTTCCCTGGGCGTTAGTAGAATTTTGTCCAAATCGTTTTACCAGTCCAGCTGGTAAAAGGTCTGTGTGATGCTCGAAGGGTCTCTATCACTTTGGAAGAGTGACAGTTCACAGGCAGGGCGCAATTATGCCAGCGCTCCCCTCTGTAGTTCCTGAAAGAATATCCTCACAGACAAGGCTCCTCTTAGTTTTCGGCATGGTCTGCTCCACCACAATGGGAGAGGAGAGCACAAACTGAGGGGTTGTTTGTCAAGGTCCCCATGCACAGAACCCACTGCGGGAGTTGCAGGATATTGTACTCACACACAGTTCTCTGCTTGTATGTGAGGCGGGGGTTGAGGCCTCTCTCCTCCTGGATGGCTCTCAGCCCATTGAAAGAAAGGGAGCACTGGGCTGCAAAGGAAGGAGGCCTCAGCCTTCCCAACGAGCACTGAGGGCATGCCCTATGGGGATGACTCCTACCACCCAGAATGGGGCAATGGTCCTGCAGCCTCTGAGTCACGTTGACTCCCGAACAGTACAATATCAGGCAAGCAGAGCTGTTTCGGGAAGCAAATAAGAGTGCCAACAAGGAGGAATAAGTAGCTATGAAATATACTGGTTGCAGTTGCCTGCTACCTGTATAAACAAAACACAGCTTTGCCCTGGAAAACAGAGTGACAAGAGAATGTTCTATGGTTGGTTCCTCTGGTGCAATAGCTGTTTTGGATAATGTCCTATCTTAATGTACATGTACTTTGCTTGCAGTTTTGTACAGGACATAAGGTACTAAAACAAGCAGCAGTGAAGACAGAGGCTATGTGTTGACTAGTCAGAGTTCTGCCATAAAATGCAAGGATGAGGCTTGTATTTTCCTCCATATGTTCTTAGTTTATTTCCCCTACTATTTTGAAATATTGTTTGTGTTTCTTGCTTCTCCAAGAAAAATACGTGGGTCTGCTCCTCTTTGCACTCAGGGATCTCAAAGCACTTTACAACAAAGTAACTTAACTACATAAGTTGGAATTATATTGAATAATTAATGCTTCTACAGTGGCTGAAAATGTAACTGACAAGTATTTAATATATTTAAACATATACAATATTTAAAATTCATATTATATTTGTTGACAAATACTATGTAAAGATGGAGTTAAGGGTGAGAGTATATAAATTATAAGTTCCGGGGTAGGAGCTGATTTTTGTTCTGTTTGTGAAGGGTCCAGCACAATGAGATCCTGTGACGAGGGATGCTACAGTAATACGAATGAATAATAATAATAGGTATCAGTCACAGAGGCTGAAATCTATTACAGAGATGTGGCAATTACTCCCAAACCAAACATCATAAACCTGTGAAGTTCCGAGTTAAGCTTTGACATTAAAAGATATATCCAAATGTGTTAAGGTATAGAAACATAGTGGAATAGAGGGCAGAGAGCAATGGCAATCTCAGGGGAAATTCTCCCCTCAAACCCTTCAGGCCCCCACTGCCTCCCTAATTGAAGTTTTTACCCCCTCTCCTCACATCCAAGGCACCTTCCCCCAGTTTAGGAAGGGAAGTCAGATGGGGACAGAGTCAACTGTCCTGCCAGAGGGTGAATGTGGGTAATGAAGGAGGATATTCAAGGGAGGTTGGTACATGCTGTATCCCATGCCTTAGCTGAAGTATTTGAAGCCTCCAGAGCTGCCTGCATTGAGGGACAGGAAAAAATTGCAATAAGCCTCCCTTGTACGCTGGTCATGCCTTGTCTCATGAGCTGGGTTGCGAAGGGGCACTATGTAGGTGGGCATGCCACCATACCCTGGCTGTGCCCTGTCACCACAAGGGGGCATTGTGAAGCTGCAGCTGCCACCCTTATTACCTTGGTAGTGCTCAATCTGTCAAACCTCATACCAGGGAGCACTGGGCTGCATGCGTTACTCCCCTCCCTACCCACTCGTGTTGCTTCTCCCCAGACAGACACTAGGGGGTGCTGGGATTCCTTGGCTGCATCACTTCATACCCTGGTCATCCCTGCATTTCTAGATTACTGCTAGGGGGTTCTGTGTTGCTGGGGCAGCTGCTCTTCATAGCGCAGCTGTGATTTAGCTCTCCCTCATAGACACGGGGTAGCATAGGCCGGGGAAGGCTGTGCATCCCCAAACAGCCTGGTGTGGCTCCACCCACACTCTACCCCGCCCCCATGCTCCCTCCTGCCTGCTTCAGTTCCCTGCCTGCTCTTCTATGGCTGAGAGACTGGGGCCCGTGCACACAAGGCTCAAGGCTGGGCGGGTACTGCCCATCCAGCACTCTGGAGTTTGGGGTGCTCCCACCTGGCCATGTGTTCTGGACTCCAGCAGGGGAGGGGCCTTGCACGGAGGCGGAGGGACCTGGGGCTAGCTTCCCCCAATGGTGCATTCACTGGCCGCCCATATGCTCCCTTCTTGTTCTATGGCACTGGTTCTCAAACTGTTGATCAGGACCCAAAGCAGGGCACAACCATGTTTGAATGGCGTCACTAAGGGCGGGTAGGGCTCAGGTTATAGGCCCCTGTGTGAGACTGAAGTACTTGGTCTTTAGCTGTCCCCCACCACCCCCAACTCAGGGCCCCAGGACTTGGAAGGGCTCAGGCTTCAGTTTCCCCCCTACTGGGGTCACGTAGTAATTTTTGTTGTCACAAAGGAGTTGTGATGCAATGAAGTTTGAGAACCTTTGTTCTATGGAATGCATAAGTATGTGTAGGGGAGGAATGCAGTCATAATCTAAATAGACACAATAGACTAAGGGCCAGTTTTTCTGCTCAATTACTGATGTGTGAATGTGGAATAACTCCATTAACGTGAGTCTCGTTACTCCACATTTACACTGGCATTACTGAGCTTGAATTTGGTCTATTGGGTGGGAGAAAATAAGATTAGTCCAATTTTATACATGAGGAAACTGAGGCAGAAAGCTGAAGTGATTTGTTTGAGGTCATACAGGAAGTGTGTGGTAGAACAGCTAAAGGAGTCCTGACTTATCCTTTTGGTTATCATGTAAGAGCCCACTCTCCATAAACAGCTGAGTCCTAACTCCTGGCGTCCTAACTACTAAATCACACCAAAGGGTGGAATCAGGACTACCCCTCCATGTTTCATAAGCCCTATCAACCCCTCCCCTCTCTTTCCTCTTAGAACAGAACCCAGCTGTATTGACAACCCAGCTCAACAGCTTCTCCCATTGGCTTTCTGCAGCACTCTAGAGCTGGCTACATTCCTGCTCCTTCCATACCCAGTGGGAGCTTTGATAAACATAAGCCTGAAAATAGAGCTGAGGCGTCCACCAGACAGCAGCCAAAAACAGCATAGTGTCAGGATCCTGCATTGAGCTGGCCTGGACCTGTTCATGTTTGGGTGGGACGCCTCCAGTCCCACATCCAGGTATTTACCAGCTGTCCTGCCCCTGGAAATCCTAGATTTGGGAGTAGGGTTGCCAACTTTCTAATTGTAGAAACCCAAACATCCTTGCCCTGCCCCTTGTCCCAAGGTCCCACCCATTCTCCAAGGCCCTGCCCCAGATCACACAATTCCCCCTCCCTCCATTGCTTGCTCTCACACACACACCCCTCCCCTGCTCACTTTCACCAGGCTGGGGCAGGGGGAGGTGAGGGCTTTGACTGAGGGTGCAGACTCAGGGGTTTGGGGCCTGAAGGGTGGGGGTCGAGTGTCTGGACTGGGGCTTAGGAGTTGGGAGTGTGGGAGGAGATTGGGGGTGCAGGAGGGGGCTCCAGGATGGGGCCAAGGGTGGGAAGGGGTTTTGGGCTGGGGCAGGGGCAGGGGTATGGGAGGGGGTGTGGCGTATAGGCTGTGGGTGGCTCTGGCTGGGGTGGCTTTGGGGAAGCCCTTACATAGCAGCCACACCAGCACTGCCCTGGCATTTCCCAGTGCTCAGAGGTTGCACTTTCTGCCATGAATCCTGGACACACAGCTTGGTCAGTGGACCAAGGACAAAAGTTTATCCTGTTCTCCGGAATGGGGGCGGGGGGGGAATGGGGAACAAATTCCCCACAAGTGCCACACACACATAGCCCACTGCTGCCCCTGGCTTGCTGCATCCCCCAGTGTAGACAAATCACAGCAGCTCTAGGGAGAACGCTGCTGCAGGTCCCCCCCTCACCACCATTTGCAGTGATCCCCAGCCCCTCGCCTTTGTCCCCCAAGTCTGGCCACTCTCACCACACCCAGCTGCTGCCCAACTCTTCTTGGATCCATTCACAGGGAGAGCAGCCCAACTTTACCCCCAGGCTTCTGTGCAGCCCCCTGGGGAGGAGACTGACAAGTCCACAGCCCCTTAGCTGCTGGTTGCATGGTCCTGAGACAAGCCCGGAGCAGCAGGTCCCAGGTGCAGGCTATGGGACAGCCACTGGCAGCTCACCCTGGGCCCCTACCCTCACTCCAGCTTTGTGTAATCTGTGAGGAGCCGGGCTGGCTCCTCTTTCTGCTCCTGCTGGCTGGGGAGCATTCATCATGGCGGGGAGGGGGCCACCATGGTAGCTACTGTCTTTCCCAGTCCCTCCACTGGGATCCACCCCCCCTGCCCACCAGGGCTCACTGCTCCTAGGCTCCACAAAGATAGCTGCTGCAGGCCCCCACCACATCAGACTTTTAACAGCCTGGGCAGCAGTGCTGACTGGAGCTACCAGGGTCCCTTTTTTGATCGGACACCAGGCACCCCTATTTGGGAGTCAAACACACACACTATTCCTGAGGGAATTCTGTGCCAAAAAAAAAATAAAAATTCTGTACACAATATTTTTAAATTCTGCATATTTTATTTGTCTATGAATAAATGTGCAGGCTCCAGCATTGCATTGGTGTGAGAGATCACCTTGTAGCTTCCCCAAATACAGAGTTGGCGGTGAGGCTGCACCCAACATTGATAAAGTGCAAGGGCCAGGCCTGTCCTAGAAACACCCCAGGGCCCTGCCCCCCGCTCCATGCCAGGTGCACCAAGATAGCAAGTAAAAGGAACAGAGTCTCATATGCACACCCAGCCCTGGCCCTTGATTCAGGTGTAGGCAGGCAGGCTCAGCCCGGATCCAAGTGTAATGAGGCTTAGTGTGAGGGAAGCCAGATGAGAGGGTTCTGTGTGGGGAAATCTGGATGTGGGTTGCCTGGACGGGGTCTGTGTGTGTGGAGGGGGGTCCAGATGCACATGGGCTGTTGGGCAGTTCCAGGTGCAGGGAGATAGGACTCTGTAGCAGGGTCCAGGTGAAGGTGGTTGGGGCTCAGTGGGGGTGAGGAGTCTGGATTTAGGGAAGATAGGGCTCAGCAGGGGTGGGCTGGGTGTGGGGGGGGCTTAGTGGGGGAGCCAGGTGCAAGGGAGGCTCATTGGGATGGGAGGGTCAAGTGCAGGGGGCTCATCTGTGGGGGGGATGGTCTGGGTGCAGGGGTGGGCTCCGGATGCAGGGAATGAGGCTCGGCGGGGTGGGGGTTTGGGTGTAGAGGGGTTCAGTGGGGAGGATGTGGGTATGGGCTGGATGCATGGGGGTTGGACAGATGGGGGAGCAGCTCTCTGTACAGTGACCTCTCCCCCATGGCTGAGGAACGATGTGGGGCAGACAGTGGAGGGGAGAGTGCAGAGCTTTCTGCAGCCGGGGGAAGGTTCCTGGGGGTAGATCTGACCCAGCCCCAACCCAGCTGCCCTGTGAAGGGAAGAGGAAGTCCCATCCTCCTCCAACCCAGCCGGAACTAGCAGCTGAGCTCAGCACAGGGTAGGAGCCTTCAGCCAGGTCATCCTCAGCTTCCCCCACCCCTACAGTAATTTCTCTCTCTGCCATTGTTCCAGGTGCCCGAACGGACACACTTGTGGTGCTGGGGAGAGGCACGTGACTATTCAAGACTTCCCTTTGCTTCCTTGTGAGAAGTCATTTTTTCTGCAGAGAAGCAAAGACATCTGTAGGGGACATTAATTCTGTGTGCATGGAGTGGCGCGGTATTCCCCCAGAAATAACACACACACACACGCGCGCGCGCCAAGGTGCAATGAGCATGAGATGTTTAATGGCCTCCCTCCTAGGTTACAGGAGAGGACAGGGTGTAGGGCTCCCTAAGGTGCAGTGTCAGCTCTAGTGTTTCTTGTCATAGGTGCCAGCTCCCTTGTAGGCCCCAACATAGCCACTGCCATCGGTCACGTCTTCACGGCCAGCTATCCCTTTCCCCTTGCCGCTCTCATCAAACCGTTCCTTGTGGGAGCCTGTGTATTTGCTGGTGTCTGTCAGTCTATCAACCCCACCAGCTGTGGTGGTTTTCTGTAAGAGACGGGGCCCAGTAAAAGTCAGCAGAATTGAAGGTGGAGTTCACAATAGTTTCAGGTCTATCCCAAAGGGTGGGACCTGTGTGGGGGTTGTACTGGGCTCATTCCTGCCTCAGGGGGATATAATATCTCCATGAAGCTCATATTAGGTTAGTTCCTGCCCTGAGTGGGGTGTTATCTCGCTATGGTGGGATGACTCACATTATGCTCATTCTTTCCCTGAGTGAAGTGGGATCTTGGGCAGGTGGAAGGGAAGATGAGTCCTCATAACAAGTTCATTCCTGCCCCAAGTGGGGTCTGTACAGATGGCAGGGAGCTCTGGTGCTGGGGTAGGGAAGTGAGGGGTGCCAAATTTGGGACACCTTAGGGAGAGCTGGTACTCACCGTTACACCCACGTTGGCTGGTTCCTTGCCCTCCATCAGTGCATATACAGCCTGCAGGGCCTCCTCAGGAGACTTGCCCTTGAACCGCTTGCCACACAGCTCCTTCATGGCCTGCTGGAACTCAGCAAAGTTGATGGTGCGAGCGCCTTTGGTCCTGCAGTGAGAGGGGAACAGACATGGGAAGTTACTGCAGCTCCCTGACCCAGTGGTGGCAGCAAAAAGTCCAGAACATCCCTACTGCATTCATCACACTGGGGAACCAGCTCTCCTCCCCTCTTTGTTTTCCCCTCCCTTCCCTTATCTGTTGCTCCCGTCTCTTCTCCATTGCCCACGCACTTGACTTTGTTGAACACAATATCGACATCGGTGCTGGTCACGGCCTTCCCATCCATCACACCACAATCTTTCAACATCTTGGAGAAGTTCTTGCCCGTCATATCATTGCCAGTGGCAGCCGTGTCACCGTATGTGGCAAATTTACGGAAGGCTTTCTCCAACTCTGACATCCTTGGGCTAGGGAAAGAGAGAAACTGTAAGGATGGGCCTCCCCACCAAGACATCATCACTACAACCCCTTCACCCTGAGACTATGTTGTTGGAATCATAATGATATTAGCACAAATACAACTGGAATTTAGGAGTGGGGTGTCTGAGGAGAGAAGAGAAATGAGTGGGGGTTATTTCTAGAGAGCTGGGATTTCGGGAGAGGCTATATATCAGTCTTATTCTATTAAAATGTATAGAAATTGGGCACCTAAAACCTCTGGACAGCTTTGGAAACCAAATCCATAGTCAGAGCTCCAGTATCACACAAACCTTGGGATTCCACCCAAAGATTCCTGCATGGTCTGCTTTCTCCACCCCCCCATCCCCCTACCCCCTCCAGTGAATAACATTGGGAGGTCAGACTATTGCTACCTATTTAGGCCCCTAGTACCATAGTATCTGAGCCTCACACATCCCTGAATTTAGCCTCTGAGGGAGGGAATTATTCCCATTTTATAGATGAGAAGCTAAGGGATGGAGAAATGAAGTCTGAGATTTTGAAAGCTGTCTAAGCAATTAGGACATCCAATTCCCATTAAAATTAAATGGAGACTGGTTTTCAAATTCCCTTCGGCAGATCTGAAAATCCTAGTTTAAGTTTTTGGCTGAACTTAGAATAAAACCCAAATCAATCAAACTCTCCCTCTCACTAACTCCCCAGATATAGCTCTTTAGCCTCTTCTGACCCTTTGTCAATATTCCATTAATTGTCAATTGATTCAGATTCAGGACTATTGTATTTAGGCTTCAGAGAGAAAATGTATGAACCATGCCAGGATTTTCAAAGCAGTACAAGGGAGTTGAGCAAACCAATTCCGTTGATTTTTAAAGGTATTTGAGTGTCTAATCCCCTTAGGCTTCTTGGAAATTTCCATCATGTCCTTCACCCACTGGTTCTGTCCTTCAAGTTGTTTCAGAGCTGATAGGGTTTTTAAAGTACTCCCAATGCTTCTGGAACTCTAAAGGAAGAACCAGATTGCTCACCTGCATAAATCCAGAGGCACTCATCTGAAATCCCAATGTAGTGTCTCTGGATTTAGTCCAAGGAATTACTAAAATCAGAATCGATCCCTTTCCCCTCTAATATTGACTCCTTATCCAGACGCTGGGCTAACCTGTGTGTGCAGATATTCCTGGCCCTTTGTCTGCTTGTTGCGTGTTTCTCCTGGGAGGAGGTCAAATACTTTAAGCCCACAGCATCAAAGACTGGGGATTCAGGCTGAGCCACCTATTGTAACCTCATCAGTTTCTTGTGATGTCATCACTTGCCCCACCCACCTGAGCGCTGACATCAGTGTCACAGGGAGAAAGCTAAAAGCAGTGATGGTATCTGGGGAGTTGGGTTGAAGAGTGAGAAATTTTTGTACCCTACTATACGTTATTTTACAACATTATTTGGGGGAAAATAAGGAAACGGATTCCCCACCCAGGATCATCGCCTAATGCCAAAACACTTGGAATGAAAACCTGGCTCCACTGAAGTCAACAGAAAAACTCCCATTGTCTTCAGTGGAGCCAGCATGTCCCCCTCGCATACTTTGTCTTCTAATCTCAAACCCACCATAACTCATTCCTAAACACACAGAGGAGCTTATCACTGATCTTCAAACAGTTGGTAGAAATCAATCAAAAGGTGATTTTCCTTGCTTTTCTGGCTCTAGTACTTACTGTCCTAGAAAAAGTTGGATGAATTTCCAGAACTGCAACTTTGTAGAATAAAGCAGCTCTCTGAGCTGAAAGACTAAAAACAAGAGACAGATTTTTGCTCTTCTCAAGTCACATGGACGTATGACTCATTTCACCCAGCTATGCATTGTGTTTTATTCCTACTAATGTTAATGGAAATCATTGGTGTGTAACAAAAGGAGAATCAATCCATTAAAGTTTATTCTACTCTGAAAAAGGAATTTATACTAAAACTGTGAAAATAATTTTTTTGGTTCATTGGCAATTTTGAAAAGTAAACCAAAAAAAAGGTTCTGTACACCTCAGCATGCATGTGCAGAACTGGCAGTTTCTAGATAAGTATTTCTGATAAATTTAGTCCATGTTTATGTAGCATAACATGGGGACTTTGTTATTAAAAAACATATAAGTTTAACTTTCTGGCTCGTAAGGAATATTACAAGGCATAAACTATGCTTCTCTAAAATGGAAAAGGCCAGACAGCTCACCCAACAACATAAATGTTTCCTATCTCAGCCATGACCACCACTAGCACAATGTACACTGTGCCAAGCAATAGAAATACTCCTCACTGTCACTTATGTGGAAACAGTTTTTTTAAAAGTATTCCATTAGTGGGAGCCTCACACTCACACATGAGAGTAGAATGTGTGGAGTTGTTTTAGCTCTTACAACTGAAAGCTGTATCTATTTTTTCCTCGGCTCAGAGGTCTGAAAACTCACAGATAAGACCCACTTCTTAGTAAGAATAAACTGTGAGATGTTTTTGAGATTCAAGTGCAGCTTCAGGGAGTTTCACAAATCCACCTGACTTTGGTATTATTATTTATTAGGATGACAATAGTGCTCAGAGGCCACAATCAGGACTGGGGTTCCACCATGTTGAGCATTGTATTCCCTGGGTGTTTGATTTTATCTTTCCAGCAATGTTAACTGAACTGTTTGAAACCTTGTACAACCAGAAAGCTGCCTATTGGCTAAACAACAGAGGAGGCACAATGGGTAAGTAAATTAACTATAATTTACACAGAGGAAATGCCTGATCTTGTTCCCAGTGAAGCCAATGGTAAAACCCATTCCAGTGGTGCAGGATCAGGTCTTAAATTGAAACAAGTCTAACCTCCTATGTAACACTGAGCAGAGATTTTCACCCACTTTACCCTGTATTGAGCCCAATTACTTGTCACTGATTAACACACATTTTCCAGAAAGAGATCCAGTCTTGCTTTGAAGATATCAAGAGGTAGAGAACCCATCATTCTTCTTGGTAGTTTGTCCAGTAGTTAATCACCCCTCCTGTTAAAAGTGTTGCCTTATTTTTTATTTGAATTTGTCTGACTTTAGCTTCCAGCCATTGCTTTTTGATTTTGTTTTCTTTGATAGACCTTTCTCTGCTAGATTAGATTAATGAGCCCTTTAGTTCCTTGTATTTTCTCCCTACTAAGTTACTTACACACAGCAATCAAGTATCAGAGGGTAGCCGTGTTAGTCTGGATCTGTAAAAGCAGCAAAGAATCCTGTGGCACCTTATAGACTAACAGACGTTTTGGAGCATGAGATTTCGTGGGTGAATACCCACTTCCTCAGATGCATGCAATCAAGCAAGCTCTCATTCTTCTTTTTGATAAACTAGGTAGATTGAGCTCCTCAAATCTCTCAATGTAAGGCATTTTTTTCAACCCTCAAGCCATTTTTGTGCCTCTTTTCTGCATCCGCTCCAATTTTTCAATATCATTTTTAAAACGTGAATGCCAGAACAGGTCACAGTATTCCAGTATTGGTCTCACCTCTCGGCTCCTATTCACTCTTTCCGTGTTTATACGTCCAAGGATCACATTAGCTCTTTTTGTCACAGCGTCACACTGGGAATTCATGTTCTGGTGTTTGTCCGCTATAAGCCTAAAATCCTTTTTGGAATCACTGCTTTCCAAGATACAGTTGCCCACTCTGTAGGTATGGCCTGCATTCTTTGTTCCTAAATGTATAACTTTGCATTTGGCTGTATTAAAACTAATTTTGTTTGACTAGGCCCAGCTTACCAAGCAATCCAAATTGCTCTGTATAACTGCCCTCCTCTCCTCATTATTTACCACTCCCCCAATCTTTGTGTCATCTGTAAATTTTTGTCAGCATTGGTTTTATATTTACTTCCACCTCATTGATCAAAATGTTGACTAGTACCAATCCCTACAGAATTCCACCAGCAACACACCCAACTTAATGATGACTCCGCATTTACAACTATTTTTCATGCCTGTCAGTCAGTCTGTTCTTAATCCATTTAACATGGAGGACCTAGCTGTAAAGAGCATCTTTTCTTGTCTAAAGTAGACAGATCACATGGCAGAATAGTTTTCAAAATGTTCCAGGCACATTGCTTCAATGAAGTTACAGCACATCCAGGGCTTTCAACAAAGTCTATACAAGAGATTGCCAAATTTGGCACCATGTAACTAGTTAAGTATTGAGCTGCTACCAGTCTCTTACAAACTCAGTTTAGTGAGGTTTGAGATGAGACTCTCATGTGGACAGACACTGAAGACACCAGGGTGAGAACAAGTTAATGCTCTATTTCTGCCACTGAGAAGAGTCACAAAAAAGCCCTCCTTTGTGGGATCTTTAAAGAAGTCCCACAAGGTCCCCATCTCCGCTTTCCAAAGCTAAAGGACAATTTTTTCAAAACTTCACAAATTATGAATTATGAAGGATGCAGAAGTTGCCCAAATCTTCAGCCCTACATAAGAGGCTGAATCTGCACTAGTAAAACACTTAGCTACTAAATGAACAGAATAATTCAGGATTCTATTCAAACACTTACATAGTTATTCAGGAAAGTTGGAGGACAGCTTTGATATTGTTGTGGGGATTCTTAATAATCTATTTAAAGGAGACCCACACATTTTGTAGAGCCTAAAAAAGAAAAAAGTTAGGGCACTTACAATGCTAAAATAATGCATACCGGTTATACAGAACACCAGAAATTCAGGAAAAGAGAAAGATTAAAGTGTCAAACTCTTTACTAGGCAAGAAGAATGTTTTTCTGCTGTAATGAATAAATTAACTCCAAATTACTATGTAGCTTCGATATTTTATGAATTATAATCATAATCCTCTGTTTTCACTTGCAGCTGTTTATAGCATACATTCTTTTTTAGTGCCACGATCACAGAAATTGTTTGAATGAAGGCATTAACACACTGACAATCCCAAGAACTGTATTAAACATTTGAAATCAATCAAAATGAGCTGTTCAAATTACAGATGGACCAAAAATCAAAAGGTCAGATCCAAACACCTGTGAACTATCGAGAAGTCTGTAATCATGATGCAGATGTGGATGTAGGTTGTGTATCTTGAGCCTGTATTTTGTTGAAGTCAACAGTATTCTATTTTGAGGTTGAACCTTAGACTTTTTGAACTCTCATCAGAAACTCCAGTTACATAGTGTTTTATTTTTAATCGAAGTGCAGTACAGTGGAGTAATATGCTGTCCTCTTTTGAAAGTCAATGATCATATCTGCCTAGCTAAACAAATATACTATGTTTGATGCAAATGTATAGGAGTAAAAGCAAGATCCTGAGTAGGGCATAATTATCCATTTTTATAGGAAAGCATTTACAGAGTTTTAGGAAGAAAAAATCCTAGCCTTAGAAACATGACAAACGGCTTGTCAGAAATTAAGATAAGGCAAAATAGATTAAACACTTAGCTGCTCCTAATATTATTTTATTTTATGGTTTTACAATTTAATTCTCATAATGAATTTTCCATTTATGTTACAGAAAATGAATCCTTTCTCAGGCTCAGAGGTTAGATTTTAATTCAATGGGGAAATTTATCATCACAGGGTTTGTAGTCCCTAAACATATGGGATTATAATTACAGTGTTTTAGTGGAAATCTTAAATCTGAGCATACTTCACAAGCCAATCCCCAGGTGAAACTCTTACGTACAGTCTTTCCTGGTGCTCTTTCTGGAGCAGCTGGCTCGGGGGTCAGCTGCTCAGGTGGCCCCTGGACAGCCACACCCACCACTGCTGGAGCAGCCCTGGGGACAGCCATATCTAGGGCCACCCGTGGGGGGGGGGAGGGAAGAGGAGCAATTTGCCCCAGACCCCAGGCCCCACAGGGGCCCCGCGAGCCCTGGCCCGGCGGAGGGTCAGGTCTTCAGTGGCATTTCAGTGGCGTGGGGCCCTTCAGTGCTACGAAAGCACAGAGCGACTGAAGGGCCCCCCGCCACCAAAGACCCGGAACGCCACCGGGTGAGTACAAGTGCCGCAGCTCCCCCGCTTTGCCCCAGGCCCCCTGAATCCTCTGGGCGGCCCTGGCCATACCACCCTCTGCTCCTATGGCCCTGGCAATGGTCCCCATGCAGCCAACCACAGCAGCTGCAGTCCGTGGCCCCAGGCAGCAGTCCCTGGCCGGCTGGGTCAGCCGCAGTCCACCGGCCCCAGCTGCGGTCCGCGGGTGGCCAGCTGGAGCAGCCGCTGACTGTGGTCCCAATCAGCGGTCCCTTGCCAGCCAGCAGCTGATGCCGCTGGCCCCAGATACCCCCCCTTGTGGGGTCCTCCCATGCTCCCCCAGCATTTCCCCTCCCCCCCAAATTGAATCAAAGGTATTTTTTTAGTATAAGTCATGAACAGGTCATGAGCCGTGAATTTTTATTTATTTCCCGTGACCTGTCCCTGACTTTTACTAAAAATACCCGTAGCCTTGTTTATAAACTGTAAAAAATATTTGATGATCCCAGTAGAAAGAGGAGTGCAAATATTAATTATTCAAGCTTCCACCTGGTGAACCAGTGTGCCTAAAAACAATCAATATTCATTAAATATGAATCAGGGTCCAATGAAAAATAATTCAGAAAAGATTCCAGCAGCCCGGGTCTGTAAAGTGTGCTCTTAGTACCAATAAATGAAAAACATTAGACGTGTTTAACAGTATCAGAAAGTTAGACTTCTCTGCTCAAAAAGGAGCCAGATGATCTGTGAGTGCTGGAATGAAGGCTAAAGTTAACTACATGCTGTGTGAAGATATATTGCATTTTTTTTTGTTTGTTTCATAGACATCAATGTCAACAAGGGACTGCCTTGTACTCTTATTATGGAACATGACCAAAATAAAACAATAATCAGTTTTCACTGCACAGTTCTTAATTCTGAACACTTAAATGAAGTTCCCTTTTATTCTTCCTATTATTTTTGGCAGTGATAGTTTTACTATGATACGCCCTAAAGGCCCTAATGAAGATCAGGGTCTCATTGTGCTGGACAGAAACAGAAACGTAGTAAGTGAAATTGTTCTTAAGAACCTTGATTTTACAATTTCTCAAACTGTGTAGACTCTGTAATACTTCTCAAAGTGTCTTCTCTGCTCTTGTCTAAATGCAGCCCGGAGGTCTCGGGACTAACAAACTGAGCCTAGGATTAGCAGCCCTCATGTACTTATCAACACTCCTTATACTGCTTCCTTCTCTTCCTACTCACTTGAATAGAATACTGATTTTGGTTTGCACTGGTTATATTGGGGAGCAGGAAGAATTCTTTTTCCCAGGAACCTGTCCACAAGGGAAAAAAGGTAAAAGTTTCTTTCCGGCTAAGAGGCCCATAGTAAATATTTTGTAGTTGGATGATAGATCCTTAGGACACAGGATGAGGAGGCGGGACAATATCTGCACCCTGCATCTCTGTTGTTTTGAATGGGATAGCGTGGGCATAAGTCAGAGTCGAACTTGGTCTACAGTGTCTAATCAATATGCTGACCATTAACTACTCAAGTGCTAAGTGGACATGCCTTTTGTTGAAAATCTACTGAGGTACAAAGAAACTATTAAATAATTCCAGACTGGCCTTCACAAGGCTGTAGCTAACCTCTTAAGAAAGATGGCATACAATAATGTATCATAGTAATAAAAAAACATGCTATGATGTTAGCAATATTCATCCCTAGTATAATCCTGCTTCCCTGGAGCTGCATCAGGAATGAATTTAGCTCCTGAAGTCTGTTTTCTTGTTTTGATATAGTGACCTTATATTAGCTCCCTCAATAATCAAAACTGCAGTTGCCTCAGACTTGATTTGATGAAATCATCTGGTAATGAGTGATTTGGTTTGGACTTGTTTCAGCAAGTCCAGCCATGTGCATGTTGTTCCAACAGCATTCTTCTGTATGCACAAGACCCTTGGCAGTTTTTCAAGACTAATCTAAAAGAAGCATATCTTAAACTCTTCATGCCGTTTGTACTGTACTTACCGTACTAGTACAGACACTGATGTTTTATCAGCAGCCATTGAAGCTTGATTTTCATGTACAAGAAATATTATGTTAATACTGTTTTAATGCTTACATTCTTATTTACCAAAACAAGCACTTTAACAAAAATGATATGAGGTAAAAATTACAGAAGTGCCTAAGGAGCCCAGGTCCAATTGACTTTCAGTGGGATTTTGAAGTTTACCCACAGTAAAGCAGTTTAGAGTCAATACATAAGCCCATGGAAAATGTAGATGCTTTCAAGCTTTCGGAGACCTATCTGTAGTGTGAACAGGTTGCCACCCAATGTCCTTACAGGCAAATGTGCAGGACCCCAACAGAGATACACCCACATGACATGAAACTGATCCTTAATGTCCCTTTTATAGCTAGTGTTTTTTCTCCTTTGCCCATTGACTAGACTGACATGTTTGAACTCTGAAGAATGTTATTTCGAGCTTCTTAAGATGTATTTCAAATCTGTTAACTTTTCCTCTCTATTCTATGGAACAACAACAACATTCTCTAATGTCAATGCATAAAGATCAAGGCTCAATTAATATATGAAAACAGAGCTTTGACCTTGCTTAGGTAGCTATTAAACAATGTTATTGTAAAAGTTTATATCTGCAGTCTGTATTATATTATCCTTGTGCTATATCATCTCATCTCGCACTCCATGAAAAGTAAAAATAACTACTTACAACATCCCAATTAATAAGCCTTGAGCGTATCATGGCTTAGACAACACAAGGCGATTTAGCTCGCATTTTAGAACTCCCTGTCTGCAGCATGTAGACTCCTTGTACTGTGTGTAGGAAATAATATTACTTTGTTCACAATTTGTTGTGAGTTCTAAAAGCAGAAGTAATGCTCGTTTAGTCATTAGGGGGATTTTAAAACACAAATATCTTTCCATCAAGAAATATCAATGAAACAACAAAACAGAGATATTGTTGTTTCCATCAGTGGTAGGAAAAATCATGACCCATTTGAAAATAAACTGTGTTTTGCAAATGAAAAGGCTGCAGCTGCCATCAAATAGAGACTGGGACTGTAAACTTTTCAGAAACAGAGACAGACATGAATAAGCACAGAGTCTGAAATTCTCCCACCTGTAGGGGGACCTAATGCTGAAGCAAACTGGTGGGCAAATGGAGAGTACCTTGCATTGCTACTACCATTCTGCATGGGGACTGTGTATTAGCAGAGGGCTTCAGTCTTCACAGCTATCAATCCAGCACCTTCTATGAATATCACATGCACTGAAAATTCTTTATAAACATCACTAAAGGGGAAGACAAGAAGGAAATCATTGTCTCACTGCTGCCTCTGGGCACCTGTCTGTTTGTTGAATCCAATTCTTGTCTCTCATCGTATTCTTAAATTGTAAGCTCCCTGGGGCAGAGTCTTTTCATTATGTGTACACAGCCCCTAGCAAAATGTGGGCCACATCTTGGCTGGGGCCTCAGAACAATGACATTAATAAACTAATAATAATAATAATAATAATTTCCAAAAACTTGATTACTGATATAGATACAGCTGGATTATGCAACCATCTACCCCTGTGCATAGGATTGAGGCCAATATTAAATGTATTGCAGTATCACAATCAGCTCTACTTTACCCAACCTCACAGCCGACAGCCTAGCAGGAGCAGGTGGTGGGATCTTTGCAGCAGAGTGAGAAGTTAGAGCACACCAATGAGATACTAATTTACATTAATAGCCAGATTCGCCCCCAGATTGCCCAAGAATATGGGGAGATGCCAAGATATGATAAAATCCCCGCTACGCCCCTGACCCCCTCCACTCCTGAACCAAGTACAACTCAGACAAAATTGAAACTCACCCCTGGTTTGAGATGTCCTGAGAGAAAAGAGCTTGCGATCTGTGTAATACTCTCTGTTTAAGGTTGGCTGGAGGAAGGCAGTTAAAAAAAACTACACACTTCCACAGACAGGGAGCCAAATCAGCTCCAACTGGAATTTGGCCCAGGGAACGAGATGAGTTTAACCACATGGAGAAAGATTAGCAGAGTTCTGGAAACATAAGAGCAAGAGAGGAAGATGGGAGGAAATAAGCCTTGTATCCCGTGGAGTCATTTATACTTTGTGCAGTCTAATTTGCACCTATGTAAATGACATCATATGGTGCAAGGCAGTGGCGACTGAGACCCTAGGCAACAGAGATCAGTCCTGAAATTCAGATAAAAGGAGATGAAATATAGTAAACAGAATGGAAAGCGTTGTCCACATTAGGAGCAGAATATTTGTTGAACAGCCAGGGTCTAATACATTTTCACTGACCCTGTGAATAAGGATTTTTCTGTGCATTTGAGGATAATTGGAAGGATGATTTGGACAGAAAGGTGCTCAGAGATCCTAGGAAATCCATGTTAGTCTAACACAGTCCTGCTCCCAGCAAAGACAAGACAAAGAGGAATAAGATTAGAAACAGGGCAGTGAAGAGAAAAAAGGAAAGTTAAAGAGAATCAGCAGTGTTCTAGCTCCAAGAAATCTGTCCAGCTCAGGGGGCTGAATCTTTGCTATCCCTTCTTATCTCCTCATTATTTCATGACATACAATGCAAACTACTCTGCTTAATTTTACAAATTCTTCCTGGGCCAGATCCTCAGAGGATGAAAATCAGCACAGCTACACAAAATTAGGAACACGGACCCAAATTTTTAAAAGTTTAACATTAAAAGGGGTCAGGGAACCACACATCCTCTTCCTTTCTCATTCTTACAAATAGGCATTTTGCTGCACCATGAAGAGAGGTTTACTGGACACACGCCACAGCTCATTCTGGATATTTCCACAAGCCCAGCTAAGCGGAACAGTCCCATCACTGTCATGTCAGAGAGAACTCACAATATTTTATGCAACTATTTTTGTGGTGGAATTGAATGGCCTGGTATCTGTGACATCTGCCGGAAGCAAGACACCCTTTGTGGGAGTCTACACAACTCAGCTGGCCTCACTCTGCCGGTTGCTGAAGCCACAGCCTGGGACTGCTTTACAGGTCTGGTTAAGGGGGGTGGAAAAAAACCAAAACCCAGCTTGTTTAAAGCTGATATCAATCAAGCCCTGTGTTTCCATCTTAGGTGAATTGTGTTCAAAAACAGAGAACCTGAGGTGAACTATATATATATATATATATATATATATATATATACACACACGCACACACACATACATATATATATCCCTATTTTTGTGAAAGGAACAGGTGTGAACCCATGCTTGTGGTACAAAATGCTCAAGACCTCACCACCTGCTACTCCTAATTATAGGGGAATGCTGGTTTTATTAGCAGAAATACACACACGTGCTCTATATGAGCACAACGGTTCAACTGTCAATTTCAGCCGCTGGTTCCTTCATGGAAACAGGATATAAACTTCTCTGCCCCTGAATTATCTTTTGCTTCTTTGACACTTGGATTTTTAGTATCAATTTTCAAGATAAATAATTCAGTATTTAGAGCCGCTTATTACCTTTGATGCAGGCCTTTAGTCCTCTTTAGCATCAATGGGAGTGTCAGGGTATGGCTGGAGGGTAGCAGATTTTAGGGGTAGGGTTATATCAAGTCCTCCATCCTGAATTAAATTAAAAACCTCATTGTGGTGCTAACATCATCTCCTAATTGGTGAGAGAAAACACCTGGCATTTGGGGAAAACAGGACTTCTTTTCCACACACAGCCATTTTATAAAACTGCACATGGTTTGAAAGCATAAAAATGTATATAAGCTGGGGTCAAGATTTATAAATGGGTCCAGATCCTTCTTGCTTTATTCATGGTACACATTCAAACTTGATGTCATTGGGACTATTTGTATGAATAAAGGGCAGCAGAAGTTAGCCCCAAGCTATATGGGTACTTATGAATGCATAAACACTATCGATATTAATGGGAGATATGTACACACGTGGAAGACAGAATAGCTCTGAAAATTTTAATGCTCTAGAATATTTTTTCCCCGAAGAATTTCAGAAATCTCAGTACAAAAAAATTGGACTTGATGAATACCTCTGGCTTGTATAATGCATGGCAGACTAGATGATCATAATGGTCCCTTCCAGACTTAAAAATCTATGGAAGAACCTCTTTAAACTGTATTAATGAAGGGAAGGCTCATTGCAAGTGATCAAATGTTGTGGTTTACTAACTATACGAACAAATAATCACTAAGCCCTCCTTCCCCCCACCCAGTGAGGATTTGTACACCCTGCAGCTTAGTGAGCACTGGAAATGGGAAGGAGTTCCAGTACTTATGGCCTATTATTAATACCCTGGTCATGTTCCAAGACATTACTGAGTGCCACAGGTGGTGACTTGGTGCTCTCCTATTGGCATAAGATTAAGCACACTGCCTCTTTCCCTGGCACAGCAGCAGAATATCATCAGTTTGGTCTTTGCCAATCTCTAAATCCAAAAACACATTCTAAATTCTGATTTAGATACTAAATAGTTTTCTTGGATCCAAATTCTCTCATGTGTATGAAGCTGGCAGAGCCCTCTGCTTCATCACATATGCAAAAAGTGCCCATAACAGTAAACCCCGACAGGATGGGCAGTAACATCTAGAATTCCCCTTCAGCTTCCACTACAAGGACTAATATCTGTTGATGCTGGAGGCTCTGAGTCGGCAGGTGATATACTCAGCCCCTCCAATCCTCACAGCTGGCACAGCAGGGGCAGGGATGAGCTGCTCAGATGGCATCAGTAAAAGAGCTCTCCAAGCATCACCCAACTCTGTCAGCAAGCCAGCTAGAGTAAACACATAGGTAGCCCAGGAATGATTGATGCCTGGCTTGTGAGCATTCAGGGTGGGATTTTCAAAAGTGACAGCCTAACTGAATTCAATGGTAAAACTCCATTGACAGCAGACTTAGGCCAACACTGAGCACTTTTGAAAATCCCATCCTGAAAGATAAAATGATTAAGGTACTAGAATAAAGTGCTACCCACCTAACTACTTGGAAAACATTTGGTATGTCTAATCACTTCACATGACAGTCCAATGCCACAATTCCTGTGAAGTGCATCATTCTCAGAAGTAACATTTTTGGGAGGCGTCTGTATGGTATTTCCATGGAATGATAGGAATCAGCATGGTCCACCGAATGACGGGGCAGGCAGGAGTGGAAACAAAAACAATCACTCCGGCCATCAGGCCTTCAAACATTCAGAGGCAAGCTCATTTTTCTGAGTACATTCAGTTTGTCCCTCATTCCACTTACATACATGTAAAGGCCAAGGGACAGATTCTCCGCTGGTGTAGACTGTTAAAGCTCCACTTTTTCAGTTGAGACAATTTTGGCCCCAAGTACCTCCATGCCTAGTTTCTTTATTCTTTTATACAAATATGTTTAAACAAAAGTAAGACTAAATCATTGGAAAAAACCCTCTAATGCCACATTGGTCTCCTCTGGAGGGAGATTTCAATGGATGATTTCACAAGGATGTTATGGCTATGTGAATAGGCCTCAGCAAGTCCCTATAATGTGTCTTCAGCTAAGCGTGATATCAGTCAGTACCATACTTCCTATAAGGATACAGAATGATTATATTTTTAGATACTATGAGTGAAAAACACTGCTCTTGAAATAGGTCAGTCCAGGTATTCAGATAAAAAATTATTTTGATTTGATACAATTGGAACAAAAAATATTCTGATGCAGATAGATTTAGCCACAAGAAAGGGAATTAGCAAAAAAATCCCCAGCAACTCACACAGGTGCTGTTGAACTCTTATCTACAAAACAATGGAACAGTAATATAATATATACAGCACGTCTCTTGCCAGTGTTCTAGTCACCTTACTTAAAAACACAGCCTTAAAAGACTTCAGATCATTACAGTCATGGAAAAATCATATCCAAATATAAAACTAAATCACAACAGCTGAAAACTAAATCACTTATTACTTAAAAAATAACCTGAAAAATGATTCTCTTTGAAAAGTAAAGGGCCAGCTCCTCAGGTATATGCACTGACATCATGATGCACAAAAATGTGCCTGCAGGCAGGGGCAGTAATGCATGTAATCTCTGCATCTGTGGATTTGGAATGGCAGGGCAGCAGAAATATCTAAGAATCATACAGACCTGTATTCACTTATATAGTGCTGGTATAACCTGAGGCTTCTGAAGCAGGGAGGTCTGAATCAGACTGACCTCTCTGTAATGAGCATTTATACTGTTGCTTCAATGCAGGGGAATCATGCCATCCGCTGCTGGCTCCATCACAGATCTCCCACTGAAGGAATTCTTCCCATACCTTCTATCTCCACTGGCAGAGTGAAAAAGAGAGGCCTGAGAAAAGGGACCCTGCCACATTTACTATAGGGCCTATACTGTTAATACTTATGCGTCTGTATAACTCTGCTATTTTGAGCGGGCTCATTGAAGTTAACACATCTGCTCACATGAGCAAACTTCTGCCTGTGCTTAAGTGTTTGCAAGATCAGTTATATTTTTCTTGCTTTTAAACTGAATAAGTCAATCTCCTGCAGTGCACAATATTTCCCATGAACTGAAGGGTAGAAGTGTAAAACTACAGAAATGTTGCAACTGCAGCAACCATTCCAGCCATGTGCACACAGACAGATTTCCTGGTGCTTCCTTCAAACTCTTCCCCCTCATGCAACCTGTACTCCTCCCTCCAAATTCCATGCAAGTTGCTACACTCTGGAAATACAAATACTTCATCCAAAGGAACAAGGCTGCACTGTAGTAAATAAACCCTTCACCACCATGCCATGCCACTCCCAAATCCCAGGCAACAGTTTCAGATGTCAGCATAATGCACAGCTGCCATGCTACTTTGCACACTACAGTGACCTTGTGTTAAATTATCTTTAATTTGCTATTGGGGATATCAGACATTTTCCAAATGTAATCAGTGCTGTCTTCAAAAGAGTGAAATTAATTAGGCTCACCATTGATGTAAGAAGTTTTCTAATTAACCTACTGTGTTGCATGATAAAACACCTTTCACATTCAGTTCCTGCCACACTTGCTCAATAGGACACAGACAGCATTTTAAACTGTTAGAGTAAGGTAAAGACATCAAATGGCTCATTATAATAATGACAGTTGAATTGGAGATCTCTGCTTAATAGCATTAGCCACACCACTCAAAACAACAAATACATGAAGGAACAGCATAATGTCTGGCCTAGGAAAATATTTCTTTTTAAATAATGTTGCCTATTTACTGAGCAGAGGCAGAATTTGAAGGCCTCAAGATCAGTTTCCTGTTTGGAAGAGAAATCAATGATGTGAAGTCACGCAGTTTCTTAATGTCATTTGTTAATTTACAAATGTGCACAAATCCTGTTCCCTGGAATGGGGTGATAGATTGTGCCTGGGAAATTTCCTTCTTGGAGAAGCTTAGGCCAGGTCTGCACTACAGACTTATATCGGTATAAATATGTTGCTCGAGGATGTGAAAAATACACCCCCTAAGCAACATAGTTATACACCAGGGATCGTCAACCTTTGGCACGCAACCCGCCAGGTAAGCACCTTCCCCGTCCACAGGTTTGGCCGATCGCAGCTCCCACTGGCCGCAGCTCGCCATAGACAGGGCTACCGCCTCTTGGGGAAGTGGATTAACTACACCCACTGTGCCTTTGGTAAGCCCTTTGGCAAGCCACCTCTGCCCTGTCCCTGGAAGCAGTTATCTTGCACCTCTGTCTCTGCCTTCCACAAGCCCCACTACTTAACACACAGTGTCCTCTTTCTTATTCAGTCCCCTGAGTTTTACACAAGGGAAACCCTGAGGGCTGATCTACACAGACCAGTTATATCAGCATAGTTGTGTCTCTGAGGAGTGTGAAAAACCCACACCCTTGGGGAGCATAGTTAAACTGACCTACATTTCTATGTAGACAGCTCTAGGTCGATGGAAGAATTCTTCTGTTGTCCTAGCTACCGCCTGTTGGCATAGGAACCCCTCCTGTTGGCATAGGTAGTATCTACACTGAAGCACTATAGCACTGCTGCAGTGCCACTGTAGCATTTTAAATGTAGACATACATGTAGTCTTAGTCCAAGGCTACTCATGGAGATGATAATCTGGAAAGGTCAGCCTAGACATATATCCTCCCTTAATGAAACTGCTCTACAACCAAAGGAATCTCAGAGCTTCAGCTGCCATACCAAGGAGAGTGATTTAATCCACCTAATATCCTTAATAACTCTGGATGTGGCTACTCATAGAGTCTTTAATTATGTCTGTGGGGAGTTCAGCATTTAATACTTATACATCAATGATCCCAATGGTTTAAACCATAAGCACTTTTCCATAACAGTAATTCAGAAGTATACTTGGTTTCAAAACAATTGAGAAAATAAGTTTCTTCCTTATTGTTATGTAGAGAACGAGAGAAACAAGGCTAATTTGGGCACATTTTTAAAGATCTTTTTGATACTTTACCACAGATGTTTGTAACATTAAAAAAAGATCAGATAATTTTGCTCTCAGTTACACTAATGCAAATCCAAAGCAATTTAGCTGAAGTCAGTGGAATTACTCTGGATTTATATCAGTGTTAATGAGGGTTGAAATTTTCCCTTTATTTCTGATTCTTTTAAATTTTGTTATGCAAAAAATCTATGGCTGGAAACTATACCAGAAATGATATTACCTGCCTATTAAGTAATCTTAAAAAAAAAACCAGTAACCTATGTGGTTGAAGTTTAATGGTATTATGCACTGAAGCAGCTGTTACATCAAACCACCAGAAATTTATTGGAAGTCTTTGTCCCCTTCCATGAGCCTGTGTGGTTTGTCTGCGGCCAGCCTTAGTAACTTAGACTTGAATAGTTGCAGATGGGCTTCAGGGCTGCTTGTAGGAGAAGATTAGCCCTTGTGATAGGAGGATTCCAGCCATATACTGTTGAGGAAGGGATTACTGGTGCACTTAGTTCAAACTGTTTGGGTCAGCAAATCCTTTAAAAAATTTTACCTGGAAGGGTAGGACAAGGAGGAATAATGCTAGAGAACTGATAATTTTTACAGTGCCTTACTAGATTCCTCTGTGCACATACATACCAGTTACATTTTTCCACCCATCTATTTGCAGCAGTAGACAAAACAGAGCTCACCTCATGTGAACCATACATCACCTCAACAATGCATTTCAGGCTAGTACTGCGGTCAGCATGTGGTTATTTCAATTTAGAATTCCTCCTCTCTATTATTTACAAATTCTTTTTCTCATTAAATCTTCCGTTTGTGGCTCTGCTCTCCCTTCATTACAAACAAAAGAAACAGCTAGTTCTCCTTCCTGCTGTGGTATTTGTAACTGATGACAATTAACGCCTTTTTGGAACACACTTTGTTCATATCCAAAACTCTAAATACCACGCGGAATGAAGATACAGGTTTTGCTTTTCATGCTGCTTTAGGGCCTATTTGAGTTCACATTTTGTGGTCAGAAAGAAATCAGAAAGTAAGAAGATTATCCAGCTAATATTGATATGGACAGCCTAAGCCTTCCCAGTGGCCAAAGTGAACAGTTCATTCTTAAACTGGAGGATTTAATAGAAAGCAACATTTGAAAGAGAAATGAATCTTTTCACCCCTTTCTAAAACAATGTTATTTTGAAAGTAAGATTAACCAATGAATAAGTCCTGTACTACAAACAACTTCTTACATACCTAGGGAAGCAATGTGATATAACATAAGGGACACCTCATGAGGAGTCAGAAGACCTGGCTGTGCTACTGGCTTGGTATGTAACCTTGGGCAAACTACCTCACCTCTGTTCCTCAGTTTCACCATTGGGACCATAATGGTCACCCACTTTTGTCACGTGCTTTGAGATCTCTGGATGAAAAGGGCTGGATGAGAGTTAAGCATTATTTTAGATATATCACTTTAGTGTTCGAGTGTTAGCTAAACAGTCCAATCCTACACATAGCTTTGTCAATGTAGTTCAGTTTTGACCTCTGTAATACTCCTTTAACTTCTTTCCTGAGTAGACTGCCAGTCCTAAACCTAGTTTCTGTGCATTAATGTTGGAACTCAGGTTTTATGCAGGTTTAATATTTACCTGAAAACCAAACATGGTCACAGCTGGACTCTCTAACACAACTGTAGGAGAAATGCTTTTCACTGGATTGCATTTGTCACTATTTGTAAAGCTAGAATGTTGGAAGGAACAGTAAAGGTAGAGTTTGCACAGGTTTACATGTTGCTGCATGAACTCTATCTTACATCATGTGTTACCTGTATAAATGAAGTGATGTGTGTGTGTGTGTGTGCATGCATATTTTCCTATATGATATGACTAAAGCCATTAGTGTGTCCTCAAGAAAATTATATATTCTGCTGTGTATTGACTCAGACGAGTTATGCTGCAGAGCAAAAAGATCCCAGGACTGAAATTAATCCTTTTCATTAGTTAGGGTACATATTGTGAGTGTCTCAACTACACATTCCTGGTTTCTGAGCTAAGAATTGGATGAGAATTGCATTTAATCTTTGACGCAGGAAACCACTTTAATTAACATTACAGTAAATAAATTGTTCTAAAACCTGAATATATAGGGTGTGGCACTGATCTTTCTGACAGAGAACAGCTACAATAAGCATGTGACTTTGCAATTCCTAACAGACACGGGCTTTTCTGCTTTTCAGGGATTTTATGATGGTCACTCAGCTTCCTTTGAGGACCATTGAAATGCAGCATGCACTCATTCCTGGCTAAAGCGCTGCATATAGGTTACACACAGTAATGTGAATCACTTGAGGAGCTAGGATGGAATGCAAACTGGAGGGAGGAGGAAAATGAAGAATCAGAGATGGAGGGATTCTAGGGGCAGTGGTTCCCAAACTTTTTTCTAAGGCAACCCACCAACCGCAATGTGTCTTTTTTGTGAGCCACCATTACATACATGCACCCTCCACCCCAACACCGCAACCCTCATCCCTGCTCAGTGCAGAGGGCAGGTTCTGAGAGGGAGGAGCTCTGGAGAGCAGGTCCACCCTGCATTCACGCCACACCAGCATCTCCTGTCCTGCAGCGCTGGGCCCTTCTCCCACTCCAGGCATTCCAACCTGATGCAAGGGGTCACAGCATCACTCAGGGCAGGCCCAGCCACTCCTCTGTCATGATGGAGGGGGGCCAGGCTAAATTTAACTGAGTTGCCTGGTGACCCGGCGCATGGACTTGCAATGCCACTTGCTCAGATTTGGTGGAAAGGCAGCCATGCCAATCCTGAATGACATTGTGACCCTGCACACCAGGTCACAACACTCGGAGCAGGAATGATAGGACATGCCACTGCAGGGTAATTGCATGGAAGGCTTGCTCTCTACCCCCACCCCACCCTGCCATGGGGCATCCCCTCTGCACTGGGCCAGGAGAATTGTATCTATGTGCGACCAGGGTTCAGATTCATCAGGCCCTGGATGTGGTAACCTATCTAGAAACTTCCCGTGACCCACTGGTGGGTTGGGACCCACCATATGGAAACAGCTGTTCTAGGGTCTTCAAATAAAAAACAGCACTTGAAGGAAAAGAGAAGGTCTTTAATATACCACCTCAGTCTGTCTGCATCATGAGGTCGGTAGACTGGTGGAATGAACAACCCTGAAGGGCTGGTTCAGAACAGGATGGACTTACTTTTATCTGGGCGCATGCTTCTAGTAATTATCCACAATATGAGTCTGAGGGCAAACAGGAGATTAATATGTGAAGCATTTCCCTTTACTATCATACCTGCATATAAGAGATAGGAAAAAATTAGTCCTGATCCTCCTTGGACTAGAACACATTTGATTTCTTCACGTCCTGATCCTCCTTGGACTAGAACACATTTGATTTCTTCACAATCACAATAACGCCCTAGAATTGTAATGGTCTTTGTGGCAGAAAGCCCAGAGAAGGAACACAGAGAGCCTATCTTCAACATCCCACACAAAAAGAGTGTCGGTAGTAAGGTACATACCCGACAGGGAGCATCACTGTGAGTGAGAGAAAAAGACGAAGAGCTACAGTATTTGTAGAGAGGCACCACTCAAATTACTGGTGTAAACTAAGGAAGGAATTGCAACATATACAAATAAATATGCATACAAATTAGCACTGTACAACTTAATTTATACCAGTGATGTTTTCAATAACTAAATATTTAGTGCCAGATTCTGCCACCCTTACACACACGGAGGAGTATCTTGCTGCATGAGTAGGGACATTAGTAATGAACTATTGCAATAGGTCACTAGTTCAAATTTGATCCAGAATGCTAGGGAGCCATGGTGAAAATGATCTGGGGCCAATTTGAACTAGTGACCTATGATGGCTTCTCTTAGGGTACGTCCACACTACAGGACTATTCCGATTTTACATAAACCGGTTTTGTAAAACATTGTATAAAGTTGAGTGCACGCAGCCACACAAAGCACAATAATTCAGCGGTGTATGTCCATGTACTGAGGCTAGCGTCGATTTCTGGAGCGTTGCACTGTGGGTAGCTATCCCATAGCTATCCCATCGTTCCTGCAGTCTCCCCTGCCCATTGGAATTCTGGGTTGAGATCCCAATGCATTATGGGGCAAAAACAGTGTCGCGGGTGATTCTGGGTAAATGTCATCTCTCATTCCTTCCTCCGTGAAAGCAACGGCAGACAATCATTTCACGCCCTTTTTCCCTGGATTGCCCTGGCAGATGCCATAGCATGGCAAACATGGAGCCCCTTTTGCCTTTTTTCACTGTCACCGTATGTGTACTGGATGCCACTGACAGAGACTGTACTGCAGTGCTACACAGCAGCATTCATTTGCCTTTGCAAGATAACAGAGACGGTTACCATCCCTATTGTACCATCTGCCGTGCCATTGTAAATTGGCGATGAGATGACGGTTATCAGTCGTTCTGTACCATCTGCTGTTGTCATGGGTGCTCCTGGCTGGCCTTCGCTGAGGTCGGCCGGGGGCGCAAAGACAAAAATGGGAATGACTTCCAAGGTCATTCCCTCCTTTATGTTTTATCTAAAAATAGAATCAGTCCTGCCTAGAATATGGGGCAAGTGTACTAGAGAACCAGTGTACCTGAGAACCAGAGAGCACAGCCGCTCCGTGTCAGATCCCGCAGAAATGATGAGCGGCATGCCATTCTAGGGGGTGCCCTGCAACAATCCCACCCTTTGCTTCCCTTCTCCCCCAACCCTCCTGGGCTACTGTTGCAGTGTCCCCCCATTTGTGTGATGAAGTAATAAAGAATGCAGGAATAAGAAACACTGACTTTTTAGTGAGATAAAATGAGGGGGAGGCAGCTTCCAGCTGCTATGATAGTCCAGGCAGTACAGAATCTTCTCTTTAGACATGAAATGGGGGTGCTGATGGAGCTCAGGCCCAGTTGCTATGATGAAGATGGTTACCAGCCGTTCCATACCATCTGCCGGAAATGACCGGGAGTCATTCGTATTTTTACCCAGGCACCCCTGACCGACCTTATTGAGGCCAGCCAGGAGCACTCACAGGATGATGAGGACGGCTATCAGTCAATTTGAACTGTACCATCTGCCACCGGGGAGGGGAGGGGAGAGGATGCTGCTGTTCAGTGCCATAGCACAGCGTCTACCAGTAGCATGCAGTAGAGATATGGTGACATTGAAAAAAGGCGAGAAAAGATTTTTTTCCCTTTTCTTTCACTGTGGGGCAGGGGGTAAATTGACGAGATATACCCTGAACCACCTCGGACAATGTGTTTGACCCTACAGGCATTGGAACCTCAGCCAAGAATGCAAATGCTTTTTGGAGACTGCAGGGACTGTGGGATAGCTGGAGTCCTCAGTACCCCCTCTCTCCCTCCATGAGCGTCCATTTGATCTTTGGCTTTCCGTTACACTTGTCACACAGCACTGTGCTGTGGCCTCTGTCTATCATAGCCTGGAGATTTTTTTCAAATGCTTTGTCATTTCATCTTCTGTAATGGAGTTGTGATAGAACAGATTTGTCTCCCCATACAGCGATCAGATCCAGTATCTCCTGTACGATCCATGCTGGAGCTCTTTTTGGATTTGGGACTGCATCGCCACCCGTGCTGATCAGAGCTCCACACTGGGCAAACAGGAAATGAAATTCAAAAGTTCGCGGGGCTTTTCCGGTCTACCTGGCCAGTGCATCCGAGTTCAGATTGCTTTCCAGAGCGGTCACAATGGTGCACTGTGGGATACTGCCTGGAGGCCAATACCGTCGATTTGCGGCCACACTAAACCTAATCCAACATGGCAATACCGATTTCAGCACTACTCCTCTCATCGGGGAGGAGTACAGAAACTAGTTTAAAGAGCCCTTTATATCGATATAAAGGGCCTTGTTGTGTGGATGAGTGCAGGGTTAAATCAGTTTAATGCTGCTAAATTCAGTTTAAACGCGTAGTGTAGACCAGGCCTTAGACATTCCTAATGCATATTAGTATCTAGGCATCAAAATTGGAAACTGGAGGTGAAATTCTGGCCCCACTGAAATCAGTGGGAGTTTTGTGTAGCCAGGATTTTACCCCAGGGATAGGAGGAGGTGGGAGAAGGATCCACACTTTTAACATGTGTAGTCTATTACCCCTCCCTCAATACAACCATAAGTTGCTCCTTCATAGCACCCATTTCTATGGCCTGTATAAAGTATAATGCTGTTCCTAATCACAAGAACACATGCTGGAAAAGAGATGGGGATGGGGTTTTAAACAGGCATCTGAGGAGAGACAGAATTAAGTATGCTCCTCAGCATGAAAGCAAGAGGATTAGCTACATGTTCCTTTTGGCCTTCATCCTCTTACCAGTCAGGAGTAACTCAGTAGTTACACAGTAGTACTGTCATTTATCCTGGGCTGGGCTGCCCTGATCGCTCTGCCTTGCTCATCCCATTTCCCCACATGTACATGTGCAATGCTGGTGTTATGCAAGAACTTATGCACAGTGCATGTGGATACACTCACACTGATTAGCTACACTGTTCCAAAAACCCTCTGTTTTCCCAAGTACTAAGCATCAATTAAATATTTAGATCCTTTAAAAAGCAATTAAATTTTACTGTCAAGTAATTTGCAAATCCAAACAGCAAATGTACAAAAAATAATTAGCATAGTAAGAAATCAGTTATTTCTAAGCTCATAAGCCCTTTTAATTAAAATTACAATATTTTTAATTGCCAAAGGGGATATTTTGTTTATAATAGAGAACATTTCTAAGTTTTAATTTAAGTTTCACTCTGATATTGTGATAATTGAGAATTGCCCTCCAGGGGGCAACAGCATCCACCAAACAAAATAATGGGCTCCCCATCTCCATCAAAGGATTATTATGCATGAAAACATACCCTCCTGGAATACAGGCAAGGAAAATGAACCTACATCAGCTCTGACAAGTCTCCTGAGAACACACACTGAGAGAAGCATTGGCATTCATTCTGAAAGGAGAATTATTTAAATAATCTATTTCAAATAATTGTACTCATACAAACAATACATCACTTCTAATCTAACATATACAATTGCTGCACGTTGTAAACCTTTAGACATATCAGGTTTTTATAATCTAATAAATATCTTAAAATTGTACCTTGTTCATGGCTAAATGTACTACAGACTCATCCAGCAACATCTAAATGATTTAAGAATACTACTTAATTGGGGGAATGGATGACTCAAAGTCATGGCAATGGATATAGAGCCCCCCACAACTAGCTTGCCAGTATGAAGTTGTCCAGGTGTAAAAACATAAAATGTGCACACATGATGTAGGCATTTTTGGAAATAGGACTTGTTTAGTGACCTTGGGGAAATGAGTTTTTGGTCTTGATCCAGTTTTGAATGGATAAGTGTCCTCACTTTTGCCACAGTGGAAAATCCTATAAGTGAAGCTAGCTATTATTAATTATTATTATGAAATATTTGTATGAGAATTACACCCAGGGGCCTCAGGCAGAATCAGGGTCTCATTACCCTGAAGATGCAGTTGCCTATCACAAAGAGTCTAAAATCTAAAAAAGATGAGTGACACAAAAAAGGATTGGAAATACTATCAAATATATACAATTGCATATAGATACACATTTGGAATTTAAAAAAAATCTTAGTATAGTTAAAATAATGTGCCAACTTTCCTTCATTAGCCCCACAGTCTATCCATCATTAATTGGCTGTTTTGTTTAATATGCAGCAAGGCAGGTGTGGATTCTGAGGAGAGATTTGAGATTAAGGATGGTAGTTGAAGCTATACACATGGATGAGATCAGATAGGGTACAAAGGAAGGAGAAGAGGAGTTAAGGATGGCACCCTGTGGAATTGCCCAGGAGAAAGGAAGTGAGGAGAAGAAACAGTCTGAGAGGTAGAAGCAGGGGCATAGCCACAGGAGGGCCTTGAGGGGCAGTGGCCCACCCACTTAGCATCCATGCCCAGCTCCCCAGCCCCAGCTCTGCTCTGGCCCCAGTGCTTGCCCCACTCCTCCCACCTGCCCACACTCTTTCTGGATAGTGGGGTTGGGGCATGGAGGCTTGTCCCACTACACATGCCCAGGAAGCGGGGCATGGGAGTTTGCTCCACTCCACCCACCTGGTGCTCCTGCTAGGGCTGGGCGGGCTGAGTGGGGCAAGCCCCCATGGCCCAACTCCATACCCTGGCTGGAGTACCAGGAGGGCAGAGCAAGTTAGGGTGTGGGAGTGCCAATTTTTTCTGGGGCCCCAGGTTGGCCCAGTGGCTAATCCACCACTGGGAGGAGGGTGAGTGAGTGGATGGATGATGGCGGTAGAGGAGATCTTAAAAAAAGGTAGACCCACTGCCTGGGGGATCCAGGCCTGGCGTTGGGCAGGGCAGTGGGATCTGGAAGGGGGCCAGGAGCCATGCACACTGGAGAGCAGCATGTCCTCCCAGAGCTGGGTGCATGCCTGGGGCCCCAAGGAGCCCCTGGCAAGAGGGTCTATCCATCGCCCCCACAAGGCTGGTTGCAGGGTGTGGGGGGAGGCCAGCCCTCTATCCTTCCTGCCTTCCCATAATTGTCCACCTATCTGAAGTCGAAGCCCAACCAAATATCCCATCCTGGCTATGCCATTGGGTAGAAGAAGATCCAAGAGACAATGAAGTCAAGGAAGCCAAGGATTGAATCTTTTCAGAAACTTAACTGTGCTCGTCTCTCTAAATGTAGTCTATGCAGAACCAGACTGAGGCACATTGGAATCAAAACCATATAGGCCACTTATTTTGAGAAATGTTCTACTCTGCTAAATCATGCCTGATTATTTTTATTCCAGTTCATTAAATTGTTAGCAGGTTAAGTTCTCTGGATCCAGAGATGATAAATAGACTGGTCAAGTTTTCATAAAAAGAAATATTTGGGAATCAAATATTAAAGAACTGGCTTGTAGCATTTTTGAACTTCTATACCCTAAGAATAAAACAGTCTTTAATAAATTATATGAATTGCTGAAACCTACTTAATTAGATTATTAAGAAACAAGATAAAGTCACAGTCAGCAACTGATTGCTATATTTAGGAATACAACTCAGTAGAATTTTGGAAAGGATAATGGAAACAAATCATCTGAAATTGAATGTATTGAGAAATACATATTTGGGATTAGCTAAAACTTTGAGGTAGCTTTTCAGCATCAATTTAAGCTACTTGAGTTGGACGCTGAGAATATCATTTGCTATAAACAACAGGGACTGATTTAGCTCTGTCCTGTCCTGTGGTGCATGTCTGCATATATCACACATCAGATGTCATAACAGCATGAATTCTTCTTGCCTCAAAGTGGACCGTTAATGTGGGTTTTCCATCTGATGTTCATCAATAGAACATGTCCAATCAACTGTGCAGCTTGTTTAAGTGATTCTCTGCTGAATCTATTACAGTGGAAGATTTGTTGAAACTTCAGAGCCCTGTCTCCTCCAGAGCTGTTCAGTTATATAAATGTTTATAAATGCTTATTCTTAACTGTATTTAATCCTTATTATTCATACCTCCTTATTCAATAATAATACTATTTCATCTGGTAATAGAAAATGTCTTACCTGATCATTTCCTTCTGGGTGTGTCTCCTCTTCATAGAATCAAGAAGCATCTGAAATCTGTTTCTTAGCAACCTTCTTCAGAAGGCCAGACCCTTTTCTTCAGCTCCCTGGTGAGAGCTTCCAAAGCTGCACTCATGAGCTCTTCAGACACAGCTGTTCATTATCTTCCATCTTTATGGATAGAAACAATGGGAACATGTCAGGTTTTCACAGCCTTAGATATTAAGTTGGATATTAGGAAAAACTTTTTCACTAGGAGGTTGGTAAAGTACTGGAATGGGTTACCTAGGGAGGTGATGGAATCTCCTTCCTTAGAGGTTTTTAAGGCCCAGCTTGACAAAGCCCTGGCTGAGATGATTTAGTTGGGAATTGGTCCTGCTTTGGGCAGGGGGTTGGACTAGATGGCCTCCTGAGGGCTCTTCCAACCCTGATATTCTTAAATATATTAATAATTGTGATATCATTAAAATGATAAATCGTAGAAGATGACATAAAATTTGTTGAAGAATTTATGGATTGTGTCTGCAAGACAAATGCATCCAAAGTACAGAATACTGGATGATATTGACAACTACTTATTGACTGCAGTTTTGCTACAGATTAATGATGGTGATGGGCAAATCTCAGAAGTTTTGAAGGTTTACTTTGGTAAAAGAATCCCGAAGTTTAGTTACTTCTCTGAATCTACAGGGACCCATCTCACCTGGGGTGCACAAAGTTAACATGCTGCCTCATCCAATCACTCATGCATGTTGATGCAATTGTTTTCAGATATCTACTGATCAGTTCCACACATCAATTAAACTATGTGTTGCATATTTGCAAATAATGTATGTGTTTTATATGTTGCATGAATTATAGCAAGAAACTGACCCCTTTCAAATGCTACAGTTCACACACAAAGAAAACATATGACACTGGAGCACAAATATGAAACATACATGTCCTTTCCATATAGTCCAGGAACGCTACAATTGTTCATACTTCCTACCATGAACACCATTCTGATCTCCAGCGCTCACCTAAATTAAAGATGAGTTGCACATGTTTTAAAAGTAAGCATTTTACAAAACACTAAATATTAGTAAACCTGACTCATCTAGTGAATTTATAGCAGGGCAGGAAACCAATCTGAACTGAATAAAGGACTCTCCACAGAAAATTTATGCTAGTAAAGGTCCAGTCACCCATTGCCTCCTGTAAAAAGACTTTAAGATAGACAATACGCTGCTCATTAAAGAGACCAAGTGTGCATTTCATTGTTTGTATAGTCATTAAAATGCACTACACTCAATCTGTTCCCTGGCACTTCTCCCCATTAAGCGAGTGTGCCATTTACCAGCTGATTAGTTCATCTAGATATAACTATATTCCACTAGAAATGTCAAAATTCTGCATATGTCTTTCAACGCACTTTGTTAACTAACACATTTACACCCCCTCTGAGTAGCTGCACCACTCAGCATGCTCAAAAGTAGTTTTTTAGGTACTCATCCCAGTCTAACTCCAAGTTTTCATAGATTCCACGGCCAAAAAGGACCATTTGGGATCCTCTAGCTGGACCTCTCTTGTCACACAGGCCATAAGACCTCCCACAAAAAACTTATCAAACATATCTTTCGGTTTTTCTGTTCCAGTGGTACAAGGAGGACTTAAAGGGACATCTGGGATTCCTCTGCCATACGAGAATCCCCCAAGTAAAGCTTGCACAATGCCTCCAACTCCCCAGCCACCTCTGTGTAGTGTGGGTGTTGGGGCAGGCAGAGACATGGGTTTGTGTGGCTGTAATGCACTACACTTCAGCAGTCCTGAATGGCTGAAATGGCTCCTAAGGGGCTGTTACAAATCAGAGTAACTTAAAGTAGCCCTGTGGGTGCTAGAGGCTGCCCGCAAGATTGGGGACAGAAAAGTCCCAGCTGAGTTTTAGAGCACCTGAGGATTCAGCTCTTAGCATCATCTGATTTTCAGTGAATGGTAAAGATTAGAAATATATTAATGTAAAATCTTCCTACTTATAATAGCACTTCTGTACTTTGCCTTAATAGAAAATACACATCTGTGTGTGGCTTGGGGAGAAGCAAACATGATAAACGTGTCCTTTCTAATTAGGTAGCATAGCTGAAAACAATCATCACAGGGGTAGCCCTGTTAGTCTGTACCATCTTTTCATGTGTTGTATATTTATACCTGCTTATTGTATTTTTCACTCCATGCATCGTGGATTATAGCCCATGAAAGCTTATGCCCAAATAAATTGGTTAGTCTCTAAGGTGCCACAAGGACTCCTTGTTGTTTTAATCATTATACTGTGTCTGCTTCCATATACTAGTCCTACTCCCACTAAACATTCAGTCCTACTCCCACTAAAGTCCCTGACAAAACTCTCACTGGGTTGACTAGAAGCAGAAGCAAGGCCAAAGTGAATAGGTGAAGTACATCCAGGTGACCTGGTAGGATGCCTCGTGATACACATCTGCTGTGCTCTTGGTCCAGTAAACGATACTTCCTCACCCGCCTTCTGCTGGGATAATATCAGGTTACATCATCCCATCACATGACATGATGTAACACAGTAATACATGACACACTATAAACAAATGCTGTGCCAATCAGTCAAAGGAAACACCATCTTGTTTGGAAAACAGATGGCTGGCCATAGTTACATGTGTACTTGCACCTACAGAGAGGACAGCAGATATTTCACAACTGGAAGATCTCCAGAGACTGATATTGACTTGTAGTAGGACATTAATTACAAGTCTGTCACTGTCACTCTCCAACTACAAAAACAGTTTCTCCTCGCTTGGTGTTCACACCTCAACTGCTAGAAGAGGGCCTCATCCTCCCTGACTGAACTAACCTCGTTACCTCTAGACTGATTCTTGCCTGCATTTTTATATCTGCCTCTGGAAATTTCCACCACATGCATCTGATGTAGGGGCGACTCTATGTATTTTGCCATCTCAAGCACAGCAGTCACACAGCTTTCGGCGGTGCACCTGCGGGCAGTCTGCTGGTAACGCGGATTCGGCGGCATGCCTGCGGGAGGTCCCATGATTCTGTGCCTCCGGAGTACCCGCCACCGAATTGCCCCCGAACCTCCCGCAGGGCATGCCACCGAAGGCAGCCTGACTGTCGCCCCCATGGCAACCAGCAGGCCGCCCCCCCCCCCGCAGCTTGCCGCCCCAGGTACGCGCTTGGAGCACTAGTGCCTGGAGCCATCCCTGGTCTGAAAAAGTGGGTATTCACCCACGAATGCGTATGCTCTAATATATCTGTTCGTCTATAAGGTGCCACAGGACTCTTTGTCACTCTCACAGCATTTACTTTCTCTGTGATGTCCCTTTCAAAATTACAGATCTTTGTGATCAAGTATTAATTTCCTCCACTTACAGTGTTTCTGACCCCAAGCCATGAGAGGAGGTTTTTGAGGTGTTATTTGGCTCTCAAATACAGCAGAAGAACACTTGGTGGCACTCATTCAGCATCATTTTTGCCTTCCCACCCCCACCATTGCAGCTTCTGTGAAATCTGAGAAGTAGTTTTTAGTTGATGGTTACAGATAGCTGAGACATATAAATCATTCTCCTTAAATTAAATTAATGCCAGTACTTTGTCACTGTGGACCAAATCCTGAAGTCTCTACTCAGCTTTCAATCAACCCTTATTCAAGTCAGCTTAAACAGAAGGAATTTTGCCCCTGTATTGTTTGAGTTAAAGCTGAGTAAGGACTTCAGAATTTGGCCATATAATAATAATATAGTAAAGTAATATTTGGCTAGCACTTGCAAACTGTGTAGAACAACATTAAAAATTTCTATGCATAAAATGCTTTGAATATTGCAACTGGTATTTCACCCAGCCCCTTCCATCACTGCATTTGATGGTTTTGTTGCCCTCCCTCAGTTCCACCCTCCACACTTCTCTTTGCCTAGACTCCATCCTGTCTTGACCACAGTTGCAACATGAACCCTGATGCTGAAGGTATTGAGATCAACACCCAAAGTTTCACACCACCAATGGCCATATTTCCTAAATAATGGTTATATCCCAACCAACATCATGCATCTCAGAATGCTTCTCCCTACCCAGGAATATCACACCCTGATAAAAAGATAGGATAGCAAGTAAACACCATGGCACTGCTCACAATGGAACAATTGAAAAGGAGGTAGAGAGTTGGGCATCATCAATATACTGAGGCTATCCCAAGCTATGCCTGTGGGTGACTTCCCTTTGTGGGCTTGTATGCATATTGAACTATGAGGAAAACAAATGGGATTCAGCATCCTATAGGTATTAGATGAGCATTTGCCCATAAACTACTCCAAAACTCCTCTTATTCCAGGAATGAGTAAAGCTACTCCTGAACTAAGACCCTCACCATGGACCACAGCTTCATCACATCAGAGACTGTTGAAAGAGCTGACAATCAGCAAGGAAGCTCTTTACTGATCCTTACAAGCAGGACACCATCACATTAGCCAGGCATGATAGGATGCCGTTAGCTAGTCTAAAATCTGATTGAAGAGGGTGGGCGGTTTAAAGCTCAAGTCAAGATGTCCCTGGAACTCTTCATTTATTATACTCTCAGTATAACACATATTGCACAAAACAAGGATGTTTGAAACAGATCAGTAGCTAGTAGTAGGTGTTCATATTGAGAAAGGGTTTTAAGAAATTGAGCCCAGATAAGCATAGAAGGCATCCTGCCTTCAGAAAACTGACCCACAAGTGAACTGAGGTCACATCACTTCATGTAATTTTGTCACTGTGTAGATCGCCACTGGCTCTGCATCTATTAAGCATTTATTCCTTTCTCAATACTTATTTCTCTTGTTCATCTTAAAAATCTTCACCAGCTGCACCATTGGAGCTTGTAAGTTCTTTGAACCAAGTAAACATTTAGCTGGCTGCGTATTTGACTAGCTATGCCTGCGTGCACTCTGCACCTATGTTTAGATGTAAACCCATAGACTTAAGGAAATGTTCTACTGCAGATGTTCACTATACTGTTTTAAAATAGCCAATTACTTTTCAAACCAAATGATGGCAGTGGTTCGCCAAGAGACGGTGGCCTATGCCCAAACCAGGTTTCAAACGTCAGAGGTTTTTGCAGTCTAAAAAAGTGGGGTCTAAATATTTTTAAATGGGGAACATTGGGGGGTTGATTTTTTTTCTCTCTTGTCAAATGCTAAAATGGCTGAAAGGTTTTTTTCTCCAACCATGTAATAACAACTAGCTTTAGGCAGAGACACAGCAAAGAAAATTTTAGCAAAACTGTGAATGTCTTGGAAAGTTAAAAGTGTGTGACAGCAGCCTTTCCAATAATGGAAATTGTTTTATGACCTTGAATATAGAGAGTGCTATAAAGCACCTGCTACAAAGCAATAGAAAGAAAAGAGACAAATATAATGTATTGAAAGGCACAATGTATATTTTACTACAATTATGGAGACACATATTATGAAAATGTGCTTTTCATATCAACAGAATACACAGTATACACCGGTATTGTACACAGTTCACTTGCAATAATCAAATAACCTTTCACAAAAAAGGACTAGACAATGAGTCATGAATGGCAGTGCCTCAAGGAACAGCTTTGATGAGTTTTCCGCACACAAGAAGGTGGAGTCATTTTGCACATGAGCTCCCACTGTCATCAGCTCCGCTTGTACAAAGAATTTAAATTACATCATGCTTTATTGTGGACATTATTAATTTTGCTAAAGATTAATGACTGAGGGATGATGACTAGACGCAAACCAATACCATCATAGCTTAGAATGGAAAAAAAGATTTTCTTAATATTAAGGAGTCAGGTAATTGCAATGAGCTCCCCAATAGATGGCACTGCTGGGATAAGTTATTTTGTGACCCAGTGTGCAAATCAGCTCTGAGAACAGACTGTTAGGATATACCTTGTGTATAGTTATAGACTTCACCATCAGAATTCTGGCATTTTCCAGACTCTCAGCCAAACAAATACTTGGTGAGATATACACAGCTTATGTCTCCACAATTTCCAAAGGGTTAAAAAGGGCTTAACTTGGAGCATAGGAGGCATTTGAGCAATATTTGGGGAAAGTGCTGAAACGTAGGTCAGGTGCCACAAGTGTAGCCAGACGGGCTACTGGAAGGGGGAAATCAGCTGTTCTAGGCATTGTAAGTTTAGGCCTGGGCAGTTGCTAAGTAATTAGGAGCCCTAAGCCTTCAAACAGAGTAAACCCTCTTACTGTAACTTAACAAGTCTTTCTGATAATTTGCTCTTGTCATTAGTGACATAGCAGTTACAATTTGATAGATCTAGCTCTCTATACACATCTGGACTTTTACACAGCACACTCAAGGAGCTGGAAAAACAGGCACTTAAAATGACAAGTGAAGCACAGTTTAAAGCCCTGCATGCACTACAACTTTAAACTGGTTTTATAACCAGCTCATGACGTGGTTGGCTTACACACAGTTTATGTCAACAAATACAGTTAATAGAAGGTTAATAACTGTGGCCATCAGCCATGTGCATAGGCTGGCACATGGGTATCTTCCTTTAAACAGTCAAGCACAACAAGGCCAGCTCAAGCACATTTGGCACTAGTTTAATTGGGGCTTCCCTCCAAAGCAGCATTCAGTGTCCCCAATGCAGGACACATGGGGAAAGCCAGAAAGCAAAAAGAGGGATCCAGAGACCTTTCCCACCTCAGACACCCTGCAACAACAAGTTTCACAGCCTGTCTAAGTCAGATCTAAAGTCTGGGATCTCTTACTTCTGCTTGTATAGCTAATTTGGCCAGTCCTCCTTCCTCCGATCTCTCTGTGCAGTAGAAAATCCCAGTATGTTTTGCCCCAGCTGCTGCTTGCTGTGTTTGTTTTCTACACACTATCTCATCTTCTGAAACCCTGTGGGATTGCTGTCCAGATTACCCCCGAACACACTTACATGATTAGACAGTGTGGCAAGTGCAGATATGTAAACATGACTGACACATGGGTGTGTTTTGCAAAAAGCTTCTGTTTGGACACAACTTAATCATGTTGCAATGAAGTCAGATGAGTGTGTCATTAACTAGTTACAAAACCACAGCTGTACGGGCAGGGCATGAATTGAGTTTTTAAATGTTATTTGTATAAAGTTCAAAAGCTCTATAAATTGTTTTGGACGAGAGTCCCAGGTTTCCTTGAATAACCAGAGAGAGCGAACCCTGGGGGACACATTTTGGAACATTGATACTTCTATTGTGCCTTCAAATTACATGTCTGCACCCACTAGGATTGACACTAGAGTGGCCAGTCATGCATCTCCAGAATACCGGACATTCCAGTTCATCTGCAAAAAGTGTGTATGCACCCTCATCTTTGTGACCCCGCCCCTGCCATGTGTCTTTTTATGCACAATGTATGCAAGATCACACCACAGGAGGAAGCCACTATGAAGCGTACCCTGTCCTGTCCTCTCCAGCATGAGGATGCAAGGTCAAATCCTGGGGGATGCCATTTTGAAGAGCACACCACTCCACCACTAACAGCATGACCTCGCATGCACGGTCATGCCAGCGGAGGCAGGGCGGCGCACTCTTCAAAATGGTGTCCTCCATCTGATACCATACAAAATCACATCTGGTTTTGTCTCAGTATCAGATGGGGGATAAATCTTAGAAAAGCAGGACTTGTCCCATTTAAAACCAGATGAATGGCCTGCCTAGCTGACACACAACTCACTAACAGAATTACCAAATGGAACTTAGTACACAGGGCAAGCCAAATCACATTGGTCTATTTTTGTTCTAGTCTATTTAGCTTCTTATATTATGCTCCATACTTCAGTATCTGAGCACTTTCTAGTAGTGCATTAGGCAACATGATAACATTTACAGTGTGACAACTCAATCACGTTTACAATGTGCAATCACAATAAAGCCAATCACATTTACAATGTACAATCAGAATAAAGCCATATATATATATATAGTTGAAGCTTTAATAGGGCCAGTTTCACAAGTCTGCGAACAATTATGAGCCATATCAGCTGGGAGGAATTATAAATGGGAATAATTTAAGAACATCTTACTCAAGGCTGAAAAAGTTACCATCCCACAATTAAGGAAAATGCCATAGGGGTTAAAAAAATGGACCCGGTTTAGAGGGGAAGTAAAGGCAGCTAAAATAAACAAATCAATAAAACATATAAAGGGAAATTTGATAGAAAATTGATAAGGGAAGCAAAGGGACACAAGGAGACTTCTGTGGCCTGCAGATTTAAGGACGATAAGAAAGAGTTTTAAAAATATATTAGGATAAAAAGAATCCTGACAGTGGTATTGGTCCATTACTAACTGGAAATGGTAGAATTATCAATAATAATGCACAAAAGGCAGAAATGCTTAATAGAAATTTCTGTTCTGTATTTGGGGGAAAAAACAGATGATACAGTCTCACCATATGGTGATGATTACAGATTTTCCATTCCATTAGTATCTCTAGAGAATGTTAAGCAGAAGCTACTAAAGTTAGACATTTTAAATCAGCAAGTCTAGATAATTTGCATCAAGAGTTTTAAAAGAGCTGTCTGAGGAGCTCATTAATGTCGATTTCCATTAAGTCTTGGAACACTGGGCATGTTCAATAAGAATGGAAGAAAGCTAATGTTACGCCATTTTTTGAAAAAGGATAAATGTGATGACTTAGGTCATTATAGGCCTGTCAAGCCTGCTATCAATCCTGGGCAAGATAGTGGACTTCCTGATATATGATTGGCTTAATAAAGAAGTAAAGGAGTGTAATGTAAGGAATGGAAATCAATATGGGTTTATGAAAAATAGACTTCTGTCAAACTAATGATATTTTTTGATGAAATTGCAAGTTTAGTTGACAGAGGTGTTGCTGTAACAGACTTAGACATCTGTAAGCCATTTGACTTGATACTGCATGCCATTTTAATTAAAAAACTAGAACAAAATACACATTAAATGGACTAAAAACTGGCTAACTGATAGGCCTCAAAATGTAACTATAAATGGGGAATCACAATGGAGCGGCTGTGTTGTCATGCAGTACCACAGGGATCAGTTCTTGGCCCAAAGCCATTTAATATTTGTATCAATTACCTGGAAGAAAACATAAAATCATCACTGATAAATTTTGCGGATGACACAAAAATTGGGGGATTGATAAATAATGAAGAGGACACGGACCACAAGGTAAACTGAGCACAAACAAACAATACGTGTTTTAATATGGCTAAATGTGAATTTATACAGCTAGGAACAAAGCATGTAGGCAATACTTACAGGACAGGGGACTCTATCCTGGTAAACAGTGACTCTGAAAAATATTTGGGGGTCCTGGTGGATAATCAGCTGAGCATGAGCTCCCTAATTCTGTGGCCAAAAGAGGAAATATGATCCTGGGATGCATAAACAGTAGAATCTCCAGTATGAGTAGAGATGTTATTTTACCTCTGTATTTGCACTGGTGCAATCACTGCTGGAATACTATGTCCAGTTCTGGTGCCCACAACTGAAAAAGGATGTTGATAAATTGGAGAGGGTTCAGAGAAGAGCCACGAGAATGATTAAAGGCTTAGAAAAAATGATAAACTCCAAGAGCTCAATTTAGCTTAACAAAGAGAAGGTTAAGGAGTGGCTTGATTATAGTCTATAAGCATCTTCCTATGGAACAAATATTTAATAACGGGCTCCTCAATCTAGCAGAGAAATATGTAACATGATCTAATGGCTGGAAGCTCAATCTAGACAAATTCAGACTGGAAATAAGGCATACATTTTTTGAAGAGAGAGAAAGCAAGAGTAATTAACCACTGGAACAATTTACCAAGGGTTGTGGCGGATTCTCTCTCACTGACAATTTTTAAATCAAGTTTGGATGTTTTTCTAAAAGATCTGTTCTGGAATTATTTTGAGTCAGTTCCATGGCCTGTATTACAGAGAAGGTCTGGCTAGATGATCACAGTGGTCCCTTTTAGCCTTGGAATATATGAAACTACACAACATCTGTCACATGTTCCCTCATCTTCTCCCCAGGGGGAAAAGTGCGTAATGGAGTGTCTTGTTTTGGAACTTCTAAAACAATTATACACACGCACACATTGATATATGTTTATGTTGGAGAAATCAAGATCAAAGAAATGCGCCTTGCACTTTGAACAGAAGGTGGTGAGGTTTGTGATAGTCCTTTAGTTCCTAAGGGCGTTCATTCCATAGTTTCAGACTAGCCCTCAATAAAGTCCTGCCTCCTGCACAGATGAGCTTTACCTTTATTGTAGAGATTTCTATTGGGACAGAGAAGCAAAGTTGTCAACCACAGCTTCCATCCAAGAGCTTTTATCCATCTTTAGCTATCCTGGGAGGGCCTGTCATGTTAAACCATGCCTTCCTCCTGCCCCCCTATCCCCCTGACAAGATAACATTTATAGACAAGGCCCATATTTTCTTGTGTTCACCAGTCTCTGGTGGGTGAGCTATGGGATGGCATCTTTATCAATCCATTTTATACAACTGAATTATTAGGATCCTCCCTCTTCATGTTAAACTGTCTTTCTACCTACTTAGAAAACTTAGAGGAGCCAACATATTGTTGGTGCAGGGAGGGAAAAGATACAGTTTCCCACACTGTTAACTCCCTTCATAATCTCTTGTCTAATTCCATTCAGACACACCTGTACTTGATATATTGCTTTTTCATCCTCCGTAAGCCATTAGCAGGAGGGTAGAAATGTATTTTGACATGTACTTAAAAAGGCCTCTCTCTCTCTCCCCTTCCTCTTTAGAAGCATTTTTGACACAAAATTTTCCAAATTGGTACGGTTCAAAGAGGGGGGGTTTATAAAAGAATGAAATCAATTACTTATCTCCATTGAAAATTATTTTCAAAGCAAGCACTTTTCACTTTAGCCTGATTAAATACCAAGGAATTAACACCTCCTATGCATAACAAAAGGGTCACACATTCACCAGCAACTGAGAAAATCACCTAGCAATAGCAAAACATAAGCGTATGGAAGAGGATTGTGCCCAAACAATGGGAGGATTATGAGAAAAGAAACTTCCAAATCTAGCAAAGGGAAACTGCATTCTATCCATGGTGCAATCTCTGGATGTATTACAGCACCATATGTCTAGCTGTCTCTACTAATACTGCAGCAGGGTAACTATTCCTGTCCCCATCTCTATTAAGAGAAGTACTCTCCTCCTTCTCCATCATCTCCATATCATATTTGTGAAATGTGGGAGAAGGGAAAGGACAGAGGTCCCCCATCTCTTTTGGCTTGCTGAACTTCAATGGAGTAGTCAACCAGGGAGATAATTAAAGACTGATCCCTCCTCCCCCTCCACACCTTTAAAAAAGGCTTCTCTCGCCAGTTGTCAATCAAGAAGAGTCTGGATTCATTAGTATTCCAGACACACTGCCAAGATTCACTTTTCCTGATTATTTGAGGAGGAGATGGGCTGAAGGCATTTTATTGAGATGTATACTGTAGAGTGGATTTTATTTATAAGTTGGTATTTATTAGATCCAGATGAGTTGTTCATAGGGTGACATTATCAAATGCAAGTGATGTAAAATCACCCTGTTTATAAAGTGGATGTGCATTGTGCCAGGTTTTACCAATCAAATTACTAACTGTGTTAGCGAGACAAGGTAATATCTTTTATTGGACGAACTTCTGTAAGAGAGAGGGACAAGCTTTTGCGCCACACAGAGCTCTTCTTCAGGTCCAGGGAAGGTATGCCGAGCTTCACAACTAAATGCAAGATGGAACAGATTGTTTAGCATAAGTAGCTAGAATCTGTGCTAAGGGAACATTCATGGTAGAGTGTGTCAGTATCATTACAGCACTAATGGGAACACTCAGCTTTGCTCCATTATCTTCAGTTTGATGGCCACTGGTTCTAGGTGGCATTGCCTGGAAAGATTCCATGTGGAAGAAAATACATGATAAACCTGATTCCCATGATACCTCAAGACACTGTTTAATAGTATTGAAATAATGGTGCTTAAACAGCAATAATGTTATTTTAATTTGTAATGGAACCCAGAAGTCAGTCAGTAGCACACATTTGCTTGTTCAAAAATGAAACGTTTCTCTCTGCTCTAATGAATTTAAATAAGATGCTTCACTCTCTAACAGCTAGTTCAGGAAGTGTCAGGGATTGGGCGGCTAAGATAAAGGACTGGTGTGCACTGACAATGATAAAATAGGGAGAATCCACCACAAAAGATAACAACATTAGTACACAGTCAGATTACACAAATGTTGGCATAGGAGATGCTTCAGGGAGGTGAGCGAGGACTCTTTCTGAAGTCAGTTAGGAGAATAAGTACCCAAGGCCAACTACTTGCTGTCAAAATAGCAAAAACAGAGAAAAAAGTATTTTAGCACACCAGCTATTTTAAACCCACTGAAAAAAACCAGTTTCTTATAGCTGTAAGTATGCATAGCTCCATTAGCTAGTCGTATCACTGGCCATCACCACACACTGTGTGGTGTAAAGTTTACTGCAGTGTTTCCTCACGTAACTGTTTGGCTGACACAATGTTCATGATCACCTGATGTAAGTTCCAGTGCAAATGTTTTCGATATTGCTGTTGCACCAGCATCGGAGGGCAAAATATTTTGAGTTTTTCTACTTTGCTTTAATATCTTTCTGGAATGCACCAACATGAAATGCTCCATACACATCCAGCATTGAAAGAAATGGTTTCTTCTAAAACAAAGACACATCTGTCACTGCTATACACTATATGGGTTTCCACAGTCTGCAGAGCGCAAAAAAGCACTTTCTGAAAGCAGTTTAAGTTGAGGGAGGCAGTAAAAGAACAGCATGAAGCACTCTATACAATGTCAACAGTAATTAACAGAGCGTTTTAAAGTCTGCCAATGCTTCCCACCAGACGGCACTGTCAGGTGCTGGTTATGAACTTTCTGACTTTACATTCCCAAGCCCCTGACTTCTAGTGCCATATGCATACGATTTTAACTCATGGGCTATAAATAATTCTCTTAAATTATGGACTTTAAGAAAAATTTTCCCTCAGTGTCATTTGCTATCAACAGAAAAATGGAAGCGGGAGAGAAAAGAAGCACAGGAGGTGAAGTGAAGCATAGATGCAGGAAGTCTGGGTTCTGCTACAGACTTGCTGGGTTACAACAGGCAAATCCCACATATCTTGATTTTCGGGGGTGGTGAGCATCCGCTGTTCCCATTGACTTCAGCAGAGTGGTTGGTGCTTAGCATCCCTGAAAAAACACCACATTAAGCTCTGTGCCTCAGCTTCCCCATGGGTGAAATGGCAATAGCTTGCCTCCTTATCCCACTGGGGTATTCTGAAACTTTATGCATGCTTGCAAAGCTATTTGAAACCCTATTATGGAAGAGACTGTAGGAGTGCCCCCGGGATTAGCTGATGACATTTTCCCTTCCTCTTCTGTCCACAAAACCCAGGGGTGAATTCAGCCCACTACATATGACGCTGCACTGCTAGGGATCTTCATTCTAAGGATCTCAGACAGCTTTATAAGCATTAATGAATTAGGTCTACCAATATTCCTGTGAAGCAGGAAAATATTGTTCTCTCCTTTTCACAGGTGGCAAAACTGTAGCCTTTTCTACAGCAGAGAAATCTCCACTGATTGGTCCCTCTCAACTGATTGAAAAGCACCTTGTGCCAAAGTACTTCAAATGGTTCTTAGGAGACAACAACTGGAGCAACTTATCATTGAAATGTGTAGGGTTAAGCCTGGAGTCTCAGAGTGTCAGTGGCTTGCATGCAAATGCAGAAGCAGCGCACTGGCAATCAGTGCACTGCCAACGCTGATAGCTCCTTCTGCCAGTGAATTTCCTTCATTCACTAGCTAAGAGATCCCTCTCTGCTGCCCACATCCCCAACAACATTCCCCCTCAGCCCACAAATCCCCCACATTCTCCCACTAGCTATGCCCCCACCTACATTATCCCACCTTAGAAATTCCTTCTTCAACTCTGCAAGCCCTTGGCTAGTGATCAAGGAGGGACACTACCCATCTGAACTGGTGTAAGGTGACTGGCCCTATGGCAGATGCAAAGGCAAACCTTACATGAGCTGGGGTTTTTAGTGCATATGCCATCAGTCATTTGTACTTAATCTATGCAAAATAACTGCTAGAAGCACAAATGACTGAGTGTTGTTGTATAGACAAGGCTGGAGGCATAAAGCAGTTAAATGACTAGCCCAGTATGCCAATGGCAGAGGTCAGAATAGAACTCTGGAGTCCTATCTCTAGACCACATTGTGGTCACCTTTTAACAGCAGAGAGTAAAACCCCTCTGTGAAGATATATGTCATCACGGAAATTACTCTTGAGTCACAGGCTGCCCATTATCACATCACAGCACGATCAAACAAAAAGAAAACGATGAGCACTAAGAGAAAAAGAATGGTTACTTTGTGTCATTTACTTCTATGGTCTGCTAGACAAAGCCACAAAGGGCAAACATTTTTTTCAGGCAGATGCCCTTTACCCAGACATCAAAAGCTGCTTATGGGTGTCTGTCACAGATATCTTCCTATCAAAAGCTTTGCATTTGTTAGATGTTTGTCTGGATTTTCCATTATAAAGTTCAAGATGATCAAACTGGGCCACACCAGAATAGCAGCAGAAGCAAGCCAAAGTAGCCAAAATCCAAAATGGTTTTAGTGAAACTAATCCAACAGGTTAATGTGACCCCTGACTAACACAAAGGAAAAGTAGAGTTTCTGCAGCATCAGCAAACATCACAAAGGAAGGAACCACAGATCACTTTGAGGCAGCTCAGCTCTGATACCACTGAACTGTAGGAAAACCAGGGTTAGGAGGTGTGTGCAGTCCCTAATGGATTTTACTGTTTTTAAAAGTTATGTTTCCCAAGAACAAGGCATGTAGGAGAACACCTTTTCATCTTTACTATTCATTCACAGCATCCTGTGAAGCTATTTTACCATGTATACAAAATGTTCAAATGTGTTTCAACATAAACATATTTTAGAAGGAGCCAAAGGAGCAAGGACAATAATGAAAAACGCCTGGAAGTTAATACACTTAGCATCCTGTTACATACCCGCACTCCTAGAGCAATGTCCATAATGTGGTCACATATTTTTTTCTCTCTGTGCACCACATTTGGGACCCAACGCCCAAAGTACCCTGACTGGTCTCCTCATTGCCTGAGACATTTTCCTTTCTAGGGCCACAAGCAAATTCCATGGCCGGGGACTAGGAAAGTGATTCCAGTATCTATCAAGGCCACAGTCCATGGTAAGGAGAGAGATACCTGCACTGAGAGTTAACCTCTACAGAAAGTTAGCCTATCTGATTCTCTTACTCATAGAGAGAGGGAAGCCAAAGATTATGTTGTAGGAGTAGGTCAGCTTTCCAGAGATCTCCAGCACTAACATTTGGGAGCATCCAAGTCCCCCAGGAATGATATCACCATCTCTTCTATTTGATCTGGCACGGAACATCCCATAGGAGCTTGGGGCCTTGTGATTTCAGTAAGTCCAAATATTTCCCTTTAGTCACATTCTATCATGAGACAGGGAGATTTAACATAACCCTATACTCAACAATGGAAACAGATGATAGGTGGAACTGGTATATCCTTCCTGGATTCTGAATGGGCATCCTCGTCCTTTATGGTTCCTCCTTAGTGTCCTAAAGTGTCTTCATTCTTCATTGTAGTGGCTCTTCCATCTGTCCAAACAGGGTCTCGTCATGATGGGTTTCTCGTGTGACTGAGTCTCCAGATTCTCATCCAGTAATTGCATGGCCTTTACCAGTTTATTCTGCTGGTGTTGGCATACCCAAGTCTGCACCCTCCCAGACAGACTTTCCAAGTATTGTTCCAACATCAGTATGTCCATTAGTTCCTCTACTGTCTCAGTCTTGAGTTTGAGCCTATTAATTGCCCAGTCTATCAGGTACCAACAAAGGAGTGTAGTACATACCCAAAGACCTTTCAAAACCTCCACCAGTACTACTTCTCACACCATTAATCAGTCCAAACTAACAATATCCTCACTTAGGTCCCAATTCAGGGCTGTCAAATGGGTAACTCAGGATACCACGTCTCACTGAGCTGCAGTAGCTGCCTGCATGAAAACAATCAAGTAAAACTATGGTTCATTTTTCAGTTCTATGTGGATAGGAAACAGCCACATAGAGAGTTTGCTAGAAAATTTCTGAGTCTCTAAAAACTGTTGCTCCTCCTTTTTCATATATTGCAATAAGCCTAGTCAGCAACAGTCTCGGTTTGATGCTGCTGTTGTGTCTGCTATCCCATTCTAATTTCAGGACCAACTCAGTTTTACCCACTTTGTGCAGAAAGTGTTCAGTCCCACCTCAACATCATCTGTAAGCAGGTGGAGTTCTACTTGCTGTTAACACAGTATGCATACAGGCTAGCTTTCAGATTTACCCCTTCCAGTGTTTGTCTTTGTTGCTAGTTTTAAAACACAGCAAACCCCCTCTCCTGACAAAACTTCTCCTGAATCTGACTGTCCTATTTCCTTTCAGGCCCTTCTATTCATGCCCCTACATCCCTCTGTCTCTGCCTCAAGAGAACTCACACACTTTCACATTCTTGGGTTTGAGCTAATAGGACCAATTTAATCTGATATCAGGTTGAATCAGAAAAGAGCTCTGTATCTCTATGCAGTGCCCTAAAATCTAACTCCCTACAGGTAGTTACACTAATATTTAATTATAACTCCGAAGAGATGTTTTCCACAGTGAGGAAGTCACTGTTATACAGGTTTTACAATTTAACATTGAACATTTAGTACAATGTATAGCCCAAACCACTCTTTGCCTCAAGACAGTGATGAATATTAAACACATGGTTTCTATCCTCCACTGTAATGATTCTGACCTGCACGTTACAGAAATAGGGAAACTCAGCACAAACTGTCCTTATTTTACCTGGGGTAAGCAAAAGAATTTTTAACCATCTTTTTCCCAGAGATTCCAAAAGGAAAGATCAAGAGAGCTGGAAAGAATGTGTGGCATGCTGGGAAAATTAGCTTATCCCATCATAAGATCATTAAACTCTGCCTGGATTTTTTCTGAAAGTTTTTTGTCAGTTTTGTTTTTTATCTTTTCCACATAATCTGATTGTTAGTTGGCATAGTTTCAGAAAGAACTTTCACATTTAAGAGTGTTACAGTTGTGACTGAAATAAGAGCTTGTTATGCTCAGAAAACCCCTTGGCAAAGTGCCTTTCTGATGATAGAAAATCCCGCTCATTACAGAAGTAACAGTAATGGGAAACTAGTGCAAAGGAGAAAAAGAAAAAAATACATAAACATTTCATGCTGGATGTTTTTTCCCTGTGGAACAATATGGCCTCTTGGACCTGTGATGTTACCCTGGTCTTTAAGTAATGTAGCTCTAGTCTACACTAAAGTGCTACAGCCACTGAGTATGTCTGGTGAAGACATTCTAAGCTGATGGGAGAGAGCTCACCCGTCGATTTAATTACTCCACCTCCGTGAGAGGCGGTAGCTATGTCACATCAATTTGTCTACACTGGAATTTAGGTTGGTATAACTTACATCATTCAGGGTGTGTGAATTATTCACCCCGAGTGACGTAAGTTATACTAAAGTAAGTGGTAGTGCATCCAAGCCCCTAATCTCCAAACAAATGAGCGTGAAAAGATTTGAAGAAAATATGTTTATAATTAATTATAGAGATTGGAAGAAACCCAACAATGAAAGCAATTCTTGTTTTGTAACCTGGAGAACAAGCTTTCTATAAAACACACACAAGGAAATAAATTACCACATAATGTAGCAAAGCAATGAAGTGAAACAGGATACACATCCTATACTTGAAAAAGTTTCAGCATTTCAGCTATTCTCAGCCAAGACACAAGCTATCTAATACAGATATATTTGGGATGTAATGTCACAGTAAATCTGTTAAGATTCATAGATTCCACGGCCAGAAGGGACCATTGTGATAATCTAGTCTGACCTCCAGAAAACTTCCCCAAAATAATTCCTAGACCACTGCCATTTGATTGTTATAACTGATAGTGTGTGCTTCCAAAACAGGCCTTCTTGTTTCCATAGCTATTACTGAATGGAAACATCTATCTCATTTGTATTATCTTTCTAGTCTCTTATAAGTCAGCAGTTGCATAATGTTACCATATCAAACCTAATCTTTTTTTAGAACTGGATACTTAAATTGCATAGGTACTTTTTAAAGTATGTTGGTTTTGCACTTTCACTTCTAGTTCTCTGACTTAGCCTTTAGATATGGGGGTAGGAGGCAGAGTGGAAGTGTGGTTTTATAGAAAACAAAGTAGGGGTGGTTTACATTCAGGTCCATTTCTTTTCTGAACCCTAAAAGTTAAAGCCTGGGCGATTTGGATAAATGGTTACCATTTTTGGCCCACGTCTATATAAAATATGAGGCAGAGGTTTATTTTAAGAAACTAAAACAAGGATGGTTTCAATATAGGTCTCCAAACAAAAGGTTTCAGAGGATTCAAATTCATAGTTCCAGTTTTTCCTCATTCTATTTCTGGCTAGTTTTTATCCTACCTATTCTGTGATTTTCTATTCTCAGACATTCTTTGCTTCCCTGTGTTTTCAATGGAGTTTAAAATTAAATTAGATTAGTTTTACTTCCTTGTTTGCAAACAAAGGTCCAAAGTCCCATACCCATGTGTAGGTCAACTCCCAGGCTTAGTCAATGAAGTTAGTCTACATCTGTGTATATGTACTACTTTACACTTATGTACCTGCAATCAGAATCAGGACCCCAGCTTCATTTCTCTTTGTGAAGACACAAATGGTCCTCGGTGGAATAAATTCTGAACTCAGACTGGTGTGTAGCTATTTGATTTTAATGGATTTCTTCTGGATTTATGACAGTGTAACTAAAAACAGAATTTGGCCCATAGTCTCTCTCTCGCTCTCTCTTTCTATATAAACAGTCTTCATGGTCAAAATATGGAACTTCGTCGAGAGGCAAGTTGGAATCTGCAAGCTGTCAGCAAAACTTCTTAAAATTACTGCAAACTTTGTTTCCATTGTGTATGTCCATACTGGCAAAATGCTTGTTTGTTTTTCCTCAGGCGGTAGTCATTTGTACAGTACAGTGCAGCCACTCAGCAGATATATGTTTGAGAAGGTCATTTTTTTTCAAGTAACTATGTACTGGAAACCTAAACAAACAAACAAATGAATTCAATATGTCAGTGGGCCCACTCTTCCATCCATGCCAAGTATGAATTCTATAGCACTTGTCATTTCAGTTAGAGGAAAGAGTCAAACTATGAGTATCTCAGTTGGAAGAAAGAGGATATTGCATTTTCTTCTTAATGGGGAAGACATGGAATGCTGCTGCCTTATAATGGCCGAACACATCCTTGAACTTCAAGTTATTCAAAGGCAAGATAGAAAACAGACACAACAAAAGCAACTCTGAATATTAGGTTCACTTATGCACTTCATACTCAGGCAAAATGCCTATTAATTACACTGGGAGTTTTGCATGAGTAGGGCATGCAGGATCAGGCCATTACTTTGTGCAAGATAGAAATTCATAACTATTTAGAGTGTGCTTCATTACTTTTCATAAAGTAGAGTATGATATATGCTGCGCTCGAACGCGATATTACAGGGTAAGAAAGTGTGTTTTTAATTTTGCAGGTTTGTAATGTAAAAAGTTACAAAACAAGTCACTTTTGTGAAGTACTTGTCTTTTACGCTTATTAGATTGCAATCCAGTGATGACTGAACATGATATTTAAACAGTGGTGATTTGCCAATGAGTTACATGATCAACAAGAACTGTTAATGTTTTTTTTATTCTAAACCTTCTCAAAATGTCAAATGTTCTTGTCAGCTGCGTGGAAGAGTCATAAAAGTAACTTTTGAAGATGCTGTTGATGAGTTATGCTGGGAAACAGTATATAGACATTAAAATCATATTCACAATATGTTCTAATCTCTCACTGATGCAAAAGGATTTTGCACTTAACTCACATTCCCATTAATGGCAGTGCAGTATAGCCTGAGTTTTTCCTTTCATAAAAGACACTGGACGCTCTTAGTTAACACCAAATCCTACCCACTTCTTGCATCTATTCAGGCCCTAAGAAAATAAAAATATAGGACACACCTACGCATCTCTCTCTACGACCCTGGTCCTGGTGATTCTGTCACAGTCCTCATAATAGCAGCATTTTTAAAATCTTCTCTGTGCAATTCCAGGGAGCTCCTTCCTATAGAAGTTCACTATATGGTCCCTTATGGGTTAATTCAGAGGAAGGATGGTACCATGGTTAAGGCATTGGTCTAGGACTCTAGAGATGTGGATTCAATTCTCTGGCCACTACAGAATTTCTGTGTGACCTTAGGTAAGTCACTTAGTGACTCTGTTCCCCATCTGCAAGATGAGGATAAGAGTGCTTCTCTGACTCACAGGGGTGTTGTGAGGATAGCCACATTAAAAAGTCAGAGGTTTTAGAAGTACCTAAGACATAGACTTACCTAAGACAGAGCAAGAGCCACCACCCAAGCAAACCCTGTTGTTTAATCCCTTCTGGTCCTGGTCCACTAGCAGTAGATACAGGGGGTAGGTAAAGTGTTGTTGGCCCAGAAAGATCCTTCCTGAAGCTCTATGATCCAGTACACCCAATCACAGGAGTTTGTCTTTGTCCAGCTTGTCTTTGTCCATCCCTCCATGAATGCAAGTCAACACCACACCGTTCCGTTTTGTTACAAGCACGTTCTTTCCATTTCTGGCCACAATGTTTTGTCATGGGATTGGCCCAGCATGTTTTCGAGTTGCCCAGCGGTCGCTTGTGGTCTCTGGGATACAGTGACCAATAGAGGTTGTCCAGCTAGTGTCTTGCCTGTGTACTACGTGACCCACCCATCTCTGCTTTGCATCATATATTGCCTGCACCACATCGGTCACCTCTGTACGCCTTCTGATCTTCTCATTCGATATATGATCACAGGAGTTTAGGCCCATAAACCTCCCATGCTTACTGTACACATGTAAACATAACACTAGAAACTCCATTTTTCACTCAATCTTTCCTCAAGCTGCTATTTAAATTGATGGGTGCTTGTTAATGGGAGTAAAACTGGAATTAGAACTCAGAGCTAGATCATACCTCTATATAAAAATGGGCAGGAAACACCACAAGGCTCTTCACAGAGTTTCTTCTCCATTCTTCCTTTGATACAGTGGGCTTTCTGTCCCACATCCTGTGGAAGAATGTAGTGATCCACCCCACAAACAATACAGACCTCAGGCATCCACAAGGAAACACAGGGCCATCCTTGTGAAAGCCCTGTGGCTCCTCAGCAGAACTGTACTCCATGCTGGACTCACTTTTCCAGGAACTCCGGGGTCATAGGTGCTCCCATGTGCAGAGGGGCTCAAGGGAAAGTCAGTGCACCTGCTGACTGTATTTACTTTCCTTCCTGACTTCCACTGGGTGTGGGACAGAAGGTTGAGGAAAGACATGGAAAATGCACATGCTTCTCGTTGGTCTGCACATTCTGTCTTTAGTCTTTTTACTCCTCCCCTCCACCCATATGGGCCCCTGGACCCACTAGGGACCAAGAGAAAAGAAAAAGCTGCCATAATGGCAGCTGTCCCTATTTCTGTGCAGAGCAAGAGAGGTCCATGTGAAGATCCAAAAAGCATGAACAGGCCCTGTGTAAGTTATTTAGGATACAGCTTCTAATGAAACAATCACAGAATATCAGAGTTGGAAGGGACCTCAGGAGGTCATCTTGTCCAACCTGCTGCTCAAAGCAGGACCAATCCCTAGACAGATTTTTACCCCAGATCCCTAAGTGGCTCCCTCAAGGATTGAGCTCACAATCCTGGGTTTAGCAGGCCAAGGGTCAAACCACTGAATTAATCCTGCCCCTGCCTGAAATATGTATTTTCTCTTAGAAAGAAACAAAGTTTTGCCCTGAACAACACTGCAGTACACATCGAAATATAGACTTCATAATTCAAAATAAACTCAGATCAAAACTCAAGATCCAAACACTCCTAAATTCTGGGAAGGGATGTGAAAAACCAGATCCAGAGCCAGTCTTGAAATCTGCAAATGCATCTTCCCTATCATGGTGTTAGGCTGAATCAGGACCTTGGCTTAAAACCCCCCAGGAACTTTAAAATATTAACAATCCAGATCTGGAACTGAACTTTGATGCTTAGATGTATCTCTAATCAGAACAGATTAGGTCCGATTCTGTAGCATGCCTCCAGGAGGACCTTGCTCCTTTGAGCTGCTCTAAGAGCTTCAACAGCTGCGTTGTATTTCATAGAGCGGCTTTCACCCCTGAACCACCTTGCCATGTGTCCTATCCCACGACTTGTGAGGGGGGTAGCGCAGAGCAACTTATGGTGACCTTGGTGGGGGAATTCTCCTCTCTCACTACCTGCACTTCTTTTATGAGGGGCTGGAGTGGGGAACAGAATCTGTCACAGTACATATGCAGAACTATGTACTGCAAATGCAAATGCTCTAGATACAAACGTTTGATGATGTAAGGAGGAAAGATAACACTGTGTGACCACACCGAATTTTAATTTCTAAATCCTACTGATTTCATTTTTTCCAGGCATCATCATTTTTATTTTATTTTATTTTATTTTATTTATTTATTTTCTGGTGTAACACTACTAACTTCAGTGGATTTACTTCTGATTTATACAAGTATGAACAGAGCAGGAAAAAAAACCTATCTTTGCAACATGATTGTCCTGTGTCAGCCTTCCCGCTCACACAGGCTCCACTCTCCTGTGACCAGTGACATCAAACCATTTGGTTGAGCCCATTTACAAAAGTGAAATATGCTGTGCTGGTGGTGTGCATTAGGCTGCTGAAAGCTACAGTCAGAAGACAAGAACCTAATACTGAAGTCTTATGAGATAACACCCCCACTGATGTCATGGTCCAAGCATTACAGCTACAGTCTTAGGCCAGAAGAGCAAGATAAGGCTTCCACCAGAGCCTATTAAAATATCTTTCTTAACTAATGAGCAAGGTTTTTCCCTCAAAGAGTTTCCCAAAGATCCCTGTGTTAAATACTGGATCTTTTGAGACATGTGGCAATGTGGTTGTCTGCCAGAGATCTGAATTTGACAGTTTCATCACACATCACAAGATCCATCCTTATAAAGAAACACATTTGAGCAAAAAATGTCTGCATGCCTCTATGCACTACCAGCAGAACTATTACTTAAGGCTCCCCTTTCACAAACAAAGATCTGGTTGTGGGAGTGGTTTGTATATCTACACCTTAGACATATATGGGGCTAAATTCATCCTTCAGTTATACCACCAGCAATCCAGAGTAACTCCATGGACACATCGATTTGGCCACAGTTTGGCCAAGAGGATATGTGCCAGAGTGTTCACAAAGATGAGCTTTATACATAACTGCACTTCAAGGATATTCTGCAAACAAGCATAAAAATCTGGCTGCAGTGTGAGATCTGATGTCTATTTTTTAGTATATGTAATTTTTTTCTACATCTTTTCATGTGATCTGTAGCAAATATTACTGCGGGTATTGTTTCTATTAAGTAAGTCTTTCAAAATTTGATTACTTTCAAGTAGCTAACAACTCCTTTGAAATCAGTTAGCAACACTGGTAGCTGCTCCAGAGCAAGGAATCCATGTCCAAACTATTTACTGTTATTTAATCTAAACATAAAGACAGTTACACAAATATAGCAAATATTTTTATAAACATTGGAAGAACCAGTAAGCCACCAATATTTTCTGTGTTTCAAGGTCATTATGTATATTTGATGACTTCTGCTTTTGTAAACATGATGTGCATTATTTGGTTTAAAACCAAATGTGCCATCAGCTAGTTATGATACTTTATAGAATTGCAAATTCATTTACAGACATAAATAAATACAGCAAATGGATTGACAGACATACAAGGATATGCAGCATCTAGGTTAACCCACATCCAAGAGTACACAGTGTGTGGATTAAGCATAAGTGAAACAGTTAGAGCTGCCACATCCAGGTTAATGAGATGCTTTTAGGTTCCCAGTCCATCATCACTGCTTCTGGCTTCTTGTGTAAATGGGGCAATGGAGCCAGTTAGTGAGGATGCTTAGCAGCATACTGTACAGCAGATCATGGTCACCATGCACATTTTCCCCTCCTGTCAGCCACACCTCACTAATGCTATCCAGACCATAATAATTTTTGGCAGTTTGGATCTTCAACTAATTAACCAGAGGGATTGAAATAATCCTTTAAAGCATCAAAACAAAGCAGCATCTCTCTACCATCATAATAGGGTCCACAAATTTCATGAACGACCAAGCCACTAACCCACAAAAAGAAAACCCAACAACAGGACATGTTAGCTGACTTGAGCAGAGTTATTTCCTTTGACTGAGGACAGGCCAGAAGCAAGAAGCTTCTCCCAATGATGAAGAATAATAATACTTACTTAGCATTCATACCTTTATCTTCAGATACTTTAATTAATCCTCACACACACTGTGGCAGAGAGAATAAGTAACTTGGCCAAAGCTGCAGAAGACGTTAATGTCAAAACTGGGATTAAAATTCAGGAATGTCTAGCTCCCAATTCCATGCTGAGACTACACCTCTCTGTTTATAATGATAACAACTGCCTGTCACATGCCAATCACGTTTGGTGCTTTTAAAGGACTCAGTGCTGCTCCCACTGAAGTCAATGCCCCAAATCTGTTGACTCCAGCAGGAGCACAATGGGGCCTAGATGTCCTGAGAGGGACTCAGTTTTCCCTGAAGAAACCCAGTGAGAACATGGTTGCTATTCAAAGCCATAATTACCACCTGCAATTTAAGTAACTGATTTGACTTATCAGGGAAATGTGCACATGAGAGGAAGGATGGCTCTGCATTTAGGCACTGGAAGGCATGGATTCAGTTCCTTGTTTTGCCACAATCATTCTGCATAACTTTGGGCAAGACATATCATTGCTCTGCACTTCAGCTCCATGTTCATAATACCTCCCATATCTCACCCTTTGGTAGCCTGAGAAACAGGGATGGTCTCTCTGTGTATGCACAGTGTTTAGCACAATGGGCTTCCAGTCTCAACTGGGGCTTGTATACACTGCAGTAATACAAACAAAATAATAATGTGGCAGCCAGCATAAAACTGATGTCTGGAAGAGGCCATCTTGTAACCTACAATTATCTGGTTTGTTAATATTTAAAGTCCAAGCACCTAGCAGTTAATAATGTGGTCAATTGAGTCATAAAGTAAACTAAAATAAATATTACTGTTTAATAGTATTTTTAATGTAAACGCAAACTTTAAAAAATAAGACATGAAGATAATTATCAATTTCAGCTGTTGCTTGACTGACTAGTTCCTGGAGATTTTGTCATGCAGGGCCTAGTTTTCAAAAGACAGCACAGTGCAAATGCAGAAATCCACAGCTGTACATAATGGGCAGTTGTGCATTACAACTGCGGATGTGCGTGTTTAACTTAACATATATGTGCTATTACCCAGTTTCTATGTGAAAAGTCTGGGATTGTTTATCTATTTTACCATACATAAACTAAAAGATAGAAAGGTTAGTGGCCTAGTTTGCAAAGGGGCTGATCACAGGCAGCTCTCATTTACTTTATCTGGGTATGAAAAACAAGCCCTAAGTGACTTGCCCAAGCTCATATGGTGAGTCACTGTCAGTGCAAGGAAGGCAACCCAGAAGTTCTCCCAGTTCCTGGGTCCAAACACTAAATACACTCACCTGTACAACAGGCTGACCCCTCCCTTATTCTATCTTTATGTAATTTACTCATAAAGTTAAAAAAAATAGGCCATACAAACAGCTCCATCATCTTTAATGAATAGCAAATAATGCCAAGTAGGGCAAGTAAACATGTGTGAAGCACCACTTGTACACCCAGTAACTTGCATGTGTGTCACAGATGGTTTTATTGAAGAGCCAAAAGAAGAGTTAGAGTAAAAAAAAACACAAGTTACAATCCAGATGAAAAGAGGCAAAAAGAATTTTGTGGTATAAGAAATTAAAAGAAAAATACAAAGCCATTCCCTCTCCTTGATAACATATAGACTAATTTCTACATAAATAGAAATAACAGCTCTTTGAAATGGCAATGATTTGCTTGGAAAACATTCATTAAAAACGTCCTGCAATTATTGACTGTATCATTATTTCTTGGCAACATCTGAGTCTTGATGCATCTTGTGTTTTCCATGAAAAGCAAAGTATTGTTTCAGGGCAGAGGAGGAGCCAAGGACACTATATTTGAAATATGTGCTTGGTGACATGAAACTGATTGCCCAAAGGAATCAGGATAAATATATTTGTGTTATTGTACACGTGAGTAGCTTGAATCATGTACTGCTCTCCCTCTTGGTTTGGATTATGCAGCTTGCCTGGGCAGTCATCCAAAAGATTCACATTAAATTCTAGCTATATTCAGCACAAAAGTCATCTAGCATCAGAGGATCAAAGTTACATCAACCAACAAGCACTAAGGAATTGATAAGCCGCTAAAATTAGGTCATCTCCTAGCAGCTGCTTTTGATGGATGAAGTGGAATTTAGCCTCAGGTTTTCTATTTAAAGATCTGTTACAGCATCTTTTCCTGCAGCTACAATGAGAACACAACAAAGTATAAAGCTTCTGATTAAATGTTTAATCATTTCTATTTACTCTTCTGATTGTGCCTGCCATGCCACAGATTTACAGCACGCTGTATTTACAGTTTTGCTAAACATTTGAAACCCACACTGCAATATTTAGAAAGCTTTAAATTCCTAACAGCAAAGGCTAACAGAGGATATTTTTCTTCTAGTTGGAGTAAATTTTGCAAACGTTTACTTATTTTAAAGGAGTATATTGTCAAATAATGGTCTTAAAATGAACCTATCTTTGATTGTCTAAATATTGTGTTCCATTACAAAAATATTTATCATTTCATCATTAGGAAATTTTTCAAATACTAATTTACTAGGACCTACAGGAAGTTTTTTTGGGATTTTATGCTCCTCCTTTGTGATCCTTTCAGAAGTTTTAGCTAAGGAAATCTTATTGTGAAAACTGGTTACTTTATCAGTGATGGTGACTCTCAGACAAAATAGATTCATGCTGACTTCTGCTCCATTAGAAAAAAGGAGGAGGAAATCTGAATGGCTAATAGGGACTGGTTATAGGATCTAGTGCTAGCCATTCTCTAAAGCAGTGATTCTCAAACTTTTGTACTGGTGACCCCTTTCACACAACAAGCCTCTGAGTGTGACCCCCTCATCCCCCTTATAAATTAAAAACACTTTTTAAAATATTTAACACTATTATAAAATCTGGAGGTGAAGCAGGCTTTGGGGTGGAGGTTCATGACCCCCCAGGTAATAACCTTGTGACCCCTGACAGGTCATGACCCCCAGTTTGAGAACCTCTGCTGTAGAGCACAGGTTCAAAGAGCAGCCTAAATTGTTGGTGGATGAAAATTGTTAATGTGATAACATCGTGTCCTACATGAGTTAGTGGTTTCAATCTAGTACCAAAGCCTCACTGTAACCTCAACCTGCAATTAGCACTATCATTAGTGTCTTAGCAGAGAGATCAGGGATGAAATGACCATGAAAACTGAAAAAGTCACTTATCAGTAAGAAAAGAAAGGCATGATTACTTGACCTACCAAGACTTCCTTTTCTACATGAAAATAATTGGACTGTCATGCTCATGTCTTCTCTGACTAGCAGTCTGTCTTATTTCTCTCTTTGAGGGGTTAGCAGGGAACGTTCTGCTCTTCTAAGAGAAAACAAATGCCATTGCAAGACCACTTGACAAATATTTCATTAGATTGTGTGCTTCTCTACCTGTCAGTTTAAAAATCTGAACCAGATAATCACCATTTCCTGGTTATGATTGTGAGTTTATATGACCCCATTAGTTAGGCAATTTGTATTACAGAATATCATCCGATTATAAAAATCAAGTCATGAAGGAACAAAGGTGCCTAGGAAACTGTTTGGTTTATGGCAGTGTGCTTTGTGGAATCAATATTATTTGCTGGTCTTTGAGGAAAGAGCTACAGTAATATAAACTAAAAAAAAAAAATACGTGAAAAGTTACAGAAGTCAAGCGCTCAAGAGTTAGGACATGCCAGAACTAAGGTTGCCTGTGCAACTTTAATCCACCTCCCTTGTGCATACTCATTATGACACTGGTTTTAAGGCTACATGAACACACTATTTTATTTTTTTTTTGTAGAATCTCCTGCCTCATTCAGTGAGAGGGAAGCTATTAAATATTTATTTTTACCCTCATCATTCAATGTGTGTCCCCAGGCCTTATTTACTGTACACCATTCAAAGCCTGTACTGAATGCAGAATTCTTAGTAATTATTATTATTTGGCTTTTCTCTGGTTCTTTCATCATAGCATCTTGTTCTTTACAAACATTAATGAATTTATTTTCACAACACGCCGGCAAAGTATCTCATTTTTAACACACGGGGAACTGAGGCACAGAGCAATTAAGGCCAGAGTTGTCAAAAACGTAAACTAATTTTGAGTGCTTAATTTGAGACTCCTGTGTCCTGATTTTACAGAAAGCTTCATGTTTTATAGCACTTTATATGTGCAGAGCGGAGCTCCCATTGAACTCACTTACCACTCTGAGGGCTCAGCACTTCTGCAAATCAGACAGACCCCAGGGTCTCAAATAGGATACCCATAGACTGAGGAATGTTACAATGGTCACATATAAAAACTTGGGTTGATGTAACTTGCCCAGCATCACACAGAAACTCTGTGGCAGTGTCAGGGATAGAATCCAATTCTCTGGGATGGCATTCAGCTGCCTTAACCATGAGACCTTCCTTTCTCTTCTTGCAATCCCCTGCTTCATTCACAACACACCTTCCAACTTCTGCAACAAATGAGCCAGTGGTCCTACAGACAACAGTCTCCTTCACTACAAACCCTGATTCATACCCAGATCAGGTCACTCTTGTGCACTGAAAGAGGCAGGGGTCCTGTGGGAAAACTAATGTGATCATGTAATTAAAGACTGTATCATAAGGCATACACACAAGGGAATCTAATTAAGGGTACACAAGCAACTTCAAGTCTGGCATTTCCTAACTTTTAAATGCTTGCTGTTGCAACATTCATGTTCTTAGAACATATTTATTTTTTATGAACATTCCTATGCTTAAAATAAATATATGTAAAAAAAATTATATCATGTGGAACCATAGTGACACCCTGCATGGGTCATCATCAGGGTTGGGACTTTTAAATCCATAGCACAGTTTTCTACCACTCAAACTAACAGAGTAACTGGCAGTAGAAGGCTATTATCTTGTGTGTGGATCTACCACTATAGAGGGCTGGAGATGCAGACTTTGCTAGACAGCAAGGGACTGTCAAAACATGGGAACAAGGGGTTCAATATAAGGTTTTGTAGAGGAAGGTGCTCAGTGATTACAGACCATAGAATATCAAGGTTGGAAAGGACCTCAAGAGATCATCTAGTCCAAACCCCTGCTCAAAGCAGGACAATCTCCAAACAGATTTTTTTTTTTACCCCAGTTCCCTAAATGGCCTCCTCAGCTGGTAGCCATCCTGGTACCACAATCCTGGGGTTAGTAGGCCAATGCTCAAACCACAGAGCTATCCCTCCCCACTGTAGATTTGTCTTCCCCAGCCTCTCCTTCTACTCTAATCCACAGCCTCTCCCTTCTATCCCCTTTGTTTCCATCTCCTGTCTTCTGCCCTCTCTCCTTTTGCCCCTCTCCCCTACTTTCCCCCCTCCTCCTGTGCCCTACATCTGTTCCCTTCACCTCCAGTTTCTCAGCCTTTTAAACTTTGAATCAGGTGGCTTCCACCTTCTCTTCCAGTCGAGGAGAAACTGAAAGTACAGAAGAGCCCAGGGGTGAAAGTAACTTAAAGGACTTACCGGTACTCGAGAGTCCTGCGGAGGGGGAGGGGCCTCAACTGGAAGAGGCGTGGCCTCTATCAGAAGAGGTGGGGCCTTTAAATCCTGAGGATTTAAAGGGCTCAGGGATTTGGCTGAAGCTAGGAGACAAGCCCTTTAAATTAACCCCGGAGCTACCAGCTGCAGAGGCAGCTGGGAGCCCTGGAATTTGGGCAGGGGTGAAAGTAATTTACATTTCTTACCCATATGGTCCATTCGCAAGCAACACACCCACCTCTCCTACGTACTTCATGGATCCCTCCCATTGCATGACATAGACAGAGAGAATAAATCCAGTATTACTACTACCAGTACTGTCTGTAATAAAACTTTACTATTGGAATAAGCCTGAAAAAGTGAAAACTCACTGTCACATTTTTCTCTGTGTCTTCCCTCCTCCTCCTCCAGCCAGGCTGCCATTGCTAGGCTCTGTGCTTTCTCCCTGCCTGGCACTCAGCAGCTGCTGCAGAGGCTTCCCTCTAGCTTGCAGCAGGGAGACTGCTTCCTGCATAAGAACAGTTTAAACTCAGTTGTTCCCTGATGGTTCAGACCCCAGGGTTAAGAGAGGTTTCTGGAATCTTTGTTAATTTCACTCCCAGTTGTTGGGGCGGGCGGGGGGGGAAGCTGTGTGTGACCATGGCAGGGGCAGTTCTTTTCTGCCCCCTGGATGAGGGGATCTCCAATACTACTAATACACAATAGTAGGGGCCGGTTGCTGGGGTTGGGGCAGTCGGCGGCAGGCTGCAGCTGCATTGTTTGTGACACACACATTCATTTGTAAACATACATATTGTATGTATGTGTATGAATGTGTCACAAACAATGCAGTTGCAGCCTGCCACCAACCAGCAGTGACCCCAGAAACCGGCCCCTGTGGGTTGCTGCCTACAGAGAGCCAGCAGGTGCCACTGGGCTGGGTCTGCCAAGGAGTAAGTAACCAAGGCAAAAAACCACAGCCAGCCAGCCAGCGAGGGAGGGAGGGAGCCGGGGGAGGAGGAGAGGAAGGGAAAGTCAGGGGTGAATGAAGGACAACTGGAATAGCCTTCATGAAATATAAAAGATATTTAAATAAAGTTTTATCAATTTCAGCCTCTTCACTCTGCAGGCAGGACAAAACAAAAAGAGATCTGAGATTGCACCTGCTGTCCTAAGGACATTTCAGGTGTTTAAATCAATATAGAAAGAGGATGATTGGAATGAAAACTACTATTTCTTTCAAAGGAGGCACAATAATTTAGCTGAATATTTAGTTTTCGCCTCCAATCCTTTTGTGGTTTTGTCTATGGGGGCTATTTGCTTCCCCTCTAAATCTTTAGTTGCTTTAGCAAAATTGCTTTGCCCAAAATAAACCCTAATCCACCATGTTCTCCATGTTTTTTGTGTTTGTTTTTTAAACAGTAACATTTCAAAGAGGATCTGCAAGCAGTTTGGACATCACAACCATGATCCTCTGCTGGGGAGGGAATGGGATAGATTTGAACTTGGAAATGGTTCCTGATTTTGATTGTGTTTAGGAGATCCAGTCATCCCGGGGGCAGAAAAGAACTGCCCCTGCCATGGTCACACAGACCCAACAACAACTGGGAGTGAAATTAACAAGGCTGCCAGAAGCAGCTCCTAACTCTGGGCACAGAACTGCACAGGGAACAGCTGAGTTTAAACCGTTCTTTTGCAGGCAGGAATAGCAGGCATCTCAGCCAGTCTACTGCAAGCTAGAGCCCAGAGAAAAACCCCTGCTGGGGGGAATGGAGAGGAATTCAGTGCCTTGTCTGCAGCCTGACTGAAGAAGGGGGAGGGAGGAGATGAGAAACCAATGTGACAGTGAGTTTTCCCCTTCCACCTGATTTTATTAGCTCAGGATTTAAGCTGTGCAGCCAAATGCTTGTATTTGTTGTGTATATTAGTAGGAGATATCCCCTCATCCCCAGGGGCAGACAGGGACTGCCCCTACCATGGTCAAACACACTCTCCCCTCGACCCCCTTCCCCCAGCTACTGTGAGTGAAATTAACAAGGAGGCCAGAAACCTAGCCCTGGGGGCTGAACCATCAGGGAACAGCTGAGTTTAAACTATTCTTATGCAGGCAGCAAGTTTCTCTCTCCCTCCCTCAGTCAGTCTCCTTTTTTTTACCGATCCTCCATACCGGCCCGTACCAGCTTATTTTCACCTCTGGAAGAACCAGTCTCCCTGCTCTTAGTTCTGGTGCCTAGCACCACAACAGCCAGGAGCAGGAACTGCAGGGAAAGTCTGAAATACAAGTTCTCCCCTTTCGGGACCATTTCCTCCTTTCTTTCACCTGTCTTGCCTACAACTCCTCCTTTGAAAAGTGTGCAAGTGTATGGAGCCCCCCCCCCCCATCTGCTTCAACTCCCTTGCAGAGCTGACAGAAAGGAAAGGGTTAGGTTGGCACTGCCCAGTTTGAACCAAGCCCATAATATAGAGAAAATGTTGGCTGAATATGAGGGAGAAAAATCTCACTGTCAGGAAGTTATTGGATTTTGGACCAGACCTTCAAGTGAAAAGGCAAAAGCCCCCTTGCTTAAAAATCTTGAAACTAGACTGGACAAAACACTGATCCAGTATGGGTTCCCAGGGGCTGGGCTAGAGAGATCTAACAGATCTTTTCCAACTCAGATTTCTGGTTTCCAACTGATGCTTGTATAGGACAGTTGGCAATATTACAATGATCAGTTATGTCTGGCCATAGAGGTCAAAGAACAGAACATACACAGCTACCACTGTGATGCCTTCCACACCTCTTTGCAATGGTAATAGCAGAATATGTGAAGTATCTGACACCCCCTCTCCTTTGCCATAGATAGGCGTTATTCCATCATTTATCAAATGTACACAAATTCCTTTTCATATGCAAATATGCCATTTGGCTCAGAGCTCTAGCCAAACAGTTGTGCAGTGCTTTGTCATGAAGATAATATCTTTAATCACAGAGTCCTTTGTTTCCATTCTATTGAACAGGTGTTGCATAATGTCAAAGCTATTGTAACATCATATTCATTTGTTAATGGAGTGTAATGAATATGTTGTAAGGACATGAATGTGTCAGTCTCATGGTTAGGGTTAGTGGTTTCATGTGATGTGGTATGTGTAGGATAGTGATATAGACTCAGAGATGCAGGAGTACATTACAGCAAATTTAACTGATGTGGCCTGTTTTAGCTCTTCTCATTTTTGGAAAGAAGAGAATACATGAAAGACTTTACTGCAAGAGTACGTTGTTCAATGTGGTTAATTCTACACTGACTCCACTCCCATCCTCTTTACAGGTAGGTTGTGTGTGTGACACTTTTCAAAATAGCATCATCTACATGCAACAGATTTATGCCATATCAGAACAGACCACCTTATCTGGTATCTTGTTTCACACAATGGTCTATCATCAGATGTGGCAGAGAAAGTTGACTACCTCTCATCTTCAGCCTATAATTTTTTTAATGTGGGTATTTATGGGGAAATTTTAAAAAGCCTCGCATCTATAATTACACTAGCAAAGGCAAGCGTTGCAAGATCAATCTGTTCTTATGCTTCATGGCATAAGCTGCTCCCAGGCCAGGGGTAGTCACCTTCCTCTGAAAGATCTGATGATAGACTACTGTGTGAAACAGGATTCTGTAGTATGTGAACCATGTACTTTTTCTGATATGTCATGTATGCACCTATAGCTGTATGCAATATAACCAGCGCTGTTATCACAGTCCACTTCACCCCTTTCCCACACTCAACAATGCCAGCTTAAAGGTCCCTTTCATTTCCTTCTTTCTCCCCCCTATATTCATGTCTTCTCCTATGAAGCCACCCTCCAACTCGGTATATGGAATGACCTCCAAAAACCCAGAGCAGCAGACCCTACCCTCTCTCATCATTTAAATTCCATCTAAAGACCTTCTTCCACAAGATTCAGAGATAACAGAACTATGATAAATATTATTATCCATTATTTTATTTATTCTTCCAAATAATTCCAACAGGTTAGAGAGGCACTGGGAAAAGTCATGCAGGTTTGGTTTATATCATACTTTGCGCATCTACTATAGGTGCTGTATAACTAGAGTTTATAACAATATTGATATTATAGTCGTGCTTAAAGGCTCCAACTCAAATCAAGGTCTTACTGTGCACTGTGGAAACACACTCTTGAGATAGTCTCTGCCAGTAGCTAATAGTCCAAAACATGAAATGAGAAGTCATTTGCCCAGGATCACACAGCAGCTCATTGATGACAAAGCCAGCAGTAGAACTCAGGTCTCCTGGCTTCCAGTCCAGTCCAGTGCTCTCTCCTCTAGTCCATGTTACCTTCCCAGTTGTTTCTCTCCCTCTCTCTACCAAACTATTTATCAACCTTGAGAATTGGTCATCATCTAGTTCTCCAGCAGAATAAATGTAATGGTAAACTAAACATTTTTGTTTGTTGTTTAATTATTGATAATTAGCACCCTCAGAACGTGTGAATGAATGTTCTTAGGACCTAAAGCTTTAATGTAATTTAACTGCATAAGTCGTTACCTTTATCTGTGATAATGCCCCAGGTTTATTACCTGTAAAGCGCAACCTCAGGATAGATATTTAAAGTACGTGAGTTACATAAGTCGCATGAAAAAAATCTCACTACACAGTGTGCAACTAATGGCAGAATCAGGATAAGGCTGAAGAACAAATGAAATGCAACCCTTGCTTCAAAGGTAGGGATGCCCTGGATTGCTTAGTGAATACACGGCCCTGAGCAGACTGGGCTCTTGGCTATAGCACATGGAGGCTAATTAAAACCCAGTTTCTACCAAAGGTGTATCGACAAGCAGGATAGAGGTGGTTTTCAAACCTCTTCCTTCCTAAAGAAAGTGAAAAACACTAAACAGAGTCTGACAAACTGATAGTCTTGTTGAACTCATAGACAACCCAAGTTTTACATGCAATTTTGAGACACGTGAGGTATCTGTGGTCGATATTCATTTTCTATCAGATTGTCCAGCTCATCCAAACCATGAAATGTATTATTAACTCCAAGAGAAGTCACTCATAATTGGTGGGCAAAAATGCTTTGACAACAGCACATAGCAGGGGAATAATACCGATAGTATGTGGAAACACAAAACAAAAATATAAACAGATTGATAGTAATAGTGCAAATTCTATTCCCAATTATATGTGTGTAGATTACTTCAGTTAAATTATCCTGGATCTACACCAGTGTAACTGAGACCAAAATTTGCCTAGTAAGTATAATGTATCTTATCTTATCTTATAAACAGTCAATAATATGCTTACTGATATCCACCAACTATTAAATTTAAATAGTATAGCAGCTAGACAGATAGGATGCTTGGCTGATGCTGGTTTTCCAGAAACATTTTCCCCTACAGAAATAGGCTGCCCTCTATTAATTTAGAAACAATATTTTTCATTCATGGGATTAATCTATTAGGATTGCACTGCATCATTTAAGTGATTATGGGGGCAACACCCCATTGTATGAGGTAATAATCCAGGTTCAAAGCCAACCTGTCTTTCATCCTTAATTGGAAAGAAAAACCGGGAATATTATTGTAAAGAACAAGACCGCGCCCTTCTTTTTCAGCTGTTTCACTAGGATCCTTTTAACATTTGTTTTCAAATAAAATGATTAAGATTAAAGTCAGTCTAAGTAAATCTGCAGTGGACCAAGAAGCCACATAGCAGGAGAAGGCACAGAAAGCTCAGCCAGTGTAACTCTGGCTTTATGAAAGTTCACATATATGTCTGAAGGTTTGAGAATCTACATGTACCTAATGCAACTATGGAAGGTCCTTGGCCTCTTAAAGTGAGGAGACAGTAAAATGCTGTAAAGTGCTGAAATGATGTGACCCATACACACAGATGATAAATTATTTTAAGGAGTCTTAACATCAAGGAAGAATCTTACTGGCAACAAGTGACTGGATTGGTTGAGAGAGTCTAATTGCAGTGTAATTCAGGGCAGAGTCACTCTAGCCATTGCATGTAACCCTTAAAATAAGCAGAAATAGAGCCCGGATTCCAAAATTATTTTTTTTTAAAGTTCCATAACAGTCTCCATCAAGCCAGCTATTAACTGCTCCATAACACTCACTGATAACTCTTAAGGTTTTGCTACAATGATCTCATCCTCAATTCTCATTATATAATACACTAAGAGTTAGCTTATCATGCTGGAAAAACTGAGGCCCTAAATTCAAAGAGTATTTACAGCATAAAGATATTAGCTTCCATCATGTCCCCAAAGCTGTGTTTACTTGCTAAGAAATCTTGGAGCTTGCTCTTTTCTTCCATAATACCATGCAGGTTAAAATCAGACTTAATGTAATAACTAGCATGATGAGAATCTCCACATCTGTAAGGCAATATTACTCCTGAAATGCTCAGCAATGACACTTAGAGTAGAGTTACGTGCTGTGTTCACATGCAAGATAGACTTAGTAAGAGATAGGATTCCAGAAACAGGACCCAAAGCTGAACTGTTTGTTTGAAACATCTGTTGTTACCTGAGGCTGGTTTAACTACCATGTCATTCATGAGAAAGTGTTAAAATGACTCTAAAGAAGTTTCTTTAATGATATTTACCCATCAGGTTTTATTTATCCATCCTCAGTCAAACACTTCCCAAACTTGTAGCTAATGAGCTATTATTTAATTCAAATTACGCAGTGTTTCCACAAGAGCTTTCAGATTATAAATGGATTTTGTCCAGACAGCATACTTCCATGTGTCCCCAGATTATCAACTGACCTGTATTAATCCAGAATTTGTAAAGAGTTATTAGGCAAAACAGCAATAGAGTTACAAGAGTAGAAGCTACACATTACTGCGCCCAAGCAGAAGTGACAGCACTAAATCTGCATTACGAACATATTTCAAAAGGCTACACCTACTGTAAGTAAAGAACCCAGATGAAGTGTTAATTGAAAGTCAGAGAGGTAACAAGCTATGAAAATAAGATTAGAAGAATAGTTCCAAAGAAAAAGACAGGCTCAACAAATGACAGAGAAATTATTCATAAGACCAACCACTGTACTTGGAAAAACTCCATAAGCAACTGATTATATCTTAATATATTTATGCTAAATTCAGAACTGTGAAAAACAATTATTGAAGATGCTAAATCCACATACTGTAAAAGCTACATGGCGACAGACTGACCTTGCCTGAAATTCAGGATAAGTCCAGAGAGCTTCTACTATTTCCTTTTACTTGCTCTCTATGCTCCATTTTGACTAGTGGTAGTATGGTTAGTGTCAGGAGAAAGACTCACTGCAACTTGAGTTACCCTAAGCAGCCGTTGTTTGAGTGCTATTATGCAAGGCAGGCTTATCTAACTTATAGGTTTTCAATTTTATTTTTATTTAGTGCCCCTAGTGATAATGTGATAAAAGAATCTAAAAACCAACAAACGGATGAAGAACATTACATCATCTTCAACCAGGCATAGTTTAATGAGGACCATTGTGCCTGCCAGAGTGACCACAGTTGATGGCGTTGCACCAGGTATTGTGTTGTGAAGTTCCCAGATCTGGCTCGCTCCTGCGAATTCATGACTCTTTGGGGCGGCCCCGCAAGATAGGGTCACAGGGTATAACCTTTGCGCATGGATGCAGAGTTTGAGTGTGCACTATGCTGTGGCAATTTTGTCCATCCTGGTGACGTGACTGAAGAACATGTAACACCGCTTTTGAATATAATGAGCGATTGAAGGAGGCCAGATCTTTGTGAGATTGTGACATTTCGCACAAAGTCAAATCATTTTATGCTCAGGATTTGCTGCTGCCAGCAATTATGGAATGCCTCTAGCTGATCCAAGTCTGCCTATAAGAGAGTCCAGGATCCTGACCCAGATGGCAGTTCAGGCAGTTCACAAGTTTAATGGATCTTGAAGTTTATTTCAACGCAAAGATATTTTGTGTCTATAAGTGAGACAAACTTCATGGAGGAAGTGGCAAGACCTAGTCATTGAGTAATATCCAGTTTGCTGTGATTATTTGAACTCCACTTGCAGCCTAGGCTAGGAACTTATCAGTAGTCTCCATGGTACTTGACACCACCTGAACTGAGGGTTCTGGTGGCCCAGCTCCAAGGTTCCTCTTGGTCTTCTATGAGACATTCAATGCCATTGTGAGGGCAGCATCTTAAAGATCTCAGAGGGTAGGGCTAAAATTCTCTGACTTTCCTAAAAACAAGGCAGCAACATTGGCATAGTCTTGGTTGGTGAACACTTTTTAAACAACCTTGATTCTGACACATGGAGTGGCAAGTCCTAATGTCCGGTCAATAGCTTGACACAATGCATCCCTGACACACACCTGAGGTTGTGTAGAAAAGCATCAAAAGCCATGAAGCAAAATGCACTCCTTCACCAGTATTGGTGTGAAGATCATGCACCAGATTTAGCAGGACATCTGGAATACCACCTCCTTCCAGACTCGAAAGGCTCTTTGATGTTGACGTATGCCACATGAAGCAAGCCATTAAATTCTTGGTGCAGCTCACCAAGAGGCTGGAGGATAAGGACAGCTTTCATAGTTGACTACCCAACAGTGAAACCTGATTGCTATGGATGACAATATTTTTTAAAGAGCAGCTGCATCCTACCAAGCAGAACACAAGCAAAGACATTTTCAGGGTCTGATGCAATGAGATCAGTCTGTAGTTGCCATACTGCAAGATTCTTTGCCCTTGTGCAGAGATACTATGATGCCATCTTTCTATTTTGCTGGTACTTTGCCAGATGCACACACTATTAATAGCTGATGCAGGCTGATGTTCACTGGTTCCAAGGCACCTTTGAGCTACTAAGGTGGAATACCATCAGGGGCAGCAGCACGTCCATTCTATAGCTTTTGAATGTTTGTATTTACTCGAGTGATGTAGGACATTACAGAAGCAGCAAATACATGATGATAATAAATTTCTAAATAATAAATTGTTCCATTTGTTTTGAGTGTTTTTGATAGTGCCCATCACAGGTGTATCTAAGTAGTGACCACTGACATTTATATCCCCTGATCATTCAGGGAAGAACTAATTTGATATATTATTAGTGTGTCTCACTGGAAGATTTGCTATGACTGGAATTCACAATACTAAATATGGCACCATCCATTTGTACAGTGCTGTTGCATTAAATACATCCAATGATGCCATGGTGTTGAGAATATTCTTTGCTCTTTTTCTCCCCTCCCCATATTACCAACACTGGATTCTGATGGACCCTTCTTGCCCTCCCCGTTATTTTTGCTGGAGCAGTAAGATTAACAACAGTTCTGCAGCTCTACGAGTGAAATCCTAGCCCCATTGAAATCAATATAAAAACTCCCATTGACTTCTCAGCAGGCAGGATTTCACTCCACTGCTAGTATGTAGTGCAGCAGCCTTTTGTACAGATAGGTGGACAGTGCAATCCCTATTCCAAATATATTTTAGTTGTAAACCTACTCCAGAAGCTATGGAAGGCCCTGACACCCAGGAGGCCATGTGGCAGTTGGACCTGCTGTGCTGCCACCAAAAGCAAAAGTGTCAGGTTCCAAAAACTGCCTCCTTCCCTTTGTCCTTGATTTGCCTGCAGGAGAGGGACAAGGCAAGAAGTAGTAAGGACAACATAAAAAAGCAGGGGCCAGCAGAGGTGGGGAAAAGCTGCCAGATCCCAGTCTCATTGTGTGTATCTCCTCTTGTTTCTGGGAAAAGACGAAAACAGCTGGTGGTTTCCTGCAAACTGTCTGTCTGTCTGCCCCCAAACTCCAGTGGCGGCCTCTGGAGCGGCACTTGTGGAAGGCAGACACTCACCCAGGGGATAATTAGGCAATGTTCTTTTTTGGCAGCCAACAGGAAAAATGAGGAAACAGCACTGAAGACTGATCAAGGGTCTAAGAATGGGGAGTGGTATTGGAGAAAATCAGCAGATTGGGACCAGCAAGGACTTGTGTAAAAGTGGTGTGGGTTACAATGAACATGTTGGGTGGGTACCATAAAGGGTAGGACATGTGAACAGTGCATTTCAAAGGTGTGTATGGGTGCCCTACTTACATATGGCCCTGGGGTACCATCTGAATATCGTTATACCCAACTGGTCTTGAGTTAGTCAGCGGTTTTAAGCAAATCAGTTATACTAACTGTGTCTCAGTTCCTCCACTTATAAAATGGGGATATTTACTTATCTGCCTCACAGAGGTGTTATGAGGTTTCCTTAATTAAATATCTTCAGAGTTCTTTGAAGATGTAAGGCATTAGAAAAGTATCATTTGACTATGCAAATTATACTTTTCTAATGCCTTCTCTCATTTTATATGCACAATGGTCAGGAAATTTAAAATTATGCTCCCCACAGCATGTATCATTTAGCCACAAAACACACACATAATAGAAAATGCTACATGTGAGCAAGGAGGACTGAATTATAGTTGATGTGGGAATCACAATCTTGAATATTTGTCTTGGGTTTATATATATATTTGGGTGTATACAACTTCTCAACCATAATATTGTAGGGGGTTCTCAGCAGTTAAGAACCATGCAGTATTGTAGCTAGCAGTCTCATAATTTTGATATATCCTCCCCTGGTTAAGAAGTCAATTGAGTCATTCTTGTTTACACCAGCCAAGGTTCTGGCCCAATTAGCCCAGCTGCTTAATTTGAAGGGCGATTCTTTTAAGCTGTATTTTCATTTTACTTACACACACACTTACATTAAGGTGATACTTCTAAATTGAAGGCTCTGTTGTACAGTCCTCTTGAATTTAACATATATTTAGCAACAGCACTAGATGGAAATGGAGTTGCTCGTTCTATTTGTTGTTATCAAAATACTTAACCTTGTTTAAAAGCCCAGCTTTACATAGCATAGTTACAAACAATAGTTGTCTTTCATATTGAAGCCTATGCATTTCTGTGGACCTGTATCCAGCCATTTTAAGTCAACAAACATGTCTTTTCCCTGACCCTTTTGAGCTTTTGTTCAAAAGTTTGAAGGCTACTTACTGACAAGTGATTTGTTTCCATTAGAACATGCCTCATTCCAGCCATCCGTGACCATTTTGTACTTAGGGCTTTATAAGCAGCACGTCTCAACATTCCTAAAATCCCAGAGAGGATCTGAAAATAGAATAAGAAATAAGCATTTAAATTAAAAGCAACAGTCCTTGCATGAAGCTGCCAGGTTTTTATGGTAGATAGCGTCTTTCTGCCCCCCCTTTCTTCACAGGATTGTAAGCCTCATTTTCCATGATATTTTGCAATGCCATGGAGGTTTGCATTCACTCATCTATTTATAGAAGTCTGTTTTAAAGTGAAACAGGTGTCAAGTTGAATGAGGTTGTTGCCTGCATACATGTCCTTTCTGGGGGGGGGAGGGGGCGAGGTGGTGGAGTTTTACTACTTTCTGCACTTGGGGGATTTACAATTCATTTGCTAACCTCGGTGCAGTAGAAAGCGGGGGAAGGGGAATTTAGTTTTCTACTAAGGAGATGAAATGTTCTCACTCCTCACACCATAAGGCCTTTGCTTTTGTTTCTTAGTTTGTTTAAAGTGAACTTAGTGCTTGAGAAAGATGCCAGATGGCCTATTCTGAGGAATTAAATCCTCTACATAGCCATAGAACAGGTTTACTACAGGTAATGGGAATACATGTTCCCACCCAATCCTGCTACCACTCAACCTTGTCCTAAGGGGATCATTTCTAAGACACAAATGTTAGTCCAGTCACCATACATCTTCAATCCATGGGTTCTCATGTTATTTGTGGTATGGTAGCACCACCAAGGAATTATCAGGAATCAGGGCCCCATTGTGCTAGACGCTGTACAGTCAAATAACAAAAGACCAGCTCTTGAACTAAAGAGCTCACGGTCTACATGACCAACAGGAGGCAACCGGTGTATGAAGCAGACAAATGGATTGGAGGTGGGGTAGGAGAATGAGGTAAGCACATGTCTCAGTTTGGTACTTGCTCTAATTGCTGTGTTAGCAGTTTTTATTATATGAACACTAGTATCCCAGGAACTGGAGTGAGGCTGCAGACCTGATAATTGTGACTTGTATCAAACTGAGTTTCTCATCAATCATTACCATTTTAGCAGTGCTCAAGAGAATTGCCAGGCACATCACAGTACAGATAAGGAGATGTTACTCCTGCCCCAAGGAGCTTCCATGATAAATTCAAACTTGACGTGGCGAGAGGAGGAAGAACATGGGTAACATCAAGAAAATTATGCACAGCTCAATAGACAATAAATTCTTTGGTTAGAGAGGCTGAATTTTTTCTTTTTAATAAGCTAAATAAGTAGGGACAGACTGTTAAGATTCACGCAGGTCTTTGGGGGAGGGGGATTTGAAAGAGAAGAGAGTGAGTATCCATGCACTCCATGCACATGGAGAAGCAGGGAGGAAAGTACACAGATAGGTGTGGGTGGTGCATTAAGGCTGGCATCACTGGTGGAGTGGAGAGGAGAGGGTTGTGGGGCTGAGATAAAGGATGTAGTTGGATAAGTACAGTTGAAAGCAAGGACAAGAAGCTTGAATGCAATGCTGGTTTTGAACTGTGACTCTGAGGTGAAAGGCCCCATCTGCCACTATCAGTCTGCTTCTCCAGTCAGTATCACTTGTGGTGGTAGGATTTTGTAATGTTCACATTTATTTAACAAGACCTGGACTGGTAAATCTGATAGTCCTCTAAAAATATACACATGTTTAGTTACTATTTAAGAGTAATTCAAAAAAGGTAAAATATTTAGGTTTACCACAAGAATGTTGGCCCTCAAAGAATAACGGACAGTTATTTGTGGTTCCTTGAAAGAGAAAATCCACAGGGGGCCATCAATGCTACAACAAGGACTAATTTTTCATTAAATTAGAAGAGTAAAAATGCCAGCGTATTGCTTGCGTATGCAGTTACTGTGATTCATCATGCATTTATAGTAACTGAATATACAAATGACTATAAATGCAAATAGCTAGTTCAAAAGTTAAGTAATGACCATGATTGCATAAGCAATCATGCCCTAAAACCATATCACTGCTGTTCCTGAATCAATAAAGTAAGTCTGAAGTAGGATCTAGGAAGAATGACATATAATTAAAAAAAAAACATTTTCATCATAAACTGGCACACTGCAAAAAACAAAGAATAGAAAATGCTTAAAGTAAACATTATATGGTAGGTGGGGCAGGATAGGTGGGGACATAAATCTAGCAGCTGGATAAACCAGGAATCACTAAATTCATAGAATTGGATATTGCCACTCTATAAACAAAATTTAATTGTGCAGGCTTCATTTTCTAATATTCCCCAAAAGATCCTTGTAAACTGAAGATACCCCATAGACTAGGGCCTGTTGGTGGTTACATTGTTTTCCAATGAGTAGCACAACTCTTTCTCACTCGTCCCATTTCAGGCTGTATTATAAGTGACAAAGTTCTCACTCTCAGAAGGATTTAAAGCTTATGTTTTAAACTAGAAAGACAGAAACAGCTTGGGACCTGGTGATCTGAAAGGATAACAGTTCAGTTGCCTTTAGTGGTGAAGCCTGAGTATGAGCATCCCCAGGAAGTGAACTGCTAGGAGGGTGTTTTCCCCTGACTCTCCCTCCTGAGTCCATCAAAGCCCAAATTCATTAGCCTCCTGAACCTTCAAAACTCATATTTTAGACTGTACATTTTTATCTTGTACATTGCCTGAAGCTTAAGAGAAGCACTAAATAAACTGAAATGAACAGACATAGCACTGCTACCTGTTGTTTATCTGTTAACACACAAGCACACAACTCAGTCAGTCTCCAGCAGAACAGCTACATTCACACAAGTTATAGACATTGAATCAGAAATATAGGGCTTGAAGAGACCTCGAGAGACCATCAGGTTTATCCCCCTGCACTGAGACAGGACCAAGTAAACTTAGATCATACTTAACAGGTATTTGTCTAACCCAATGACAGGGATTCCACAACCTCCCTTGGAAGCCTGTTCCAGAGCTCAACTACCCTTATAGTTAGAACGTTTTTCCTAATATATAAACTAAATTTCCCTTGCTGAAGTTTGAGATGATATCTTCTTCACCTTCCTTCAGTGGACCTGGAGAACAATTGATTACTGCCTTCTTTATAACAACTTTTAACATATCTGAAGACTGTTATCAGTCTTTTTTACTCTTTCCCCCATAGGTGAGCTTTTCTAAACCTTTTACATTTTTGTAGCTCTCTTCTGGACTCTTTCCAATTTGTCCACATCTTTCCTAAAGTGTGGCTCCCAAAAATGGACACAATACTCCAGCCGAGGTCTCACCACTGTGAAGTAGAGAAGAAAAATTACTCCATTGTCTTTACAGATGACACTCTTGTTAATACACCTCAGAATTATATTAGCATCTTTTGCAAATGTATAAAAAATTTTCTGGAGAAATCCATGTTGGCTATTACCTATTATCCTGTTGTTGCTTACAAATGGATTGTTTAATAATTTGTTCCAGTATTTTCCAGGTTTTGAAGTTAGGCTGACTGGTCTATAGCTCCCTTTGTCCTCTTTGTTCCCCTTTTGAACTACAGGCACTATGTTTGCCCTTCTCTAGACCTCTGGGACCTCATCCATCCTCCATTAGTTCTATGATAATCACTAAGCATTCCAAAATTACTTCAGCTAATTCTTAAAGTATCCTAGGGTGAATTTCACCAGGCCCTGCTGACTTGACTACATCCAAGTTATCTAAATATTCTGGTTTATGTTCTTTCCCCTTTGTTGTTAATACTAATTGTGTTAAGTATCTAATCACAATTAATTTTTCTAGTGAAGACTGAAGCAAAATAGGCATCAAACACCTCAGCCTTTTTTATTTCCTCTATGGTTAATTTTCCTTCCCAGCTAAGTAGTGGATGTACACTTGTCTTCATCTTTCTCTTGCTCCTAATATATATTTATAAAACTTCTCCTTATTTCATTTTATGTCCCTTGCTAGATGTAAACTCATTTTGTGCCTTAGCTTTTCTGGTTTTGTCCTGATATGTTTGTGCTATTCTTTTGTACCCATCCTTAGCAATTTATCCATGTATCTACTTTTTGTAGGATTCCTTTTTGATTTTCAGGTCTGTAAGGAGGTTCTGATGGAGGCATTTTGGTAGGAAAGTACACAGATAGGTGTGGATGGTGCATTAAGGCTGGCATCACTGGTGAAGCGGAGAGAAGAGGGTTGTGGGGCTAAGATAAGGGATGTGGTTGGATAAGTAGGGCCTTGAAAGCAAGGACAAGAAGCTTGAATGTAATTCTTGTTTTTGACCTGTGATTTTGAGGTGAAATTCAATTTTTGTATATATTTTTGATGGATAATATCAATTTTATTTTTGTGAATTTATATTTGACAGTTACACAAAATTATTGAATTAATTTTTTTCATTTTTTGTCAATTTAAAATGTTCACAGCTGATGAAATTATGGTGGTCAGTCAGACAATAATATTTTAATTATAGTAGATGTTCAGATTTTAAAAGTTAGTTTTATAACCATTAAAACAAAAAAAGTCAACATCAGATGTCAAAATACACTATCCTTAAAACAAATTCAAACAAAGTCTGAAGCAGAATTTTTCTTATTTTGCCTACCTGTACTTTCCATCATCTATGGAAGTATTTTTTTCATCAGTTTGTGTGTGTATAATAAAATTGATGTTTACCGATATGTACCGATAAAAATCTAATCCTTCCAAACCTACATATTAGCCTCTTACTATTCTTTCTACCTTTCACATTGTCATTTGCTGTTGTGCCTTTAATACTGTCTCTCTCCTAAATTCATTTTTCCCTTAGATTTTTTCCCCATGGGACCTTACCTACCAGTTCTCTGGGAGTTTCTCAGTCTGCTTTTTTGAAGTCCATTATCTTTATTCTGCTGCTCTCAGAACTTGTTTTTCTTTGCATCACAAAGTCAATCGTTTCATGATCATTTTCACCCAAATTGCCTTCTACTTTCAGAATTGCAACTAATTTCTCCTGTTACTCAGACTCAGTGGCTGTTCCTCTTGTTACTTCTTCCACCTTCTGAAACAAGAAGTTGCCCCCAATACATTACAAGAACTTATTGGACATTTTCCAACAGATGTCTGGGTAGTTTCTGTTATTTGTTCTAGAGACATTCCTCACCTACATCCTCCTCCTGATGTGATGGTCTATACTAGACCTCTAACATGATGTCACCCCTGTTTTTTTTCCCCTTTTATTTTCACACAAAATTCTCACCTCCTTCTGGACTTCAGAACAAGTGTATATATTCTTGATGTATACTGCAACATCTCCTCCTTTTTTCTCTGCCAGTCCTTGCTGAACAAGCTATACCTATATACCTCTACATCTGTATTCCAGTCATGAGATTTGTCCCACCAAGTCTCAATGATGCTAGTTAAGTCACAATTTAGTTTATGTACTAACACTTCCAGTTCTTCCTACTTACTCCCCATACTCTTCTAGGAGTTGCCCAGAGACCTCTTTCACTTGGTCCGCCAAAGACTCAGTCCTACTCCCATTTTGTAACTCAGGTTCCTTTATTTGGCATACGGCAGAGCTTCGTTGAGTTGATCAGACTCGAGCATGGGGTGGGTACAGTGTGTAGCACATATCCAAAGTTACAAAGCAAACCTCTTCCTTCATATACATTTACATATTACATTATATTGCATCAAACGTTTTGATATTGGCTTGGTCACTTGGTTAGAATCAATCCCTGTACAACATGCACTATCCAAGATTTAGCCCTGGACTACACTACGAGTTTAGGTCGAATTTAGCAGTGTTAGATCGATTTAACCCTGCACCTGTCTACATGACGAAGCCATTTTTGTCATCTTAAAATTGATTTCTGTACTCCTCTGCGACAAGGGGATTAGCGCTAAAGTCGACCCTGCTGGGTTGAATTTGGGGTAGTGTGGACGCAATTCAATGGTATTGGCCTCAATGAGCTATCCCAGAGTGCTCCATTGTGACTGCAGTGGACAGCACTCTCAACTCAGATGCACTGGCCAGGTAGACAGGAAAAGCCCCGCGAACTTTTGAAATTCATTTCCTGTTTGGCCAGTGTGTCGGGCTGATCAGCACAGGTGACCATGGAGTCCCAGAATCTCAAAAGAGGTCCAGCATGGACCAAACAGAAGGTACTGGATCTGATCGCTGTACGGGAAGACAAATCTGTGCTATCCAAACTCGGTTCGTAAAGACAAAATGTGGGAATATTTGAAAAAATCTCCAAGGGAATGAAGGACAGAGGTTATAACAGGGACCCGAAGCAGTGCCATGTGAAACTTAAGGAGCTGAGGCAAGCCTACCAAAGAACCAGAGAGGCAAATGGTCACTCCGGGTCAGAGCCCCAGACATGCCACTTCTATGATGAGCTGCATGCCATTCTAGGGGGTGCCCCGACAACAACCCCACTCCTGTGCTTCCCTCCTCCCCCACCCCTACAGAGCTACCTTAGCAGCTATCCCCACATTTGTGTGACAAATTAATAAAGAATGCATGAATTTGAAACAATGACTTTATTGCCTCTGCAAGCGGAAATCAAAGGAGGGAGGTGAGGGCAGTTGGCTTACAGGGAAGTAGAGTGAACCAAGGGGGTCGGTTTTCATCAAGGAGAAACAAACAGAACTTTAGCACCGTAGCCTGGCCAGTCATGAAACTGGTTTTCAAAGCTTCTCTGATGCACAGCATGCCCTGCTGTGCTCTTCTAACAGTCCTGGTGTCTGGCTGCACATAATCAACAGCCAGGCGTTTTGTCTCAACCTCCTGCCCTGCCATAGATGTCTCCCCCTTACTCTCACAGATATTGTGGAGCACACACCAAGCAGTAATAACGATGGGAATATTGGTTTTGCTGAGGTCTAACCAAGTCAGTAAACTGCGCCAGCGAGCTTTTAAAAGTCCAAAGGCACATTCTACCACCATTATGCATTTGCTTAGCCTATAGCTGAACTGCTCCTTATTACTGCCCAGGATTCATGAGCAATGGGAGCAAGGGGTAGGCTGGGGTAGGTACAATCGCGGGGTGCTGCTGACTGGGAGAACAGCCTGAGACAGAAGCCTCCAGCTGGCATGATATTCCAGGCAGGACTGAATCTCCATTAGATGAAACAAAGAAGAGAATGACCTGGAGTCATTCCCATTTTTGTCCATGTCTGCCCAGGCACCCCCGACCAACCTAACCAAGGGCAGCCAGGAGCACCCAAGGGACAACGACAACAGTTAGCAGTTGTATTGCACTGTCTGCCATCTGCAAGGCAATGCAAGGGGACGCTGCTGTGTAGCACTGCAGTACAGCTTCTGCCAGCAGCACCCAGGAGACATACGGTGACAGTGAGCTGAGCGGGCTCTATGCTTGCCATGGTATGTGATCTGCATGGGTAACCCAGGAAAAAAGGCAAGAGGGAGGAAGGCATGACGACATGTACCCAGAACCACCTGCAACAATGTTTTTGCCCCATCAGGCATTGGGAGCTCAATCCATAATTCCAATGGGCAGTGGAGACTGCAGGAACTGTGGGACAGCTACCACAGTGCAATGCTCCGAAAGTCGACACTAGCCTCGGTGCTGTGGACGCACACTGCCAACTTAATGCGCTTAGTGGGGACACACACAATCAACTGTATCAAATTGATTGCTAAAAAAATTGAATTCTATGAAATCGACCTAATTTCGTAGTGTAGACACCCTTATTCTTTACCTCATTTTACATTCCAGGGTTATTTTACCATTGTTATCTTGTCCATTGCAAATGGCTCCTGGATGTTTCCCCTTTTCTTAACTAGTACAACATTCTGCTTCCACTCTGCTGATCCATTAACCTCCCTAATCCTGTCTCCAAAAAAAAAAAAAGAAGTCTCACCCATGTCAAATTACTCATGTCAAGCCAAGCCTACAACTCTATGTATTTTTTATGGACATCTAGATGTTGAGCTGATTCCCCACTATTTTCCCTCTTGCTCCTATTACCCTATTGTAATTTTCCATCTAATGTTCTGTTATGGTAACTTTTAAATACTTACACGTGGGCTTTTGTCACCTATCCCCTTTGAATCCATTTTAAAGCCCTCCTCTGCCAAATTTCCTCACCACCTTAAGCTTGAGTGTGACGTATGTCTACACTGTTCTTTCCATTCATGATGTATTTTCAGTGTCTGAAGTACAATGTGTCTCAAGGGTGGCAGCACTAGACTGAGAGTTCCTTGACACTGGGGCAGTAATTTGAACAGTGCTGAGCACACTGGCCGTGCTCAATAAATAACAAAATAATAAGAGCCATAAAAGCAAGTAACGTGCAGCTAAGGCTGCACACTCACCTTTCAAAGATGTGTCACCCTTAGGGAGTTCACTTACATTAACATAAATATTCCATTAGTAGAACCGTTTTTAACGTACTTCTCTCTCAAGAGGCATTCTGCAACATGATTCTTCAACCACTTATGATTGACTAATGTGTATCACATTTGAATAATATAATAAGACAACTGAGTTAAGTGATTGACTGCCTGGTGAAAAACAGTGTTAATTTTAATTAAAAGCAAGCAGCAGTCTCTTAATTTTCTAGAAAAATAACTGCAGTATTTGGCTTACAAATAAAAATATTTCAAGAAAAAATTATAATGCTATATTTGTTTTTTAAGTAAAATCTTTGGAATTACCACTTGTATATCATTTCCAAGTTATTTCCATGATCCAGAGCCAAGAATAGCAAAGTTCTATATGTTTGATCATTACCATGTTAACATTACCTAGCGGCAGTTTGTGAACGGAGCAGTTATATCCAGGTTAAATCCACCTCTAAAAAAAAAACTGGAAAAATGTGTTGGGAAAAACATGCTCTTCCTCACGAAATCCTGCATTGAGCTCTAAGAGTTGGAAGAGACTTATTAAGTAGAGTGAGAAGAATATTAGAGATGGGCTGAGACGAAGTATCTGTTCTGTCTGGGCTACTTGCTGGTTTAATACTTCAGGAACCATTAGTAATAACGATAGTAACAAGCTGTGGCTATCTGGTTAGAACAAAAGTATACTATGACTAATAAGAAACTCTGCCCACCAATACCCAAAATAGAGTATCTTCCCTCCTGTAGGGGAATGACAGTAAGTAAAGACTATATTACAATTTAAGTTTAACAAAGCTGCTAGGCCAAGCCTCCTACAGAGAAGCTTCGAACACACTCAGCTAGTGTGAAGTGGCAAAGCTCCACTGACTTCCATCGAGCTATGTCAATTTATTACATCTGAGGACCCAGCCCTTGAATGCACCAATATTCTGATGTTTTACATTATCTCACTGAAGTAGTGACACCAGATTTCCACTCCAGGCAGATGGAAATCTGACATAAGGGTCATTTAAAGTGTAATTATTCCCACTGTATCACAGTTGCAGAATGTTTATTTGCTCTGTGCTGATTTACTGTGAAAATTCAACTTCTGCTAAAAATGTACCTCTAGTGAGGTTCCAGCAGCTTTGTGGAGATGCAATAAACATATACATATAGGAACATTAATTCAAAGCTCCACAAAGAAGTTTTTGCTCTTTTCTTAAGGTTTGCTACCTGCAACTATGTCTTCATTTCTTTTCTCAGAGTAAGTCTTTGCTTTTGCATAAATTAATTTTTAAAATCCCTAAAATGAAAAAAGCTAAGACGACACATTTTCATTTTAAATCAAATTTAACAATTTCTTTTGTACTGTAACCATTTTAAAGCCAAAAGGAGCTTTTACTGAATAAATCACATAATTTCTTATGCTCACAGCAGATGATGTTTCCACAGAATTTCTCCATTGTATCCAAAAAGGTAAATTTCAGAAAAATTACTTGTTTTTAAGTAGTTTCTTTGCCAGTCATATAATCTCACTAGAGAACCTTCTTTTAATACAATTAGACCTTCAACTACTAATGGAGAGCCTTTTTTTTCTTTTACAACACACTTATTGCTGACTTTATTTATTTATGTATTTTTTTAAAGAGAGGCCCACTCACTTCTCACATCCCTATATGTGATCACAATTATTGCAACCGGGTGCACAACCTGAGCATTCATTTATGCTAATGGCCATTTGACATAGTCATGGACATTGTTCTGTCCAATCTGTGCACATGCACAATTACATGTAAAAGGGGACATCCACTTAACAAAAACAAATTGGCTCTTAAAAGTTGCATGCAAGGCAAAAAACAAGTTATATATATGAGATTTTTCTATGTACATAGAGTATAAGTTAAGTGATCTCTACGATCTCTGAGAGTCATGCTGATTACAATCTATTGAGAGTAGAGAGTCTTGGCAACAGCTGCTGCAGGAAATTATTTTAGTTTGTGTGACCAAGGGTCCAATATTTTCAACTGTGTGTATATAAATTCCCTCTGTTGGCTGAACTACTGGAGCTGCTCTTTCAGGCGCCAATTCAGCAAAGTACCTATGCATACACCTAACTTTAAGCATGCAAGTATGTCACATCCTTAAAGCTAGGCAAATGCTTAAGTTTCTTATTGAATCAGGGCCTTAAAAAAGATAGATTTACTTACCTTACAATGACTGGAGATCTTTGAAATGCTTTTGTCCATACAGAGTCCACTGTAGGTATGTGCACTAGGCAAGAATGGTTTAGCCAGCAATGTCCTTTGGGCTGAGCATGCACCATATGCTCCCTCACACCCCCTTCAGCGAGAGTAATAAAGGTAGAGTAGCCCCAACTGCCACTCAGTTCCTTCACTAATACAGAATATCTAGGTAAGGACTCCATGTCGGTAGGACAGGTGGGCAGATTGTGGGATCAATGTGGAGAAAGTCAACTCCAGTTACTCCAAGTTAAGAAACCTCTCTTTCATCTTTGCACATTTGTCCACATGGCTCCCACTGTAGGTGAATGACTAGCAATTGCTTTTCCAGGAGGGAGGAGACAGGAGTCCTATTGAGATAACAATTTTAGGACATCCCTGCCAAGTTGGGCATCTGATCCAAAAGCTGGCACACTGGAATAGAGACTGGTAGACATATGAACAGAACACCATGTAGCCACCCTACAAATCTCAGAAATAGGGTCTCCCCTGAAACAAGCTACAGCTGTTAACTGAGCCCTAACTTGAGGTGTGTGTGCAGAGTATGTAATTTATTTAAAGTGTAGAAAATCTTAACACAATCTGTTTCCTGCTTAGAGAGGTTTTGACAGGAAACAGCCTGCCCTTTAAAATTATCACTAAAACCTACAAAAAGTCTGGATGATTTATGAAATGGCTTTATTGTAGACAGGTAAAAGAAAATAAAGCCTGAGGAGTTTAGCCTCATAAGGATCAGGAAGAAGTACTGTAAGTGGATTTTCTCAAATAAATGTATACAAAAATCACATTTTGGTAAACATTTTTAATGTGGCCTGAGTGTAATTCTGTCTTCACGAAATACAGCCTATGGAGGGCCAACCATCAAAGACTGAATATTTTGCTCACCCTGTGAACAGAGTTGATAAGTTACCAAAAATGCGGTAGTAACAGAGAAGTGATCTAATGAACATGACAACATGAGTAAAAAGAAAGGGCCCGTCAAAGACTACATTCAAATTTCAGGAAGGAAATGGCTCCTTAACCATGAATCAGGCCTTTTAAAAATTCAGAGCGGGGAGAAGCGGAGGAGGGAGAGGAATGGCCCTCAGCAGGTGGGTCATATGCAGATCTAGCAGCCAGATGAACTCTAACAATGCTGAAAGAGTTCTGAATGTGTCAAAGACAGCAAGTAGTCCAAGATAGTTGCAATTGAAGAGACCAAGGACTGAATGTGTCTCTGAATGGAAGGCAATCTAAAAAACTTCCATTTAGCTTTATATGTCCTTCTGGCAGAGGCCTTTCTGCTCTGGATCAAAATCTCTTGTACCGCCAGTGAATAGCTTCTGTCCACAAAACGTAGTCAGTTAACCTTCCTGCTGTCAGACATAGACATGCCAGGTCTGGACATAGCACCAGGTTTTAGTTCTGTGAAACGATATCTGGGAGGTTCAGAAGTGAAAGAGTTGGTGTGATTAACAGATGTATTTTGTTGGAGTACCAGAACTAATGTGCCCAAGCAGGAACTATCATTACCTGGGCTTTGTCCCGACTTATCTTTCTGAGGCCTTTGAGAATTAGCAGAAAAGGCAGAAAGGCATAAAGCCTACTTTTCCCAACAAAATGTTTCTGCCAGAGATCATGGACTTACTCCTCCTTTACAGCCAAACACTTGATGGACACTTTGTGTTCACATTGGTAGCAAACAGGTCCATTGAGGAAATCTCCCAATTTAGGAAGGCTTGATCTAGAACCAAGTCTCATGAATGATGGAGCTTTTTCTGCTTAGTTCATCTGCCAAATGGTTTGGGGTACACACAAGATGGAGGGCTATCAGGCTGATCTGATTCAGTGTACCACTTTGTGACATAAAAGGGAGATAATCTCACTCACCCTTGAATATTTAGAGCATAGCTATTGCATTGTCCATTAGGATCTGAGTGAAGGAGAGGTTAAACGGACAACCCTGAGCTCTAATATATTTATGTGTAACCAAGATTCTGCTCAGGACCACATGCCTTGTATTTGGAAAGAGTCCAAATATGCATCCTAGTCTCATTTGGATGCATCCATCACCAGAGTCTTGGAGTGGGTGGTGGTTGAAAAATAACACCCTGGCTGATGTTCTGAGGGTCCAGTCACTAAAGCAGAGATGTCAGGACTTTTGGAGGAACTTCTACATGATGTTTTTGATTGGTTGATTAACCAATTTTAACCATTCTTTAAGAGGCTAGAGGTGTAACTTTGGATATGGACTCATATACAAGCTGCCATATGAACCAGTAAACTGAGGCAGACTCTCACGGAGATTTTTGGAGGAGACCAAAGGCATGACATGAGGTGTTTCATCATGGAAAGTCTTCCATGAGGAACATATGCTCTTGCCAATATGGAGTCCAGCACAGCTTCTAGAAATTCAATGGGTTGAGTATGAGTGAATGTGGACTTATCCTCAATAAACATAAGGCCTAGTCTGGAAAACAGCTGGAGAACTGTGTAAACATCCTTGGGAACCTGTTGAAATCAGCCAGTCAGTGTAATAGATATACACTTGACGCCCTTGACTCCTTAGCTGATCCCTTACCACAGTCTTTGGAGCTTGTTGAGAGGCCAAATGGTAGGACTCTGAACCAGTAGTGAAGTCCATTGACCATGAAATGCAGGTACTTCCTGTGAGTTGGGTGGATTGTCATATGGGAATATGCATCCTGCAAGACAATGGGATCTAAGGAAGGGATTACAGAAGAAAGGGTGATCATCCAAAACTTAAAGATTTTGTTGAGATGTTAGAGATCCAGTATAGGATACCATTCACCTTTCTTGTTCTGAAAGCATGCAGCTGAAGAAGACTGTGTCTCTAAATGCAGTAGGATGTCATAAGAAGAATCGCTGAAGGGAGACTGGGTAGGGTGATGCAGATTTGGTAGAGACTGAAATTGGATTGCATATCTTTTCTGAATAATTTCTAAGACCCACTGGTCATTGTAGTCCATGTATCAGCAAAAATGAAAGGCGCTTGCCAAAGGGAGGACAGAAGGGTTAAAAGTCATCTAAAACTGGTCCAGGACTCTTGAGCACAGTCTCAAATATGTGATCCTTCACTTGAAGAATTCACAGCACTATCACAGGAGAAGATGAAAGGCATCTTTTCTTCTGGTAGTAAAGCTTTGATAGGGAGTAGGAAAAACAATGCTGCCTGAAGGCACATTACACCAGGGTGGATTAATTTAAATCATTTTGATTTAAATCAGTTTTAAGCATGATTGAATCAGCAAGCAGAAAACCTTGATTTAAATCATCACTATTAATCTTGTTTGCATTTATACTTTTTTTAGTATAAATAACTATTTATTCACATTTGCTTGGTATACTTGGTATAATTTTCTTTTTGCTAGCCAAGAAGATAAATAAATATGTATAAGCACAGTGTAAGAAATTATATAATTTAGCTGGCATTTATTTATATTCTTAATTTTTATATTTTTTAATATTAGAAAATGGTGCATGATTTTTCTTATTTGCTAGATGAGGAATAATTATTACTCAAACTGCATTTGGATTGAAATTGGAATTCAATTAAAAGTGCACAAAAACAGCATTTTAAAATGTTTTCTATTAGTTAAATAAAATAGTTTAAATGTGCAAGATGTGACAGAGAGGGCAATTTCCTCCAATATGCCGGACAAACCTTACTGAATTAAGTTAAAGTTTATTGAATTAAGCTCAAGTATTTTAGAAACTCATTGAATTAAAACATAAATGTTTATGTGTTATTTTGGCATTATATGTAACTTGCCTGGGATTTAATGTAAACGTTTGGAGGTGTTATGAACTTCAGTGGACTGTTTAAAACAATGGATTTAGAACAAGGAAGAACTGTTAGTTGAGCAGGTTTTCTGGGACATGTTTAGGAGAAGGGGGATACAAATCCTCCAGATCCATCCTTGTGAAGCTGTGCCTTAAGCGGGAACCCATTGTCTGGCTGACTACCTATTCAGGGTCTCTTCAAACATCCCAACTGGATAAAAAAGTGACTCTAAGTTTCAGAAGGTTGCTTGTTCTGCACTAACAGGTGTTATGGACTTGTGACCATGGAAAAACTCCAGGGTGGGAATTGAAGGACCTTTGCTGGAACCAGGGGGTGATTCTCTGGTAAGCTTATTGGCATGCGTGTCCATGGTAGCCAACAGGAAGGGACAGGAGGAAGGGGATGATTGCTATTGATTTCAGTGGGAACAGGATTAAGCCCTATTGCAAAAGAAGAGGATTTGGATCTGATTTAGAAAAATAACAGGCAATTGGGAAGGATGTAGAGAAAAATTGCCATGGGAAGCTTCATGTGAAGGCACAGGTGTGTGGAATAACCACAGGAAGTGGCTCCTGGGTGAGGGTAACTCATGAGACACAGGAAAGATGAAGGGAAGTAGATTGACAGGCATGGGGGTTGGGTGTCAATATGCACGGAACGTAAAGGATCTGGTCCAAACCACCCCTTGCATGCTGTAAATGTAAACATTTCTAAGAGCAGTACTGGGCTCCATGTGGCAAACAGTTCCAGAAACATCCTGGAGCCCTAAGAGTTAATATGCAAGATGCTGTTTAAGCTTCACATGTCAAGAGAAAAGCAGCTGAAACATACAAAAAACAAAACAAAACAGAAATTTCAGCACTTAAACCATACAGACACCTAATGCCTACAACTCGGTTTAAAGCAATAAACTCCAAACAGCTGAACGTTCAGGGGACATTTGATCACATACAATTACGAAAGTGTGTCAGAAAATATGAAGCTTATCACAGAACTTAGCTTGTGAACCTGCCTGGGGGACGATGCTCACCAGTTACGTTTGCTAGCTACACAAAGTACTTATGCTAAGCAGTGTTTGTAGTAATGGGCTGAGTCAGTTTACAATCCCGCAGGTGCTGCTGAACTTAGGCAAGCTGGGCAGCCTGTGGGGAGGTCAGAGGCCTTTGCTGCACATGCCTGGAGAGAGCTGCACTAACTTTTTACAAGGTTCCAATGCAGCTATGTAATACCTATGAGTAACAAACAAAAGCCTATACTGCAACTATAGCGAGCTCTTATCTGAAGATAATTAAATCCAGCATCACGCTAAATGGAATTCAAACAGGGAAGGGCTTATAGTGCAAAAATATTCTTCATGAACCTTCATTCCATTTACAAATGGCTGTTCAGTTTAACCGTATTTGTGCCTCTTTTTATTTGCTAGTCATGTTCTCAGAAATATGCAGGAAATGAGCTGTTCTTGTACAAGTACCCTTATTCATATGCAAACAAGGCTGTTCGTGCACGAATAAGCAGGTTCACTTTTATTATTCCTGCTTAAAACATTTTAGCCATCCTGTCAAGAAGAAGAAATACCATGTGACTTAGGTGACCTATTACATTATAACATTAGGTCTTGTCTACACTACAGCTTCTTCCCTAATAATTCTCACTATCATTATCAAACACAGCAACAACAGTAGGTTCTCTAGTGTAAACAGGCACACCAGCTGCCAGCGTTTTAACCACCATATCTAAACTTTTTCCTTTTTTTTTTTAAACATTACATGAATCTAGTTTTGCTGACGGGTAGCTCTGAAGACTGAAGATCTCTATTTAGGAACAGAACTCCTATAGCACAATCAGCAGCAGTGTGACTTTCTCCACAGTGTCTCCCCAATGGACACAAGCCTGGCCTGACCTCTCAGGGTCAGTGCTGGTAAATCCCCAGCAGTGATGGTGTGATTAAAATAAAAATCATTCAAATACAAATAGTTTTGAAACACAAAAGAGTTCCATTCACCCCTTAATGGTAAAATCCTGAACTAATACTGCAGGCACCATAATCCAAAAGCCAGAGCATGCCTAAAAAACCTCTTAAATTTCAGATATGCTGGGGTTCCCCATGTATGCAGTGCATTCAAAAACAGTTCTACTGGGCAGCCCCAAAGCCTGTGTAAAATCAAGGCAGCGGGTTGGAACCCTTAACCTCTGCTGCTGCTGGTCGTGTGTTGGAGTTCCCCATTGCTGTTAACGCTAGGAGAGCAGGTAGGGCTACTACTCCTTCCTCTTACACATTTGACTCCAGTGTGAGTTTGGTCTGTGTATGGCCTGAAGCCCCAGTGAAAAGGAGGAAAATTCATTTCTGGTGTAAGCCTGTGGAGTTGTACGTGGACCTAATATGCAGGACAATCTGTTTAGCGACCACCTTTTAAAAAATATCATACAGACAAAATATGTTCATCATTCCATGTTCAGTCAAAAACAGGGGTTATGTAAAGTGATATAACACACACCACACCAAAGATGTGGATGACTCACTGCCCTTATGCAAACTAAGTTGTATAAGTCTGTTTTTCACAGCAGTTTAAAAAACCCCATAAACAATGCGTTCAAGTTCTCAGTTATGAAAGTTAAAAATGTTTAATAAAAGCAGAACTCACTCAGCTTTTTCAGGGTCCTTCACACTCACATCTGGTGAAGTGTTTACTAACTACTTAAAATAGAAAGTTGGAACTTAATACACCCTTACATTTATCATAGTATCCAAACACCAAGCATCACCGAATTGGAATTCACTTCAAACAGAACAGCCCTGTAAATAGTCAGATCATCAGTTTTACATTTGCAGAGAATGTAATTATATCCACTGAGATTCCACACCTACTCTAGCTAACAGAGGCAGGGTGGAAAGAGAGAAAGAAAATTTCACTTTTATAGAATATTCTATCCAAACTACCAAATTCAGGCCAGTTTTAAGATGACAGTTATCATGGGAGTTATTTCTTTGTAACAAAGATAAAGTGTTTTTTTGTACTTTTTATTAATAATTATTATTAATAAACATTTCTAAGAGACTGATCCCCATAGTATCTGAGTGGCCCAACTTAAGGAGATTAATTCAGCAGTTTATGAATGTGTAACACAAATTAGGCTTCCCAGTAGCTTGTCAGAAGTGTGATCTACAGTAATTAAACAGCAAAGAGTCCTATGGCACCTTGTAGACTAACAGACGTATTGGAGCATGAGCTTTCGTGGGTGAATACCCACTTCGTTGGATCCGATAAAGTGGGTATTCACCCACGAAAGCTCATGCTCCAAATGTCTGTTAGTCTATAAGGTGCCACAGGATTCTTTGCTGCTTTTACAGATCCAGACTAACACGGCTACCCCTCTAAGTAATTAAACAGAGGTTCAAGAAAGATGATTACAAATAACGTAAACAATATTTTTAATTGCAGTGATTACTTAGGAATTATCAGAATTAACAAAATCTACTGACAATATTACTAGGATGGCATTAGACCAAAAAATTACAAGAGTTCATTAACCTGCTACTATAGGATCCCATTCTAACTCCCCTACGTCCATGAATAGTCCCATTGATTTGAAATCAGGCCCTACAGGTGCATGTTCTTTGGATGGAATATGAATTCAATTGAACTGCTCACAGAGTAAGTCTCTGCTCAGCATGACCAAGGAACATAGATCTGTCCTCATCACTAGCAGCACTATTCCAGTGGACATTGAGCAAACAGCCAAAGCATAGACACCAGAACAATATGTAAAGTTCCTCTGATCATGCTTATCATAGAGCTGTTCTTGTGGTAAGTAAAGTGGCACTGGAAACAAGGGGCAGGAAGACAGTAGGGCAAGCAAGAATACCAAGAGAAAGGGTAGAGAAGGGGTAACAGGAGCCTTGAGAGCCTGGGGAAAGGAACGGGGAATTTGAGAGGAGAGAAGAAAACATGATTTAAAGACTCTGCTCTGTGGATTATATAAAACAAAACAGGCACATTTTGAATTACTGGCTACTATTCTGTCTCAAGGTTCTCCTCATGTATGCCTTTTTGAGGTTTGCTTCTGGTTTTTGACATCAGAAGAACCCCCTGATGAAATTCTAGCCCCATACTTCAAAGGCTGCCTGTTTCGTTTTATTTAATACACAGACATGAAATCTGGTTCCATGCCCACTGCCTTTATTTATTCAACATGACAGCCACACAGAAAGAAGTACAGAATATATTTAGAGGGAATAAAAGCCTAGACACCAAGGCCACAAGCCACAGCTCTATGGGTGCAGGAGATATTTTTAGCAAAGCAGTGTTCAATGTTGTGGTAAATCAACATTCTTGATTTGAATAAAAGCACTGGTTTGTGAGCCGCAGAGTTCAAGTCACAGATTGTAAAAACCAAGATCTTGCTCTCTGTCAATATAGGAGAGTTGGACCAAAATTCATTTTCAGATATTTCATTGCTAACCAGACTTCAGGTTTCAGCTCATCTCAGTTTATCACCTTTGAAGAATGGGTTTAGAGTACACTAATAACTTGACAGCATGACTGCATTTCCAGCTACAGACTCCGAGAGCTGTTATAATTCAGGGACCACATCTGACCTCACCAACACTGATTCTACACCAGAGTAATTCCATCAGCTGCAATAGTTATTCCTGATTACTATCAGTGCAACAGAGAGGAATCAAACCCTCAGACGCTAAAAAAATTCCAAGCACAGGTCTCTGTTTGCCCCTTAACCTTACATCAGGCTCATCTAATCCTAGATTGGGAGAAAAAAATCCATCAGAATTCAAAAACACTCTAGGTTTGAGCTCAGTGAGCAATGTAATGCCTAATAATATGTATAGTCACAGAGGAACTTTACCCCCAGTTTTAAGTATAGATCAGTGCAGGACAAGACTGAACAGGAAAAAGTACAATAGATAGCAACAACAAGAAAATGTCTCTGAAGAGCTAATGCCACCCAAAAAGACAAAGCAGCTTGGTGAAAAGTGTTCCAATAAGAGAAATAATACTAAAAATTAAGCCAATTAGTTTTAGTCACCCAAAAATTTTCAGGAAATTTATAAAGTCCAGTTGAATAATCAGATATGAAGTCAATTTGGCTGACACAAAAACCAGCATGTCTTAGGAGGACACAAAGGAGCTGGAAGAAGCCACAAAATGGAATAAATCTAAGGTCTAGAGTTAAATTTAATCCTTTCAATAGTTGTGCAAAGTAAGCCCAAGATCTGCAAATACTTTGCAAAAGGCAGTGAAAGGACCAGGTTGTATGTAAAATATTTCTTGGGCCCAGATCCTGTGAAGGTTTACACATGCTTAATTTTACACAAGAGTAGTACCAATGAAGCCATGTAAGATTGGGCACACATACAAGTCTTTGCAAATTAGTGATCTTAGATTATAAGGTCTTTGGGACAGGGAATGTGTCTTTCCTGAATGTGTGAGTGCTCAGCATAGTATGTGTGATACCAGAGTATGAATAATAATACTATTTCAACATATTAAACTTTCCATTGGAATACTATCATTTGGAGGAACATCTGATAAAAAATCTTCATGTATTCCATTATTTCTGGAGTAAACCAGAAACGCTAAGTCAGAAATGTTTGACATTTCATTTCTGGGATGATTTCATTTAACTAAAATTAATTTTGCTAAGAAGAGATATAAAAAAAATCCTTGTGACTATAGCTTTAAGGCCTGAAAAAGCAAGAGGAGTTGCATGTGCTCAGCATGTCTCAGGATCATGTTCTTCATGATGATATCCTGAAAAAGTATAAGTAGCAAATATGCTTATCTTTAGAAAGAACAGAATCTAGGGTCTCTGTTACCCCACACTTGAGGTACTATTTTAAGTATATAAGTATTTGTATATAAGTACATTCAAGTACTATTTTCAAGGATATAAGAATTAAAACAGAATTCAATTATTTAATTAATGTAAAGTTGCATTTGATGATTTCTCTCTGAACTCTCCACTGATTCTTAAAATCCGTTATGCTGTAAACATCTTACTGTTTGGTGACTAGAGAATATAGGGCAAAACTGTTACTCTACTCACACTCTGTGTGTGAGCAGAAAAAGGAAGGACGGAGTGAGCATGGGCTTTTCTGTTACTCTATTGACAGTAGCACTAAGGACATGAATGTGTGTTCTGCAGACATGATGGTCCAAATGCCAAACTACACATAACCAACCCTACTAGGATGATATCATGATACTTTTTTAAATAGGTGTTTTCTGCATGTCCTGGCTCAGAAAATGAACATTTAGGTCTTATAAGACACCAAGTATTCACTGTCTGAAGTTGGACATCCCTGATACAATGACTTTTCTACACAAGCAATCTATTATTGTTAGGGAAACGAATTAGCTGAGGGTTTGTTTTTGTTGTTGTTTTTAAATCTCAGGAGTGATGGCTGTATGGTGGCACATGTAAAATGAGTTTGTGATGTTAATACAGTAAGAGTGGACAAGTGGCCACATCATTAAAAACCGTCATTATAGGCATCCATTTTCAGCAGAATAGCCAAAAGATGAGGACCCTGGAGACTGAACCAGCCTTTCAACCCTAGAGGTCTTTCCTGTGTAAATGCTGCTTGGGAGCATCCACTTGAACTATACATGAATAGAAATTATATACCAGCAGCATGGTCCTGTACCAGTCTTTCCAAATAGGGCTTTTTAACCAGAGCTTCTTGTACTGGCACAGTTTAAAGAGCACATGCTATACTTTTAATTGAAGTTATGCCATTCCAGACATGAAAATAATGTTGAGCCCATGTAACTGACAATGAATTTATTCCACATCTAAAACCAGAGCCTTTAACTAAAGAAGGGAACATTGACAACAAACCTCAGGTCAGCTGAGTCAGGTGTGCATTGTGCATGATGCTGCTTTTGAGGACACTGCTAACATCAACAATTCAAGCAGCCATCTGTGAACATTTTAAAAATATTAATAAAGGAAAAAGTTAGGACCTGATCCAAAACGTATGGAAGGGTTTCTAGAGATTTCAGTGGGCTTTGGATCAGGCATTGAAGGAGTAAAGGATGCCTCTCCCGCACAATAGATGGATAATCCTAATGATAGTAATACTAGTAATGGGAATACAAGGCTTATAAATAAGTTGACTGGAGCTCTGATGAGAACTGAGAACAGAGGTGCAGTTTAATGGAACTCTTTGCTGACCCAGTGTTTGCTTTGTTGAATCCTGAGAATGGACTTTTGTTAATTTTAGCATGTGCCTTTAGCAAGTACGCATAGGGGCTTATGTTTTCGCTGAGCCAGCCTGGATCAGTAATAAAAAGGTAGCCATGTACAATAGCGACCTGGCATTTGAGCAACTCAACCCATTTTGTAATCTTTGGACACAACAACTGAAGCTGTGAGTTCATTTGAATTCCAATATAAAATGATTTGGTGAGCAAAACAACATTACTCTGCATTTTTCTACTTTACATACTGTGACAAAGTTCCTCATCTACCTTAGTGGGTCCTGCGCTTATTGGCAGATTTTGCTCACTTCAGCGATCCTCCCCACAGTCTGGATCAACTCCTCCTGTGTCTGATCAGGAGTTGGGAGGTTTGGGGGAACTCGGGCCCACCTTCTACTCCAGGTTCCAGCCCAGGGTGCTATGGATTGCAGCTGTCTATAGTGCCTCTTGTAACAGCTGCATGACAGCTACAACTCCCTGGGCTACTTCCCCATGGCCTCCTACAAACACCTTCTTTATCCTCACCACAGGACCTTCCTCCTGGTGTCTGATAACGCTTGTACTCCTTAGTCCTCCAGCAGCACAGCCTCTCACTCTCAGCTCCTTGTGCCTCTTGCTCCCAGCTCCTCACACGCACTTCCTCTCCTCTGGCCCCTCCCTCCCTGACTGGAGTGAGCTCCTTTTTAAACCCAGGTGCCCTGATTAGCCTGCATTGATTGCCTGCAGGTGATCTAATCAGTCTGTCCACCTTAACTGGTTCTGGCAGGTTCCTGATTACTCTAGTGCAGCCCCTGCTCTGGTCACTCAGGGAACAGAAAACTACTCATCCAGTGACCAGTATATTTGCCCTACCCCTACCAGACTCCTGTACACCACTGGTCTGGGTCTGTCACAATACTTATTAGATAGACATATTTGAACTGCTACTGTATATTGCTTCTTCTGATAAAAATTGTCACACGTGCATACACTTCTTTTAAACTAATTTCCAAGGATAACTGCAAACTCTCATTGTCCACATAGTTGGACGCGTTAGTAACAGAATATCTCACTACTGAAATACGCAAGACTTGCAGCCCTACAAGTAGATCCAATGGATATTTTAAGAGAACACTGATGTGAAAAAGGTAATAAAAGGGGAAGATGGATAATCATGACTGTCAACTCACACATCGTGTGTGGGTAAGACCTGCCCGGCAGCGGCTTCATCTACAGAGCCCATTAGTAATCTGCAATCTAAGCCCAAATGGTTGTTGTCTGGAGTTGGAGATGTGTTTCTTATCAAGGCTTAGGTTTCTATCAGCATCTAAGGGAGTCCTGACCACAGAACTCTGCCTTCCTCTTAGCCTGCAGCCCTAAAATAACATTAGGGAAGAGTAGAGGGAAAGAAAGTGAGAGATGGGATAACATATCCCCAAATATACATTGCAACAAGCCCATTTAATGTGCTGTAGAAATATGAGGCCAGGGTAGAAATGGACTATTTCAGACCTCAGGCCTGTAGGAGTAGAACAACTAGTATGCTTTTCAGAGGATCTCAAAGAGATTTAAAATCATTAAACCTTTCACATCACCCTTCTGAAACAAGTATTATCTCCATTTACACATGGGGAAAATGAGGCACAGAGCAACTAAGTGACTTACCCAAATTTACACAGCAGTTCACTGTCAAATTCAGAAGTAGAGTAGCCCTTACTGCAAGGCCTACTCTCCAGACCACTAGGACACATTCTTTCCCCAAAGGACATATGTATGTCTGGCTGACCCCTCCATTATTCCTGTTAATAAAAAGACACTCTCTTCTAGCAGGACAGGTGGAATTTTAAGGGCACCAGGAGTGTACAAAGCAGGTTAGAGACAGGCAATGAGATGGGGAAATTAGCTCTTTCCATCTGCACAACCCAAGACTGGCTTTTGCCCTGCAGAATCTTAATTGCTGATGGTGATGTGCAAGAAGGAAAAATAAACTCTGTAATCTGGGCTTATGTTCATATAGCTGCCTGTTAGAAAAGAAATATCTTTTCGCTTTGAGTTTGAGCATAGTGGACTGGACTCACTGAGATAAGAAATTTACACAGCCATTTATGAAGTTATTTTTCAGGGTCAGAGCCACATTTTAACTCAAAATAGCTACAAGAGGCTCCATTGCTGTAATGTGATGAGTGCTCCCAACATCCTTCTGTGGGAGAGTGCTCTGCACCTCACAGGATCAGGCCTAGAATTTCCAGTCTGATGTGCATTGAAAAGTTGAGAAATATGTCCTTTATCCAGGAGTCAATTAGCGCTAAATATTTTGCATGTACCAAAACTGAAAAAATTCTGGCCTATCTTACCTCTGGCAGACACTTACAATCTCCCTCTGGGATAGGCTCCTCAGCCCAGCTCTCTCCCCTACCCCACCTCCACCAAGACGACCAGGTTATCCTCTCAAGTAAGGTGGCCTATCTCACTCCAATAAGCACACAGCAACCAGCTCTGATTATATGTTTATTTAGCCTTTGACACACACTTCTGTTGAAGCCCATCTGACCATGGGGCCTAGATGTTTTTACACACACATATACACTCTTCTCTGTGTTTATAATCATTAGCAGTTTTCCTTTAAGGGCAAAATGTTCTGTAGAACAACTGCTCCTTGTTATGAAATAATGTAAACGCTGTTGGTGTGGTAACATTTTGTAACAGTGTTGTGTTATGCAATTAAGGCTGTGTGGTTCACATAGATTACAATTCACCTGGAGTCACCAGCAATGTCCTGAAGGCTTGGAACAGTCAATAATATATTTACTTATAAAAAACGATCCAACCCCAGCACCTGCCTATGTCCTTTTACAAGGAGTAATTAATTAGGAAAATTGAGCTCCATGTAGTTTCCCTAACTAAAATTATCCACCTGGCTCCACAACATACTTTTCCCTTTTATTTCCCTTCCCCCATTACCTTGTAAATCTTAAAAAATAAAATTAGGTCAAAAGACAGTTGTTCCTTTTCCCCTCTTTTCCTTTAGGAGGTGGGGCTGGATTCTCCAACCCTCACTCATGCTAAGAAGTATTTGCTTACACAAGCAATCTGGACTGTACACATGAATAAGTGCTACTCAGGACAAGGGTCACAGAAGTAGGCTCTGTTCTTTCAGGCTCCTTTGCTTTGCTTTAGCGTCTCTTCCTCAGTCCTGCAGCTGAGAATGTAGAAACTTGCCAAATGCTCATGTTAGCAAAATGAGTCCTATTACTAAGAACATTATATTTTATTTATTTAACAAGGGGGTATTTCTAAGGCAGCCATTGAGATAAACCTGGGCAGCAGCATGAATGAAATAATTATACAGTATAGAACATTTTTTCACCTCTTCGTTTAATTCCAACAAAGAGCAGAACTGTTCATGGCTAATTTTACAATTAGCAAAACCAATGCTTCTATTAAGCACATTGCAGACCATACAGTTGTGCCTACATGAACACAGTTGGCTCTAGGCTGCAGCCTATCCCATCCCATCAAATACTGGCAATATGGCTGCCTGAGGATCCCATCTCTAGACAGAATAAGAGTTTCAATCTCACAGTAACCACATCTCCACCTGGGAGAAGTATAGGCAGTTGTTCAGCCACCTCAGTATGCCTCCTGTTTTCATAGTGTCAGAAGGCCAGAAGAGAGAATTAGATCATCTAGTCTAACCCCCTGTATTATCACAGGCCAGAGGACTTCACCCAGATACTCCTATATTAAGCCCAAAGATTTTAGTAGACCAAAGCATTTCAGTCCTCAGGAGATTTAATTGTGTGCCACAGGCAGAGAATAGGAGACTACAGCACCCCCAATGCCCATAACCCCTGCAATGGCAGGGAATTCATTAGGTGAGATATGCCTATGAGATCCAAGAAGATGAATCACACTCCATGCTACAGAAGACGAAAAAATCCAGAGGGGCTTGCCAATTTGACCTGGGCAAAAATTCCTTCCTGACCCCAAATCTGATTATCAGTTTGACCCTGAGCAAGTGAACAAGACATCTAGAAAAAGGATTCTCTGAACCATCTAATAGCACTAGTCCGTCCCACCCAATGACCCATCTCCAGTGGTGTCCAATCTCTGATGAAACCCCCGCTCCCTCTCTCAGAATAAATCTTGTCAAATGTGCATGGACAGAAATTCCTCCCTGACCACCCCAGGCGATTGACTGAAACCGTGAAGCATGAGATTTGATTATAGTCATTATCTTAATGTAGAGCTGCAAATGTTACAAGAATGTTGTGGGTTATGTTGCCAGTCCTGTTCTCCTGACAGCCCATGAAGTATGGAATGCACTGGAGACTCAGATTCACAGATTCCAAGGCCAGAGAGGACCATTAGGACCTCCCAGCCTGTTCCCTCTCCCTCTTCTTTCCCTAACACTCACGGACCACAGGATTTCTCCCAGAAGCTGGATTAAAGCATATTGTTTAAAAAGATATCCACTCTTGTCACAAAGACTCCAAACGATGGACAGTCTATCACTTCCCTTGTTTCAATGCTTAAACACTCTCACAGCTAAGAAACTACATGTATTTCAAGACTGGATTTATCTAACTTTAACTTCAACTGTCTCAGCTAGGGAGTTCCATTATCAGGCCCTTCTTATCTCAGGTTTTGGGACTGGTGACATCACCGCAGTATCCAAGTGCTCCTACCAGAAAAACCTGCTGCAAGTGGGAGAGTAGTCTGAAGGCTCTCCAGACAACCATGCACTACTGCAGTGTTCCAGGGCAATCAGTGTTCAGAGAGTAAAAGTGTTGCAAGTTGGAGCAGGAGCAGGTCTTACAAAGGAGAGAAGTCAGGGATAGATGGGACTTGTGGTGAGAAAGAATGAGACATATGTGGAGCTGGCAGGCTAACAAAAGTTTTTGTTTGTTTTTTGATATAAAATTCTACTAACACCTCACTGTTGAAATATAATACTGGAATCTCTTCGTATATCAAATTATTTTAATTCTGCACTTCCTTTCTTTGCTACTTTTTGTGAAAATGAAGGTTCTTCTGTGCCATCTTGTCACTTCCTTAATCACATGGAACCATGTAACTCACCTGTGCTTTCGCCTTCCATTCTCTAAAGAGCAATGGAAAAGATCAGAACTGCCTGAATCACCTTCAGAAAGATGTTAAGAAATACTATTTTCTGCATTCTGAGACTGAATACTCTGTAAAAATAATCTGTTTCTTTGGCTTAAAAAAATGCTACAGCTTGTCCTCAATAATTATCTAACTGGTACAGACTGTGTGATGTGTCCATTTTCCCTCCTCCTTCCTCACTGCTACTGATGTAAAAGCTGTTGGTTCCTCTCATATATATCATTCTCCTGTCCTCAAGCTAATGTCTGGCCTGCATCCTTCCTTTATTATTTATTTGTATTACAAATACAATAGGCACTTGCACTTGGAGCTGTACAAACATTACAAAACAATCCTGCCTCTGAAGATTTCATAGTCTGTTGCTGCTGCCATTGTCTGTCTTCTGTTTGTATTCATTTCCTCTTCCAATCCCAGCTTCGCTCCGTGCTTCATATCAGAACCCAAATCCATTATCACTTTGACTGCCCCTCCTTGAATTCTTCCATGGCCCTTACTACTGGATCATTCTTCCACCAGGACCCAGGAATACCAGGTGAGGGAAAGGAGAGCTGACAGAGTCAGCAGGGGGAGTCAAAGCTTACTAGTATTGCTGTGTGGCTGTCGCCCCTGGCAGAGCCATCAATGGGTTGCACTAGGTGCACAGCTTCCGAAGTTTAATTATGCAGCTGGACTAGGTTTGCAGTAGCTAGAGCGAATGTGCAAATCTACAGCCATATACCCCAACCCTTGGGTGGCTTACTGAGGGCTCAGGATTACTAAGCAAATTTAAACACACACACACGAGAAGCAAAGGATGCTGAATAGAAATCAGTAATTATGTTTTGGAGCATAACGTGTTGAACTCTTTTCTTTTAAATAGCTTATAAATGATGAGGCAAAATAAATGCCTGATACTGACAACTGCTGAGCTCCCTAGACTCCAGGACAGATGCTCTGCACTTACAAGATTTGGCCTTGAGGAATTGAGGTCTGTTGATATAATACTGCCTGATTATATAACATTCAGTATATTTATATTTTTTTACAACAATAGCAACACCCTACCCCAAGGTGACCCAAGAACCTGTTGTTTGTTCAGCACCCTGCACCTATTGTTCAGGGCTATCTTCACCAATGGTACTGTATAGATAACAATACTTATTCATTTCTTTCACTTGAAAGGCTTATTACATTTGATTCCTCTCCACAGGAACTGCCCAGAGTGACAACCATCAAGAACTGAGGTAATAGTGTTACACAGTTGACCTATAGGTACTTCTGAAAAATATTATGTTCTCGTACTGTTATGTAAGCCGACTAAAAGCACAGCCAACCCCTTCTCTGTCATCCAGTAGCTACTTCATTAAACCACAGCTCTATTCCAACAAATGATTTTAAAAGAAAAGTAAAAGCCCTAGTTGAATAAGACGTTTTTTATGAAGGCTTTTCCCACACACATAACTCACACTCCCATTTTAGTTTTCATAGTTACACATAACTGGGTGTGTCTGAATGTCTATTCAGCAGAGCTCAAGCTGCTGGTTTCCGGCTCATTCAGACTTTAAAGTGAAATTCATGCAGTTGCTCCATGACATTAATGGAAGAGTAGGTTTCATCAATCTGATAAAGTGTCTTTACAACAACAGATGGTAATTTGTTGACACTTAAAGCTTAAAATGGACTCTCTTGCAAAATCACTTAAAAAGCTTTCTTTAAAAAAAAAAATCACAAGTGTACAGATACTTTAACCCAAAGAAATTGCTGACAGATTTGTTTTCAGCCCAGCAGAGTAAAGAGCTGACAATATATTTTTGCAGGGTATGGTAACTTGGGTCTATTTTTAGGCTTTTTTTTCTTTAAAAAAGGCACACGAAAATAGCAGTGGGTTTAAAAATCACCATCTGCTTCTAGCAGTGAAATAATTCTCAAAGGAATGGATGGGAGGCATAAAAAATAAACTGATATTCTCCACAGTAAGTCTTAAAAGTCACAATTTTGTATTTCTAAATGGTGTTTATCTAATTACACAATAAAGGACAGTCATAGTTCTGTTAGCATTTAAGAAGTCTATTGAGCTATTAATATAAGCTGTTTACAATTCTGTTGCAAATCTTTGACTGGCAAAAGCCATTGTTATTATTTTATAAGTTCAAAGAGCCTGGAACTGTTGACCTTTAGGGCACACAGCAGAGTCCATCTATTTTCCCTGGCTTTAACAGATGTGGCGATTTTTTTTTTATGGTCTATGTTCTGCCAATATTCTTTTGGTTCTGGGGTTTGGGTGAAATTGACAGAGTTGTAATTTGTAATAATTGTATCTTTAAATAATTTACAGGGCATAGAACCATAGTTAGGCACTCTTTTCTGTATAAATTGAAATGAAATGTCAATAATAAGATATAAATTTTCTTCTACTGTACTTCATGAAAACCAATCTATTTTTTCAGGTATTAACATTAATGATTTTAAACTTTAGAAAACACAGAAAACTACAATGAACTGTTTTAAACATTATCCTGCATGGTTTAAAAAACAACCACCCCTTTTAACCCACTGAACATCAAGAAGAAACATTTCTGTTTATCTAGCTTGTAGTATCATTTAGGTTAAACTTCACACTCCAGTGCAAAGAGATGGCACAAGCATAGGCCAAGAGGTCTATGTAATTTATTATCCTATCTGATGGTAGCAACTACCAGATTCTTCAGAGGAATGTGCACAAAAACAATTATGGAATAAACTGCCTCCAGGGAAAGTTTCTTAATCTTTGTCAGTCAGTGATTGACTAACATCCTGAGGCATAAGATTATATTCCTCCAAAAAACTAAAATTAAACTTAAATGTTACAGTCAACACGGCTTTTGTAAAAGGAAACCATGCTTCTCCAATCTATTAGAATTATTTGAGGAGGTGGGGCAGGGGCAACGAACAAATGAACAAGGGTGATCCATTGGATATAGTGTACTTGGACTTTCAGAAAGCTTTTGACAAGACCCCTCACCAAAGGCTCTTAAGCAAAGTAGGCAGTCATGGGACAAGAAAGATGGCCCTCTCATGGATTAGGAACTGGTTAAAAGATATCAAGGATCTGTATGGGGACCGATGCTGTTCCACATATTTATAAATGTTCAGGAAAAGGGAGTAAACAATGAGGTGGCAAAGTTTGCTGTTCTGGGTCCAGTTCTTTTCAATATCTTCATCAATGATTTAGATAATGGCACTGAGAGTAACTGATCAAGATTGTGGCCAATACCAAGTTGAGAGGAGTTGCAAGTGCTTTGGGGGCTGGGATTGAAATTCAAAATGATCTGGAAAACTGGAGAAATGGTCTGAAGTAAATAGGATGAAATTCAATAAGGACAAATGCAAAGTACTCCAGTTAGAAAGGAACAATAAGTTGCACACATACAAAACAGGAAATAACTGCCTAAGAAGGAGTACTGTGGAAGGGATCTGGGGGTCAGAGTGAATCATAAACTAAATGACAGTCAACAGTGTAACACTGTTGCAAAAAAAGCAAAAATCATTGTGGGATGTATTAGCAGGAGTGTTTTAAGCAAGAGAGGAGAAGTAATTCTTCTGCTCTACTCCACACTGATTAGGTCTGAACCAGAGTACTATGTCCAGTTCTGGGTGCCACATTTCAGAAAAGATGTGGACAAAATTGGAGAAAGTCCAGAGAAGAGCAACAAAAATTATCTGTAAAATATGATTTAGGTCTAGAAAATATGACCTGTAAGAAAAGATTGAAAAACTTGGGTTTGTTTAGTCTGGAGAAGAGAAAACAGAGGGGTCATGACAACAGTTTTCAAGTTCATAAAAAGTTGTTACATGAAGGAGGGAGGAAAATTGCTGCTGTTAACCTCTGAGAATAGAACAAGAAACAATGAGCTTAAATTGTAGCAAGGGCGGTTTAGGTTGGACATTCAGAAAAACTTCACAACTATCAGGTTGGTTAAGCAGTGAAATAAATTGCCTAGGGAGGTTGTGGAATCTCCATCATTGGAGATTAAGAGCAGGCTAGACAAAACATCTGCCAGGGATGGTCCAGGTAATACTTGTCCTGCCATGACTGCAGGGGACTGGACTAGATGACCTCTTGAGGTCCCTTCCAGTCCTATGATTCTATGAAAATTACTCAAGATAAGTAAGTCCAAAGCTGACTGCAAAGAATTACAAAGAGATCTTACAAAACTGGGTGAGCGGGTGACAAAATGGCAGATGAGAAACAATATTAGTATTTTTAAAGTAATGCAGTTGGAACACATAATCCCAACTATACATACAAAATGATGGGGTCTAAATCATCTGCTACCATTAAAGAAAGAGCTTGGAGTCATTGTGGATAGTTCTCTAAAAACATCTGCTCAATGTGCAGCAGTAGTCAAAAAAGCAAACAATGTTAGAAGCCATTGGGAAAGGGGTAGATCATAAAACAGAAAATATCATACTTTTACTATATAAATCCATGGTGTGCCCACACCTTGAATATTGTGTGCAATTCTGTCAACCACATCTCAAAAAAGAGATAGATTAGAATTGGAAAAAATACAGAGAAGGGCAACAAAAATGACTAGAAGGATGGAACACCTTTCATCTGAGGAGAGATTAAAAAGACTGGGACTGTTCAACTTAGAAAAGAGACGACTAAGGAGGGATATGATAGAGGTCTGTAAAATCATGACTGGTGTGGTAAAAAGGAATAAGGAAGTGTTATTCACCCCTTTAAATAACACAAGAGTCAGAGGTCACCAAGTGAATTTAAGAAGCGGCAGGTTTAAAACAAACGTAAGGAAGAACTTCTGCACACAATGCACAGTCAAGCTGTTGAACTCATTGCCAGGTGGTATTGTGAAGACTAACTGGGTTCAAAAAAGAATTAAATACGTTAGCCACAATGGTCAGGGATGCAACCTCATGCTCTGGATGTCTCTAAACCTCTGACTTCCAGAAGCTGAGACTGGATGACACGGGATGGATCACTTAATGTATTGCTGTGTTCTGTTCATTCCCTCTGAAGCCTCTGGCACTGGCCACTGTGGAAAGACAGGATACAGAGCTAGATAGAACATTGGTCTGACCAGTATGGCCATTCTTGTATTCTTATGTTAGCTTAAATGGTACATAAGGCCTTCTGTGGGATCTCTGTAGAGGGGTCAAGTTAGCTCTAAGTTCACTAAGAGTTGCAGAGACCTAAGAATCACTCCTTTACAGCCAAGATTCCCAGTGACCTCACTGAGGATTGCATATGCATAAGGAATGCATGACCGGAATAATATTAGTGATGTTAAGTGTGATCCAGCTCCCATTATGTGAATGGAAACAAACTCCTACTGGCTTCAATGGGAATTAGAGTGAACTCTTAGTTTTAAATATTCCCAGGTTATAGGATATTAATTACTGATAATTTGATATTTATGTATATATTTTTTTATTTAGCACATTCACTATTAATGGAGTGAAAATCAAGTCACATCACAGATTAAAGATAATGTCTATAAAATGGAAGAAAAACACACTGAAAACTAACAACAAACAAAAACACACCCAAATACTCTGCTCTAGTCATATAGATCAGTGGTTCTCAAACTTTTTTTTCTGCTGACCACTTGAAAATTGTTGAGGATCTTGGCACATAACTTAATGATCTTTCCAAATGTTGTTTGTATCGTTAGCTAACTACTGTAAAGCGCTTTGGATAAAAGCGCTATATAAAAAAACCCTTAATAATAATTACGATTTTTTTCTACAAATAAAAGCACACAACATATTTTAATATCAGTAGTCTTACCTTTCTAATGTGATGGATGTGCCCTCTCTCCCCTGACACATTAATCCCCAAGCTGGGGCTGGGATGGAAGGGGATCTCTCCCCCACCACAGAGTTGAGGCTGGGAAGAAGGGCCATCTCTCCGCGGCAGCCACAGCCCTGGACCTGGGGAAAGTCACCTATCTCTGGCCACCGCAGCCCTGAACGTTCTTAATTCCCCCCATCCCCTATTCTCACCCCACTGCCCACTCCCACCTACCCTTATTCCCCCCAAGGCCACCACCTCACCTTACATGTGCATTTTCTCCAGCGTCCAGACACCGCGGCTCCACTAATTAGATGGGTGACCCTTCGTTCTCTTGTGTGCGGCTGCTCAGGCACGCACCTTAGAGGGAACTATCTCGTGGACCACCTGAATGGAGCTCCCGCGGACCACAATTTGAGAACCTCTGATATAGATTTTTCCAGGTAATAAATCCCCCACCCTCAAATTATGTAAATCATCATTATTAATTGCAGTGCCTTCACTTTCCGTTGAACTTAGTGGGTGTTCAGGGCACTCAGCTACTCACGGGAGTTGCTCAGCAACTTGCATAATTGGACTTCTGTAATGGCATATCAGAGCCACAAGATTTCCTTCATTATTCACAGATAATAAATAATATGGTCTTCATGATGTGAACAAATCGGTTTTGATTTTTTTTTTTAATTAGTACATGTAGGCTATGTATACATTGATTCTCCATAGTCATTTCCTGCAAGGGTTTAAACAGTGAAATCCCAAGGGTAAATAAACTAACATTTCTTCCCTTTTTATCTTAAAAGTGTCTACAATGAATTGGTTGCTAAAGAAACCTAATACACTTATGACACACTGTTTTGAAATCCTTAGTGGAGTTCATCTGAAACCTCAGCATAAGTGGCATCTTATCTTCGTACTATTCCAGGAAGAAATGCATGGCATTTCGTCATCATAGCTGAAAGACTAGTTGGCTCTGCACGTAGGCTCTGGGAGAACAAGGGCCCTTAGCTATAATGAGACCATGCTGGTAGCTAATGCTTAGTCAGAGTCTGCTTTCTTGAGCATTTGCTACTGCGTGTAGTAATTGGAATGCAGGAAAGGGCACAAATTAGAGATCACACACAAAAAGTCAATGTTTAACTTCTTTATTTGCTTTCAGTTAAAATTATATTCTAAGGAACAGAACACAGGTGGTAATATGGTAATATTCCTAAACCATCCCTCCTAGTGGAATATTAGTTCTAGAGCCCTTACTCATGCATGCAGTTCTACTTAATGTAACTGGACTATTTGCAAGAGTAAGGATTACTCACATAACTGAAACAACGAGGAGTCTGGTGCCACTTTAAAGACTAACAGATTTATTTGGGCATAAACTTTAATATGACTGAATAAAGGGTTTAAAATAAACAGTGCTCTCCTTGTCATGAAAAAAAAAAGCATTTTAAAGAAATTCAAAGTGCAAGCTGATCTTGTGGGCTGAATTTCTAAGCATGCAAAACAACTTTTTCCTTAACAAAGCTATAGAACATTATGAACACATAGCAATCAACACCAGATGTAGAAAATAAGGTATTTTGGAAGGATCTTTGTGTTTGAGGTAGAGTGGGAAAGGGACAAAATATTTATTTTTACAAGTTTTTGACCTGTAGAAAAAGGGAATGGAAAGCCATGGTCATTCAAAGATTAAACATTCACAGCCTCTGCTTGGTAATGAAAACAGGAGGAAAAGCATGGAGTATTATTTCACAGACCTAATTAGTATTGCCATTAACAGATTAGACAACAATACCCTACCTATATAGCTGCTTAGAAATATCATATTGGTAGGGAAAGGGTGAGAGAAGAGGACTGAGAAATTATGGAGATTTTTAAAAAATGTGCTCAGTTTCAGCTATGAAAATTCAAATATAATATTTAGGAAGACTCAATTTGTGGCCAAATTTTTGTGGTCTTACTGAGTAAAAACTGAGTCTATACTCTGGATGTTAGCTTGACTAAAAAGTTACCTCAGCATATTGCCTTTAGACTCAAAACATATTCCTTTTATTTGTATGTATTTGTTAACTATAATCTTATAAAGGGGAGTAGAAACCAGGAATTAACACCAGAGTTGTTTCATTTAGGACCAGTGTTCTCTCATAGCAGAATAAATACAGAGCAACTTCAGCATCTTCAGTAGGGCTATTTTGGATTTACCCTGCAATAACTGTGAGCTGAATTAGGTCCACACTGGACCAAATGCTGACCTCATTTATATCTGTTTAGCGGCAACGATTTAAATGGGGCTTCACAGATCTAATAAGGGAAGCTTAGCTCATTTGCTGAATACTGGAAAGAGTTGACCAAGATTTTCTAAGGAAATTCAAACTTACACAAGCAAAGGAAAAACACTGTGAATGAGATGCTGCTGTGTCCAAAATTAATCTTGGGTGAAACTTTAACACCTAAAAATAAATCTTGCTTTCAGTTCCCCCAAACAGGCTTCTCTATTCCACTCTGAAGCAGTAGTTAATCATGTACAGTACACAATATTAAGCAGTAAAGAGTTCAGTTATTCCTGAAACATATTATTTTGAGGCTATGTTCGAGTCTTCCATATTTATGTGATGAGAGTTATGTCACAAAGTTAATCATTCCCAGGATGCTAGCATTCAGGGTAATGAAAAACTTCTTGTGCAAGCAGTCATTAATCAGTGAGTATAACATTGCATAATGTTTCCGAAGCATGTGTTATGTGATCAGAGTACAAGGCTACATAATACAGCAAATTGTCTGTGCCATATGCTGACCTTTTCTAAAACAGAAATGGAGCCATGTGATGCATCACTCTTGCCAGCAGTCATTTACTGCCAATAATTAAGTTTGATGATATGAAGAAACATAAACTTGTACTCCTTTGGAGTTCTGAAAGGAAGAAGCTTTGAAGTTCCTGGTTTCTGGCACAGAGTGGAGTATAAATATGGTCACGTTGGCTTGGATAGATTACTGCTGTCCATTATGAACACCACCCCGTTAAAATGGAATCATGCACTCAGTTCAAGTAGTTACTGGCATTTACGTTAGAGAAAACACATGCCACTTGGCTTTGTGATCCAGAAGAGCATAAAGGTTGAAGGAACAAAACAGCCAAATGTATGAATGCTACCTCAAATCTCAATACATCACAACAACACTTGATGTTCTTGAGCAATAATTTAGTAAGAACATCTTACTTAATCTGCCCTACCAGTATTACACAAAAGAACACTTGTGAAACACTCCAGACAAATATGTTGTAATTACAAGAAATAAATAAAAAAAAACCTTGTGAAGTACAAGATGTTTTTGTTACTCTGAATACACATATCCATGGAGGTACAGTTTTAATTAGCTTTTTAACAATGGAAACAATGCTTTAGAAGCTTCAATGAGCAATCTTAAACCTAAGCGTAGCAGATATAATATGCATATATACATATATATCATAGATACATGTACGCATTACACAAAATGATCCAGATCCTCAGGTATGCTGCAGCTGCTTTGTGCTTCACTGCTGGTGAACTCTGGCTATGGAGCTGGAATACCACCTCCAAATGATCGCCCTAGCGAAGAGCTATCCTTAGATTGCATCAGCACAGCACAGAATCGCCCTATGTAATTTCCTGCCCCCGGTGTATAGTTGGGGCTTCCTTGCACCTCACTGATTCACCGCTCTTGTTTTATCCCTTTAGGACTGTTGGCAGCATACGCGCCAACTCCGTGGGTGCTCCAGCCCTGGAGCACCCATGGAAAAAAAATTGTGGGTGCTCAGTACCCACCGGCAGCCCTGCCAATCAGCTCCTCCCCCTCCCCCACATTGCCTCCTGCCAGCCAGCAGGCTGTGCCAATCAGCTGCTCCTGCCTACCAGTGATCAATGGCGTGCAGGAGGTGCTGGGAGAAAGGGGAAGGAGTGGGGGCGGGGCATGTTCTGGGGAGGGGGGAGGGCGGGGACTTGGGGGAGGGGTGGAGTGGGAGCAGAGCTTGGGGCACAGCGGGGGTTGAGCACCCCTTAGCAAATCACAAAGTCAATACCTCTGGTTGGCAGCTGGTGTAACTAGGGAGACCAGATCAGCACTTCCAGTCTGTAGGCATTAATATGTGTTAAATAACTCCTATTCTATGCTATTCAGGTTCTAACATTGTGATCATCACCATAGTATTTGAACAACTTCCAGCAGTGCATGTTCCATCCCAGAGTTGACTGCATTTCAGTGATCAGAAAATTGATTTTTGATATATCTTACCTGTGGCAGAGTTGTTTTGATGTAAGAAACTCCAAAATATTCTAAATGCAGGCACACAGACCGGCATCAAGTGAAAACATTAGAAGGGGATCTGTAGAAGTGTATTAAAAGTGTAGAAGCTAGAAACTTTATATAACCCCAAAACTAAAAGGGTTACTTGAAACCTCTCCTTAGATCCACTTCTGCACTCCTGCTTGCAAAGCATATTTGCTACTGAGTTTCTACTGCTCCTTCCACGGGGCTGGAGATGAAGTTGTGCCAAGAAAGCAAGACCAAAGGTTTCATAAAAGTTGCTCTTAGTTTTCCATGCTTCCATGACATCAGCCATTAGGGAACTTTTCATTTTTACTTATTTAATTTAATTCATTATTTATTTATATTTCACTGATTTTTTAAACAAAAAATGAAATAAAAATAAAAATGTGGACCTCATAACTTGCACTAATCCTCATCTCACATCTGTATTGTGGGGTGGAAGGCACTGGATTCACAAAGGTACTTAGGTGCCCTGCTACCCAGTGGAATTCTGAGCCCTAAGTCAGGCACCCAGACTCCTCATGCATTGTATGGGGAGAGTTAGGCACCTAAGAAAGATGTTTTTAAAAGTCAGCAGGCTGAGCGCGAGCCGCCTAAGCTAGTCAGAGGAAAGAGGCAGGGCAGAGTGCTTGCACCCTCACAGTATTCAGGTGTCAAACTGACGGGCTGGAGGAAGGAGACTGTCTCTGTTTGGTATCCTCAGACATGAACCTTCCCCTGGAGTTAGGCACCTAAGCCAGGTCGGCTCTTTCTTGCAGCAAACCAGACACAAAGAGAGACACCCTCACCCCATTATAGCCAATACTCCTCTGGTCAGAGCACTCACCTGATTTGGAGCAGGGAAGTGAACCTAGGTCTCCCACGTGCCAGATGAGTGCCTTACCTACCAGGCTATTTTGTATTCTACTCAGCAAACACCTATGGGATCAGGCCCCACAGGCAAGACAGGTGTGAGAATGCCAAGTTTGAGAATTCTAGACACGATAAATCAACCGACGAGTGCTCTCCCGTCGACTCTGGTACTCCACAGGGCGAATAGCGTAGGTGGAGTCAACGGGAGAGCATCAGCTGTCGACTTACCGCAATGAAGATACCGTGGTAAGTAGATCTAAGTATGTCAACTTCAGCTACGTTATTCACATAGCTGAAGCTGCATAACTTAGACTGATCCACTCTCACCGACCCCCGAGCATAGACCAGGCTTCAGCTAATAAAATTCAATCCTAGAATCCTACTGTAGGTAAACAACAGCTATAGGACACTGGTTCCACACAATGTTTTAAAAAATTCCTACTTTCCTAGCATTTCTACTTTTTAGAATGATGGACTTGCAATTCTTACAAGAATATACAAGCAACAACATTGGATTATGGAATATACAAGTAACAACATTATGTAACATGAAACACAGCCCCTACCTTATTAAAGAGTATGATACTGCAGACACTGCTGGGAACAGTACTTGCTACTGTGAATAATTCCATCAGAGTCAATGGGCTGTTCTTTTAAGTCCTATCCAACATGACTAAGGATTGGGGCAACAGCAGCTCCAATCTTGCAGTCTTTACAATGAATTACACCAATTTATAGAAATAGTTCGACAAGTGTTCAATTTTAGGAAGCCAGTGGAACTGCTTCTTGGAGCAAAAATTCATCACGAGTAAGGGATGCAGAACAATGCTCTATCTACAAGAGCACTCAGATGTGTTTATTTTTATTCAGCTATAATGAAAGCACAGCAAACTTTTCCCATATCATTTAAATATTAAATTTTGTCTTCCTGAGATATACTATGCAGATGATCCACAAATAGTTTTTTGCAGAACTTGTACCACTGGCATTTGATTTTTTAAAATATGTTATGAAAATTTGAGCCAAAGATGATATCACAAAATCCCTTATGTTTAAAGAAAAATGTTAAATCAATTAGAGATAGCTGAAATAAAAGAACGATAATTTTTTGTTTCACTCCAGTTTGCAGTGTAAGTTTTTTAAATATAAAACAAAACTTGTTCACGTTCTTTTGAAAGTGATTGTATTATGCAATGTGAAAGCTGGAATGTACTCATTTCTTTAACACAAATATGATGTTATAAACATTTTACTAATTAACACTCTTTAGAAATGATAAACAGAGTTGGAATCACTAATCAGGACTTTGAAGTGTTTTGTGCACACACACAAAAGCAATGAAACTTGTAACATTCAAAACACAAACTTGCATGGGGAATTCTTTACCAAGTCAAAGGTTTTTCATTTGAGTGCTTTACATGGAAACCCAACAGAAAGTTATTATAACACAAATTGCATTCAAGATCAGGGTATTGAAAGGATCTGTTCCAGTCTGACAGGCCAAAAATTTGTATGTATGCATAATGAATTCTGTAAGATTAACAAAAACTACATTGAGTTATATTCAGAAGCTGCAACTGAATGTAATTTGAGGCTATATATATATATATATATATATATATATATATATATATATATATATATATATATATATATATATATTTAATAAACTGATAGTTTCAGATTCAGTCTTTCTGTAGAAAATAAACAAACCATTTTTGTGAATTTGTTAAAACTATCCTATTAATGCTTTTTTAAAGTTTTGTGTTAACAGTGATTAAACTAATCTATTCAGGTTCTCATATCACACCCTCCCCATAGTATCTGTGCAGCTAGAAGATAATACATGTCCAAAGAAACAATACCAAAAAACAGTAAAATGTACAGGATGAAAAAGGAGTCCTTTAAGAGAGTCATGTATGGAGGAGACTCATGACTTCTTACTTTTTGTTACTGTTTAGCTAAACATACCTCTCATTTGGTTTATCTGCTTATTATTCTATCTCTTCTGATTGTTTAAGGATAGCCGTCTCTTTTTAAAATTATTGGTAAAAATATGTATGACAAGCACACCTTGGGACAAACATATCACTCACCCTCCCCCATATAGTAACTTCATCATTCCCATTGTTGATGGTGTTATTAGATGTAATGTTTGAGAGATTCAAGCTTACGGCCCAAAAGAAAGAAATGAAAGAACAACAGATTTGATCATGGGTGAATGTACAGCAAAGAAACATCTTACAAACAAAAATAAGAAGTGGCTGTGCATGATGTATAGTAGTGCTTAGTATTTTGAGTGCAGTTGGTTAAGAGCACCTCTAGACAGGCTACAGTAAGAATCCTGAAGAAATATTATGAACAAGTATCATTGCTTGAAGACTGACTGACATTTTACTCATTTTATAGAAACACAGACCACATAGCAATGGTCCATAAGCCAACACATTCAAAGTGATCATAGAATATCAGAGTTGGAAGGGACCTCAGGAGGTCATATAGTCCAACCCCCTGCTCAAGGCAGGACCAATCCCCAATTATTTATTTAGCCCCAGATTCCTAAATAGCCCCCTCAAGGATTGAACTCACAACCCTGGGTTTAGCAGGCCAATGCTCAAACCACTGAGCTATTCCTCCTCCCATTAACTAGCTTATTAATCTCAACAGACTCTGAAACATTTTGAAAATTGTTGGGAAAAAATTGTAAAGTGACAGAGCGACTTAAGTCATTAAGGGCTGGTCTACACTGGGAGGCGGGGCGGGTTTTGAATTAAGATACACAACTTCAGCTACGCTATTTGCGTAGCTGAAGTCGAAGTATCTTAGTTCGACTTACCTGGCCATCCTCGCGGCAGCAAGTCGACTGCCGCGGTGCCCCCGTCGATTTCACTTACTCTCCTGCCAAGATGGAGTATGGGCGTCTATTAGCGGATTGATTTATCACGTCCAGATGAGATGCGATAAATCGATCTCCAATATATCGAACACTACCTGCCAATCCAGCGGGTAGTATAAACATACCCTTAGACACTTTTGAAACTTTTCCCCAGCGAGTCAATAAAGGTTATTTGGAAAAGATGTTAGTATAAGAGTAATTGAGAAAAGTCAGTGCTTTAAAATTAATTCATTCATGGATTTTAAGGCTAGATTGAACCATTATGATTATCTAGTAAGACCAGCAGAAAAAGAGGCCTTCCAGCCCAGGCAGACAGACTCATGCTAGCAGTACTGAAGCTAACATGCTAAAAATAGTGTGGACATTGCAGCTCTGGCAGAGACTCAAGCTAGCCACCCAAGCTCAAGCCTGCTTCTGAAATATTATAAATATGAGTTTGGTGAGAGAGAGTGGATGAAAGCTGCTTATGCTCCTGTGCCTCTCCCACCCCCGACCTATGGAACAATCTTTCAGGAAAGCTAGAGAGTGCATATAAGGCACTTATACTGCAGCTAAAAAAGGAGAGTCAACGTATGTACAGGAAGACAGAATTCTGCCAGAAACTGACAGGGCTGAAACCCAGTATTTGAAGGAGTGACAGATAGCAGGTATAATGAGCAGAGTTCAGACTAATGAGCAGAGGTCAGACTAGTGAGAGAATTTTTTGCCCCAGTACTCCAATTCAGGAAGCACAATTCTAATTTTGACATTAATTAATCAAGATGATGTCATTATGATGTTATTTCACTTTTAATTTATACATACACAGAGGTCTCTTGTATATCTTTTGCTGCATAATTTTCCCTCAAAACTATTCAAGTATCATGACCTACAAGTAGTTTAGAAAAAAGTCTCCATCTTATACTCCCTTTGCAATATTATTCAAACTGCTGACTTCAAGAGAAGGACCTCAAAATGCCACAGCATGGCCACATCTGTCCCTGAGAAAAAGGAATGTTGTAACTATTGTGACAGCAAAATATTTTACTTAAATCAAAACTCCTAGCCTAAATCAAGAATGTACATAGTGGGTTGAGCAGACTATTTTTTCTGCCATAGTATTTCAAGTCAATAAAATGTTTTCATATACATGTACTGAAGTTATTTAATCAGTGCTTGTTAGAAAACTAAAGGAAGCTCAATAACCAGACTATATATCATAGTTATGAGACACAAACCATTCAGCATAGACGTCATATTTTTTCTCCTATTAACATAATTATTTACTACTCAGTAAAAATGAAAATGATATTTTAGCATTTTGAAAATAGGAGAAAATAACCTTACAGGCTTTACATGACTATAAAAACAAGCACCAGTGCTTTATTTGCAAATTATCATGCATGAAATGATCAACTCAGCAAATTTATCACTCAGCAAAGTGCGTAGTCCACCAGATATAATCAATTTACATGTAAAGATATGGCTAAATATGAATTTTAATGAGTTCTTGTCATTTCATGTTGATCAGCGGCTATATCTCCATAGTTCTGGAGAGTGACCATAGCTAATGTTGCAGAAACAGCAGTGCATGCAGAAGTTTCACAAAGACAATGCAAATCAAACATGAAGGAGGTTGTTTCCATATAAATAAGTTAATATCTGATTGCTCAGCCACATTTACTTACCAGTAAGTTGACAGAATATTTTAAAGAGACCATTTTCCATGGCACCTCCACACACACAGTACAGTAGTTTCTTCACTTCAAAGCCCAGAGGTTTATGTTTCAACAAAGGAAAAGAGCATTTCAATTCAGAGCAGCTGTATATAAGTACAGTATTATTAGAACCTGAAAAATGGTCACACAAGATCCAGCATTTTGGGAGCTTTAAAAATGTGTAACTATAGCTCCGCAATAAAAAGTTTGATATCACCTGGAAATAAAAAACAAGAAGAAATGGGGCAAGTGAATTAAAAATTACTCCTTAGCAGATAGTATTAGTGAGATGATGTTTTGGAGGTATCTGGGATGAGAGGCAAGGTTTACCATATAGCCTTGTGTGACTGAGCATGAAGATAGAGTAACACAGAACACCACTGTATAGTAGTCTCAAAATGAAGCTTATCTTACTTATTACAGTATGAGACAAGTAAATAAAGTTTATAATCTTCCAATCATTCTTCTGATTTCGACTAACTTTATTAATAATTTACATATTCAGCTAGAATAGATAGTGAATCATTTAGAAATCTTATTTGGTATAATTTCACATTTTTGGTGTGTAGAAATCACTTATTTTGATAAAATGGAACAACAGACAAACATTCCATATTACTTTATAGACTTTGTCTATTAAAAGAATTTACTTTTTTTTTTTTTTTAAATTGTGGAATGGTTAGTTTCATACGTATGAAATAAAAGAAATGCTTATGAACCTGTGACCTTGCAAATATACAGAGCAACCTTCACAAACCAGGCTGAGTATGACTTGATACATATTCTTGAGCCAGGCACATGTCTGGACACATTACAGATGTTGTAATGTAGGTAGGGTTTGCTTTTACTTTGGTGGTTGTGATATGCCATGCGCTGAGGCAAAGTGCAGCCAAAAGATCCTTCCAGCCATGTTTATCTCATTTGTATTTTCAAGGTATCAGTTTCTCCTATTCTCCCTTGTAGCGAGGGGGCCTCTTTTCTTTAAAAGCAAGAAGACCTTCAATTCTGTCTTTTGTTGGAATAGTCTGCAAAGAACAGATTAACTTTGTATTATCAATACCGACATTTAAAAAATAAGGTATATAGACACCTTTCTTTAATGGACGCGATCTGCAGACTATAGTATAATACAGAAATTACAAAAGAGTGTGAAAACACTCTACACACAACTGATTCAGAGACTGAGGGCTGGATCTTCAGCTGGTATAAATAAGTATCACTCCACAGAAGTTACTTCAGCCATGCTGACTTATACCAGTTGAAGATCTGGCCTTCTGTGTTTTAAGATAATTATTAAACACTATTATTTTAGTACAGAAAGAACATTTTATCATTAAAGCTGTAAAATAAGACGACTATAAAAACCCCATTGTTTTACACCCACAGTTATACTTTCCCAGGCGGTTTAACACTGCTGACAGTGAATGCACCCAGAACTACTGATTGGGGGTAGGGGAGAGTTAAAATTCTCACAAGTGCTTGACAATCAACTATAGTGCCTGCAGTATTTCCCTATGTAACATGTAAATACCTCCTTTGGCAGAGATATGGCAATGGTTTGAAGGGATTAAAAATATGCTGAAGTGATGGGCATAGTTAAAGATTCCTCAAATAGAGTAGTCAGATAACAAAACAGGCTCTTGTTCAACTGTCTAAATGAATAAGCCTCATATCACTTTAGGTCGTCATCAAAAGTTTACTCTTTAGTTTGAAACCCTGCCCACACCTACAAAATTAAAACTACATAAAACTAATCACGCACTGTACGCTTACTTCTAATCATGCACTTCTACTCGCACAGTTCGTAGTCTGACCTCCTGCATAACAGAGCAATAGGACTTCCATGTTTCAAGTTCAATAGCTGTACTTGATCTAAAGCAGCCAATCCTGATTTAAAAATTTCCAGTGATGAGGAATCCATCACAACACATTAAGTTTTTTCAATGATTAATTACCCTCCTGTTAAACAACTGCATCACATTTTTAGTTTGCATTTGTCTAGCTTCAACTTCCAGCAACAGGTTCCTATTATACTTAGATTCAAGTGCCCTCTATTATCAAATTTCAGTTCTCATTGAGGTACTTACAGACTTGGATCAAGTCACCCCTTAGCCTTCTCTTTGATACACTAAACAGACTGAGCTCCTAAATTGTTTCACTGTAAGACATATTTTCCAATAATGTAATCATTCTTGTGGCTCTTATGTGAACCCCCTCCAAATTTTCAACCTCTTTCTTGAAGTGTGGAAACTAGAACTGAGCACAGTATTATTGTAAGGGTTATACCAATGCCAAATACAGAAGTAATATAATAGCTCTACTCTTACTTAATTACTTACTACTTAATTAATTAATTACTCTGTTTAAGGGGTTGGGGTAAAACATGCAGGGAATCTCTTCCCTCTGTGTAGGCAGCAAGGCAGAATCTCTTTAGTTTATGGACCAGATTATGGACCAGATCCTTAAGCATTATGTATCAGCATATCTCCACTGAAGTCAACAACGATATGCCAATTTACACCATCTGAAGAGCTGGCTCTGTGTCCAACTTCCCCTCCCTAAATAGCCCCTTTATACAAAGGGATGACTTTGTCTTAAACTCCACTTCCTCCTTTAAGATTTCCATGTAAAAACTAAAATAGAAATGGCTAAGAGAAAAGGTTAAATTTCGATCTGAAATGCTGCTGGGAGAAAATATAAATTACTTTTGAGCTGCGTTTCTGTATGATTTTCAATGCAGTCTTTAACTGAGGGGTTCTGGGTTTTTTTTGCATAATTGTGTTACATACCTGAGCATAACAGGCTTCTTCAATTGCTAAGCCTGTTACTAAATCCACCTGGGAAACAAAAAATAAATATTGTAAGAGTGAATAACTTTCTGTACATAGCACACACTTCATTTTCTGACAGTTAACTCAAATACTGTATTTCAATATCCCAAACATTAAAGCAATCCAGCAAAGTCCCTCTACACAGTAACTTTATGCAGAAATTCTTCACTACCCTGTGGTTATGGGTTGGTTGGTATTTCTGTAATCAGTTTCCTTATTCTGTGATGTAACCACTATTCAGTAGATTGTCAGACCCAACTGCAATTTCAGCACTTAAAAAGGGTCAAATTCATGATCTTTTTATATTTCAATATAGATAATGTTTTCATCCCTCAGCCACGAGGCCGAGAAAAAGTGAAAAAACAGCAGTCATATACTGAGACATGTTTTTGTGAAATATGGTAATACATTGATAAGGTACATATATTCCTGATGTGAGATAATATTTCTCCTTCCATTATTTTATTACATAATATTAGTATATTTTACCTATATAAATTGTATAATTTTACATGTCCTTTATTTGCTTTATCAATAATATGCATTGATAATATATATATATGTAGCCTTGACAAGAAATACATTTATTTTCATTCATGCATTTTACCTATAATGATTTCAATGTTGTACAATTTAAAATATACTTCAATTTTACCAAAATATTGTAATAAATTAACAATGTATGAAAGTCCAACAAATTACAAAGTGTGTTTCTCAAGAAATGCTATTACACAACCAGCAATCACATGATCAACAAAAGCTTTGGTGATGCAGTAAGACTGCCAATAATGGATAGACTGATTACCCACCCAGACCATCTTAAGGACCTATCTAGAGACTGATCTGTAGGAGCTTGATCTGCCAGGAAGCTATATCTCTTAAGGATTTGTCTTGATGATTAGGAAAATATATAAGGATGAAACCAGTTTTGATCTTGGACTACCTCTGGGACCCTCTGAGATTTCTTTGTGTGGTGGCCAAAACAGCTGAAAGGGCTTATTTTCCTCCTCCATTATTTCCTCTCTGTTTAGCTACCTGCTTTTCATAAGTGTTATCTATTCCATGAGTGGGCACTTTTTCTATTAGCCTCTGAAAGCTGGGACCTTGTGTACCACATTGGGTTTGTCAACAAGGTCATTTTCACTCACCTACCTACTGTGTCGGGAACTTAGAATTTTTTCTTACAAAAGTTTCTACCTTGTATACCACTGAATTCAACCTTGGATTTATATCCTTAAAAAACTAATTTGTATTTGTGAGCTTAATTTACACCCTTTGTGTACTTTTACTTTTCATCGTTAATGTAACCCTACTCAACTCAGGTGTCTGGGTAGTTGTATGTCAACCTTTAAAACAAACAAATAAAAAACCTGAAACAGAGTACATCCTTAACTTATCCTGTTATACTGAGGTTTTACATTGCAAATGAGCTGTGATCACACTCTTCTCTGGGCCAAACTGTGCTCTAAGTTGTGATGCTGCAAAGATTCATGCCTGGGTTTAACTTTAAGTATCTGAGTAGTCCCACTGAGTTCAGCAGGAGACTCATAGGCTTAAAGTTAAGCACAAGTGTGAGTCTGCTCACATCTTAATGAACTCTAGAGCTAGATCAACAGAGAACACTGAGGAGTGGCTGTTTGGCATATCTTTTTGTATTTAAATCAGATTCTTAACACTATTCTATTCTATACTAAATTATTATAAGCAGCAATGTCCTTTTTGGCCTTCAGTTTTACTGGCAAACCTTTATCCTGTTGATGATGAGATTGATTTTCGTATCATTTGGTTTTAAAACAACCATAGTTTTTACATGAATTTAGGAAAGCTTTTTTCCCCACCCTTTGGCATAAACTACTATTAAACAAGTTGTATGATTACTTTCTAACATTAATAACCAATGCACATTGTATCAAGTTATAGTAAGTTTTGGTATTGTAGTGCCCCATCAGCATCAACCATATCTTCAGGAGCAGGATGAAATCAATATGAAGTCATAAAAGTAAGAACCATTGCTTTACTTTAGACTGGATTCAACTAACTAGGTTTTGAAAGACTATATAGTTTGAAATTTAAAACAAGTCTAGAAAGAACTTTAATTTTTAATCCTCTATTTTAGGAACTGTTCCCCGCTCTCCAGGCTTCCACTCACTGTTACTAACAAATATATATCCTTACCTCCATCCCTTGATTGATGGCCAATTTTGCAACTCTTATTGCTAGAGGTCCCTAAAATTAAAAAATAAATCAGATAGATCTACATGTCAGCAGATACAGCAAAACTGCGGTTCAAAGTGTCTACATATGAATGCTATCATATTAGCAATCTGTAGGTTTTGTCTGTTCTTTTTACTGAGTAATATGACCATGATACACATTTTCTTCCAAATATATGTATCTAGAACTAAAAAAAACTAAAAGCAGCATATAATTTTCAAAAACGACATGGTACCAAAACAACATAAAAAGCCTAAATTGTAGAGGTGCTGAATGCCAGCAGCTCCAATGGACTTCAACTTGAGTTGTGGGTGCTCAACACCTTTGGAAATTAGGTTCAAAGTAACCAAATAATCACGGTACTATAGGACTCTATGTGATCTACTATATTATGTCCTAATGAGCATATAATAAAAAGACATGGAAGCACCTAAACAAAAAGAGAATAAATCAATGCTAGCCTCAAAACTAAAATGCATGAGCTGCAAAACCAAGCCAGCAGTCAGATGGTTGACCTCTGTCAAACCATGCAAGGGAGGGAAGGAGGGAGGAGACAATGCAAGAAGCTCAGTCTCCCACAGAAGGGCCAGGAATGATAGGAATCCTTTCGTCAGGGAGTGCAAGCACTTTGCACAGTTAGAGCCACCACAGGCACTAGCTTCTACAAACACATGTATTGGCCAAAAGAGCTGGTAGGATGCAGAGGGGAGAGGTTAATGCATTCTCTTCAATGGTTATATAGAATTGTACCTGCATGAGGCACAATGCCGTCAGAGCTCCTATAAGAGCAGTTAACCTCTGCACTGTCTCCAGTGTGAATCTGTGGCTACAAATCATAATCCAGGCCCTCTTTCCTTTAAAATGTGTTGTGGCAAACCCAGGACAAATAGCTACCAAAGGAGGGATAGTAATTAGTCCCAGAGGGGCTACAAGGCCTCTCCCTATTCATTGAGGGGAGATAGCCATGGAGAAATAAGGTTCAGCTGGAACAGGGGTTGCCAGGGAACTAATTAGGTTCAGCTGGCCCAAATTGTTGGAGACCTTTTTAAACCCTCCCTGGCAGGGAAGTAGGGGGGGAGTGAGAGAAGCAGCTAGTGAGTAGGTGCAGCAAGACTCTGAACTCTTCCAGCCAGGAAGACTTGCGCTCTTCCCAGAAGGGGAGAAAAACAGAGCAAAGGACTGACTGAGAAAAGGATCAGCCAGACCCTGAGCAACCGGGAAGGACTTTACTTTGCCCAAGCCTGTGTCTCCAAGGAAAAAGGGGACTGAGCCAGCAGAGAAGAAACAGGTACTTTGCCACAGTGTGTTTTTTCATATGTTGTTTGATAATAAGATTTTAAAAACAAAACTCAATAGTTCTTTTCAACGTTAGTTACATGTACTGTATAATTTGCAGTATTTTCCACCCTATGAGAGGGATTTCTGAAGTTACTGTGGAAAGCCAAATAAAGTGGTGAAGTAAATGAGGATTTTATTTTAAATGACACTCAGTATAGACCAGGATCTGGATGGGATTAATCTTCCTGCAGAGCCTTCAACAGGGAAGAGGATTTATCAACAGCTCCCCCAGAACTCAATCATATTCTGGACACACTGGTGATTCTCCCAAAAATCTTCTCTAGTGCCAGTGTGCAAAGTCTCCTGAAATGTTCCCCTGAAGATATTCCATTTCTGTTGTGAGCTCAGTATCAACCTACAGTGCTCAAGGACTGATCATTTCTCAAGGGCCATGAAACACACAAAAAGATTATTAATTTGCTAAGTGCCGACAATGAGGTATCAAATAAATATCAAAACAGTTCCTAACACAAAGAATTTATGGTCTACAAGATAGATATAGAAAAACAAGGTATACTTAGGAGATCCAAAGGAGTCATTGTTCACTTAAAATATATATGTTTATAATTATATAAACATTTTAAAAAATAAAACATTGAGAATCGCGGGGTATGTCTACACTACGGGATTATTCCGATTTTACAGAAACCGTTTTTTAAAACAGATTGTATAAAGTTGAGTGCACGCAACCACACTAAGCACATTAATTCAGCGGTGTGCGTCCACGTACCGAGGCAAGCGTCGATTTCCGGAGCGTTGCACTGTGGGTAGTTATCCTGTAGCTATCCCGTAGTTCCCGCAGTCTCCCCCGCCCATTGGAATTCTGGGTTGAGATCCCAGTGCATGATGGTGCAAAAACAGTGTCGCGGGTGATTCTGGGTAAATGTCGTCACTCAATCCTTCCTCCGTGAAAGCAAAGGCAGACAATCATTTCGTGCCCTTTTTCCCCTGGATTGTCCTGGCAGACGCCATAGCATGGCAAACATGGAGCCCATTTTGCCTTTTGTCACTGTCACCGTATGTGTACTGGATGCTGCTGACAGAGGCGGTATTGCCGCGCTACACAGCAGCATTCATTTGCCTTTGCAAGGTAGCAGAGATGGTTACCATCCCTACTGCACTGTCTGCCATTGTAAATTGGCGATGAGATGATGGTTATCAGTCATTTTGCACTGTTTGCAATTGGAAATTGGCGATGATGGTTATCAATCCTTTTGTACTGTCTGCTGCTGTCATGGGTGCTCCTGGCTGGCCTCACTGTCGGTTGGGGGCGCATGGACAAAAATGGGGATGACTCCCTGGGTCATTCCCTTCTTTATGTTTTGTCTAAAAATAGAGTTTGTCCTGCCTAGAATATGGGGCAAGTGTACTAGAGAACCAGAGAGCACAGCCGCTCTGTGTCAGAGCCCCAGAGATCCCGCAGAAATGATGAGCTGCATGCCATTCTAGGGGGTGCCCCTGCAACAACCCCACCCATTGCTTCCCTCCTCCCTCAATCCTCCTGGGCTACCATGGCAGTGTCCCCCCATTTGTGTGATGAAGTAATAACGAATGCAAGAATAAGAAACACTGACTTTTTAGCGAGATAAAATGAGGGGGAGGCAGCCTCCAGCTGCTATGATAGTACAGGCAGGACATTAAAGGGGGCGGGGGGAGAGAAGCACAGCCTCCCGCTGCTATGATAGTCCAGGGAGAACAGAATCTTTTCTTTAGACATAAAAGTGGGGGGGGGCGGCGATGGCGCTCAGCCTCCAGTTGCTATGATGAGGACGGTTACCAAGCCTTTGGTACCCTCTGCCGGGAATGACCAGGAGTCATTCCCATTTTTACCGAGGCCAGCCAGGAGCACTCACGGGATGATGAGGATGGTTTTCCACCATTTCGCACCGTCTGCCATCAGGAAGGAAGGGGAGGGGATGCTGCTGTTCAGTGCCGCAGCACCACGTCTACCAGCAGCATGCAGTAGACATATGGTGACATTGAAAAAAGGCAAGAAGCGATTTTTTTTCCCTTTTCTTTCATGGGGGAGGAGGGGAAGGAGGGGTAAATTGACGAGATATACCCTGAAACACCCCGGACAATGTTTTTTGACCCTTCAGGCATTGGAAGCTCAGCCAAGAATGCAAATGCTTTTCGGAGACTGCGGGGACTGTGGGATAGCTGGAGTCCTCAGTCCCCACTCCCTCCCTCCATGAGCATCCATTTGATTCTTTGGCTTTCCGTTACGCTTGTCATGCAGCACTGTGCTGAGTCCCTGCTGTGGCCTCTGTCTATCATAGCCTGGAGATTTTTTCAAACGCTTTGTCATTTTGTCTTCTGTAAAGGAGCTCCGACAGAACAGATTTGTCTCCCCATACAGCGATCAGATCCAGTATCTCCCATATGGTCCATGCTGGAGCTCTTTTTGGATTTGGGACTGCATGGCCACCCGTGCTGATCAGAGCTCCACGCTGGGCAAACAGGAAATGAAATTCAAAAGTTTGAGGGGCTTTTTCTGTCAACCTGGCCAGTGCATCCGAGTTCAGATTGCTTTTCAGAGCGGTCACAATGGTGCACTGTGGGATACCGCCCAGAGGCCAACGCTGTCGAATTGCGGCCACACTAATCCTAATCCGACATGACAATACCGATTTCAGCGCTATTCCCCTCGTCGGGGAGGAGTACAGAAGTCGGTTTAAAGAGCCCTTTATATCGATATAAAGGGCTTCGTTGTGTGGACGGGTGCAGGGTTAATTCAGTTTAACGCTGCTAAATTCGGTTTAAACCCGTAGTGTAGACCAGGCCTCAGACAACTGAGCTCAAGGGGGAGAAGTGGCATCTTTTGTGGATTGGTAGGAGGAAGAAGAAAGATACAGATTAGGCCATGACCAGTTTTCTCATGGATACTGGAGTGAGGAGGAGGGAAGTGAGGTTGGTGAAGACTGATGTCTATGGCAGAAAGGGGGCATGTCACAATCAATCACCACCAAGGCTCTTGCAGCTTTTCCCAGAAGGTCACACTGATTTCTTCCCAGAGTTTTGGTGTTTTGGGGATGGAAACCGGTCTAGCTTCCTCATGTTTGCACGCTACAGTGAGGGAGGATGATAATTTGGTGTTTTGGTTGATGGTACAGAAGAAAACAACTATTGGATGAGCTGCAAGCAGAAACACTGATATGTGTGCACTTTCTTGTGAGAGAGACAGAATGATCAGCTACATAAACAGAGATGGATTAAGAGTTATTGAGGCCCTGGGCACAAAGAACATTTGGGCCCCCCACACCTCCAAGGCCCAGGGGCACCAAAAGCGGAGGGATCCAGGGAGGCCATGCCCACTCACTTTTTAACATGGGCATAGTAGTCTCGGGCAGGTGCTAAGTGGTGGTGGTAGGGGTTTCACTTCGTGGTGGGGGAGCTGATAAGACTTGTCTAGGGCAGGTGGAGGGTCTGGGGCTCCCTAGTGTCCTTGGCTCCTTGGGCAGCTCTTACCATGGCCCAGCTCCAGCTTTTAGCTTGGCAGGGGTTGGGCCTTGGGGGAAAGGTGGAGCAAGGGGTGGATCCCCAGAGGGAAGAATAGGAGCAGGGGGTGGGGCCACAGTTCCAGTGCCAATGGCCCCCCACTTCTACACTGGGTCCGGCGCTCCTGTGGGAGCCCCCAAATTGGCCAGGGCCCCTGGGCACAGGCCTTATGGATTAATTCTCCACTGTACAGAAAAGTTCCTCCACCATGCTCCCTGACTGACTGCCATGAAAATGTTGAGAATGTTGCAGTTCTCTAATGCTGAATATTTGGAGTATGGCTGTCTGAAAGTAGTCATACTTCAGGTCTCTCTGCCACGGTTACATCAAGTGAAAGGAAAATAGGGCACGCAACCTAGAGCAATGCATGAGAATGACGACATCACTGTGCTGGTGAATGTAGTCCAGAAAGCAAACCAATGAACCTTCCAGTAAAAACAATATGTTCCATAAATGCAAAAAGACATTAATTTTGGAAATAAATTTCACTGTTAAGTTTCCAAGGGGATGTTTAGTAACAAATGTAATTATGAAAAAAAAATGAGGATTTAAACAGTCATGGTGTTCGCTTAATGTATTTTACATGCAGAGAATCTGTACATTTTACTATGGCAAATCATACTGAGAAATCCAGACTCCCTGAACCAAAAGATTAAGAGAAAACTTTATATGGCTAGAGGATAGGTCTCTATTTTCACTTGACCTTTCTGTCTTTCTCCTATCCTCAACTGTTTCCCAAAGTGCTCAGTGTTATTTCAATAGTAATATTGTAGTCTCTAGAATTTTTTACTTTGGTAAAAAAGTAATCTACAATGTTAATTAAAAGTAAATAGGAACACAAACCTTAACAGTACAGACAATAAATCAAGATAATGGTAATTTTCTTATTGGTTTACCTGGTTCCTTTGCATATTTACTATTTAACCACTGTACTATACTACAGTGAACTAACCCACTCCAAAACAAAATCTAAATATGACTCCATTATGTTGTACCTGAGGTAAAAATTCTTGTGCTAGGGCTAAAGCTCTTCTGTAGGCAGCATCCCCTGATTCATTCTGTTCCACCACATGACTGATCAATCCTATTGATTTTGCTTCTTCACCATCTACAATACGTGCAGAGAAGATGAGTTCTTTTGCTAGAGATACACCAATCGTACGAGGTAATCTCTGTGTCCCGCCTGTAATTTGTAGAAAACAGAAAATGCAAGCATAAGTTTTATGGCAGTTTAGTCTATACACTATATGCTCTGCTTTAAATTGCCTGATTTAAACATTGCCATGTTTAAATACATAACAGTTTCTTTTGTGTATACTCACACAATTTTACTATACTATGATATACATGACTATAGTAAGATTTTGCGAAGTGCCTGAATCACTTTTGAAAATGGGGCTTAGGCTCTTAAGTGGCTTAGGCACTTTTGAAACATTAACCATATAAAATCAACTTTTCAGCTTCTTAGAAAGAGGTTTCTTAGTTACTGATAGCAGTTAATATAAATACAGTTTCCATTAATCAGAAGCCCATTTATTCATAACAAACCATAACTTAAAAGGACAGCTACTTACTAGTAACTGGTTTTCTCCAAGCATTTTTCCTATTTAATCTGTGTATTTAACATCATCCATAACCACAATACGACCAGTTTTGCAGATCTATACTCTAGATAACATGCCACAAGACTCCATATTGCATTCGCTGTGGCCAGACACTGATTCTACGCACAGACTCAAGCACAGTAGGCAACATCTATAAAAAGACTACATCTAGTGTTGCCACCTGGTTGGGTTTCGTACTGCCTTGTTGGTGAAAAGATTAATAAACCTTTTTTATTTTTCTCACTTGGCACAAATGACTGCTCTACAATTGACAACCCTGGTAGCCTGGACCGCAGTACCATGTTAGGATAAGGTAAGAAAAGTGATCAAATAACATAACACATTGTGTTACTGGTTTGTTTTGGTTTTTAAATGAGTCTCTAAAACATTTTAGTAATAATTAGCTATATTCAGCACTGGGACCCTTTTTGTTGGTGATGATGGGGTGGCCATTGGTATGGCTGTAGCCAGTGGCCATTTTGTCTGCATCTTAGAGGTGGCAACCATATCAATGGCCCACACTTTTCCAGTTCCATCCTGCTGTTTGAAATCTAGCACAGGACTACAAAGAAACAAGGACATAGTGTGACATGCATGGATCTGTAGAAATAATATTCTCAGAGAGCTTTAGTTAGTGGTAGTTAGCCTTCCTTTCTACTTCAAGAATTATTTCTGTGAATTCCCGCTTTGGTGTGATTAACAAGTAGAAACAATTTCCAGATGGTGGCTGAAAAGTGCTTAATTGTTCAGAGAATAACAAATTTCCCCAAACAAGCATGCAATATGAATGAGAGCGTAACACTGAGTAAGGCTCTGAACAGAACTCCACATGGAAGCCTTACAACATCTTAGAAATAGATATGTCCTTTAACGCTGTAGAAGTTACCTTTGTTCTAGTACAATGGGCTCTAAAACTATCTGGGATTGGGACTCCTGCTTTGACATGGCAGGTCTGAATCAAGTATCTGAGCCATTTAGGCAAATTTTAAATAGAGATTTCTTCCCATCCAGGATTATTTCAACGAACACATGAGAGCACAGGGCAAGAGAGAAAATGTATGTGTGATGGGGTAGTTATAGGGGAAATCCAGGGAGGCAAGTCTGCACTAACTGAATTAACAGGTGTTCAACCAATATAAAATGGATGTCATTTCAATTTAAAAAATGGCAGACTAAATCAGTATTTAATTAAAGCCAATCTGTTTCCTTTATTGCTGTCTTCGAAAGTATTTAAATATGTCTCTGGGACAACATAAACTAATTGGAAATAAATCAAAAGCTTTTATGAATCAACTTGCATTTATTTTTATTAAGTGCAACCAGCTTTAGCACGACTGTGCTCATTTTCATAAAAACATACCTTGTTTTCAACGCATTACCCAATACTAAGATATGGTCGGCAGATTAAAAAATAGTGGCTTGTTTTGTTACAAAAATTGAGATATGGGGTTTAGCAAAGGGTGGCTATAGCTGCAATAAACATCATTTTTAAAATGTCTACAATAGCAGTGAAAGCAATTGATATCCCCTTTTCGAAAAAATTGACTTGCTAACACAAGAGAATTTCAATCAAATGATCCCAGTCGTAACCCTAATTTGGATAAAACTCCAGCAGCTTTCTGAGCTTTTACCACCACATCAGTTAACACGTGTAATGTGTAATTACATTACAATTTGTGTAATAACCCAGCCACTCCCACTCCCAAGCCTGAATAGAGACTGGGAGTGGCTGGGTTATTACACAAATTGAATCTATTTCCTCATGTTAAGTATCCTCACACCTTCTTGTCAACAGTCTGGAATGGGCCATCTTGATTATCATTACAATTTTTTTTCTCCTGCTGATAATAGCTCATCTTAATTAATTAGCCTCTTAGAGTTGGTATGGCAACTTCCACCTTTTCATGTTCTCTGTATGTATACATGTCTTCTTACTATATGTTCCATTCTATGCATCTGATGAAGTGGGCGGTAGCCCACGAAAGCTTATGCTCAAATAAATGTGTTAGTCTCTAAGGTACCACAAGTACTCCTGTTCGTTCTGCAGATAATACAATACTACTCAAGACAGTTAAGTCCAAAGCAGACCCCAAAGAGTTGCAAAGGGATCTCACATAACTGGGTGACCGGTAACAAAATGGCAGATGAAATTCAATGTTGATAAATTGAAAGTAATGCACATTGGAAAACATAATCCCTACCATACATATAAAATGATGGGGTCTGAATTATCTGTTGCCACTCAAGAAATAGACCTTGGAGTTGTGGATAGTTCTCTGACTACATCCACTCAATGTGCAGCAGCAGTTAAAAAAGCTAACAGAATGTTGGGAATCATTAGGAAAGGGATAGATCATAAAACAGAAAATATCATATTGCCTTTATATAAATCCATGGTACGCCCACATCTTGATATTGCATTCTGATGTGGTTGCCTCATCTCAAACAAGATATATTGGAATTGGAAAAGGTGCAGAAAAGGGCAACAACAATTATTAGGGTTATGGAACAGCTTCCATATGAGGAGAGATTAATAAGACTGGGAGTTTTCAGCTTGGAAAAGAGATGACTGAAGGGAGGATATGATAAAAGTCTATACAATTATAACTGGTGTGGAGAAAGTAAATAAGGAAGTGTTAATCACTCCTTCAGATTACACAAGACTCATGGGTCACTCAACGAAATAAATAAGGAGGTTTAAAACAAACATAAGGGAGTACTCCTGCACCCAATGCACAGTCAATCTGTGGAACTCTTTGCCAGAGCATATTGTGAAGGGCAAGACTATAACTGGGTTCAAAAAAGAACTACATAAGTTAATGGAGGATAGGTCCAACAATGGGTATTAGCCAGGATGGGCAGGGATGCAAAACCCGGCTCTGAAATGTCTCTAGTCTCTGTTTGCCAGAAGCTGGGAATGGGCAACAGGGGATGGATCACTTGCTGATTACCTGTTCTGTTCATTCCCTCAAGCACCTGGCATTGGCCACTGTCAGAAGACAGGATACTGGGCTAGATGGACCATTGATCTGTCCCAGTACGGCCATTCTTACTTTCTTATGTATGTATGTTCCAAAATAATACAACCCCCATAGAGTAAGCCAGCTCATTAGACCTGGCTACCTCGTCAGTGGGAGTTACAGACATTAAATAAACGCAGGATCAGGCTCAAGATAGTCAGCATGCGTCATGGTACAATTCCCCACTCTGAACCTTAGCATCCAAAAGATGAGGTACCAGCATGAATTCCTCTAAGCTTAAATTACCAGCTTAGAACCTGTAGCGCTGCCACCAACCAGGAATTCCAGTGCCTGGTACACTCTGGTGCCCCCCAAACCTTGCCCAGGGACCCCAAAGACTCAGACCCTCTGGATCTTAACACAAGGAAAGTAAACCCTTTCCTTCACCGTTGCCTCTCCCCAGCCTTCCCCTCCCTGGGTTACCCTAGATCACTGTGTGATTCAAACTCCTTGAATCTTAAAACAGAGAGGAAAATGCACCTTTCCCCCTCCTTCTCTCTTCCTCTCCCAGATTCTCCCTGAGAGAGACAGTAATCCTAACACACAGAGAGAAATCAGCCTCTCTCTCCCTCTTCCCTCCTTTCTCCCCACCAATTCCCTGGTGAATCCAGACCCAGTCCCCTGGGGTCTCACCAGAATAAAAAAACAGTGAGGGTTCTTAAACAAGAAAAGCTTTAATTAAAGAGAGGAAAACAGTAAAAAATAGCTTTGTAAATTTAAAATGGAATAGGTACAGGGTCTTTCAGCTATAGACACTGGGAACACCCTCCCAGCCTAAGTATACAAGTACAAATTAAAATCTTTTCAGCAAAATACCAATTTGAACTCCTTTCAGCCAAATACACATTTGAACTCCTTCCAACCAAATACACATTTGCAAATAAAGAAAACAACCATAAGCCTAACTCGCTTTATCTACCTAGTACTCACTAGTCTGAACTTATAAGAGCCTGTATTGGAGAGACTGGAGAGAAACCTGTTTGCACGTCTGGTCCCTCTGAGCCCCCAGAGTGAACAACCACCAAAACCTAACAGCACACACAAAAACTTCCCTCCCTCAAGATTTGAAAGTATCCTGTCCTCTGATTGGTCCTCTGGTCAGGTGACAGCCAGGCTTACTGAACTTGTTAACCCTTTACAGTCAAAGAGATATAAAGTACTTCTGTGCTATCAACTTTTCTTATCTGTTTATGACAGCATGTCTCTCCAAACCTCATCTTTGTGCCAAAAAATGAGAAGATGCTCTTTCAAAAGGAATGCTTAATACACTGTTGTTCTACCACCATCTTGTAAGTTAACTAACATTTTTGCATTCCAGCTGTATGTCTTTTCATTTTTCACCCAAAGAAACTGTCACACTTTAATTGATGTCTATCCTTGTGCACAATCTAAGTGTGCATCAGTACAGAGCTGATGTCTGTTAGAGAAGAATAGGTTCCTCAGAAGTCAATCTTTTTACCACAGCCTGTACCAGAAATACAATCTTGAAATACATCACATTCAGCTTTTGATAAAAGACAAACTCTTTGTCCAAATCTGAAGGTCAGGATTCTTATATCTACTGACTGCACCTCTTCTGTTCCTTCCTTGTTCACTCGTGCTTAATATATTTTCCTAATTATATATCTTTTCTTCCTTTACAGTTTTATCTTCTCTGTTACTGCCTCTATCAGGAAATGTTGAAAACAAAATTTAATTGAGCAACAATATTTCATAACTTTGACGAAACAGTGGATATGTTTAAGCATGAAACAATGCTTATGGATGAAAAATGTTCTCTTGCCAGTATCTTGCATAATAAGGATTAAAGAGAAATAAAACAGTCTACACTGCAAGGCTGTTAAGCAAACGAGCATGTTCTCTGGTTAACATTCACAGAACATTAGCCAACAGTTCAGTGTATCATTCACATATTCAGCAGTAAGCACGGCATATATTCAAAAAAGTGTCAAATTCGATCAAAGATGTACATAAGTTACATAAATCTGCAGGGGAAACAGCAAGAGTATACTGTAGAAAGATGTTCTTTTTTGATAATACATACAAAACATATAGTTCCTGCCAACTGCAATCAGAACTAAAGGAAGTAACACCCAATTTTCAAAGGCACTATTTAAACTAGTCATTTCATCTAAAAGTAGAACACTACTTGATGGAAGAGGTATTGCTGCATTTTTTCAAAATCAGTGGTATATTATTTCATGGACTAGTATTCTGGTATTTACTGACTGTGCTGATACAAAATAACTCATCTGTAGCTGCACTATAAATGCATTCTTACCAGAGGTAATGCCATTTAATGCAACTGTAAACATCAAGTTTGGATGACACTCCATTTGATGTGAAAACCAACACCGGAAAAGACATCTAACTACTGGTAGGAAAATGATTAAACAATGTTCTTATTAAACAAAATCTTGATTTTCTAGAGATATATATTTAGTGTCAGTAATTTATCAATTAAAAAAATATAAAAATATAGTACACAACTGGTTTTGATTAAGGGAATTACATGAACATTTCCCAAAAGCATATCCAGAATGATGAAGTAACTAGCTTACTGGAAATAGATTCATCATTCTGGCAAAAGATATCTAAAACCAGTAGTTTCTCAAAGTTCAAGGCTCCATCATAACATATCAAGAAAAATCCTGTGGTGACAAAAAAGCCAATATTTAATTCAATCATACTGTCATTCATTAAGCCATGTAAAAATAATGTTATCTTATTTACACCAACTTTTTTTACTTAAATTAGGTTGGCTTAATTGTGATGCATTTAAATTTTTCTTGTAAAAAGCCCACTACGTATTTATATTTTATTAATAACTAATAGTGAGCCAAAGTTCATCAGCCACAGATTTCCCAGTTATTTGAGTTAGCCAAGAAATGTCTGGAATCTCTACTTCATGGTTCCCATACAAAAGGAAAGGGGAGTAACAGACTTTCTCCTACTCATTAAGACTGTTAGTGTGAAATACATACATCTACTGTAAATTATTTTCCATCTTCCCGCAACACACAAATATTTGAACTCATATATAAGCTACATAGATAAAAGTAATGATAGATAAGATAGAAATATAATACCATCTTTAACCATGTTGCTTGTTTTGTTATATATACAAACACACATTTTTTTATTTTTATTTAAATTTATCTGCCATCTATTCACAATCAAGATAGCTCTCCAAATTTAAACATTAAAAATCTAAAATGTATCAATAGAATATTTAGGTTCAAATTTCCAATTACACAACTACCAGTTTACGCCTTGATCCTGCAAAGATATATGCACATTACTTAAGCTTCTGTTTAAGTCTTTGCAGGATCAGAGCTCTCACACAAAAGAAAAACTACAGATCCAACTCAAGTTATATAGCCTGATCCCAGAGACAGGTCCCACTGGGATTCAAAATTCTTCCTGCTCAAAGGTCACTGAAACCTGTACGCTAGAAGTGGGCAAACTATGGCCCATGGGCCACATCTGGCCCAAAGAACTGTTCTCCCTAGCCCCTGAGCTCCTGGCCCGGGAGGCTAGCCCCCAGCCTCTCCCCTGCAGCCTCAGCTCACTGTGCCACTGGTGCAATGCTCTGGGTGGTGGGGCTGTGAGCTCCTAGGGCAGCGCAGCTGCAGAGCCCAACCTGACCCGGTGCTCTACGCTGCAGCCTGTCCCGGTGCAGCCACGCCACCAGTCACTGGTGCTCCAGGCAACACAGTAAGGGGGCAGGGAGCAAGGGAGCGGGGTTGGATAGAGGGCAGGGGAGTTCGGAGGGTGGTCAGGGGTGTGGATAGGGGTTGGAGAGGTCAGAGGAAGGGGACAGGGGGGTTGAATGGGGGCGGGGGTTCCAGGGGCGGTAGTCAGGTGTGGGGGGTTCCAGGGGCGGTCAAGGAGTAGGGGTAGTTGGATAGGGCAGAGGTCCAGGGGGAGCAGTCAGGAAGGGGCAGGGGGTTGGATGGGGCAGCGAGGGGCAGTTATGGGCAGAGGTTCCAGGAGTGGTCAAGGGACAGAGAGCATGGGGTGGGGGTGCAGGGGCGCAAAGGGGCAGGGGTCTGGGTGGGCCGTCAGGGGTGAGAAGCATGAAGGGTCAGATAGAGGGCGGGACCGGGCCACGCCTGCCAGTTTGGGGAGGCACAGCCTCTCCTAACTGGCCCTCCGTACAATTTCTGAAACCTGATGTGGCCCTCAGTTCAAAAAGTTTGCCGCCCCTGTTGTAGGCACTTAAACAAACTTGGTGCCTAAATTTCTGTTGTAACAGTTTCCTAGGCACCTATGTTTCTCCCTCTGGGCATGTGCACTGCTGTCCCACTGTTGGAATCCGGACACCTAAGCTGCAGTATACTTTTTACAATACTCTTTACAACAGTTCTGGACAGGCAGCCCAATATATATTCCCGCAGCTCCCATAGGCCGGGAGCTGCAGGCAGTCGTGCCTGCAGACGGTCAATGTAAACATTATCTTGTGGCCCCCCAGCAGATTACCCTGATGGGCCACGTGTGGCCTGCGGGCCGCAAGTTGCCCACCTGGGAGCTGCAGGCAGTCGTGCCTGCAGACGGTCAATGTAAACATTATCTTGTGGCCTGCCAGCAGATTACCCTGATGGGCCATGTGTGGCCTGCGGGCCGCAAGTTGCCCACCACTGCTCTATGGGTATGTCTACACTGCAATTAAACACCTGTGGTTGGCATGTGCCAGCTGACTCGGGCTTGTGGGGCTGTTTAATTGCAGCATACACATTTGGGCATGGGCTAGAACCCAAGCTCTAAGACACTTTGCCCTCTTCCCACAGGATCCCAAAGACTGGGCTCCAGCCTGAGTCCGAATGCCTACACTGCGATAAAATAGGCCCTCAGCCTGAGCCTCATGAGTACAAATCAGCTGGCACAGGCCAGCCACAAGTTTTTAATTGCTGTGTAGACATATTCTAGCAGTCTTTCATTGCAAACTCTACTCTTGCTAAAAGACTAGGCAGTTTAATTTACAACTCAGACCTTGACTTTCACACACAGTTTTAATCACATATATGTAACAACTACATAGAGTTGATTTAAACATCATAGAACACTTCAAATCTCTGTGTGTGTGTGTGTGTGTGTGTGTGTGTGTGTGTGTGTGTGTGTGTGTGTGTGTGTGTGTGTGTGTGTGTGTGTGTGTGTGTGTGTGTGTGTGAAAAGCTAGCAGATTGAATCAGTAAAGCGTAATATCTGGCCTAAAAATATGAGAGAGCTTACAAAATGACACAAAAGCTTATGTGACTTATTAACATGAGAAACTCAGATGTAAAGATGTAAATACACTTTTTAGAATTCATTGGAAGTTAAATATTCATAGGCTTCATATCAGACAGATTAAATGTTTTGTGTAATTTGAAAAAAAAAAAGATGTTTCTGATAAAAGCTATCAATTTTTAAGGGGTGTAAGACTAAGAATGGATTCCCTATATGCAGACATCTGCCCACGTGAAATGCATGAAAACAGAAAATGAATCTGAAAGCTTGTACTTAGAGAGAGCAGATTTGAAGGGGTAAAAATTTCTTTGGGGTAAATGAGTCTTCAAAGTTACAGCTGGGGAACAATCACATCTGTTTGCCTGACATTATTAAACATTTGATTCATCAGCTACAGCAGTCACCATTCATATAGTTTTAAATACTTTTGACTCTAGGTAGTGTCCTAGTGATACAATAATAATTAGCTCATCATGACAATGTAGAAATTGACAATGCAAGACCACTTTACAAAGAAATTGAGTGAGGAGAAAAAAATGTACTTAAATGTATTTAAATACAATAAATGAGAGTGCCCATGCGTATTTCATAAGCTACCTGCCTTACAATACATATAGCTCTTGGTGGAAATATTGTTTATATTGTTCTGAAGTACTGTAGTGATAAAAAGTGAACTTAAAAGAAGTCCCCCTCTCCCCCACCACACACACACACACACACACACACACACACACACACACACAATCCCCAACTGGGTGCAGATGTAAGTGAATGGCCCAAGAGAAAGTGCTTTCTAGCCTTATTAGGGATATGCCCACATATTTGTGAACAGAATCAGCTCTTGGCAGCAACAGTAAGCCGGTCTAATGGAGCACCAGCCTACTGTTGTTTTGTATAATCATATCTAGATTTCCAATCACAGTGACTTTAGTCCTAATATTATTTAAGTATTAGAAATTTTACCTGAATTTTAAATAACTGATTTCATACTTTCTATTATCTCCGTCTCAGACTGGTGAGTGACAGTGACAAAACCAAGACAGAATAGAAATGTGAAAGTCTTGCATAATAATTTAAAATAGAACAAGCAAACTGCAGAAAAATGCAGTTAGATTATCACAGATGGAAAGGTATTTCATTTTGATTTACCTGAAAGGATGAATCCACAACCCAAAACTGGGGCATTGTTTTAAAATCAGGTAATCTGAAGTCTTAGCTGTCTGTGAACTAGTCAGCTAATTTTTCCTTCCTCAGCCTGACCTCCTCCTCAGAAATCTATCGCTTTCCCTCACACCCACCATACAAATAAATTTATCATTTTGCTGAACCCCACAAAAATAAAGAAAAGATAATCATTTTCTTCCACCCCAAGTTTCATCAAATCCATCTGTTCTCAACCCTCCCCACCAAGAAGTCCATCTGCTCCCAATTATCCAAAATTAATCTGTAAATGCCCACCCCTGAAATTCTCTGACTCATGTGAGGCTACAGAAGGAGAATTTGCTGACCTTGGTGACTATTGATAGCAGAAGTCCTGGGAAACAGTAAAACAGCAGGCTGTAGCTAGGACTAAAGCTATGTGCTTCAGCAGCCAAGCACCTTGAGCAGTAGCAAATCTGTGGAGAAGTTCTGTAGCTAAGACAATCAGCACAAATGAATGAGGAGAAAACAGACCAGACCAGTATCCCAAAGAAGGGACCATAAGGGCCAGTCAAAGGCCATGTTCAACTATAGAGTAACTTTACTCATGCTGCTAAAGACCAATAATTATTATGGAGAGACAAGCTGCATCACTCACAATAGTTCAGGATGAAACAAGACTTGTGTTAGAAGGACATTTCTGACCACCATTCCTCCAGTCTCTCTAACTTAATCAAAAATTAGCTGAATACCTTCAAAATTGGTATGTTGTATTCTACAAACTTTGTGGTAAATCAGAAAACTGGATTTTCAGAAACTACATCTGATATTTTTAACTAATCTATTGTTTTGAAATCTTAACTTTATTGTGTTTGCTCTATTTCACTTATTCCTGTATCTAAAAATTCCAGAATGACCTTCTGTTCTTTGTCTCCATGAAGAGAGCTCCTTGTTATTTTGCAGATGTAGTGGATACCTGATCAGAGATTCACAGCTACAATCAAGTACATACAACCTGTAGGCCACCATGCATACATATTTTATACGTTATTTCTGTATGCATATTTTAATTTGTATCCCAAAAGTGGCATTACTTGCCATGTTTGGTAAGCATATCTATATGTAAGAATAATTACAGGACATATTTGAAATTCTTTATCAATTAAACAAGAAGTCAATATAAACACAAAATATACACAGCTACAGCATGTATTTTATATGACATATTTCATATAACAGTCAGTGAAGCACACAAAATTGGGTGTGAACTTAACACAGTTCAGGTCTGAGTTTTCAGAGGTAGCAGGGCTTAAATTCTCATAGATTCTTGGTGCCCCCCCCCCCAAGAGGCTAGAAAAACTCTCGGACCCAGCGGGGGGTGGGGGGAGGGCTTCAGGCTTCAGCTACTGGGCTGGATGGGGGGAGCTTGAGGCTTTGAAAATATTTATTGGAGCAAGTATCTATTGACTTTAGCTGTAGTTGTGAATGCTCAACACTTCTGAAAATCAGGTCCTGTCTCAAACTATGCACCGAAGTAACAGAAACCCACAATTCATGGCCACCTTCAAAAAATTTCAATTTTTAAATTTAAAAAGGGACTTGCCAAGCATCACATATGAATTTTATGGCATAGCCAGGGACTGAACCCAGTTTTCCCAAGTCAGTCAATTGTCTTAACCACAACCATCTTAAGAACATAAGAATGGCCAAACTGGGTCAGATCAAAGGTCCATCCAGCCCAGTATCCTGTCTACTGAGAGTGACCAATGCCAGGTGTCCCAAAGGGAGTGAACCTAACAGGTAATGATCAAGTGATCTCTCCCCTGCCATCCATCTTCACTCTCTGACAAACATAGGCTAGCGACACTAATTCCTTACCCATCCTGGCTAATAGCCATTAATGGACTTACCCACCATGAATTTATCTAGTTCTCTTTTAAACCCTGTTATAGTCCTATCCTTCACAACCTCCTCAGGCAAGGAGTTCCAGAGGTTGACTGTGCACTGTGTGAAGAGCTTCCTTTTATTTGTTTTAAACCCGCTGCCCATTAATTTCATAACTAACAATAGCAAAACTGCCTATATATTTCACATTTCTCATTCTCAGAAACCACAGCACCAATTTTATGGATTTTTTTTTATAATATCAACCCAAGACAGACAACAAGCATGGTAAATTTCAGCACAAATGGTTATAGTCTGGTAAAGTTATAAGAAAATGAAAGGGGGATGGAGCTGAATGGTAAATGTTCGGCAAACTTAATATAAAGGTGCCACCAACATCTACTAAATAAAGCATGAATACTGCCTGTTTTGATTACTACAAATGAAACCACTTCATGGCATTTTTTTTTATTTACTGACATATTCTGTTGAGGTATAATACTATAATAAGGTTTTAGTACATCTGGTGCATTTAAAATGGTCTCCTTTGTCCTGCACTCATTCTGCTGAAATAGTCTGTTATTTTACTTTATTCACATTAGTAACACGTTTTAAGAAATGGATTTCACCGATTTCACTGTTTTCCAATTAAAATGTCTCACTTGAAATTATATAAACATTTAATTGTATCCTCAGCAGGCACAAAGCAGTATAGTTCCATTGATTTCAATGGAGCTAAGCCAATTTACACAAACTGAGACTCTATCCTTACTGTTTATTGCTTCAGAACATTGACATGATTTTCCTCAATAGTACTGCTCTTCCACTGTCTTCCTTAGTCTATGTCACCTTCTATCCAATTTATAACACCTACAAAAAATAAAGTTGTCCACTTACAGGAAATCAAAAAGAAAGAGCTGAAACAAGCAATTGTTTCTAGGCAGTTGCTGTCCAGCCAGTGGGGTGCAAAGGGGAAAGTGACCTCTCTAACTCATCCTACCTGCTACTGTGACATAATAGAGAGTTAAAGTCAGTGACTAGTGCATAAAATAGAATCCAAGAGGTATGTAGATAACTAACATTTCCCTTTCTGAACCCTCTGAAAGGGAGAAGTGTCAGGATCTGCTTGGTGAGATTGGGGGTAGGGTTGCCGTGCAGATGCCCTTGTCACTTCTTCTCCAGAACAGGAGGGTGGGCACCTTTAGACACTTAGAACATTAATGTTCCATTAAAACATATTTTATTTTTTCATTAAACTCCAGATCCATGATACAAGAGAGGGGTTATTTGGAAGTACACAAGCCAGGCATCAAAAAGTGGTGAATTTATGTCAGTTTAGCACAAAAAGCTAGCATGGTAATTGGGGGCAAATTAATGTTAAAAAATATTTAAATATTTAAAAAGATCGGTTGGACAGTAGCTGCTGTTGCGGATAGTTTACATAAAACAAATAGGCATGTGCTCTGTGGGTGCCTATCACCACACTGATCAATTTGCTTGTACGTTATAACCTTTTCACCCATTATAACCCGGCTCCAGCACCTCATCCCACTCTCTAGATGAACACCAACCTGTTGTGAGTTGACTTCTTAAGCTTCTAAGCCCCCTGGGTACGGGTAGTGACTCATCAATATTCCTAGCTCTAGGTCTGTGAAGCACTCCCTAGAGTACAGACCCTGTGTCTGACAACTTACTTGGACAGTGGGACACTGCAGTCTGGCCACCAAAGACTCTGACACAAGTCAGCCCTCCTGAACTCCCTGTTGCTTTTGACACATTCCCCCTCTGTTCAACTCATTGTGGGAGCTCTGGTTTCTAGTTAAATCCTTCAGGGAGAACATGGCAGGCCCTCATGGAATATAGATTTAGGAAAGGAATTTCTTACTTTACTGTTGAAAGCACACTAAAGAGTTACAGATATTTGGAAAATAACAGTTATGAATGCAGCCTCCTTGAGTCTGATCACACCCTTCTCACGAATTCTGGCTTTAGTCAGCAAACTTATGGCAGGAAGCTTGTCATGCCTTCTTGGACTGGTCTGCTCACATGTGGTGTTGGTCAGCACCAGGTGAGAGAAGCAGTCACCTTTTAAAAATGTGTCTTTCCCCTTCTTTGTTGTGCTCCAGGCTGAAGACCTGCAGCACATTTTCTCAGCTAGCCTTCTATGTAGAGTGTTCTTGTGGGTTACTGTTAATAATTAGGATTACTTTAGTGCTTGCTAGTCATGGGCCAGGACTCCATCATGCTAGGCACTGTACAAACACAAAACAAAAAGATGAGGGATGGCAGTAGAGAGAGAATTCAGAGCTGATGTCTCTCTCGGCATCAGCCCTCGCTAAAGTGTTCCACACTGTAGCACAAACACAATATCCAGAACAGACTGACTCAGACAAGGTTAGACTGGTTTTCTACACCACATGGGTATTTAATCCAACATGAAGGTTACAATGCAAAGTGAAGTTTGTAATGAAGGTTACAATCACAAAAGGCACACTGTTGACTCATATCCAGCTTCTCTTAGGTCCTTTTCTGTAGAACTGCTGCCTAGCCATTCAGCCCCTAGTCTGCAGCAGTACATGGGATTCTTTTGTTCTAAGTGCAGGACTCTGCATTTGTCCTTGTTGAACCTCATCAGATTTCTTTTGGCCCAATCCTCCAATTTGTCTAGGTTCCTCTGTATCCTATCCCTACCATCCAGTGTATCTACCACTCCTCCCAGTTTCGTGTCATCTGCAAACTTGCTGGGGGTGCAGTCCACACCATCCTCCAGATCATTGATGAAGATATTGAACAAAACCAGCCCAGGACCGACCCTTGGGGCACTCCGCTTGATACCAGCTGCCAACTACACATGGAGCCATTGATCACTACCCGTTGAGCCTGATGATCTAGCCAGCTTTCTATCCACCTTATAGTCCATTCATCCAGCCCATACTTCTTTAACTTGCTGGCAAGAATACTGTGGGAGCCTGTATCAAAAGCTTTGCTAAAGTCAAGGAATACTGTCCACTGCTTTCCCCTCATCCACAGAGCCAGTTATCTCACCATAGAAGGCAATTAGGTTAGTCAGGCATGATTTGCCCTTGGTGAATCCATGCTGACTGTTCCTGATCTCTTTCCTCTAAGTACTTCAGAATTTATTCCTTGAGGTTCTGCTCCATGATTTTTCCAGGGAGTGAGGTGAGGCTGACTGGTCTGTAGTTCCCCAGATCTTCCTCCTTCCCTTTTTTAAAGATGGGCACTACATTAGCTTTTTTCCAGTCATCTGGGACCTCCCCCGATTGCCATGAGTTTTCAAAGACAATGGCCAATAGCTCTGCAATCACATTCACCAACTCCTTTAGCAGCCTCGGATGCAGCGCATCTGGCCCCATGGACTTGTGCTCATCCAGCTTTTCTAAATAGTCCTGAAACACTTCTTTCTCAAGTCAGCCCTCAAGTCGGAGGGCCTGTCACCTCCTCCCCATGCTGCGCTGCCTAGTGCAGTAGTCTGGGAGCTGACCTTGTTCATGAAGACAGAGGCAAAAAAATGCATTGAGTACGTTAGCTTTTTCCACATCCTCTGTCACTAGGTCGCCTCCCTCATTCAGTAAGGTGCCCACACTTTCCTTGACTTTCTTCTTGTTGCTAACATACCTGAAGAAAACCTTCTTGTTACTCTTAACATCTCTTGCTAGCTGCAACTCCAAGTGTGATTTGGCCTTCCTGATTTCATTCTTGCATGCCTGAGCAATATTTTTATACTCCTCTCTGGTCATTTTCCAATCTTCCACTGCGTATAAGCTTCTTTTTTGTGTTTAAGATCAGCAAGGATTTCACTGTTAAGCCAAGCTGGTCACCTGCCATATTTACTATTCTTTCTATCCATCGAGATGGTTTGTTCCTGCAACCTCAATAAGGATTCTTTAAAATACAGCCAGATCTCCTGGACTCCTTTCCCCCTCATGTTATTCTCCCACAGGATCCTATCCATCAGTTCCCTGAGGGACTCAAAGTCTGCTTTTCTGAAGTCCAGGGTCTGTATGCTGCTGCTCTCCTTTCTTCCTTGTGTAAGGATCCTGAACTCTACCATCTCATGGTCACTGCCTCCCAGGTTCCCATCCACTTTTGCTTTCCCTACTAATTCTTCCTGGTTTGTGAGCAGCAGATCAAGAAGAGCTCTGCCCCTAGTTAGTTCCTTCAGCACTTGCACCAGGAAATTGTTCCCTACACTTTCCAAAAACTTCCTGGATTGTCTGTGCACTGCTGTATTGCTCTCCCAGCAGGTATCAGGGTGATTGAAGTCTCCTATGAGAACCAGGGCCTGTAATCTAGTAACTTCTATTAGTTGCTGGAAGAAAGCTTCATCCACCTCATCCCCCTGGTCTGGTGGTCTACAGCAGACTCCCACCACAACGTCACCCTTGTTGCTCATACTTCCAAACTTAATCCAGAGACTCTCAGGTTTTTCTGCAGTTTCATACCGGAGCTCTGAGCAGTCATACTGCTCTTTTACATACAATGCAACTCCCCCCCCTTTTCTGCCCTGCCTGTCCTTCCTGAACAGTTTATATCCATCCATGACAGTACTCTGGTCATGTGAGTTATCCCACCAAGTCTCTGTTATTCCAATCACATCATAGTTCCTTGACTCTGCCAGGACTTCCAGTTCTCCCTGCTTGTTTCCCAGGCTTCTTGCATTTGTGTATAGGCACTTAAGATAACTCGCTGATCATCCCACTTTCTCAGTATGAGACAGGAGTCCTCCCCTCTTCGACTCTCCTGCTCGTGCTTCCTCCCAGTATCCCATTTCCCCACTTACCTCAGGGCTTTGATCTCCTTCCCCTGGTGAACCTAGTTTAAAGCCCTCTTCACTAGGTTAGCCAGCCTGCTTGGGAAGATGCTCTTCCCTCTCCTCGTTAGGTGAAGCCCATGTCTGCCTCGCACTCCTCCTTCTTGGTACACCATCCCATGGTCAAAGAATCCAAAGCCTTCTCTCCGACACCACCTGCGTAGTCATTTGCTGAGTTCCACAATTTGACAGTCTCTACTCGGGCTTTTTCCTTCCACAGGGAGGATGGATGAGACCACCGCTTGCACCTCAAACTCCTTTATCCTTCTTCCCAGAGCCATGTAGTATTAATAATAAAGACATGTATTTTGTGGGTCACTTCATTCCCAGCTGACTTCAATGAAGATAGACTGGATATGAATTTTGGCCAATATATTGATAGCCTATAAGCTGGATCCTTAGGTACATGAGCGTTCCACTTGATGCTATTGAGACAGAAAGGGTGGGCAGAGATGTAAGAGACCTTTTATTTTCTCTGATCCTGGGAGCAGCCAGGAGCTAATTAAGACGACCTGCAAGTTACTATAGCCGCAAGTCTGCTTCAAATATGTGACAGAATAGCTCCCAGCAGTCAACATGGACAACCGGAGTGTAGTGTGCTCCTGCCATGCCTCCTCCCAGGTCCTATGTAGATAGGGGCAATTTTAAATCCTTTATCTGCTGCTGGAGCAGCACAAAAGGCATTACCCTGGATCAAGGATTTAGCCTTTTTTATACAAAAGATGCATATAATTCTGTACATTTGCAAATACTATACTTCAGTGTTTCAGCATACGTCAATATTTCAGACATACAAAAATTTTAAGTTATATCAAGCCACTTTTTCCTCTAAGTCTCACCTGAAGCCCTCCGTCTCTTTAGCTGATGTTTAACTTTTGGTGCAAACTATTTTGTAATTCTATGAATAAAGACTATTGTACAAAAATAAATTGTATTGCATGGAGCATATAGTACATGACAGTTTATAAGCAGTTTTTGAGGTTGCAATGGACCTTTGCTAGCAGTTCTCATTATTAGTGTAACAAGGACTAAAACTTTCAGACTAGCATCAGCTGCACTTAAAGGCCACTCAGATGGACAATTTTTGGTTATCAGCATGCTGTAATTCTTTAGAACTTGAAGTCAATATTGATAAGGACATATAAACTAGGACTAAGGAACAATAATCAACTGCTTAACCTGAATTAATGTTTTAACTTTAAAAAAAATACAAGACTAAAAGAGTAAATTTAATTGGAAAAAGTGTACTTCATGCACACAAGCAGAAAATACTGCCTTTTTGGACCATCTTTAGCACTAAAATACCATTTTATATAATATATTGGATACTTATGACCTAATCTCATTCTCAGTCCTAAGTTTATATTGTGAATAGTGAAATCTGTGTGATCATCAGGCCATCTGCCTTAGATGCTCTTATGGCTGCATAAGGTTGGATCAAGGAATGAATAGATCTTCATTTTTCATTATGTATTAGCCTGTAGGAATACCCAGAAATCTAATTAGATTAAATAACAGTATTATAGCAACCCACAGTGCATGTATTCTGATTAAAAAAGATTTTTCAAAAACATGAGACTATGGACAAGATTTTCAAAGAGCTTCAAATTGGCTTCTAATTTTGTACATCCAAATCTCAGCTTCATGTGCAATTTTTAAACATTTGTACATATAAAAGCTATGTTTAAAATATAATACAAAATAGTAAAATAAAATAGACATTTTACTTTTGCTGGGATTTCAGCTTCTCTCTCAATACATAAATTACATGCTTTAAATTTCATGTTAACACTATTCATTCAAACAATACTACAATATAAAAATCATGGACAATGGGGCATAATATAGGGTGTTAAAATGTTTGATGTAATATTGAATAAAAAAATCAACCTTTTTATTGGTGGTTATATTAATAGTAATTACCATTAGGGCTGTCAAGTCCTTAAAAAAATTTATCGTGATTAATTGCACTGTTAAATAATAATAGAATACCATTTATTTAAATATTTTTGGATGTTTTCTACATTTTCAAATATATTGATTTCAATTACAACACAGAATACAAAGTGTACAGTGCTCACTTTATATTAATTTTTTATTACAAGTATTTGCACTGTAAAAAAACAAAATAAATAGTATTTTTCAAATCTCCTAGTACAAGTACTGTAGTGTAATCTCTTTATCAGAAAGTTGAACTTACAAATGTAGAATTATGTACAAAATCCCTTATATTCAAAAATAAAAAAAAAATACAATTTTGGATCCTGCAAGTCCACTCAGTCCTACTTCTTGTTCAGACAATCACTCATACAAACAAGTTTGCTTACATTTGCAGGAGATAATGCTGCTCGCTTCTTGTTTACAATGTCACCTGAAAGTGAGAACAGGTGTTCTCATGGCACTATTGTAGCTGGTGTCGTAAGCTGGTGTCATATTTACGTTCTATATGCACAAAAGATTCATACGTTCCTTCATGCTTCAACCACCATCCTAGGGGACATGATTCTATGCTGATTATATGTTCCTCTCGATAACAATCCAAAGCAGTGCAGACTGATGCAAGTCCATTTTCATCGTCATGAGTTAGATGCCACCAGCAGAAGGTTAATTTTTTTTTTTTTTACGTGGTAGTTTGGGTTCTGTAGCTTCTGCATCGGAGTGTTGTTCTTTCAAGATTTCTGAAAGCATGCTCCACACTTCATCCCTGTCAGATTTTGGAAGGCACTTCAGATTCTTAAACCTTGGGTCAAGCACTGTAACTCTCTTTAGAAATCTGACATTGGTACCTTCTTTGCGATTTGTGAAATCTACAGTGAAAGTGTTCTTAAAATGAACAACGCCATGTGCTGGGTCATCATCTGAGATTGCGATAACATGAAATATATGGCAGAATGTGGGTAAAATACAGAGTGGAGACATACAATTTTCCCCCAAGTTGTTCAGTCACAAATTTAATTAACAAATTTTTTTAAACAAGCATCATCAGCATGGAAGCATGTCCCCCAGAATGGTGGCCAAAGCATGAAGGGGCATATGAATGTTTAGCATATCTGGCGTGTGAATAAGAAGAGGGCAGCATTATCATCTGTAAATGTAAACAAATTTGTTTGTCTTAGCGACTGGCTGAACAAGAAGTAGGACTGAGTGGACTTGGAGGCTCAATGAAGGTTTACATTGTTTTGTTTTTGAGTGTGGTTATGTAACAAAAAAAAAATCTACAATCTAGTATGCAGGATAGATCCATGAATGGCTAGTAGCCAGAATGGACAGGGATGGTGTCTCTAGCCTTTGTTTGCCAGAAGCTGGGAATGGGCTACAGGGGATAGATCACTTGATGATTACTTATCTGTTCATTCCCTCTGGGGCACCTGACATTGACCACTGGCGGAAGACAGAATACTGGGCTAGATGGACCTTTGGTCTGACCCACTATGGCTGTTCTTATGTTCTTATTTGTAAGTTGCACTTTCACAACAAAGAGATTGCACCACAGTGCTTGTATGAGGTGAACTGAAAAATAGTACTTCTTTTGTTTATCATTTTTACAGTAAAAATATCTGTAATAAAAAATATACACTTTGATTTCAATGACAACAGAATATATATGAAAATGTAGAAAAACATTCAAAATATTTAATAAATTTCAATTGGTATTCTATTGCTTAACAGTGCGATTAAACAGCAATTAATCACAATTAATTTTTTATCGCAATTAATTTGAGTTAATCGTGTGAGTTAACTGCAATTAATCGACAGTCCTAATGATCATTACTCAGTTCATAACAACAGTAATGGACAACTGGCCTGGACAGTTTGCATGCTAAAAGACAGATACACATAAGATGAGAAATTAGGATGTGCTTGTTTCCCTCTTACACAAAAATTAATAACTCACTTCTTGTGTGCCTCCAAGAAGTGGGTTTTTAAGCAGCATGTGAATGAGAAGAATGTAGAATTGGTGTTCAGAGATAAGTTAACTGTGGCACAGAGAGGGTAAGTGAATTGCCCAAAGACACAAATGATCTTGCCTTTTCTCTATTCCTCCCTGCCTCTTCCACTCTCATCTGTGGCTTCTTCTATGCAAACCTGTAAGTCTGGAACACTCTCTTTGACCTTGTTTTTCTTGATTCCTTCCTCAAAGCTCTCTGTGGGCACATGGAATGCTGACATAGAAAAGCAAAGACTACATCAGCTATTTTGTAACCATTTTAAAAATAAAAAAGTACTTAAAACTTGAAAAAAATAACAAAAGCAAAACAATCTATGCAATTCAATCTTATTGACTGAGAATTTTCTCTCACCTACTACTTACGTTCTCTACTACTGAAGTCATACTCCGAAGCGTCTAAGGCATTTTTTAGCTAACACAACTTCTACCTGCTCTCGGAGTAGAAAACTGAGGATTCAGCCTGCCCCAGCCAGTACAGAGTGCTGTTTCAAGTGCAGCATTCAGGCCAGGCAACAGCAGACTGAGGCTCCACCATAAACTACATTCAAACAAATAAAGCAAAAACATAATGTTCTGTGCACTTCCAACTACCACACCCTCTCTGAAAGAGTCTACTTGTTCCCTGATGACTTTAAAACACAGTCCTCTCCTATCAATCAACAACAAAAATCAACCCCCCACAATGGATATGTATTAAATATCACTGCCCAATATATTTGCCTTTTTCTTACATCCCATTATTATTTTTCACCTATATACTGTATACATACATCTCAATTCTGCAGACTTATGCATGTGGTGAACTTTAAGCAAGTGAGTAGTTTCATTGACTTCCTTGGGAATACTCACATGCTTAAAGTTAAGTCAATCTTCGCAGGGCACTACTAATAAACTCTTACGGGCAGAGATAGATATTCTTTATATTTCTCTGTAAAGGTCACTCTTATGTTTGAAACTAAGAAAATAATTTTTATTATATTGATAGTTATGTAATAGAGCCTAGGTTTCCTAACTGTCACTTGTGTGTGTTAGTCAGAAACTCATCCTACCTCCCACTATACAAACAGTGAAGCCTAATAGTGAATAATATAAATTCATGTATTTTATGGAGTTGCAGGAATATTCAGAATATCATTTGCCACATTATTCAATCTATCTGGGTTTCAAAAGTTTGCAATTGTGAAATTTTATACTAACAATTCTTACGGTGTAAGTAAAAATTAAATAAAATGAATAACAAGCACAGCAATATTGTGACAACGATCCTAACTGCTATCAGTATGGTACACAATGTGTATTCATTCATGGGCCTGGCCATGAAAGTAATGTTGTTCCTCCTGGCAGGACAGCTCTAAAACCAAAATGCATTTCACACACGTCCCCATACTTCTTGCCCTTCCTTATCAGACACTGGAGGGATAAAGCAGCTTAAAGCGGTAGGTTCAAATACACAGGAGACCTTTTTTCTATTTCTGAGAATGGAGACATTTGTGGCTCTCCTTCAACATTCTGTTCTGGATTTGTTCCTCCACTTTTACCTACCATTGGGACCAGAGAATGATATGGTTTTATTTAAGTGTGTGGGATCACAAGAATGTAAGTACTCCCCACCCCCACCAAGACTGAAGCAGTATTTTCTGTAAGTGCAAGTTGTATGTGCATGGCATGCTATGCCTGAACAAGTAGAGGCTGGATAGTGACAATCTCTCTCCCTTAATACCAATTGATTGGAGAAAAAATAAGATGGCTGTAGACTGGGCAAAAAGCTAAAAGTTTTGTGTTGGGAATCATCCTGCTTTGATTGGAGCTTTTCAAGTGACTCACCATGTTAGCAGATGTCAGAACCCTGCATAAAGCTGAAGTTCTGCTCACTCGTGGTAACTGCATCTCCAACCTTTAAATAAGGGGCGTGAGAGAGGCTTTCTAGAGAGGGAACTAGGACAGAGCAGGAATTTAGAACATTCACAAAGAGCTATTAGGCCTCTTCCTTTTTATAACAATATTGGCTATAGGCTTATCACACTATAGCAAAAAGATCCAAATTAAGTGAATGCTCTGCCCGCCTCTTTTAGTTTAGATAATTTAAAGTTCGAAACCATTTCTTAATCTTCAAATGCAAAATAGACCTGCTTTTTTGTTGAAGCAGCATCAGGAGAAGAATATGACTTACCAAAAAAATTAAGAATATTTAGCTTATCCACCAAATACACACATTTATATCATGTATATTAGTGTGTGCTCCTATTTTTCTTTATAGGCACCCAAAACTTTAGGAGTAAGATTTAGTTGCCAACAGAGAACTCAGACAAAAAAGCATATCAGCCATCTGAATAAAGTTGATTTGTCTGCTTTCACAGATTAAAACGTAGACAACATTAAGAAAAAATCTTGCACAGCTAGGCATTGATATCTCTTTTGGCAATCTTTACTTTTTAAAATAAGTTTGTTTTTGATTATGGTTGACAACTGAAAAATAAATCCTTTGTTGTGGATACCAGACTATAGATGATGAAAGAGTGAGCAAGGCAAGAAGGGAAGCTAATGTTTCTGAATACTGACACAGAGTTTTGTAATAGCTGGCTCGAATAAGTCTCTGGAGCCACAGTGGTTCTGTGACATAACTCAGGAAACAATATTTCATAAATCATTTTGTCAAACTTCTTTTTACTGTGAACTAATAACCCATGCAGCTGTACTTTTAAGGTGGACTACATAAATGCCAGTTAATCTGTTGAAATTTCCAGAAGCTCAAGAAAAACAGAGAGAGAGACAAACACAGAGAGAGAGAGAGAGAGGAGGAGGAGTTAACAGTGGCCATGAGAAGCTATTTTACTTCCTGTCTTATTACATTTATAACTGAATATGAAAAAAAGTGAATAGCAACTATTATATATTGATGGCAGATCTCAAAATGGGTAAACTATTACACCAAATTACCTAAACTAGATTTCATAAGATTTTATTTTAATGTATTCAGGTTTAATGCTGGAGATAAAAAGAATGGATTTTATATTTGTATATTATGTTGATCTAATGGAAAGCTCCCGAATACTCCCAGCTCCTCTACTATCTACCAGCAAAAAACAGAAGCCCAGTAAAGTATCAACACTTCAAATTTGGAAAAGGGAAGTGTAGGGTGCCTAACTCCTCCTAGCCACCAACTTTCATGAGAGTTCAGGATTAGGGTCGATGGGCTGTGGTGAGAACCCCATCAGAACTCTTCAGTTGGAACATGTTAAGATATTGAAGATGAACTGAGGTCCATTTGTCATTTGTGGCACAAATCAGGGGCTATATTATCTTCTCTGACTATCCTACCTTATATCAGTAATTTAGGGAGAAACTCCCCTTTATATAATTTGTCCTTCTTGGCAAAAGTACTTAAAAGTTGTGTGCGTGAGTGGATGGGTGGGGGTATGGGCTCCAGGTGGGGCCAGAAATGAAGAGTTCAGTGTGCAGGAGAAGGCTCTGGGCTGGGACTGGGGGTTAGGGTGTGTAGGGGGGGAGTGGTAGGGGAGAGGGCTCCAGCTGGGGGTGTGGGCTCTGGAGTGAAGCCGGTGATGATGGGTTTGGGGTGCAAGAGGGGGCTCAGGGCTAGGACAGGGTATTGGGGGGTGCTAGCCTCTGTTTGTCAGAGGGTGGAGATGGATGGCTGGAGAGAGATCACTTGATCATTACCTCTTAGGTTCACTACCTCTGGGACACCTGGCATTGGCCACTGTCGGTAGACAGGATACTGGGCCAGATGGACCTTTGGTCTGACCCAGTATGGCCATTCTTATGTTCTAATGTGTTTATCTAACTTATGCTACATGCATCAAGCTGAGTACCCACGTAGTTAAGCAGAGCTCTATTTGCCCTATTGTACAGCCCTCCACCCCTTGGGATGTTCTCTGAGTTATGGGGAGCTGGAGAACTCTCTGCTGGCCATTTACAGCCACAATCTGGCCCCTTTACTTCACCTGACAAGTACAAAGAAGCTGGTATACAAAGAATTTGGCCTCCTATCACACTGTAATCTTTGACCTGATGCAGCTGAGGAAATCTTGGTTTGTGGCTTCCAGTGGAAGCTACTCCGTGCAGATAGGATTGATGTTGCATATCCTATTTGGACTTAAATATAGTATGATCTTTATTCTGTGATGTAAATTGGCTAGGAACACAATTTTGACTATCTACTTTAAGAATTCACCAGCCTTCCCATTTGTCATCATAACTTACTACTTTGCAATTACTGATATTACAAATCTATTTGAAAATTAACACCAATAAAAGTAAAATTTTGATCATTGGTTTTTGTAATTTGATTCTGGACAAAGTTTGGTAGGATGATAATCAGACTCTCCTCTTTCCAAAATGACAAGGGGTTTGGAGTGTTATTGGATTTAGCTCAAGGCTCTTTCTTTTCCAAAATGCTTGATTTCTACCCATGTCATTTAACACTGTCAAATGTTCATGAATATTTTTGTAAAATATACATAAAATATAGGTATGATTATTTTAAACATTGGTCTTCTTACTGTTAAGCCTTTCACCACTGTTCATTTAACCTAGTGTGGATATTTGAGAATATAATATTGCATTTATCTCACTGGGATCTTGATAAACAACATTTAAACTATAAGGCTGCATTACAGACTAAAAAGTTATTGCAAGCTTTCCTGCTCCTTTTAAACTTTCACGTTTTCTCCATATAATATTGAACTATCTGAGAATGACAACTATTGGACTTCTATTTTATTTTTACAAAACTTAATCTGAATGTTAGCAGACCTGGTAGTAACATTGGTGGGATTATTTTTGTAAAATTCACTCGTGTAGCCAAAAGCCATATACACTAATAATGATAGGCTGTGCGCCCAAATACTTACGTAAGTAACAGTAATAGTTTGGACTTCGTGTTTCTTCATCTTTAGATTTCTAAGTGCGTTACACAGATTGGTAGGCATTACTACTTCACAGAAGTCGTAACTAAGCACAGAAATTTGAAGCAGTTTGCTGGGGGACACTATAATCTATTATCAGAGGGGTAGCCGTGTTAGTCTGGATCTGTAAAAGCAACAAAGAATCCTGTGGCACCTTATAGACTAACAGACGTTTTGGAGCATGAGCTTTTGTGGGTGAATACCCACTTCATCCCATGCATCTGACGAAGTGGGTATTCACCCACGAAAGCTCATGCTCCAAAACGTCTGTTAGTCTATAAGGTGCCACAGGATTCTTTGTTGCTTTTATAATCTATTATATGCATCTAGCGGGCTTGAGAGGTGGATTCTGTTTCCCAGCTCTGTCACAACTTTATATGTGACTTTAGGCAAACTGTTTAATCTCTCTGTGTCTCAGCTGGCCTATCTGAAAAATGGAGGTGATAATATTTTACTGTCCCATGGGGTGGGTATGAGGCCTCACTAAATAAAGTTTGTAAAATGTAAAGCATTAACATGGCCACATTGGAAAAACAGACAATGGAATTTCTGGCTTCGAGCTCTCTGTTCCTTTCTGCAGGTCAAAGCGGACATTTTAGTGACTTGGTAACAGCAGATTTCCTAAAACTCTGACCTGTCCTGAGAGGAAAAGTGTTGAGGTCAGTTTGGAATCAGGGCTGAGAGAGGGAGCAGGCAGCAACAAACAGCAAGGGCAGAGCAAGGGGCAACCAACAGTAAAGGGGAGGAAGGTAATAAACAGTGAAGGGGGGAGGGCAGGGGAAGCAGACAGCAAACAGGGATGGGGGACTCAGGCAGGGCAGGAGAGGCAGACAACAAAATGTGGGAGAAAGGAAATCCACAAGGGGGAGGAGGACATGCAAGATAATGATGGTGGGAGCTAACGCGTCTCTTTCCCACTCTGCTCCTCATCCCAGCCAGTCTTCTCACCCAGCCAGTCCTAGTTTCCAATCCCATCTTCTCATCCCAGTCCCAGCCTCCTCGTCCAGTCAATCCCAGTCCCCTTTTCCCCCAGCTCTTCATCTGATTTCTTTCTCCCTCAGCCCTGGCCTCCAGTTGCTCTCCTCCCATACACACACATTCCCCATCCCCGCTGGTTCCCAATCCTAGTTTCCTTCCCTGGTATCCTAATGCAATCTCAGTGCTCCCCGCTCCTCCCCATGACTCCTTTTTCCAGTTTCTTTGGGCAGCCAATTCCAGTTCTCTCTCCATAACCTGGCTCATCATCACATATCTCCCCACTCCTCACCTCCTTCACTCTGTCCCACTGGTTCTCAGTCCCATTCTCCTTACCCAAATAATCCCAGTCTCCACCCCCACTAGCCAATCATAGCCACTCCCTCATTTACTGGCTCCCAATTCTCCCCCTTTCCCTTCCCAATTCCCAGTCACAGTCTCCCTGCCCAGCCAGTCACAGTCCTCTCACTCTGGGTTTGAGTCTGAATTGCACTGCCCAGCCAATGGGTCCCTCACAACTCCCTGTCCTAGTCTTCTTGTTCAGGCAATTCCAGTCACCCCTTCTCACCTCAACTCCTAGTTTCTACCCATCCCCCAGACTCTTTGTCTCGATTTACTCATCTCGCAAGTTCAGCTCTCGTCCCCGTGAATCAGGCAGCTTCCTCCTCCATGCTGCCTGAGCCCAGCATGTCATTGAGAGAACAGGGCAAACAGGCTCCTTGTTCTCAGGTCAGACTTCTAGCTCTGGCATGGCCTACAATAGCCCGGAACTCCAACTGCAGGGAAATTTCTGCTCAGTCCTGGGCTGCAGCATGCTTAGTGAGGATGGAATTTAGCTGCTAACATTGAACTCTGTATTGAACACGTGCAAACTGTGATTTTGCAAAAGCTTATAACTTGGACAAAACTGGGCAGATTTTCATGGTGATGGCCAAAGGCCCATTCCTGACACAAAGGTCATCCCATACCAAATTTCAAGTTCCTGTTCCAAAGCATGGGGGTCCTTGATCTTCTCAAAGGAAAGTCACCAGAATTTTTTAATGTGGCCAAACAACATATTTGTCCCTTCCTTTTTCTCAGAAATGGCTGAACTGTTTTGGCTGATTTTTATTATTATTATTATTATTTAATTTTAGCCCGAGGCAGACACTCAGTCATGAAAATTTTAGCTCAAATGATTAAAGTTTGCCAAAGTTGTAAGTAACCAAAAACGGGGTCTTATAATGGAAAGGCAACCTTAATAACAGGCATTGCTACCCACTATAAATAAGAATAAATTTGTTTAGCATACCTGGAATAGCACAAATTAATTTCAGTGAAGAAATACTATGCCACAAAATTAATGTGAATTTTGAAATGTGTTACTAAAAACTATAGGAATTTAGTTTCCTATATATATCACCTTTGATTTGAAAAAAAGCAGGAGTATAGAAGGCACAGAAGAAGAGATACATCAAAACCATTAAAATTAGAATGATATACCATACTACAAAAACAATTTAATGTGTTTACACTGCGATGTTATATAACACAGTGTGATATAGATACATCATCAGAAGTCATTACAATGTCATATGAAGTGCAGTTATGTGATGCTCTAAGAATGAAATGAAATGTAACCAAGTAATACAGTGAGCTGATGAAATTTCATCTCCACTTTGAATATTTTAGAGATTTTTCTTTTTACATCCCCAATTGCCATCATGAAGTTATTTTGTACCTCATCTTAAATACTTTGGTGCTCCAGTTTATCGTCATAACCAGAATGGTACAAGGAGGTCAGGACAACCTGCTTTGGATGACAGGAAGCACAAAAATAACTCTGATGGCTAAATATAATATCAACAATAATAATAGATACTGCAGTAATATCAACAAGATACTATCAGTTTGCTGAAATTTAGAAGTTGGGGTGAAATATATTCAGAACTCCCTTTGGTATTCTCTTCACACAGAAGCCTAGAAACTATTTTATTAAATATTAATAACAACATAAAAGACATTTGGTCTTATTTTCATTTTAATTAGCCAGGATATACATGCCATTCACTTTGAAGCCAAAAGCTGCTCCTTTGAATTAACCTGCAGGGGGTACTGGAAAAGTGAGGCAACTAGCATTTAGATATTTCTCCTCTCTCCAAGAGATACTTAACATCTAATCTTTGCAAATCATTCTAACATTACCTGATCCCCATATATGAATTTTATATTGATTCCTAGAATTTAAGCATTATTGGTCTATTATAGCACCAGGTCAGCCATTTCTTATAATCCAGCAGAACTCAGTAATTGAATAAATGTACTAACACTGCATCTAACTACTGACCCTGCAGAGGGAACAAGAATTCATACTGGATGAGACAAAACTTACAGTAATCACCGAGAAAGGAAAGTATACAAGCATATATAGAGCCAGTTAAGTTTTTCAGGGAAAGATCAGGGCAACCAAAGCACAATGACTTAATGCTAGCCAAAGCAGCCCAGGGGAATAAGAAGGGTTTTGGCAAATAATACTGTGGTAAAAGAATGAGAGAGTTAGATAATCAAAACATGGAAGAAGAAATCAGTGATAAATTATAAAGAGGCTGAGATACTTATTTGAATCTATCTTTAATAAGAAAAATAAAGAAAAAGAGATATAAACTATTTGAAAGTAATAAAGACTTTTCATTATAACTTATGAGCAAAACAATTTTTTCACTAGCCTTATTCTCAAACAACTGAAGCATTTTGGCTTAACTGCCCCTCTCCTCACCCCCCAAAAACATCAGTCTGAGACAGACTTGGCATGGAAAATTTCAGCCCAAATTGTTGAAGGTTGTCAAAGTTATAAGCAACTGAAAACAGGGTTTTATAATGGGAACTGTCAAGCAAAGGCAGTGTTACGAGTCCTCCCTATAACTAACTACACACACACACACACACACACACAGGAACAGCGGAAATGTTTCTCACCTCCACTCTGGCCCCTTTAAGACATATAGAAGGTCCAGAGTGACATAAAAGCCTCATGTTCAGATGTGGAACATTCCTTTGGTGTTGGCACTGTGAAAGACAGCCAAAAGTCTGCCTTTCAAGAACTCACTCACAAGGCCTAATGTAGGGCAAGTGCTGGGCAAGTCAAGAGTGAGGCCACAGCGCACAGCACTGCAGAAATTCTGGACAGCGCTATGGCCCATAGGACAGCCCAGGGAGCTTGCAATAAGGTAGACAGGCACTCAGGGCTGTCTATATTACACAAGGGGTTGCAGAGCAGGTCAGAATTGTAAGGATGCAATGGTGGCTTAAAGCAACCATGCCCCCTAAGCCTCACCCTGGGCTGCAAGGCCTGTGCTATGCCTAATAAAGGAGCAGAGCAGAATCTCACCCATGGTTCTCAATATCATATGCAAGCCAAAAACCAAACTGACCGAACTGAAAGAAATCTAATGTTTTTGTTGTCTTGTCATAAACTTCCCTAAAAACATGTTCAATTCACTGCTTATGATGCAGAATTTTAAGTATGTTTCATAACCTATCATACCTAAGAAAAATGGGATAGACATGACAAGTTGAAATTGACAAATGAGTGTCTGGGTTGTTCATATAGCAGTCAAGGACTAAAAAATTTGTAGGTTTGGATACAAGTAAGTAATTTTTGAGAACCTTTTCCATCCACTTGCACTACAATTTCAGTTAATGGAAAACAGCAATTCAATATGAAAGACTATTAGTAACACTGTGAAAAAGATTTCATAATATTTAATTACAAAGAATTTATTTTTACAAGTTAAAGCACAGTAAATACAATAAAAAGGAATAATTAACAAAAGACAATTAACACAGAGCAGCCATCTTGCAGTCTGATGATGTAAGTTAGGACAAAGGAAACAGCTCACTATTGGAATAAATGAAACATTGGATAATTTCAAAGTTGTGTAAGGCAATTACTGTTTTTTAAAAATCTGGTTAATTTAACAGTAGTTAAACTCTATAATAATAATAATAATAATAATAATTAATAATAAAGCATTAAGAACTTACCTTACAACAACTTTGAAAAAATCTGATTTCCCATCCATTCCACTGCAATGGTGAAATGCATTTCTTTATCTCAATCTACATAACTGGAATGGACTTCTTGCTGGGAAGTATCAGAAAAACGTCAGACCCCACAGAGAATGACTCCATCACCATTCACTGAACGAAGATATGGAAAATGACAAGTATTTCTAAAATCTTTTGAAAAATATTTTTGATATGTAGTATGTACTGAAATTAACTACCTATCATAGTTTTCCTTTAACAAAAACATTGCTTGGATGTAGGCACAACCTTAAAAAAAAACAACTAAGAAAAAAATGCATCTCAGGACTTATGAATACTTTTAAGTATTATATTTATTTAAAAGTTTAGGCAAAAAGAGAATGTCCCTTTATTGTAACATATGTCCTTTTAATACTGATTCACAGAATATTAAAATTATCACATACAGCTATCAGCACTAAATGAGCACAAGAGTTTGAAACAGATGAGAATCTGAGAACACTTTCCTCTGTTACAAGAAAAGGCAGTTATCTAACAGTTCTAGGTACAAGAAGAAATTTACCTCACTGAAGAAGGCCTGCCCTCAGACCTCGTCACCACCTAAACCTACTTAAAACTTCAATATGGTTCTCCACTGGGGCTTAAGTGGATACACAAGTTTTGCAGGCCATCTGTTCTAGAATGATTTTCATCCAAAGGGCTCTGGTGGTGCCAAGGGGCATGCACAACGGCCTTATGCACAGAGGTGAATTTCACCCTTTTCAGTATATCTGCTGACTAGAGAAGTGTTCTGAATAGCACAAACTCTTAACTTGGCTCCTGTAATACATTATTTCTCAAATCAAACATATTATACATGCAAAACTCTCTGACGAGCATTTCTAATAGACTCTCTCTGTCTCTCTCTCTCTCTCTCTCTCTCTTTCACACACACACAATGCTTCCAAACTACAGAACAATTTAAAGCATTTTAACAATCAAATAAATTTGGTTAAAATTAATCTTTGTATGTTTATTATACACATAAGTATATTACATGAACTGCAAATCAAGCCTATTTTAAATATAGTCTTGTTAAAGCTACAATGATGAAATTAGGGGGGGTTGTTTTTTGTTTTAGTTAAATGCAGAATCCATTTTAGTAGCCAATCAAGACAGTAAATAAGATGACTGGTGAATATATTATTGGTTAATAAAGTCAAAACTGAAGATAAGACCTAGATGTACAAAACTAACATTAAAAGTTTCATGAAAACACAAAAATGTTTAATACGGTAAATGCACCACATTTTAAACATTACCAAAAGCTTAGATTAAACACTCAGTAATGATCTTCAAGTAGTATACTACTGGTTTCCCCACTGACTTCAATGGGCTCTGGATCAGGACCCAAATGCCTCTCCCCATAGACATACAGCAGACAGATGACATTTTAAACAGCAAATGCTCAGAAAGTGCCTTAGCATCTCAAACCACATTGCAAGTAGTAAACCTTAATTCAAACCATCACAAAAGCAAAATACCAGATAAAAGAAAGTTGATTAAGCAACTGAATATTGATTGTCTATGTCAGAATTATGGAAATATTAACTCTCTTTTTCCCCAACTTGTGTTTCTCTTCTAGTTTTTGTTTATGGGATGAACTATATGTTTTCTATATGTTTTGATATGCTAGGGTACATTCTGAACATTTGCTGTTTGAGATGCTGCTTCTTTTTTTTAAGTAATCAAGAAGCAGACTGGTTACCCAAATTTTTAAAACAGTTTGCCTACCAAGCCACTTCTTTTTACTGGATATGTTTTAAAAATTAAACTGCTGAGGTTTACTCTCATTTGCATTGATCATAAAAGTATGACATTTCACATTTCTTTGCATTTATTTTTTTTTAAATGTGCCTAGACAGAAGTCACATCCTTCAAATGCTTGGCTCATAAGGCAAGTTCCATAGATGGACTTACACTGACTAAACATTTCTATAGCGACACAGTATCTTTATTACTTAAAATACTGACATCATTTCCATTACAACCATCTATGATTTCAAGGGTCTAGGAAACAATAATGAACATTTATGCTGAAATTTGATGCAGAAAATCTAAGGCCAATAAGTAATTGTTTTTAAATCAACTTTTTGATTCCAGATACACAGGGTTTGGGAGGTTAAAAAAACAAAGTATATTCAAGTTTACTGCAGAAAGGAAAGGAAAAAAGACCTCCATGGTAGCACTATCTGAAATGCTCCTATTCCTTGCCTGTGGCCAGTTAAACATGCACTATTGCAGGGCTTGAATGCGTGGACAAGATGATGGTGCTTTGAGGAGGGATTGTATGGTTTATTAGTAACTGCAAAACTTTTTGGGAAAGGAGGCGCCTATATAGGATGGAGGGGCTCCACCTAAACCAAAATGAGCAGATTATGACCAGCAGAGGAGTTTTCGAACTAATGACTGGGGGAAAGCTGACAAGTGTGGAGGAACACACGCATCAGACAGAGAAATCCTTTAGCGGAGCCTTTATTTAAGGGGATAATCTATATCCTAGTAAAAGGGGGTAGAAGCTGATGAAGTACAGACAGGAACTAAAGAGAAATAGTTAAATGAAAGAGAGTCCCATTCAGTTACATCACATGAAGGCAGACAACTAATATTGACAAATTTTATACATACTTCAATACAAATTCTAGAAGTCTAAATAATAAGATGGGTGAACTTTTATACCTGGTATTAAATGAGGATACAGATATAATAAGAATTCCAGAATTTGGTAGAATGATGATAATCAATGGGACATGGTAACACCAGGATACAAAATATTCAAGAATGACGAAGTAGGTCATGCTAGTGAGGGAGTGGCACTATAAGTGAAAGAAAGCACAGAGTCAAATATAGTAAAAATCTTAAATGAATCAAACTGTACCATAAAATCTCTATGGATAGAAATTTCATGCTTGAATAACAAGAGCATAGCAGTATGAATATACTACTGACCACCTGACCAGAATGGTGATGGCAAGTGTGAAATGCTCAGAGAGACTAGAAAGGCTACAAAAAAGAGACGACACATTAATAATAGAGGATTTCAACTATCCCCATATTAACTGGGTATATGTCACCTCAGAATGGGATGCAGAGATAAAATTTCTAGACACCATTACGACTGCTTCTTGGAGCAGCTAGCCCTGAAACTCACAAGGGAAGAAGCAATTATTGATTTACTCGTAAGTGGAACACAGGATCTGGTCCAAGAGAAGCATATAGCTGAACTGCACAGTAATAGCGACCATCACATAATTAAATTTAACCTACTTGAAAGGCAAAAATACCAAAGAAACCAACCACAATAGCATTTAACTTCAAAAGGGGGATTACACAAAAATGAGGAAGCCAACTAAATGGAAATAGAAAAGAACAGTCACAAGAATGAAATGCCTGCAAGCTGCATGGAAACTATTTTAAAACACCATAATAGAGGCTCAAATTATATGCATAATCCAAGTTCAAAAAACAGTAAGAGGACAAAAAAATGACACCATGGCTAAACAACAGAGTAAAGGAGGTAGTTAGAAGCAAAAAGACATGTTTTAAAAATTAGAAGTCAAATGCTACTGAAGAAAATAGAAAGGTGCATTAACTCTACCAAATCAAGTGGGGGCAAAAAAGAATGTGAAGAGAAATTAGCAAAAAACACAAAAACTAACAGCAACATTTTTTGAAGTACATCAGAAGCAGGAAGTCTGCCAAACAATCAATGAGGCCACTGGATGATAGAGGTGTTAAAGGAACATTCAAAGACGACCAAGGCTATTGCACAGAAGCTAATGAATTCTTTGCATCAGTCTTCACTGCAGAGGATGTGAGAGAGATTGCCAAACTCGAGCCATTCTTCTCAAGTGACAGAATGCGAGACTGTCCCATACTGAAGTGTTAATACAGGGGTTTTTGGAACAAATTGAAAAATTAAACAGTAGTAAGTCACCAAGATCAGATGGGATTCACCCAAAAATTCTGAAGAAACTCAGATATGAAACTGCTCAAGTACTCACTGTGGTTACGTAATCTATTGCTTAAAATCAGCCTCTGTTCTATATGACTAGAGGATAGCTAATGTAATGCGGATTTGTAAAAAGGTTCAAGAGGCAATCTTGGCAATTACAGTCTAGTAAACCTAACTTCAGTACTAAGCAAATTGGTTGAAACCATAGCAAAGACCAGAATTATCAGGCACATAGATGAACACGGTATATTGGGGAAGAGTCAACATGTAAAGAGAAATCATGCCTCACCAATCTAAAAGAATTCTTGGAGGGGGTCAAAAAGCATGTGGACAAGGGTGATCCCGTATCAGTAACTCGTTAAAAGGTAGGAAACAAAGTGTAGGAATAAATGGTCAGTTTTCATGGTGGAGAGAAGTAAATAGAGGGATCCCCGAAGGATCTATACTAGGACCAGCGCTGTTCCACATATTAATAAATGAGCTGGAAAAAGAGGTAAACAGTGAGGTGGCTAAGTTCGCAGGGGATACAAAATTACTCAAGATTGCTAAATTCAATGTTGACTATGAAGAGTTACAAATGGATCTCCCAAAATTGGGAAAGTGGGTGACAAAAATGGCAGATGAAATTCAATGTCGGTAAGTACAAAATAATATATATTGGAAAACATAATCCCAAATGTACATACAAAATGATGGGGTCTAAATTACCTGTTACCATCCAAGAGAGAGTGTCTTTGTGGATAGTTAGTTCTGCTCAGTGTGGCAGTCAAAAATGCTAACAATGTTAGGAACCATAAGGAAAAGGATATCTAATAAGACAGAAAATATCATACCACCACTATATAAATACATGGTACTTCCACGCCTTGAATACTACTTGCAGTTCTAATCATCCCATTTCAGAAAAGATATATTAGAGTTGGAAAATGAGAAGGACAACAAAAATGATTAGGGGTATTGAATGTCTTCCATACATGGAGAGATTAAAAAGACTGGTATTGTTCCACTTAGAAAAGAGATGACTAAACAAGGATTATGATAGAGCTACAAAATCATGAGCGGTATGGAGAAAGTGAATAAGGAAGTGTTATTTACCATTTCACATAACACAAGAAGCAGGGGTCACCCAATGAAATTAATAAGCAAAAGGTTTAAAACACACATAAGGAAGGACTTCACATAACATACAGTCAAGTTGTGGAACTCATTGCCAGGGGATGTTATGAAGGTTGAAAGTATAACTGGGTTCAAAATAGAATTTGGTAAGTTTATGGAGGATGGGTCCATTAATGGTTATTAACCAAGATGGTCAGGGATGCAACCGCATGCTCTGGGTGTCTATAAATCTGTTTGCCGCAAGCTAGCAATGAGCAGGAGGAAATGGATCACTTGATTACCTGTCCTGTTCATTCCCTCTGAAGCACCTGTCGTAAGACAGGATACTGGGCTAGAATGACCATTAGTCTGACCCAATATGGCCATTATTATGTTCTTGTGTTAAGTGATCTATCATCTCTTCCTTTAGGAAAAAAATCTTGCAGGAAAGGAAAACTTACTGATGGTTGCTCATTACACACAACTTTGTACTCTCATCACTTCTGAGGGGAGGTTTTTGAGATAGAGCTGGGTGAATTTTTTTGGACAAAGTTTATTCACCAAAAAATGCAGTTTCAGATAGATGAAAACTGTTCACAAATTCAATGTAAATTTGATAGTTTTGGCCCGCAATTTTTGAGGGGTTGGAAGGGAGGGAGGGGGTTGCTCTTATCGCCAACAGCTCAATGTTAAGGGCATTTTTCTGAGATGTAGGAGACCCAGGTTTGCATTCCTACTCTGGAATGGGAATTCACACAGCTCTAATTTGAAGGCATGGAGTGTGGCCTGTCAACAGCACATAACTGCTCATGGGAATTCCTATCTCCTAATCTGTGGATACCAAGGTATTCTTGCGCAGGGATTGCCCCCTACCCTTTCAGTTTCCCAGGCTTAGAGCGTTGCTACCTTAGCCTCTCATACATACCTTTGCCCGTCACTATGGCCTAGATCCTTCCCAGAAATGGGTGCGTGAGTGGATGGTGGAAGACATGGATCAGAAGTTAGTGTTGTAACAACATGCAACAAATAACACTAACTATGTTTACTCTTTACATATAATCTCCAAAACCTCCCCTCCCACCTCCTCCACCCAAAGCATACCATAGCACACCTGCATAGTTGCTGCACAGAAGGACTTCTTTGGTCATGGAGGGAGGTGGGATAAAAATGCCATGTAGGTTTCCTGTCACTTCCTCTGACAGCTTTTGGGGCAATATTTCTACTTCTTTAATCACCTGATGTCAAATGCACAGTAGCCATTTTCATAAAGGTTTTTAGCTTCTATTATTTTTCTAAACATATATTTAGCACATATCCTAAATATTATGAACTGTTAAATGAGACATCGAATAAATAATTGTATGTATCTATATGCTCAGTTGGGATGTATCTAATACATAGTATCTGGTTTTTAAAATTCAGAATATATATTTGGACATTATGATTTCAAACAAATATATCTCCACTAGTATTCCATGGAATAATTTTTCCTCTTGCATCTTTAGCAACTTCATTGGAAACTGAATTTAAATGGATCTTAAAATATATTCCTCATTCTTAGCTAGGGAGCACTGAATCTAGCACATACAGTATGAAAGCAATCATGCACTATTCTGAAATACATGGAGAATTAAAAGACAAATTGAAGAGGAAAATTTCTATTTTAGTACAACCAATCACAAAACCACAACATTCATAAAACAGATTATATCCCCGGCTCTGGTTCCTTTGCATCACACCAGCTATGCTAGGCTTTTATTTTCTAGCTATGTAAAGTCTGATTTTCAAAGTCAGGCAGAACTGCCCACATACACTTGTATGTACATAATTTATGTGCCCAGATAGGGGCTTAATGTACAAATGCAAGTACCTGATTTGCATAAAATGTGACCCCTAATACGGTTTTTACAGGTTTTAGTGGCAATATACGCAGTCCTTCCCATTTTCATGAAGTCAAAAATTAGATTCTTGAGATACATCATGAGTTATTTTCTTTGCAATTGCTACTCCCTCTATCGGAGTCTATGGTTTATGCTTAAAGCACCCAGAGTAATCACATAGAAAAATTACTGATCCCATTTTGCTGGCTGGGAATGTATGCTTGTCCAAAAACCCCGTCAAGGTTTTTTTCCCCACTTTGAACTTTAGAGTACAAAAAGTGGGGACCTGCATGAACACTTCTAAGCTTAATTACTAGCTTAGATCTGGTACACTGCCACCAGCCAGAATTTAGTGTCTGGCACACTTTCTGTTTCCCCAAAACCTTCCTTGGGGAACACAGATTCAAACCCCTTGGATTTTAAAACAAGGAGAAATTAACCATCCCCCCCTCCTTTCCCCCCAGACTTTCCCTGGGTTGCCTTGAGAGGCTTCACACCGATCCAAACTCCTTGGATCTTAAAACAAGGAGGAATTAACCATTCCTCCTCCTTTCCCCCTACCAATCCCTGGTGAGTTCAGACCCAGTCCCCTTGGATCTTAAAACAAGGAAAATCAATCAGATTCTTAAAAAGAAAGCTTTTAATTAAAGAAAGAAAAAAATAAAAATTATCTCTGTAAAATCAGGATGGAAAATGCTTTACAGGGCACTCAGATTCATATAGACCAGAGGGACCCCCCACCCCCAGCAGCCTTAGATTCAAAGTTACAGCAAACAGAGGTAAAAATCCTTCCAGCAAAAAGACACATTTACAAGTTGATAAAACAAACATTAGACTAATCCACCTTGCCTGGCTATTACTTAAAATTTTGACACATGAAAGACTGATTCAGAAAGATTTGGAGAGCCTGGATGTACATCTGGTCCCTCTTAGTCCCAAGAGCAAACAACGAACAAAAAAAAAAAGGATGAACAAAGACTTCCCTCCACCAAGATCTGAAAGTATCTTGTCCCCCTATTGGTCCTCTGGTCAGGTGTCAGCCAGGTTTACTGAGCTTCTTAACCCTTTACAGGTAAAAGAGACATTAACCCTTAACCATCTGTTTATGACACCCCCTGATTCATCAAACACTTTTAAGTAAGTGCTTAAGTTCCACTAAAGTCAATGGGAGTCAAACACTTGCTTAAGTGATTTCCTGAACTGAGATCTTAAGAATAAACATAGATGAAGCCATTGGTATGATACTGCTGTATGGGCTCTCTGGGAGCTAAGATCAAGATTAGTTAAAATGACCATTTTTTTGCTTAAATTAGATACTTGTCACAGAAGCCCAGAGACTTCAGCATGGGGGCTTTCCAGGTTATTAAAGCTAACGCAAATGGAAAGTATTTTAAAAGGGCAAGCTCAAGATGACTCTTGGCACAATGACATATTGTATTACTGAGTTATTTAAAAAAAATCTACTAGAACAAGCAATACAGATGTTTTCTCTATTAAATGCAAACTCTGCAGTAATAAAATTTGATGGCAAAAATATGTCAGCTTCTACTGTGTGGTGCAAATCCTCTGTCAAACACCAGCATTTATCCAGAATTCTGAACTGCTGCTGACACTTCAGGAGAGAAAATTCTGAAAACAATTTTGTTTTGAGATTGCTTTTACAATCCTCTATAGGTTTTAGAAATGAAAGCATTTACATTCCATTTTCTCAATCTCGTTTAATATTGCCCTGACTGAGCTAAGTATGGGCCCCAACAGACACTCCTTGAATGCCAATAAACTTCAGTGAGAATTCTGGATGATCAAGAAATGCAGGGTAGGTCCCTAAAGCAAGTGATCAGGGCTACGGAGTACACTTCTCAGATTGCAGAGGCTAGTGGAGGCTTTAACATGCTGCATATGGAAAATATGAGTCACATTTGAGTGAGTTAGTTCAAAAGTAGCAGTTATTTTTTTCTTCTAACTGCTAGCTCATAATCAGTATTAGGGAAAGCTTAGTGGTCCGGAAAGCTTAGTGGTCCTGAAAGCATGTGCAATTGTTTCTATCCATGGAGGGTCAGAATATTGAACCATCTTGTTTAGTCTCCCACTTCCATTCCAATATGATTTCAGCAACCTATAGCTCACTAGCAAGATAAGACAAGAGAGTGAGAGAGAGAGACAGACTAAGGGCTGGTCTACACTTAGAATGCTGCAGTAGTGCTCTTTGAAGATGCCACCTATGCTAATGGCATAGATTCTCTCATCGGCGTAGGTACTCCAGCTCCCCGAGAGCCAGTAGCTATGTTGATGGAAGAAGCCCTCTTATCGACATTGCGCTATCTACAACAGGAGTTCACTTGCTGTAAGTGGTTCACTCAGGAGTGTGGATTTTCCACAGCCCTGAATGATGTAGTTATACCAACATAAATTCGTAGTGTAAACCAGGGCTTAGGCATAGATTGTCACAAGCCTTTCCTGAACACATGGGGGATTGTGGGAGAGAGAGAATAAGAGGAAGAGGCTTCTCCTTTTATGTCCCTGTGCAGAAGCTAGCAACAATCAAGATAGGCAACACAAGCTCTCTAGTAGGCCAATGGTGCTGCCAAATCTAGCTACCCAAAAGGGACTGGAAGACTGTGGCCATCTTTCACCTTCCTTGCTCCCTGCACTGGCTAACGGAGTCAACTAGGCATGCTGGACACAAGAGGCATATGCTGTATACCTTAAGAGAGTTACAAAGGGTCTGATTCATGAGTCATACCCTAAGGAGGAATTCAGGTCAAATCTTCAGGAAGATCACCAATGGCACTTGCTGAAGTGTGGCCCCTACTCACACTTTGTCTTTCAAACCATGATCTGACCCTAATGCTTCATAAAGCTTGGAAGCTGGGATTCCAGTCTACTAATGGTATAAAGCATTTCTAGCTCCGACAGTTTGAAAAGACAGAGCACATTTGAATTAGGATGGAAGACAAGCAAGCTGGGAATTAGAATATTAGGATCACATATCTGAGAACCTGCTGGGGCTAGAAACCATACCATAGCCTCGTACATTCAAAAAATGACAATCCCTAAATCTATTTGCATAATCCATAATATCCAACCCTGGTAATTTTTGAGATATAGGATATTAAGATTTATTATTGGCCCCTCAATCAAACAGCACTGAATATAGCAAGTCCCAGACTTCAGACCAGTGTAACTTTTATTCCTTCACTGAAGTCTGTTTTATGAAAAAGAGAGGGCAAGGACTAAAAAGTACCTTCCATGACTAAACCAGTTATCCAAGCATCATTAGGACACGGATGGTGCGTTAAGGCATTTTTCTAATCTGTTGTGAAGTTTATTTCTCTTTAGGGAAGTGAGGACTTTTATAGTATTTCACATGGGAGTTAGGCTGCTGCTGCTAACCCACATGTTCCCTTAGGAGAACACTTGAGGTAAAATGCTACTTATAAAAACCTGAGGTGGGAACAGTGTTAAAAAGCTTACCGTACTTACTGGGACATCTCTGGGCTGCCCTCTGTAACCCCGTAAATTAGGGAGCCTGCACAGGTGGTTTGTGTCATTATGGGATTGAGCTGGCTAAGAATGCTGTAAATTGGAATTCATATCCAGTGCTCTCTGATACATCATCACGGGCAGATAGCAAAAAATAAAGACCTAAGATACTAAGTAGTACAAAAAACAGTCAGAGAAAGAGCATCTCTAAAAAAAATTTTGCAGTCAGAATTTCTTTATTAAAGTTTCACCTTTCTTACCTAACTATATAAATACACTGATATGTACTGAAATAATTTATCATTATTATTTGTATTACTGTTGCACCTAACGGCCCCATTTGTACAATGTCTCTGTGCTAGGCATTGTACAAATGCTTAGTAAGAAACAGTCTCTGACCTGAAGAGCTTTCAGTTTAAACCAGTGGTCCCCAAACTTTTCATGGTCATGCCCCCTCTTACCCTGTCAGTGCCCCCCCCCACCTCCCTCAAGCTAGAACCGGGAGCAGGGCCGTGGCTTGGAGAGGGGAGGGAGAGGCACACAGCCAGGGGTAAGGAGGCTGGGGCCAGGGCCGGGAGTGGAAGCCATGCTTGGGGGCCAAGGTTGGGGCTGGGAGTGGAACTGCAGCTGGGACTGTGGCAGAGCAGGGGCTGGAGTGGAGCTGAGTGGTGCTCCCTTGCCGCCCCACATGGGGATTGACCCAGGCCCTGCCACACCCCACAAATGTTCTTCCCTGCTCCCTAGAGGGTGCACCCCACAGTTTAGCTGTTCTAAACAGACCAGGTGTATGTGACTGCGATGTCAACTGCCAAAAGGCACAAAGTACATAGGGGTACAGGATCCCCTGGGTTCACCAGAAGAATGTCAAGTAAGGCCTCAAATAAAAGCCTGTGTCACACTGGTCATCATAATCATTGTAAAATATATGTACAGAAAACAATGCACACACAAAAAATTATGTTCTCTAGGTATGTGAGTTGAGACAGGTCACCAAAACGGAATCCACATACTTCTGGCAGTCAAGGGGGAAGAGATGCTTATCTCACTCTGGCCGGTCATATGCAAATTGAGTATTGTATCATTCACAATGAACACACAAAATGCCAATCAACAGATTACAGGAACTGGAGGAAAAAATAAAAAACAGCAGAAGTTATCCTGTTTACGAGTATGACAATTAACTTTTGAAAGTATATCCGGGGTACAGATGAACCTCAGATATCTCTTCAGTCTGTGAGGACAAACTGCCAGCAGGTTTGATCTTTAGAGAGGGGGTCTCAACCAGAGTGGTTGAAAATGCTTGGGAAAGAACTTGGGGTAAGCTATCATGTAGGAGATAGGGAAAATGCCTTGTATGTGTACTCCCTGGAAGATGTGTTGTGATTTTGTTTTATATATAACCGTTTGTTTCCAATATTCCTACTCTCGATCACTTGAATCTCTGTTCTTTGATAATAAACTTTTACTTATTTTCAGTGTATTTATATCTCTATCTAAGTGTTGTGTATCAAGCAAAGTGGTGATCCTGATTTGAATCTTATAAGCTGGTGTGTATCAATACTTTGGGAATAGCAGATCTAAGAGTTCTGTGAGTGTTCAGCGGAACAGGGGCTGAGCACTTTGGAGGGATACCTGGAGGATTCGAGGCTGGTGTGTGCCTATCAGTAACCTATACAGAGAGAGCAAGGCCTGTGGAAGCCTAGAAGGCAGTGCTTATGTTGCCGGAGGTTGGTAGTTTCTGGTAGTTAATCCACAGCAGACATGGACAAGGTTCCCTCGGGCTAAGGGCAGGTTGCGGTAAGGTGCTTCACAACCCAGGTACCCATGGGAAGCACTACAGAGTACAGAGGGTAAATGTTCTGTAATGTAATCTTCAGTATTAACTTTCCAGGGAAAGGGGGGTCCTTCCGATATCAGGACAAAAACTATTTCTTCTATTTTTCTCTAGTTCTCAGAGAGCCATATACTAAGCTGCTTAATAGCAAATGAAGTAAAAGCAATATGATCCATCTCAAAACATAAGTATTCTCCAGCTGAAAACTAGATTAATCTATGCGTAAAACCTTCCATTCTACACAAGGCTATTGTTTATATCTTACCTCCCTGGTATAGTTACCTAACTGAACCAAAGAAACAACTAAATCAGATACACAACAACAAAAATCTACTAACCAGAAAGTCTGGGAAGGTTCACAAAAGTTACACAAATTAGGCCCCAAAAAATGAGTGCTTCGAGTTAGGCTTCAAAGTGCTGCTTTGAACACTCAAATAAGGAGTTTAAAGCCTACCTTTAGTTACCCATTTTTTAAAATCTTGGTCATCAATACATAGAATAATCTAGTTTTTATCTAAGGCATAAGTGTCAAAATGATTTAATACTGTTTTTTCAAATCTTAATACAAACACTTTTGATAAACTGTAAGCATTTTTAGCAAAAAACCTGATTGCAATGACTTTTTGATATGCTATTAGGATTGATTTCCTCAAATATAGACATCACACACATAAATCTAATATTTACAGCCAACAAAACATTAAAGGGATATTTTGGATAGCTGTATACTACAACCTGTTTCTTTGTCCTTCAAAAGAGCTTTAATTATGTCTAAGAAGTTTTTTCCAGTCACTACAATCACGGCTGCAGTATATTTTACAAATCTGAGAAGAATTATTAAAATCTTTCTTTTAAGTCACTGACAACCAGATTGCTGAGGCTTATGAATAGATCTTGAAAAATGTTAGGATTTTCAATATTACAGCACCAATAAGACTTCAGTTCAGGTTGATATCAGCAGCCTGCAATTTAGTTACTTACGATTGCCAAAGTCATGGATAGGTTAACAGAATACTGGAATTTTGACCGTCAATCTCTTTGTAGGCTCATCTCAGAAGTTAACCTGTCAAAAAGCCAAGCCTAACTTCATCAGAATGGCTTGGCACAATATTTTTTTTTTAAATCAAACCTCCAAAATTTCAGACATACAAATGATTTATTTTAGATTCATGCACAGAAACCACATTTTAGAAATGGTGATAGAATATTCAAATTGTTCCCCCTTTTCATAATACTGTAAAGTGTTATTTACTATATAACACTGAAATGACACTTTGTTCCCCTTCTACCTAAAGAACATCAGAAATGGTTTAATCATAAAATACTTTTGAGTAAAAATAATGTTTCTTTTGTTTCTATTATTTTCTTCCCTATTTCAATAATTAATCTCACAAACATATATGTGCTTGGGCTTGGCTACAGAAGAATGCATACTAAAAACACAAAACTTAGAACAGCTGCTAGCAATAAAACAAAATGTTTCTCAGTGCGGACTGATTAGGATAAAGGTAAATATAGAAATAATAACATGCATATGTCTGAATTGGGGCTCTGGAATAAAGTTGTTTCATTTATTCCCATAGACTTCCTGACATGCAACAGCCTTCCACAGTGAGATAACTTACTTACAGTCATTCTCTGAACCACAACCGAGTTTTACACAACTGAAGTTCATCTGCTGAGATCAAAGCTAAAAATCTTCCTTTCCTAAGCATTAAATCATTAAAGTCTAAAATTCACTTTACTTCATCACCTAAGGCCTGAAATCTTCAAACAATATTCTAGACTGTCCTCAACCTTAATTCAAAATACTTCAGGAGCTAACACCTACACAACTTGTGCCTATAAATTGACTTATCATATCAACAGAGCAATTTGTCTCCTTAGACATATGCTCATGTGATAAAGCAATATCAGGTAAGCAGTCTCTATTTAGGAACTTCATGATTAAATGGCTTTGGGTTCCAGTATTTTAAATTTCTTATTTAAAAAATATTAAAGTTGTCTAATTTAAGACGTCAGCTAAAAAAAATCTGAGCTTTTTCATATAATGTGCAAGATGAAAAATACAAAATAACTGTCTGCAGTAAGTGAAACAAACGTGGTCAATGTTACGATAGGAATTTTGACTAGCTCATTAAATTGGTTAGTGAGGCTTAAATTGTGTTAAACATATGTCTACTGCATCTACCCAGACTGCTGTAATTAAACTTGCTAGGGTTTATTGCCATGAAATAACTCCACATGAACAGTGTAATATTTTGTAATTTCCTTATATTGAAATTAAATATACATTTAATAATAAAACTAATAAAAGTACCATAAAAAGGACATGAACTGCTATTTTTACAATTCTTCTCTGAATTAGTGTTAGATACAAATTTAATCACCAGAATTCATAATTCACTGATAAAAAAGTTAGCCATCAGTCATGTATTCAGCAGTGTGGTCTTTTGTGAATGCAATGTTTCCTATACAAAAAATTCTAAAACTATTTGTGTACATTTTAAAAACATCTCAAAGCCACTCAATGTTTTTAAGCTCTGACAACAGAAAAATTAACTGGCATTGTGCAGTTTCATACATTTGGTCAGAGCCAGACACTACTCCAACTGAAAGCAATAGGAATTCTTGCAGTAAGTTCCACAAAAAAGAATTAGGTCTGAAGAAGGCATATTGATAAGTTCCTGCTGCAGCTAGGAGAACAGTGAATGCAACATGGGGCCTCAAAGGAAATCAAGTAATAGTAGGGAGAAAATGGTAGAGTCTCATGGTATGCCTATAACAGAGAAATAAATTGTTTGTACTTTAACCAATCTAATATAACCAATTCAATTCAACCAATTCAGTGCACCCATACTGGCCATGTGGAGCTGATTTAAGAAGCATTAATGCCAGCCCCACATCCATACTATTATCATCTAAATCAATTCAGATGCAGTACATCCTAGGTACCTATTCAACAATGCACTGGCCAGTCTAGGAATGGAAGGTTGAAGGGTTGGAGGAGTGTGAAGACCAGAGCCCCCAACATCACTTAACTGGCAGCTGCTTTCAGTGAAACACCTATAGTTCATCTACTGATTATCTCCTTTCTGCATACCTCATCCACCCACCTTCTACGCTCTCACATAATCTCTCTCTCACACACAAGCACATAGATGGCATCTCCACTAATGCTCTGGTTCAAAATGTCCTCCGCTGGTGAACTGAAGTTGGTTTACTACAGGTGCCCTCTCCTTAGTGTTTCCCCATCCATACTAACCCTCCCCCCCTTTGCTTCAATTCAGCCCCAGGCCCAGGGAAAGTATTTACACCTTCTGCAGACCCGGACTTGCAGCCAGCAAATAATACTCTCCAAACGTAGAGTCAAATGAATTAATTGAGGATGGAATGAGGGTATGAAGGGCATGGACTGGGGACTCTCAACTGGTACAGTATGGAAATTTGATCAACTGAACCAGTTGCTTCACAGCCTCTTTCTCTGCCCCCTTTGTGACCAGAGAGGCTACATCTATATTAACTGGTACACTGTGGAATGATTCCTGGAAGACTATACTCTCAATCCACTCTAGCACCTAGACAGTTCAAACCAAACTACTTAGGCTCTAACAAATTCTTCAATTTGCCAAGAGGTAATCCACTCAAACCATTTGGGCTTTTGCATTGGAAATCAATCTTTTTACACATGTTCAGAGGGTTTTAACCAGCCATGGAACACTGAATTACTATGAAAAAGATAAGGCCATTCCTTTTGTCAATGTAAAGAAAAGCTACCACACATATAGGGGGCAATGGAGGGAGGTGAGAAACAACTACATAGCCTATACAAATTAAAGGCCTGATTCTTCAAAAGTGCTGGGTGCCCATAACATATTGAAGTTGAAGGTGGAGCTAGATAGGAAACTGCTTTCCTGTCCGAGGAAAAATTTTGAGATTTAAATTTTTTTTCTGATCCTAATTCACCCAGGGCCGGCGCTTTCATTTAGGCGGCCTAGGCAATCGCCTAGGGCGCCAGGATTATTGGTGGGCGGCGTTTTGCCGGAGGGGGTGGCAGGCGGCTCCGGTGGAGCTGCCGCAGTCATGGCTGTGGACGGTCGGCTGCTCCCGCGGCTCTGGTGGAGCTGCCGCAGTCGTGCCTGCGGGTGGACGGTCGGCTGCTCGCACGGCTCCAGTGGACCTCCTGCAGGCACGACTGCAGCAGCTCCACCGGAGCCACGGGACCAGCACGCGGGGCAGCGAAATTGCCGTGCGCCTAGGGTGCTAAAACCCCTAGCGCCGGTCCCGCAATCACCACAAGATGTTGAAATTTAGACATTCTTTGTAAACTGTTCAGGTGAATCAAAATGTTTTATTTAGATAATTTTAAAATGTTTCATTTTGATTTTGAATGTTTCTTTTATAAATATTTTACTATAAATTACATTTTGAAATGAAAAGTCATTTTGAACAGAAAAACAGTACTTTTCATTTAGAAAATGTTTTGATAATTTTGAAACTTTCTTCTAAAAAAATTTGAGAGAGAAATTTATTAAAAATGACCTCTCATGAAAAGTTTCCATTTTGAATCAGTATCTTCTACAGAAAAAATGTTTCATTGAAAAATGTCTGAATCTCCAGTTGTAGATAGTCTGCATTCAGGCCCTAACCAAAATTTAGTGCTGGTAGAAAAAATTGGTATGAAAAGTTTCATAATTGCAAGTTTTAAGCAACACCACACTGACAGGGTACAGAGTTAGGTAACCCATGCACACCTTGGGTGTGTTGAGACACAAGGCTGTTTAAGGTTCATTTAAGAAGCCTGCCGGTTCTGTAAGTGCTGTTTTTTCTTCAAAGAGTTATTTTGTTATCACAGTTGCTCATTTCTGTGACAAACTGTGAAACAGAGTACAACAATTTCAAAGGGTTCTGCTTCCATCAGAGTTACCAGCATTTCTTAAAGTTCTCGTTTGTTAAAATTAATTCTACAGTCTTAAACCCACCTAATTATTTATAGCTTTGCTAAATGTTCTTTGCAGAGCAACTTCAGTTTCAAAATCTTCCTCAACCTGTGCAGAATAGAGAGTAATAAAACACTGAATTACTCTCCTGTGCACAGTAGTGTTTGTTGGGGGATAGTGAGACAGAAGTGTATTGAGAGGAGAAGACCATGAGTCATGAAGTCCTCAATTCTAATCCTAAAATGTGAACACTATTCAAAGACCCCAACTGATGTAAAATGTATCTGCCCACCTCCATGGCTCAGGACAACTTTAGTACATCAAATTTATGCTCTATTCCCTTCACTGGCTCTTCTAATGCTGCTCTAAGTTCAAGGCCTTGGTCCTAATCTTCATAACCATACTGTAGCAGGTCCCAACTACATTAGAGACTGCATATCCATCTATGAAGCTTCAAAATAGCTGTGCTTCAGTGGAATAATGCAGATCATAAAGCTCTACACAGAGTGCATGAGTGCTTGAGAAAATGAATTATTAGTCAAGGTATCCCAATTGTGGATAAATTTCCATAATAATTTAGAGGATTCCAGATTCTGATCACTTATAGAAAATACTGCAAAACTTGCCTCTGCAATATAGCTTTTTCACCAGAAACCGAATAATTTTCAAAAACAACAAAAACAACTCCCACATACAACTCTGCCCTCTATATAAGATGCACAAGATGTGTAATTAGATGCCTAGTCCATTGTTTTCACTGAGCATTTACCAAAATACTGCACTACTGTCCCTGTTTAAAGAAATTCAAACCTGCAAGTACAGATACTGTGTGTGTGTGTGTGTGTGTGTGTGTGTGCGCGTGCGTGCGTGCGTGCGTGCGCCCCAAGCAATAGATGGGTTTCCACCAGTAGCATGGAAAATTTGGCCCTTTTTCTGCTATGATAGCTGGAGAACTGTTACATCCTCCAAAGCTTCCCCAGCTTGAATTAATGTTGAAAGCAATACTGGTAAAAGGCCTTGTCACTAGTGCTATTATTAGGCTGGAGATCTTCAATCAGATCATAGCTTCCATCCAACCCATTTATAAAAGTAAAGTAAGATCTACACCAATAAGATCAACAATGCACATATTTATTTTTATACAAACTGGATTTATCTGCGCACATTTTATAGTAATGGAAAACTGAATATTCACCTATTACTATTACAGTGTTTATATTCCAGTTGATCAAACTTATAACATTGCTTTTCTTATAGTGTTAATACACCAAAAAGCTCAGCAGGTGATGAAAAGCTAACAATTAAAAATGGATACTTATCTTCTGCAAAGGACATTATACAAATTGGGCTTGTTCTCTTATTTGTTTCATTATAATGTACAATGAAGGCCTGAAAAGTTCCCCCCACTGCTTCCCCCCCAAAAAAAATAAAAATAAAAAAGAGGACAGGATCTATGTTATAAACAGGTTTCCCTCTGATTTTTCACCTTTGATATATCAGGAAAGTAAATTGTGTTTTCCCCTATTTTTGTTGAAGGACTTGTTGAGTGCCTCTATGATGGATATTGTTAACTTCCTCACCTTCATAGAAGGGGTGGGATATTGAATCCTCAACAAAGGCTTCTTTCTCCAAAATACCAATTAGTCATAGATGCTAACATAACCAAACAAAAAACAGGTTGTAACAAATCCCTTTCCCTCTCAACTGCTCAGCTTTTAGTCTCTTGCCTCTTGTGATGTTATCATTGCACTAGTTTATAAAGCAAAGAAAACTCATAAAATCAACCCCTGAAGGACTTCTTTATACTTCAAAGAAACAAAATAATGCACAAGCTCAATTTTGCTTTTCTGGAAAGTCACCTTTAAAACTGTAGCATAAGTCCCAACTTAGAAGTGCACATGGTAGCTGGAAAAAATATTTTTTTTTAAATTACTTCTGTAACTTCATTACAAACCAGTTGTCCAAGTACAGATATATCATACTTTCCTACACAACAAAATTGCCAAGTTCTACTGCACTGTTAACTATATTAATATATAATACCTGAGTGCTGATTCGCAAGACTATAAAACAGTAGGCTGATGAGGACCACAGTTCAACTAGTCTTTACCCCAGTGAGACAGTGTGATTCATATAATAGACATTTTCTAAATGTCTGAGAAACTATTCCACTTAAACTCCCCCATAAAAGAAGGATTAAAGTATAATACAAAACCTTAACTGGCCAGAAGGCCTGATGCACAGAGACCTGAGAGTTGATGGGGTCAAGCAAACAGTGATCTAATGCAAAAACTATTTAGTTACAGAGATCTATATGTGAACATTAAAATGTCCATCTTATTTGCACAAAAACACTGAGTAGAATTGCAATAGAAGAGTTATTTTAATATGTTGTATACAGGTATTCTCATTTTATGATTAATTTATTCATCTATTTATTTATCTTGTATTAATTTCACTTGTAGTTCCAACAGTCTTCAGAAAACATTGTGCCTTCATTTCAGAAATTTGGATTCTGCTGAATTCAATGCTCTGGAAAGGCCACAATATACCATAAATTTTAACTCTGTCACCCACATTTTTGTAAGTGAATATACAGAAGGTTATGTGTGTGTCATAGTTCAGAATGACCCAAAGTTGAAAAAATTTAATTAAAAAAATCTTGAAAAAACCCTCAGTGAAGGTGGTACTCTTTCCCTCTCAAAAAATAATCTTGGGTTTTTCACAACCCTACCCAAATTTAAAACAAAAATGTAGGAACTGACACAACACTATTTTTGCAAATAGAAAAATCTTATTTATTGCATAAAATCTGCTCATAACTCTCCATTTTTTCCTAGTAAGGGTATTCCAGAACACCAAGTATCCAGCAGTAGCTAAATCTGCCCTATGAAAATGCCTTGTAATTGAGCTATTTCTAAAACTTTTACATAACCTGTGATATATAAAATAGCAGAGATTCTGTAACAGCAACCAAAAATACTAAGCAAATGTTGATACAACTATCTGCTCTTCAAAATGAATCTCAACTTTATATATCTTAATACATTATGTGCTACTTAGGTGCACATAACATCTTAATGTAGTTCATGTAATTGTATACCTAGTCCATTGATTTCACTGAGCATTCACCGAAATACTGCACTAAAGTCCCTGTTTAAAGAAATTCAAATCTGCAAGTACTGTAAATGATACTTTGTAAAAAGAGTCACATGTCTTTCGTTAAGTATTTGAAGTTTCAGTATAAATGATGTAAATACTTTTCTCGCTAGACTAAATGCATGTACTATATAAAAGCACACAAATATTTCAGATGCAATATGGCATTATTCAATCTCTACTTATGGTCACCTAGCCTATTCTTAGTCTATATATACTACCTCAACTACCTAGCTTCAGTAAAACATTCACAAATGTAAGTACTGTACCAGCTTATATGAATATAACTCATGTTATGTACCTCACTAAGTTACATTTCCAAGTATATGGTAAAGCCCACTGCTGTGTGAAATTCCAGTCTAATCGTCCTGAATCAATCACGTCTACCAACCATCATGCAAAAGTTCAGCAATTGAAGCTCTTTGATACGGAGTGGAAATACACAGTAGGGACTCAAGGCAAGGGAATATTCTTGACCTTAATATCTCCAAATCTTTTCTGGCAAACTACATTCAAACTAGACAAGTCTGCTATTGAAATATGAGAATGGCAAAGATTGTGTAGATTACAAAAATGGTGGTTTCTGTTATCCTTTTTTCAAATTCTGAAAGTAACAAAAGTATGATTAGATAGAAAGAAAGTTTCAACACTCTCTGGTACCTTGGCACTGCTTATTGAGGATTATTATAATTTTGGTTATTTGCTTCTATCATCTTAAACTATATTTACCAAAACATGGCATTATAAGATTGACTTTCAAAGATATGTTACATAGGAGTTCACATACTAGTTGACTATAAGGCAAGAAGGGACCATCATCATCATCTAGTAGTCAGACTTCCTGCACATTGGAGGCCACAGAACCTAACCCAGACTTCCTGCACATTGGAGGCCACAGAACCTAACCCACCCACTCCTGTATATAGACACACCACATTTGACTGAGTTAATGAAGTTCTCAAATCATGATTTAAAGACTTTAAATTACATAAAATCCACCATTTACCTGCAAGTGGCCTGTGCCCTATGCTGCAGGGAGAGGCAAAAAAAACAAAACAAAACAAATAAAAAATCCAGCGTTTCTGTCAATCTGACCCAGGGGATAATTCCTTCCCAATTCCATATATGGAGAGCAGTTGAACCCTGAATATGTTGGCAAGGCCCACTGCACAAACACCTGGGAAAAAATTATCTGTAGTAACTCAGAGTCCTCCCCATCTAGTGTCTTATCTCCAGCCATTGAAAATATCTGCTACTAGCACATGCCATTGTTGGCAATCTCATCATACCATCCCCTCCATATACTTATCATGCTCAGTCTTGAAAGTCAGTTAGGTTTTTTTTTGCCCCTCACTGCTTACTGTGGAAGGGTATTCTAGAACTGCACTCCTCTGATGGTTAGAAACCTTTGTCTAATTTCAAGCCTCAACTTGTTGATGACCAGTTTATGTTCATTTGTTCTTATGTCCACATTGGCACTTAACTTAAATAAGTCTTTTCCCTCCCTGATATTTATCTCCCTGATGTATTTATAGAAAGCAATCATATCTCACCTCAGTCTTCATTTTGTTAGGCTAGACAAGCCAAGCTCCTTAGGTCTCCTCTCATAAGAGGTTTTCCATTCCTCTGATCATCCTAGTAGCGCTTCTCTGCAACTGTTCCAGTCTGAATTCACTTTTCTTAAACATGGGAGACCAGAACTGCACACAGCATTCCACATGAGTGCTTTGTATAGTAATACTAACATTGCTCTGTTTCTACTGGAAATACCTCTTCCAATGCATCCTAGGACTGTATTAGCCTTTTTCATGGCCGCTCATAGTCATCCTGTGACCAACTAGTAAACCCAGCTCTTTCTCCTCCTCTTATCTCTTCCAACTGGTAAATCCCCAGATTATAGCAAAAATTCTTGCTGTGAGTCCCTACGTGCATGACCATGCACTTTGCATTATTAAATTTCATCCCATTTCTATTAGTCCAGTTTTCACAAGTCCTTTGGATCTTCTTGTATGATATTCCGGTCTTCCCCCATATTGGCAATACCTCCCAAGTGTGTGTCATCTGCAAATTTTATTGGCACACTCCCATTTTTTGGGCCAAAGTCATTAATGAAACTGTTAAATAAGATTGGTCCCAAGACTGATCCCTGATTGGTCCCAAGACTACTCCTCCAGTAACCTCCCTCCAGCCTGGCAGCCTTTCAGTATGACCCATTGTAGTCTCCCCTTTAACCAATTCCTTATCCACCTTTCAATCCTCATATTAATCCCTATCTTCTCCAATTTAACTGTATCAAATGCCTTACTGAAATTCAGATAGATTAGATCTGCTGCATTTCCTTTGTCTAAAAAAGCAGTTATCTTATCAAAGAAAGTGTTGAGATTGGTCTGGCCCCATCTAACCTTTTCTAAAACCAAATTGTACTTTATCCCAATTACCATTTATCTTTATGTCCTTAACCACTTTCTCTTTCAAAGTTTGTTCCAATACCTTGCATACAATTGATGTCAAACTAACAGGTCTATAGTTTCCTAGATCATTTTTCCCCCTTTCTTAAAAATAGGTACTACATTAGCAATTCTCAGTCAGGGTACGATACACAAGTTTATGGATTCATTAAAAATCCTTGCTATTGGGCTTGCAAGCTCATGTGACAGTTCCTTTAATATACTTGGGTAAAGGTTATCTGGGCTCCCAGATTAGGTCCTATTAAACTTTTTGAGTTTGACTTTCACCTTGGATGTGGTAATTTCTGCTTCCATATCCTCATTTCCATTAGCCACCTTGCCACTAACCCTAAATTCCTCATTACTCTTATTAAAAACTGAGGAAAAGTATTCATTTGGGTATTGGCCCGTGCCTAGATTATCTTTAACCTCCACTACCACCTCAGTGTTTAGTGGTCTCACTTCTTCTTTCCTTGTTTTCTTTTTATTTCTATGGCTGCAGAACCTTTTACTACTGGTTTTAATTTGATCTGCAAGGTCCAACTCTGCTTGACTTTTGGCAGTTCTCATTTTATCCTTACACTTTCTGACCTTCAAGAGGTAGCTTGATCCATCACGTCTTCCATACCTCATAGGCTTTCTAATTTTTCTTAATCACCTGTCTGAGATATTTGCTCATCCTATTTGGTCTGCAACCCTTCCCTATGATTTTTTCCCCCCTTGCTTAGGGTGCAAGATCAGATATTTTCTGCAACTTTGACATAACGTAATTCCAAGCCTCCTCCATATTCAGATTCTTGAGTTCTTCAGTCTAATCCACTTCTCTAATTCCTTTAATTTCATAAAATTTGCCTTTTTGAAATCAACGATTCTAGTTGCAGACCTATTTTTGTTTATCCTTCCATCTAGTTTAACCTGAATTAGTTTATGATCACTCACACCAAAGCTGTCTTCTGCAACCAGTTCTTCAGTGTGGTCCTCATTACTTACCAATATGAAATCTAAAATGGTATCACCTTTTGTTGGTTCAGTGACTATTTGGTAAAAAAATCCGTCAGCTATACTGCATCAGGCCAGTAGTCTATCTAGTCCAGTTTTGTGTGTCTGACAATGCTCAGTACCAGAAGCTTCAGAGGAATGAGAGAGAAATTCTGCAGTAGGCAGTTTTAGAATAATCTGCCTATAGGGAAAGTTTTTCCCTAACTCCATTTAGTTAGAGTTTGGCTTATGAAGCATGGGGGTTTATTTCCTTTCTATTTGTTTAATTTTTTTTATTCCTTAATATAACAACTTGATTTTTTTATATACTGTATAAATGTCCAATCTTTAATTAATCTTGCTAACCTCTTAGCCTTAAAATCTATGTATCTGGAGGGAATGAGTTCCTCAGCTAATTGTGAGTTGCGTTACAAATCATTTTAAATCATTTTTAAAGTTGCTGAGTTTCAATTTCATTTATCAAATTAAATCAACCATTTGATTTTGCTGCAAAGCAATATGTCTAGTGGCCTTTCTCACAAGGAAAGTGGCTGAGTAAATGGCACTAAAAATTGAGGTAAAAGAAGGGAGATTGATAACAACTAAAGAAATTTGTTTGACTGTTTGGTGGAATATGCAATTTGAAGCGCAGAGTGTGATAGATAGATAGATAGATAGATAGATAGATAGATATAATTTTTTTATCAAGTTAAATTTTGTTTCTGCAAATGAAAGTAAGGCAAGTTTTCACAACACTGATAAAAACCACAAGTAACTTCTGACAAAAAGTGTCTCAATCATTACTAAAAATGAAAATATTAGTCATATGGATGTGTCTAGCATTTAGATGAACTGATATTCTAATGTAGTTCTTGGAAAACATTTTTCTCCTACACACATTCTTATAGTTGATTTTTTTTTCATTATGGAAATGATTACTACTATTACACCACTGCTATATTTCTGCATACTACTACACCACTTCCGTATTTCTGTAACGATTGATATAATTTACTTAAATCAGATGCTCGCACAGATGAAGCCGCACTGCAAATGCAAATATCCCAGCATCACTATTCCCATCGTTACATAAAATTAGTTTATGGATTATTTTGGATTTGTAAATCATTTAGAAATTTCCTTACTGTTAATCTATTTTATCTATGACTAAATGTTACAAATCATAGAATTTTTTTATAGTATCTTTCATGGAAAACTGAATATCTAAACTCTTTTTCACAATACACAACAGTCTATATCTGACTCTAAATTATATTCACTTCCAAAATCTACATTAATGCAGAGTTAAAATTCACCAGCAAGGCCTCGTATCCTTCCAGAATGTTGAGTGCATGTAATATTGAAACCTTTAAAATGAGGAAGGGAAAGTATAACAAACATTTTTGAAAACTGGAAAATGCAAAGGTAAGGTACGTAACACTTTGACTTCACAACCTTAACTCTTTCCTCTGCATGCCACCCCACTTCACCTCAAACACACATAATAAAACACTCTATCCTTCCAAATGATTTGGAGCACTGCAGAAAAGAGCCCAAATACAGTAAAAGAAACTTGTTTTCACCACGGTAAAAGTTGTGTTTAGGGCAGGTTAAGGAAACACCAGCTAGCTACTATGACTGACCTATATATATATACACACCTGATAGCCATTTTGTATACTTCCCAAAAACCACACCAGCACTGCCAGATGTTATCCACTCTCAATTGTTGTCTCATGAATTCCTTCTGGAATATCACCTGAACTTGCCTGTGAATAAATCCTGTAACCCATCACAGTGTGCATGCACAATGCTCGACACTTGATTTATGGCTTATTACAACAATTTGTATCTCACTAACCCCCACTTTTTGTCCTATGACTGCAGAGGTCCATTAGAATGGTCCATTACAATAGGTGCTAACTGCATATGCTAACTTCTCTAAAGTATCTGTTCCATCTTGCATTTAGCTGTGACACTCAGACCTCAAAAGCTTTCCTCTCATCAACAGAAGCTGGTGCAATAAAAGATATTATCTCACCCATTTTGTCTTTCTAATAGCCTGAGACTGACATGGCTACAACAACACTGCATATAGAAATCCCAATGGGAAGAACAGACTATTGTGCACATCTACTTGCCCTATCAACATAATTAAGCACAGTGAAGATGGTTCCATGATCTCTCTGGGTGTAGAAAACCCTCTCTTCATATTGTTGACAGTGCTGTGGCTATGTGCTGCAGGTAACCCCTGTAACCAGTCAATGCAGCTATCCTTAACACAGTGAACAGCAGCTGAGAATATAATTCTGTGGGACACAACACACAAAATAGCTCATGTTGTTAGTCATTCTTCATGTATGCTTATTATTGGACATCACTGGCTGGACCATTTTATTCCCAGTGACTACTGTCACTCCATAGTTCAGGTATATCCCACCCTTAACCAGCAGCCTTACCTTTGTGCTGCCTTGTTTTCAGAGGTTTTGGTTTGTTTTACTGCAACTCTATTTCCTGCATTTTAGATCTTTAAACATCAGTGCACTTGGCATCCCAAAGACTTGGTTGAATAAACCTCATGATTGCAATATTGGTACAGAGGGGCATAGCTTGTTCTGTAAGGATAGGCATGGGGGAAAAGGAGGAGGTGTTCCTTTATACATCATGGATACATACACTTGTTATGAGATTCACGAAGAGAAGAAAGGCAGACCAGTTGAAAGTTTTTGGGTGAAGATAAAAGGGGAAAACACAGGGACAATATCATGGTAGGGGTCTATTATAGACCACGATACCAGGAGTAAGAGGTGGATGAACTATTTTAGAACAAACAACAGAAATATTGAGAACAGAAGACCTGGAAGTAAGAGGGGACTTTACCCAGACATCTGTCAGAAAAATAATACTGAAAAAACACAATAAGTTCTTGGATTGCATAGAAGACAACTTCTTGTTTCAAAAAGTGGAGGTAGTAACCAAAGATACAGCATTTTAGCCATGATACTGACCAACAGGGAGTAATTGGTTGCAAATCTGAAGGTAGAAGGCAATTTGGTTGAAGTAATAAGACTTTATGATTCTAAGGAAAGGAAGAAGTGAGAGCAGCAGAATAAGGACAAGGCATTTCAAAAAAGCAGACTTTAAACAAATGCAGAGAACTGATAGGTAAGGGCCAATGGGAAGAAAACATAAGGGGAAAAGGAGTCCATGAGAGCTGGTAGTTTCTTCCTTCCTGAAGTGAAGGAAAGATAGGAAAAATAAGAAGAAGCCAATATGGCTCCATTAGGAGCTCTTCAATTATCTGTAAATAAAAAAGGAATCCCACAATAGAGGAAATATGGACAAATTGCTAAGGATGAGTACAAAAGAATAGTACAAGCCTGTAGGGAAAAAATAAAAAAAGCTAAGGCACAAAATGAGTTACTTCTAGCAAGGGACATAAAAGGCATATGAAGAGGTTCTATAAAAACATTAGGAGCAAGAGAAACACAAAGGGGTAGGTCCTCTACTTAGCAGGTAAGGAGAGCTAATAATGGATGATATAAAAAAAGCTAATGTGGTTAATGCCTGTTTTCCTTCACTCTTCAGTAAAAAGATAAATTGTGACCAGATACTTAAACACAATCAATATTAACAACAAGGGGAAGGAGTGCAATCCAAAATAGGGAAAGAACAGGTTAAAGAATATTTACATAATTTATATGCATTCAGCTCATCAGGGCTTGATGACATTCATCCAAGAGTACTTAAAGAACTAGCTGAAGTAAACTTGGAACAGTGAGTGATTTGCTTTGAGAACTCCTGGAGGACAGATGAGGTGACAGAGGACTGGAGAAGGGCAAACATAGTACCTATCTTTAAAAAAGGGTACTTTAAAAGAGAATCTGAGAATTATAGACCTGTCAGCCTAACGTGGATACCTGGAAAGATATCGGAACACATTATTAAACAATCAATTTGTAAATACTGTGAAGGGGGAAAGCCAGATGGCTATAGTAAAGTAGTGAGGAATGGATATGTTAAGCCCCAGACTAAACAAATCCCTTGTACGGTGGTAACCAAACTGCAGTTGCTCCAGGTTAATCAAGACACCTTGGGCCAATTAAGATCCTTCCAGAAGGCAGTGGAGATAGCTAGGTGGATTGGGACACCTGAAGCCAATCAAGGGCTGGCTGGAACTAGTTAAAAGCCTCCCAGTTAGTCATGTGTATCAGGAGCTATATTGTTGGAGGAACTAAGCAGTACAAACCCATATCAGCTGCAAGGAAGGAGGCTCTGAGGTAATGGTGAAGGAGATATTGAGTGGGGGCTGCTGTGAGGAAGTGGCCCAGGGAATTGTACATGTCCTATTTCCAAAAAGTCAGCTACTATAGCTGCTACTATTAGGGTCCCTGGGCTGGAGCTTGGAGTGGGGGGAGGGGGCTGGGCTGCCCCCTCCCCGATTAATCATTGAGACTGGGAGACAACAGAGATTGTGCGAGGGAGGATTGCTTCTCCTCACCTCCCTTGCTGGCTTATGATGAAAATGGTTCAGTAAGCTGTGACCCTTGCCTCTAGAGAGAGAAGGGCTATGTGGAAGATCACAGTGAGCCTCTGAGGCTAGAAAAATCCTCCAGGAAATGTGGGACCCATGGAGACAAGGACAGAGCTTTGTCACAGTACCTACAAGATAATAAGGTTATAAGTAACAGCCAACATTTGTCAAGAACAAAATCATGTCAGACCTACTTTCCTTCTCTGATGGAGTTACTGGCCTAGTGGACAGGGAGGAAAGCTGTAGATGTGATTACATATCTTGATTTTAGTAAGGCTTTTGACACAGTCTCACATGACATTTTCCCAAGCAAACTAGGTAAATGTGGTTTAGATTAAACTGCTATAAGGTGGATGCAAAAGTGGCTGAAAGACCAGGCTTAGAGCATAGTTACCAATGGTTTGCTGTCAGTCTGGGGGGATTTTTCTAGTGGGGGTCTCATGGGGGTCTATTCTGTGTTTGGTACCATTCAATATTTTCATTGCTCACTTAGATAAGGAGTGGAGAGTATGCTTATAAAATCTGAGGATGATACTAAGCTAGGAGTAGGTGCTGGCGCTATGAAGGATAGGATTAGAATTCAAAATGACCTTGACAAATTGGAGAATTGGTCTGAAATCAGCAAGATGAAATTCAATAAAGACAAGGAAGGAAAAAATCAAATGCACAACAATAAAATGAAGAATAACCAGTTAGGCAGTAGTACTGCTGAAAAGGATCTGGAGGTTACAGTGGATCACAAATTGAATATGTGGTATATTAACAGGACATATGTAAGACATGGGAGGGAATTGTTCCACTCTACTTAGTACTCTAGCTGAGGCCTTACTACTACTATGTCCAGTTCTTGGCACTACACTTTCAAAAAGATGTGGACAAACTGGAGTGTTCAGAGGAGAGCAACAAAAATTCTAATGGTTTAGAACCTGACCTGAGGAAAGTTTAAAAAAACTGGGCATGTTTAGTCTTGAGAGGTGACCTGATAAGAGAGTCTTCAAATATGTTAAGGGCTATTGTAAGAGGATGGTGATGAATTGTTCTCCATGTCCATTGAAAACAGGACAAGAAATAATGGGCTTAATTTGCTGCAAGAAAGATTAGGTTAGATATTAGGAAAAACATTCTAATTATAAGAATAATTAATCTCTGGAATAGGCTTCCAAGGGACGTTGTGGAATCCCCATTGTTGGAAATTTTTAAGAACCACATAGACAAACTCCTGTCAAGGATGGTCTAGGAATACTTGGTCCTGCCTCAGCACAAAGGGCTGGACTAGATGACCTCTTGAGGTCCCTTCCAGACCTAAATTTCTATTATTCTGTGACGTCCTGGAAAGGTAAAAGGCACTGCTGGTCCTTAATTTGATATTAATTGTGGTTCTGAAAGTCAATTTCCCTTGTTTAAGAAAGTGATGGTAGGGAGGGAGGGGCATGATTTCAGAGCCCTTGTTGGGGGGCAGGACACAAGGGGTCTTAGTAAACACAGGTTGTTAACTGTGTTACCTATATTTTGTCTTGCTTTATGGTGGACTAAAGCAAAATAGGCATTAGAAACCTCACCATCAAAAAGGCTGAGATTGAAAGGTTTGGGGAGCTCACATCAGAAGTCCAACAGTTCCTGACACCAACCATGGACACTATTTGGCCCTGTGATAGTTCTGAGATGCATGTAATTTTCCTTTGTTCATTGTTTTTTCTTTCAGAATGTATTTGAAAGGGCAAGACAGTTCCCTATAAGAACATACATAAAAACGGCCATACGGGATCAGACCAAAGGTCCATCTAGCCCAGTATCCTGTCTTTTGACAGTGGCCAAAGCCAATGCTTCAGAGTGAATGAACAGAACAGGCAATCATCAAGTGATCCTATAGTGTATTTATTAACTTGTTATTCTTTGCTCTCCGAGTGCTGAGCAACATGCGGCTTTGCGGCCAAAACATTCTGTACTAGATGATCTAGCATTCCAAGGAACAGAACAACAGCTGCCAGGATATTTGGCACTTTCAAGTCCATAGTGTAACTGTCCAAGGGGCTTTCTATTGCATAAGTGCTAATAAACCTGGCTGGGAACAAGTTTCAAGGCTGCAACCACACCAGCAAAATTCTGACCTATAATTCTTCATTTGTGGGAACTCCATTGTGGATAGGGTGCTAGTATTTTTACCACTGTGGATCCAGTTCTCTGAAAGACTGACTGGTTTTAGGTCCAGTGTATTTAGGGTACCCTACACTAGATTTAGTGTATTGTTTGCTCATTCTATTAAAATCTGCAGCAAATTTGACCTACAAGTTGTGTGTCATCTTATTCATAGCCAACTTTTCAGTAATTAATTTATGCATCTAGTGTCAAACTTCAGTAGATTTCAGTCAATGCCCGACAGCTACCAGTGCTTTTTCAGACAGAGTAATTATAGCAAACAGTATTTAGTCTTAATCTTTCTGCATTTTTTTTTCTATCCAGAGTGCAATTAACAGGATCTGAAATAAGTTCTGGTTTGTTTTCCTTCTTTGATTTTTCTTTTGTATTAAGCAAAATTAAAGTTCAATAAGAACAAACAATTTACATTCAGAAGGTATGGATAGAAATTCACTTTGTTTTTATATTTTATTTCCTATTATAACAAGTGTTGCTCTGATCCCTGCTGTGGCTTTTCTATGACAAACTTCTATGGAAATTGCTAGCTAAGTCCACAGAATTTCCGTTTGCTGAATTTTATTTCTCCACCACAACATTTTTCTTTATCCTCAAATTTTCAGTATAATGTTGATTGTTCATATCAAAAAAGATGAAGCTACTGCATACACTTCTATGCTATATGTTCTGGGCCAGATTTTTAGAATTGCACTCAGATTAATTGTTTTGTGCATGCAATCTGGGTTACTGCATAAACAAATGGCCAGATGATCAACTGATTCTTTGTGTACACAAAAACTATGACTGCATAAGCTTGTTGTTACCAGCATAAATTATACACAATCAAATATAAACAAATCTTGCCATGTTTGTTTTCTATTACTCCAAAAATAAAAGAGCTCAGCAAAAAAGCAGGCAGTTCCTTCTGAAAAAATATGACATTAGGAGCATGAGCTATGCTGTTATATTTTGTATCTGTACAAAAAGTGCCTTTATATAAATTCCTCCTTTTTCATTCAAGGACATTAAAACATTCTATAGATTATAAGGCTTATAACACAGATTATGTCTTCTAGCTGAAGGATGAAGGTAAGGGATCCTAGAGAGAATGTGTCATCTTGGTGCCAGTGTAATATTTACATCTGAGTCCAGGTCTGGAGGGGAAGAGTTCCCTTGCCAGAGTGTCTGGAGAGATTTGAAGTTGTCCTAGCAAGCTCCTCAAGTTCACAGGAAGAAGGGTATAGTTGTCCAATTCAGAGCCACTCTGAGCCATATTTGGGCCTGGTTATGGCCGTATTGCGTAACACTGAGGCAGGAGGTGGGTTGAAGAAAATGGTCCGTAGAATAGACCAGTTACCAAAAGTTGTAGAGGAGAGGCACAACAGAAGCATTTTTTGCCATTCTTCCCCAGCTCCTTCTGAGAGGAAGCTTCCCTTGTGCACCCAAATCCTCATCCATGTCATTTTGTAGCTTTAAGGAGGCCTGGAAAAAAAAATGACTTCTGAAAAAGGTTACAGCTGCTTCTAGGAAGTCAAGAAAACATCTAGGGAAGTCTGTATATTTGGAGTTGGAAAAAGTGAATATGAAAATTGTGCATTTGGATCACCAACACCGGGCTGTCTTAAGACGTGAAGGCGGCTCACATTCATTCATCTATGCGGGCAGAACCTATTTCACATTTTTTTCCAGTTTAGACAACACTCCAATTTTAGCTATATTTGAGACTGAGGCAGCAAGTTCCCCAAGGGAACACCAAATTGATCCTATGACACCATAACTTGTTTCTGTTCCACAGCCTCTGTAGCAGAAAAGCTTTGGATTTATGAGATCTCATAGGCAATAGGGTTGAGGTGGATATAGTATCCTCACATCCTAAGGGGTACCTCTGCAAGTAACTTGAAGCCCTAAGGGAACCTATGATCCAGGCATCAGTTCTTAGCCTGTCAGGTCCTCATCAGCTATATTCTTGTGAACCAAGTCCTGGATGACTGAATTTCTGTTACACAACTTAGCCCATAGGCATAGGGTGGAATCCCAAGAGAACCTCAACAGGCACTATGAAGAATCAAAGGAACTGAGAGCTCTGGAATCATGCAAATTGGTTTCTAAGATTTCTAATAGTAAAAGAGTCTGTGAATGGTTCCACCCCTTTCTACTCACCTACAAGGTGAGAGTCTCATAGATAGAGCTTTGGAAGGAAGGAAAACCCTCTCCCAAAAGCATGGTATCAAGTTTTTGCATCTGAAAATGCCCAAACAGGAAGTACAATGTAAAAACACTATCCTGGAACAGAGAATCACCATCTCGGATCTGATCAAAAGCTTGTAATAGGAAATATATTACATCTCAGTGTTCTGAGGAACTCCATGTCAGATCTGTTTGCTCAGATCCCTATGTTGGGCACAGAATCAGTAAGGCAAGTAGTTCTGCAAAGATCATGGTGATAGAAGTGCAGTACTGGACTCCATTGACCTGGGTGGATCCAGGGCCTCAATGGAACAGAACCAAAAGACAAGTGACTCAACAGTTAAAGGTGCTAGATCCTCATGTTGGTTGGATCCCTTCTTGGCAATTGTACTTGGTAATCCTTCATGTCAGGCTGTCAAATCTGGATTCAGGTTCTCACTCTAGAGCATTGTTTGGCTGCTAGATCCCAAAGCAGGTTTGATTTCTGGTTCCATATCCATACTTGACAGCTACAGATACACGCTCAGCATGCTTTTGAGGCTTTTATTTTTGTAGCTCTGTATCTGTGCTCTTTTGTGGTTTTGCAGCTACCAGATCCATGCTTCATTGTTTCATCTGGATTTTGCAGCCCCAGATCTGTTTGACTGCCAGATCCAGACTTTGCCACCTCGGATCCATGCTCAGCTGCCAGATCCAGATCCAGATCCAAGCTATGCAGCCCAAGATCTGTGCTTGTCTGCAGGTTCTGATCTGTGTGGTTCTAGATCCCTTTGAAACCAGCTCCAACAATCATAAAATCATTTTAGGCACACAGATAGGTCTCCAAGATCAACCTGGACAGAGGCAGGGACCTTGACAATGAGCAGATTGAGGAGCCTCCCTCACCAGCAGAGTTGTGAGAGACAGCCAAACCCTAGAGACTATCTTTGAAGCTAATGCTGGATTTATTCAGTGACAGTTTAGCTGATTGGGCCTAAGGAGCTTCCATATTAGCAGGGATGTTTGAAGCAACCCTCCCACTCCTGCAGGTTTAGACATAGTCTATGCTGGACAGGCATCTCTTTTCTTTTAACAAAAAACCTGACAAGCTATAAACAACATTTGCACCAAAAGGGCAGAATGAGAGCAGGAAAAAGAAAAAAAAAACATTGAGGAAAGTGTTGAGGATGTTGTGAACAATCCAAGCTCACCTCACCTTTGGCAGCTTGAAGGAACAGAGGGGCAGATTGGGGCCATTCCCCCTGGCTTTTACCTTCAGAATGCTCCAGTATGTGAAGGAGAGGAGGGGCGAGTGGCCCTAGTAGACACTGCTGTCCAGAAGCTCGCAGTGCAGGCATCTTGGATGCTCAAGTGGGAATATGCAAAGGCCACTCAAAGAAGAAACCCAAATATCATTAGACTTGTGATTTTTATCAAAAGAGCTGGCAACTCTGCCACTGAAGAAGAGAGAGGTCAGAACTGAACACTTTGAAAATCCCACCACTGGCACATTAAGATATTCTTTAATGTTATCTGGCCTGCCTTCACTGCATAGACCAAGAACTATGCAGAGACTAGGCCAACAAAATAACCAAGTCTTCTCATTAAGATGGAATAATATACTTCCCCTTCTAAATCTAACCCCCTGATTAGTAGTCTCACCAGAAGAACCAACAGTGCATGACACAAATGAACATATACTGTGCATTAACCATACTTTATACAACTGTACTCTAATTCTGCCATAACACAAATAATTCTAGCAACTATATATTTCTTTTAATAAATTCACAACAGTGAAATTGTAATGCATTTTAAAAACATTAGATTCTTAAAATAATCTCATATGCCTTAAAAATACTGCCTTCAGATTCTCCCCCCGCCCCCAAAAAAGTTATCCAGAATGTGTAACTAAGATATCCACTAGCAAAAAGTTCTCCACTTGAGGTTGCTTATCCCCTCAAGATATTTACCAACTACAAATATTTTTCTCTGCTTAAGTAGCTAGTTGGTTTTCATAAGCAGCTAGGCTCTTCAACATGATCAAAACCAAAATACTACAGTGTATTGAAATCCTGTAACTAATCATCTAATAGAGTGACCATGACTATTTCCAGACGTTTCCTCTGCCTCTGTAAACTAGTGACGGATTGCAGTTATTAACAGGTCAGTGAATAAATTAATTCCAGGGCACTGGAAATTATGTTCGTGAAATGAAAAGTGGCCTTGCTGACATTGCATCACTATTTCTAGACAGTGTGCTTGAACACCAAATAAATCTCACAACTTGGATGAGTTCCAAAAGCCAGTGACCTAGTTTCATTAGGGTGCAAAAACAATAGCAAGTGGTCCTATGAGAGGAGAATATTCAAATAACTCTCTATAGGAGAACAATTACATTCCATAATTTTATTTTATTTTTACATCACAAATTATCCATTCTGACAGATCATTGAGAATCCCCATCCCCACAAAAAATTCTCTTAGAATTAAAGTTCCTTTAACATTACATTACTCACACTGACATCCCTGTTTTGCATTCACATCCACTGTATTAGATTTTTTTAGAATTACTTTTACATCTCATTCATAATATCTTAATATTGTTTTAAATCAGATTATTTTTGATTTTCCAGTGAAAAATGTAACACTTCATGCTTAAACCAAAGAGAGCTTTACTAATAAAAGTATGTCTATTTTTAAATATTCAGCATACAGTAATCTGCTCAGTAATCTTTCTTGATTAAAAATTCCTTGGCTTCTTTTAAAAAAACACACAGAGTGTGGATGAGCTCAACAGCTGCCAACATAATTTTTTCAAGAACTCACCAAGCATTACCGCCTCTATAAAAGGCCTCATTTATAGAATGAAGCATATACTGTAGAAATCAACTCCCTCCCTCTCATCCCATTTATATTGAAATGAAGACATATTGGCAAAGTATCGTAACAATAATATGCAGCAAAAATCACTTTGTCTTAGATTGATCATCTTTCGAAAACGTCTTACTATCCTCTGCAAATTGCTTTCCATTCACTAGCAAAGTAAAGTACAGAAGATAAATTGGTATGCTATGTAAAAAAGACTGTTCTTGTAAAACAAACATTTGCAGGACTTTTTACTAACCAAATTGGGAATATGACATAATTAATGCAAGATATTGCTTTCAAAGAAGTGTCACTTGCAGCCCAACCCAGCAGATCCTACTCACACAAGAGGTCCTTAATTACATGAATATGCCATTGACTAAAATGCAACTATTCTTTCTATGCATAAGAGTTACTTGTGTGAAGAAAAGACTGACAGGTCCAAATTTTGAAAAACAGAAGCATACTATTCTTATTACCCCACTATGATTTACATTACCAGATACACTGCTACTGGACAAAAATTAAAAAAATTATTCAATTTTTACACAGCCTTTACTCGGGCAAGTTCTCACGGACTTTAATGTGAATTTTGACTGTGTAATGCCATCAGGAACTGTGCTCAGTTTAGAGGGACATTTAGGTACTCAGTGATGAGTTTGGGTATTCTGAAAAACAAATAACACTATATTATGTATAAATTTATAACTACTTTTTAAAAAAGCTTTTTAAAGCTTAATTTTAAAGGAAATTAAATTGGGAAGTTTTAGCATTTTGTCTGTCCCTTTTATCTATATCCCATGGAACAACACAGGTGGATAAGGCACAATTTGTCCCCATATTGACAACTTTCTGAATAACAAATGTAAGTTTCTTCACTCTTTCTCCTTTACCTCGTTTCTTCCATGTTATATTTTCAGGTTTGTGCTAAAGAAAGCTAATATTATTAATATAGCAAAACATTTAATTATCCATAACTCTGCAATTATAAAAACATTAAAGAAAGACAAATAACCCTCCTTCTCCCACAAACAAACAAGGCATCTCCCCAAAAATGCTGCATGGGATTCACCTTCCAATTGTGGGGTCTAAAAAACTAATAATAAACTAGCGCAAAGGACATTTGGTTCTATTGCCAAGTGTTAATGGCTAGCCTTGAAAGAGTATTTAAAGAACTTTCAATATGTGCATGACCACTTGTTTTTTTTAAAGTGAGACTTGACCACATTATGTGCTAAGTTGTGTTTAACACTGTGAGTTAAAACATTTTCTAACACTATGTGTTTTTCCAGTGTAGACAAGGCCTAAGAACTGGTGGTTGGCAACAACAAATTTCTGCAAGCTTCTGTTCCTAAAACAAATGTCAGTTCAAGCCTTTTCCTGACCATCTCAGTGGTAGAGGAGAAGTAAACATTTCCCATCTGCATAGATCCACTCCTGGCTTTTCATATTCATAGGGATTAATCAGTATCTCTACAAGACACTCTCTTCAGCCTGCCTGCATTCTCTATGCCTGTCCTGCGACTAATAAGTACAGCTCACTCTCCCTTTAGTGCCTCTGTTACCATAGAGACAAGAAGAGTTAAACAGAGCTGTGCTCACTAGCAATCAGTCTACCAGGGAAACAAAAAGGGAGGGTTGTGGGGAAAAGGGCAGTGCAGGGTTACTGCTTAATCCTTGCAAGGCTGGTGAACAGGGAATATGCTTCTTCATAAAGAAATGGAACCAGAATGGAAAGATTATTTTAAATCTTCATCAGCTCCAGAAAGAGTAAAGGATGCTATGGCTGAAAACACTTAAACCTGTATTTTTCTGTATTTTCTTTCTGTCCTGCCCCATTTCACTAGAGAGGAGTCTTGAGTGCCCCAAATACATAAGAAATGTATTAAACTTATTGTGAATTGTCTCCACATAGTTTGCACTCTGCCTAAACGTGGATTTTTATTCAATGTCCCAGACACTCCTATACTTCATTATAGAATTGAATTATAAATACAGAAGTTTGCCCTTGCTTCATTTTTCAAACATTCACCATTTAGTCATCAGTGTCATGGAAAACTACAATGAAACAATCTCAGAAAGAAGCCAGTGACATGATGCAACCCACACTCACTGAGAGAGAACGTGAATGGGACCTAAAGCTGTAGGTATTATGGAGGAGGGAACAGGCCACACCTTCTATCAGTTATTCACATGAAACGAGCAACAGATTAGTTTCATACTGACCAATACAATTTTTGAAAGATATGAGGAGAACTGTGTGAAGGGGAAACAGCTGATACTTTCTTTTGGTTGTGTAGCTGAGATCACCTCTTTTTAACAAATGTGGGGAAAGGAAGAGACTGTAATACAATGGATTCAAGATCCCAAACTTTGGGGTTTAAAATTCTAGCTAAGGTCACAAAAAAACAACACTTTGGAGTTCTAATTCTCACCCTTAGGGTACACAGTAAAAAACAAACAAACAAACAATGTGTAATGGCAGCAAGTCTCAAAGCCTGAGTCAACTGACTTGGACTTGCAGGTCTAAAATTCAGGCACTGACTCCGTGGGTGCTCCGAGGTGGGAACACCCATGGGGAAAAAATAGTGGGTGCTTAGCACCCACCAGCCACAACTGTTCAGCCATGCTGTCAAATCGCCGCTGAAGGAGGGAGCACCCCCCCAAGAAAACTAGACATTGGTGCACCTATGCTAAAAATAGCAGCTTGGGCTAGAGTCTGAGCTCTGAAACCCAGCAAGGGGAAAGGGCTCTGACCCTGGACTCTAGCCCCAGCCCAAACATCTAGACCACTATTTTAGCCCTGCAGAGTGAGCCTGAGTCAGTTGACCCAGGGTCTAAAATTCATTGCATTTTTTTTTTCCTGTGTAGAGGTACCCTGTTTGAACACAGCATGATGAATTCTGATTCTCTAAGGAGCAGGTCATTGTACTACCAAGAATTCAGTGAAACATTCTCAGTTTATACATAAAGATGTTGCTATTGTATAATTGTATTTATAATTTGGTAAACAGATTTTGAATATTACCATTGTGTGACATTTTAAAACTCTGCCTCCACACCAACATCATTAGAATTGCTCAGAAAGCCAAGTATAAAATGACTCATTAGGTGAAAGACAGCTTATTTTTATTTAAGAAAAAAGAACAAATCATATGAACCATAATTCTCCATAACCTACAGAGGCAGAACTAATTTACCTCCCGCTGTTAGCATTCTACATATTTTGTTTCATTACTTTGACACAAGAGTGGATGTTCAAACATCTGTTTTCAACACTATTAGCATTTTTTTTTACTTGAGGCCATTTATTTAACTTGATACATAAAATAAACATTACAAAATATTAACAGGCAAATAAGGTTCTATAGATTTACGTTGTTACTTGTCTTATTACAATACCAAATCATGATAGCTATCATGAATGCTTAACATTGGGACCAACGTGAGATCTATTTTAGAGACAAGATGCATGAAGTAATATCTTTTATCGGACCAACTTTTGTTGATGCAAGGTACAAGCATTTGAGGTCAGCTCTGTGAAGCTCCAAAGCTACTTCCTTGCCCCAGAAAACGAATCTAAAGCAAAACAGATCCACCTTTTTTCATAGTCTTTACTAAGGACAGAATTCAATACTTTAAACAACAACTTCTAATCTGGCTCTTCATTCCAGGAGGATTAAGATGTTAAATTTCTATTTTAGAAATTTGAAAGTTTTCCCTCTAAAAAAATTTCCCTTTTTTTGTTACATTTAGCCTGTCATTGTATCATAGAAATTAGAGGTGGAAAAGAGCAATCAAATCTTTTATTCCATCAGCCTGCCAATGCAGGAGTAGCAGCAAAGAATCCTGTGGCACCTTATAGACTAACAGACGTTTTGGAGCATGAGCTCTCGTGGGTGAATACCCACTTCTTCAGATGCATGTGGTGGAAATTTCCAGGGGCAGGTATATATATGCTAGCAAGCAAGCTAGAGATAACGATGATGTCCATCCGTTTGCATTTGGAAAGGAAGATGATATCTGTCTGTATTTGTGCAAGTTTCTTCATGAGGTTGATGGATTTCCACTCCATACGGCTAAATGCAGTGTCTTGCATGGTGTCAAGTATCAGAGGGGTAGCCGTGTTAGTCTGGATCTGTAAAAGCAGCAAAGAATCCTGTGGCACCTTATAGACTAACAGACGTTTTGGAGCACGAGCTTTCGTGGGTGAATACCCACTTCTTCAGAGGCATGTGGTGGAAATTTCCAGGGGCAGGTATATATATGCTAGCAAGCAAGCTAGAGATAACGATGATGTCCATCCGTCTGCATGCAAACGGATGGACATCATCGTTATCTCTAGCTTGCTTGCTAGCATATATATACCTGCCCCTGGAAATTTCCACCACATGCCTCTGAAGAAGTGGGTATTCACCCACGAAAGCTCGTGCTCCAAAACGTCTGTTAGTCTATAAGGTGCCACAGGATTCTTTGCTGCTTTTACAGATCCAGACTAACACGGCTACCCCTTTGATACTTGACACAATGCAGGAGTAGTCTCAGCAGTAAATAAATTATATTTTTAATTATATGGAAGGCAAAATGTTATATTTTGTTTTTGTTTCAAATATTCTTAAATTAGCATCTGAGCAGAGAAAAATTACAAATTGTTTTTGATGTCATGAGTCCTGTTTCCCTCCCCTCTCTGCCATTACCAAGTTGTACAATAATTTTCTACTTTAGTAGAAGCTACAGTTTTTACACCAAGAAGATATTCCAACATGAAAATGTAGGTCAAATTTCAGGCTCAAAGTGTCACAGTCTTTCTTTAACCTTTTACACCTGCATAGATTGTACAACTGCTGTTTGCATGAATGCATTTTGCATGTGTCACATCTGGAAATTCCCCTCGTATCTTACTCATCACAAAAGGAATATTTTTCAATTGTAAGGCAAATCCATTAATACAGAACTTTATTCTGGTTTTAACTGTGAAATGGGAATAATTTAAGGGATGCTGAAGACTCACAAAGATCCACTAAGATCAACTGGCACACTTTCCTTCATTTTCTTTTCATACAAAAAATAAAACTACTCATGTTCTTGCTCTATATTCTTGGAATCCACAATCTGATAGCTCTGACTTTCTAAAACAGGTAATCAGCAAAAATGGTCAGAAAAAAAATGAACAATAAAGTTTTCTTAGGTGACAGTTACCAAACTGGAGAGAAACAAATAAACTTGAAAAGCTTCAATTAATTTTTCACTTGCTCTACATCTGCACCACACATTCAAGAGATAATCAGTCCCATGTGTCTAGGTACATATGCTTTAGACAGTTGCATCACTGGAAAAATCATTAGTTGCATCTCTGGAAAAATTTGAGACATATTGAGAAGATGACAAATGATATTTATAGGATTAAAGCAGGGGTGACCGAACTACAGCCCGTCACGGCTTTGGATTCAGCCAGCGGGATTGCCACGCCTGTGGTGCTGCAAGCCCCGTGCCACTCCCAGAAGCGGCCGGCACCACGGCTCTGCAGCCCTGGGGGAGAGCAGAGGGTTCTGAATGCTGCCCTCACCTGCTGGCACCACCCCCCTCCCCCACAGCTCCCATTGGCTGGGAATAGGGAACCGCAGCTAATGGGAACTTCGAGGGATGTACCCACAGGCGAGGGCAGTGCAGGGAACCCTCTGCCCCTCCTCCCCCAGGGGCCGCAGGGACATGGCGCCATCAGCTTCCGGAAGTGGCATGGGGCCAAGGCAGGCAGGGAGCCTGTCTTAGCCCCGCTGTGCGCCGCTGCCGCTCCAAGACACTCCAGGTAAGCGGCGCCAGGCTGGAGCCTGCACCCCGAACCCCTCTTGTACCCTGCACCCCAACCCCCTGTCCTGAGCCCCCACCCCGCACTCCACATCACTCCCTGCACACCAACCCCCTGCCCTGAACCCCCTCGTACACCCTACAGCCCTCCTGTGCCCCAACTCCTTGCCCTGAGCCCCTTCTGGCACACCACAGCCCCTCCCACACCCCAACCCCCTGCTCCAGCCCTACATAGAGGGCCCTGTGTGCAATTTCCCCACCCAGATGTGGCCCTTGGGCCAAAAAGTTTGCCCACCCCTGGGTTAAAGAAAGCCTTTAGGGTGAAATATTTATCTTCATTGCAAAAAATGTCAAGAGTTAATGTACAGAAGAATTTTTTTAAGACACCATTGTTCAAGACTTTGTGGCAGATAGCTGCATAATGAAATAATCCTATTTGAACTAGAGGAAGCAATGGTAAAATTTGTTTTGTGGGACCTTTGATGAAATATTGCAAATTAAAATGCCTTTTTAAAAAGGTTTAGAAAGCTGTAAGTTGCAACTCCAGTACTAGGATTTCATCTAATTTGGTCAAATTCTCTGTTGACATAACCCCAATGACTTTACTAGAGTTATGCAAGAGCATAATTTGTGTCTATCACTGTCAATTTTTCCAAAGAACTCAATACCCCATATGCAATCACACCAAGAATATTTAGGTAGTACCAGAAAGTACCTCCTGTTTTTATCATAACAGTATCCTTACTCTGTCATTTCCTGTTAGCCCAGTAAGTATTTGCAAGTCTACCAGAATTACAAACTAACCAACCACACACACTGTTACTCATGTTATGTTCCCACAGTTATGTTCTTTATTAGCACTTTCATGTTTTCATGACATAGCTAAAATCCAGAGCTTCTTACGTAATGTACCATACAAATGGAGGCAGTTCTGCTGACAAGGAACCCTCCAAACATTATAGCTCCCAAAATAAGTTTACAATGCTAAGCAAGAGAGAAATAATAGCAATAAACTATACATCAAAATAATTCAAAACAGCAACAAACTAGAAAAGGGAGAAGCGTTCATGTTCTGAGAAGAAAATTTCCAAATAAGAACAAAATTACCCTATTCTCATATATAGTTTCTGCCTAAGTCAAGAGGTACTACTGGAAATGACATCAATATACTGAAAATGTATTTTTCCGTGCTTAATTTAGGGTATAGCCATAGGACAGAGATGACTTATGTGGAATGGAGAGATGAGTTTTATAGTAAATCTAAATTCACGAAGAGCACAACTTTTTCTTGATAAAGCTGAAATATGGCTTTGAGACAGAGAGTCCAAAAAGCTCCTCAGTTCTCTTAGGAGGGCCGGCTCCAGGCACCAGTGAAGGAAGCAGGCGCCTGGGGTGGTCAATAGAAAGAGGCAGCAGTGCTTCCATTGTCAGGGCAGCACATCCGGATCGGCGGCAGCACTTCAGTGGCAGCTCAATCGGCCCACTCCAGGTCAGCGGCAATTCGGCGGCGGGACCTTCACTCACTGTCTTCCACTTTGGCGGCAGCTCAATCAGGTTTTGGGGGGTTTTCCCCCACCGCGGCAAAAAAGCTGGAGCCGGCACAGTCTCTTAGCAGCAGTGATAGACTTGAGAAAGGTCATTCTCACTGATACAAAGTGATATTATCTCATGAGATTAAAAAAGGGGATTTCATAGGGGTATAGACCAACTAAATTCAAGTTCCAGCTCATTATAGATTGTCAGATAGCAAGTCAAAGTTTGGTGATTGCCTGAGGAAAATCTTGCACTGTGGTTATCACAGACTAGATTCCCTTGCCATTGTAAGACCTTGGTAGTCCTTAACATTGTGATATGAACCTGGACAAAGATCAGGTCCAGACCCTTGTGAAGTCACCCAGATTAAATTTTAGATAGTCTCCCTTTCTAGGAGTTGGTGTTTAAACTAGCAAAGAGTTTTTAAATACATAAAGAATACTAGAAACAGATCTTGACTGCACAAGACTGTCCACCAGTAGAGATGAGTAGCCAAAACCCAAACATTTTAGCCTTCCACAGTGTCTGTTTCACCAATGAAAATATCCCTGGGTCAGAATACAAGATTGGCCCCTGTAACAGAAGGACCTTGTGTGATTGACTGACAATATCCTGTAATATCACAAATGAAATTTACTGAATTAAGTTAAACCTTACTGTATTGGGTTCGATGCCTTAGGGGTCAATCATATTGAAAATGAAATTGTTTGTGTGTTATTGGAGGACTGCACTAATATAAGGTCTTCACTAATGTAAATGTTAGGAAATTCAAAGGACTTTTTGGGACAATGTGTGTAAAGTGGATTTCCTAAGAAGTACCTGGGGGATAAGGTGAATGCAAATGATCCATTTCAAATCCACCCTTTAGAAGCTATGCCCTGGGGAAGAAATCCCATTGTCTACTAATTACCTGCTCCTGGATTTACCCCTGAACTGTGTAAAGGGTGAACTAAACATGTTATGAGTGTGCTAGTTCTAAGCTGAAGCTGTGATGAACTTGTGACCACAAAGGAAACCCAAAGGACTGCTACTGACAGAGCCCATGCTGGAGTTGGGGTGATGTCTAATCAGCATGCGTGTAGGTTCTTTTATTGTTTTTAATGTTTTCTCAGTAACGCTTTTTACCTTAAGAATAAAGTAGGTTTGCATAGGAAGTGCTGTGTGGCACCAGCTGGTGTCCTTGGGCAATCTAACTGTGCTGTGAATAACACAATGAAAGCTGGGAACTGTGCAGCCTGGAAATGCCCCAGTCAGAGACACAAGTCTCCACCCACAAAAGGCAACACGGCTGGGGTGCTGGAAGCCCAAGAGTGGGTGCCTTTGCTGGACCACTGAACGGAAACACAGGTGCAGTGCCAGTTGCCCTGAACTGTGACACCTTGCATGTGGGCAATATCCATGTAAACAGAAGAATCTCTCTACTATATGGTAAACCATGTCCTGCTAGGCTAATATGGAGCTATGAGCACTATGAAGTTTGCCATTCTGATTTTTATGGCTACCTTGGAAAGGACAGAGACAAGGCATAAAGGGTCTGATGCTCAATTATAGGAAGGGCCATTTACAGCTGCCAGACCAGTGTAAATAAGCATCAGGCCTCAAACAGAGTTCTGACACTCAAAGGAGAATGCATCCACCTTACATGTCTTGTTTTCCAGGTGTCTAAAGCAGAGGAAGCTTATTGTTGATGAAAGACGGAAAGAGGCCAAGCACCTGGCATTCCCATTTGAAAAGACAAAGTGCAAAACTTGTTGATTATTTTTACATTCACCCAGAGATATTCATGAGTTTTCTTGTTATCTTAGGTATAAGGAGCCAAATTCACCCAATGGTGTTACACAATTACTCTGACCAGGAAGTTAGAACTGTCAGATTATTGTCTCCATGCAGTGAAGAATTTGCGGTGCTTTTGACTTAAGAGGGACTCTGTTCCTCTTCGCTTCTTTATGTAAATGAGGAATGTACAGTTGTCACTCTGTATTAACAGAGAGTTGGATTCAGAAGCATTGTGAACATCCTAAGGGCACTTCCTGTGACTGAGTTCCAGCCAGTTACTACTGTGCCGCTCTGGTGAGGACCATTAGCTCTGATGTGTGGTGGTTCACATAAGCTCCACAAACCTGACGGGAGTCTATTATGATTTGGGTTAGTACTGGTTCAGTCAGTCATCTTCCACCTGATACTCATGTTGAGAGCCCACCACTTTATGAATCATGAATCTTTGGGGATGAGCAGTCCAGGAATTAATTGCATCTTGGTAATCCTAGACAAAAGGGGAAGAAGAAGAAGAAGAAGGTGGATGACAGCTCATTGTATACAGCCATTAGAATAGTTTGTTGAGGGATCTGACAAATAGTAATGTTTCTGTGGGAAGGAATAGATATTTGGCCAGAGACTTGATCCTGGATACTTCCTTTTGAGAACAGACGCCATCTATAGGGCTATGCAAAACCTGGAACATAGGTCACAAGAGATCTTATCCCTATTCATCACAAATCCACAAGTCTAAAAAACAAGGGAAGGTCTGAAATGTGATACTTAGATTCATGGTGATTAACTAGTCTCCCATGTATTTTTTTGTGAAACACCTGTGTCATAAACAGATAATTAAGGGTTAATGTCTCTTTTACCTGTAAAGGGTTAACAAACAGTGAACCTGGAATACCTGACAAGAGGACCAATCAAGAGACAAGATACTTTCAAATCTCGGTCGAGGGAAGCCTTTGTTTGTGTTTTTTGGGTTTTGCTCTGTTCTCTCTGGGTTCTGAGAGGGGCCGGACATGTAAGCAGATTTCTCCAATCTTTCTGAAAAAGCCTCTTCTGTTCAATTTAGTAAGTACCAGTTAGAAAGGCGGTTTAGTCTTTTTGTTTGTTTTCTTTATTTGCAAATGTGTATTTTGCTGGAAGGATGGTATCTCTGTTGCTGCAACTTGTATTTGTGCTGGGGGGAGGATTCTCTCTAGTGTCTATAAGCTGAAAGACCCTGTAACATTTTCCATCTTGATTTTACAGAGACAATTTTTACTTTTTTCTTTCTTTTATTAAAAGTTTTCCTTTTTAAGAACCTGATTGATTTTTTGCTTATCTTGTGTAAGACCCAAGGGGAGGGGGTTTGTACTCACCAGGGAATTGGTAGGAGAGAGAAGAGAAGGGGGGAGGACAAACCTGATTTCTCTCTGTGTTAGTATCATTGTCTCTCTCTCAGGGAGAGTCTTGGAGGGGGAGTGAAGAAGTGGGAGGGAAGGTGGGTTTCCTCTCTGTTTTAAGTTTCATGGAGTTGAGTCACAGCCATCTCCTAGTGTAACCCAGGGAAGGGAGGATCTGGGAGGAAGAGAAGAGGAGAATGGTTTATTTTCCTTTTTTTTTGAGACCCAAGGGGCTTTGGGTCTTGGGGACCCCAGGGAAGGGTTTGGGGGCCAGAAAGTGCCCCAAAACACTATATTTTTGGGTGGTGGCAGCTCTACCATTTCTAAGCTAGTAATTAAGCTTAGGGGGGTTCATGCAGGTACCCCATCTTTTGGATGCTAAGGTTCAGAGTGGGGGTTCATACCTTGACAACCTGACACACTAATGCAGGAGTAGGCAACCTATGGCACGCGTGCCAAAGGTGGCAGGCAAGCCGATTTTCAGTGGCACTCACACTGCCTGGGTCCTGGCCACCAGTCCAGGGGAGCTCTGCATTTTAATTTAATTTTAAATGAAGCTTCTTAAACATTTTAAAAACCTTATTTACCTTACGTACAACAATAGTTTAGTTATATATTATAGACTTATAGAAAGAGACCTTCTAAAAACGTTAAAATTGGCATTATATTATTGGCATGCGAGACCTTCTAAAAATGTTATATTATTGGCATGCGAAACCTTAAATTAGAGTGAATAAATGAAGACTTGGCACACCAGTTCTGAAAAGTTGCCAACCCCTGCACTAATGGGTGCTTAAACAATAGTGTTGTCCAAATAATGGAAGAGATGGAGTCCCTCTTCTCTCATAGAAACCACCATGGCTGACAATGAACATGGAGAACATACATGAGGCTGATGAAAGATCAAATGTCAAGGTAGCAAATTGGCAGCAAAGACAATCCATTGAGAAGCAGAGGATTCTGAAGTGTACCAGTGAGAGGGCAGGGCACAGGAAGATACAAATCCATGAAGTCAACTGAACACAGAAAATATTCCATCCCAAAAAGAAATCTCTATTTATAGCATAGGAAGTTTTCCCACATGGAAGAACCTGGTTCATTGGACATATAAAGGAGACATCATATCCCAAAATGGTCAAATACCCCATTCTTCATTGGAACGAGGAAGAACCAAATACAGATCCCTGAAACCTTCTCCTAAATTGGGGTGCAGACGATAGCTCTCATACAGCATAGTTTCTGCGTTTATTCCCAAATACTGTATCTTATGTTGTTTGAACTATTCTCATAAAAAGGAAGAGAATATCGGTGGGGGTGTTAAATTCATTAGGTGATCTCATTTCATGTTTTCAAAGTTCCTTATTCATCAAGGATCTTAGGAAAAACTGCTTTTGGAAAGTCAGTTCTTCCTCAAAGCTTGTGTCAATGAACCAAGCTTTGAGAACCAATGTCTGAATGGTCATTTACATGCTCCAACCACTCCAACATTCCTTTTAGCATTCTCATAGATCTGAGCCCTCTCATGCCCTCACTGTACTGAGCCCATTTCCCCCCACACATACACACCCAGCTCCAACCTCCTCCTCCTTCCCTCTCCATGCACCTGTTAACCTGGAGAGACCATGGGGAGAAGGGAAGGTGGTGTGGTTGGGAAGAATGCATGTACTAGTTGGAGGCAGAAAAGGGAAGGAAAGTAGAGATACGGTGTTCCTGTCTGGGCAGAGTGTATGAGGAAGGGGCTCTGTGCATTCATCTGAAGTATATGAGGCTCAGAAAGGTGTGAAGTGGACCATTCATCTCAGTAAGATGTTCTCAGCTGAATGAGAATACACCATAGAGATGAATACACTCTGGAATGATAACACTCTGAGATGTATGAACTGCTCCACTCATCTCACCCCCAACCTATACCTGCAGTTTCAGCACTTGTGCGCGTAATGTGCATAGCATACAAATCACTTAAGTAGAGGATTCAACTTCACTATCCTTGGGATAGTATTTGCACCCTTAAACCACTAAGGGAGTACACCGATCAGTGTATGTCACTCACTAAAGTTTCAGAGGAAGCAACAGCTCACACAGATGTTTTAAGCAGAGGTAGTAAATGTTTTGTAGTGCAATAATATTTGAAATATTTCTAAACTGGTCCTTAGACCCATTTAATAGCTGATCTCAGGGACAGTCCATGCTATAAACTAAATGAAATGAAATAAATGAATCTCAAACTAAATTTAGGATTTTCCCTTAGTCTACATCAAAAAAGTTGTAAGAATCTAAAAGTGTTATAAGCGGTTCATTTTAGGAGGGCTGACTCAACAACTCACTTTTCTTTAATCATACTCAGTCCCACTGTTCAGGAAATGGTTGAGGAGCACAAGTCATGATTACATTACCCTAACTGCTTCCTAGAGTCTCATCTTTCCTCTATTTAATTAATGCTAATTTTCTTGACAATATTTCTCAAGTAAAATCAGAATCTGTGTGTGGATTTTAGAACACTTTGAAATACCAGCTGTTAAAGCAGATTTTGGGCAGGGAGCATGAACAACATACATTTTCTATCAAGGGAAGGATGTAAACTCAGAGTAATTGGGTGTTGCTCAGGTTCAATGGGCATTGCATGTTGCCTTGAGCCACGTTGCTACTCTAACATTGGGCTGCCTGCAAAGCCTCTGACTTGCAACAGATCCATAATTTTGATGCACATGTGCATTTCACTTTCTGTGGCATGTCAGTTTAGCTTGAACCAACCTGCAGTTACAATTTAACCCTCAATATCTTACTCAATATTGCTTCTTCAAAAGGGCAGTGGGTGCCATGAAGTCACTGAAAGGAATCTTGAGCATGTGATATCAGGTTGGAGAGGATTAAAACTATAATTTGAGCCACAGATAGATAGATTACATACAAAAACACTACTTTAAAGACTAAAAAACATTATTAAGGTGCAAACTCAAGCACTCAAAAGTAGGAAATGCCAGAATTAGGATTCATTGTGCAACCTTAACTTACGCTCCTTGCATTGTGATACCATCATTAATTACATGATCACATATTATTTTTTATCCATTCAGTGTACAGGATGGATAGTGCTTGATATTTTTGTTTTCTCCTCATTATTCAATGCCTTATTTACAATATACGATTCAAACCCTGCTCTCAAGATAGACATATTAAACTTCCTCATGAATTTTCCTATGGTGCTCATCACAATAGTATCTGAGTGCTTCACAAACGTTAATCTATTTTCACACTTCTGTGAGGTGAGGCAGTAATATTTATTCTCATTTTACAGATGAGGAGCTGATGGACAGAGAGATTAAGATCAAAAGTTTTCACTAATTTTGGGTGCCTAATTTGATATGCCTAGGAACTGATTTTTCAGTCATCATTTTCTTTGATTCCCATCCATCAGTTCAGCAGCTATGATGGGGCTGAATGAAGTCTTTTCACCACTTTCCATCTGGTACCAGCTTCACAGCTTCATTTATCTTGAAGTTGTTTTGCTTTATGTTCATTCCTCACGTTGTTAGTTGATGCATCCTTGGTCTTCTTCTAGTTCTTCACCCTCTGGTATTTATTGTCATGCATGGTATCCTTTTCGAGTCCATTTCCTGACACATGTCCAAATCACCTTATTGTCTTTCTTGAATTTTCTGTAACAGTGTTGTTTGTTGCCCTACTCATGTTCTTATCAAGTTCATGTTTTATTTTCTGCAGTCTTGGAACTCTTCATATTGGCCTCAGCAAATATCTTTCATACATGGACTTTCCTCACACCAGTATTCTGACCCATACAGCAGTACAGGCACAACAGTTGTCTCATACATGTTGATTTTCATTTTAATCATAATGTCTTTAGCCTTCCAGATTTTGCAGGGTTTTTTTGAATGCCCTAGTGGCTAGTCTGATTCTTCTTTTTGTCATTTTCACAATTCCCATTCTTCAATACTAGTCCTCCAAGATACAACAAATTTTCCCACTTGTTCTAGTTCTTTGTCTTCGACTTTAATCTTTACCTCTTCCTCCCATCTTGCAATTGCCATAAATTTTGTCTTCTCCATGCTGATCTTCAGTCTGAATTTTCTGATTTCTTGGTCTATCTTGTCAGTTATTCTCTGTAAATCCTCCTTGGTCAATGCTATGAGGCCAGTATCATTTGCAAATCTAAAGTTATTTACTGTCCTCCCACATAACATGACTCCTCCCATTTCATCTCTGAGTTTTACTGCCATTACTGCTTCCAGTACCAAGTTGAACAAAGCTGGCAATAGCGTGAATCCTTGTCTCACTCCTACGGTCATTCTGAACCATTCCATCAGCTTCTTGTCTATTCTCACTGCTCTCATCAACTTGCTATAGATATTCTCTATCAGCTTGATCAATTTCTTGGGGTGCCAACCATTCTCAAAACTTGCCATAGCCCTTTCTGCCAGATGCTATCAAAAGCCTTTATGAAGTCTATAAAATGGTTATAGAAGGTTTGGTTGTGTTCAATGTACTTCTGATACCTGTTTTATCATAAATACTGATCTACTGTAACAGACTCTGGTCTAAATCTAGCTTGCTCCTCTGCAAGCACCAATTTCACATCCTTTTCATTCTCTGCAATGTGTTGGCAAATGATTTTCTGGGCACACACAATAAGCTAATTCCTCTGTATAAAAAAAGTCATCTTTATATATATATATATATATACAGTACTATTATCACTTTTTCCCATTCACTAATTTAATAGCTTTTCTCCTCAATTATTTTTGCATAAGGATCGAACGAAAGAGGATTTTTCAGGGTACTTAGCATAATACAGTACTTTATATGTTAAATGCACCACTCCCGTTAACTTCAGTTGTAGCACTAAGTAGTCAATACTTCTATAAATCAGATCCCAGCGTGATCATGTAATTAAAGATCATCATAATGTATATACAATGGGGCTGAATTTAAGGTTGCACGGGCAGTATTTATTCTGGCATTTCCTAACTTTTCAAAATTTGACTATTCAATCTTAATTTTGTTTTTTTCAGTTTACTTTGTGTGGGTGTCTTTAATTTCCCAGGTTTTAAAAAAAGCTGACTGGAAACACAGAAATCCCACCATGTGTCATCATACTACATCTTGCTCATCAGTGAGGTTAGAACCTTTAGATTAATCACACAAACCTCAGTTACTTGAGCTAACTGAGGCCTTGTCTACACCACAAAGTTGCAGCGCTGGTGAGGGAGTTATAGCGCTGCAACTTAGGAGGTGTACACGTCTGCAGGGCATCACCAGCGCTGCAACTCCCTTTTTGCAGCGCTGGCCGTACACCCGTTGAAACTCGGGTGTAGAGGATCCAGCGCTGGTGATCCAGCGCTGGTCATCAGGTGTAAACACTCACCAGCGTTTTTCTTGACCTCCGTGGAATAAACAGGTATCCCAGCATACCAGAGGAAGCCTCTCTGGTAATCAAGCAGGTCTCCTTCCCCGCGGTTTGCTCTCGCGTTCCCCTAACCCCCGTGCAAGCAGATCTCCTTCCCCGCGGTTTGCAGGGGGGTTCGGGGAACGCGACAGCACACCATGGGGAAGGAGATCTGCTTGCACGGGGGTTCAAAAAACACCGGAGCAAACCGCTGGGAAGGAGACCTGCTTGCACGGGGGTTCGGGGAACACCGGAGCAAACCGCTGGGAAGGAGACCTGCTTGCACGGGGGTTCGGGGAACGTGACAGCACACCGCGGGGAAGGAGATCTGCTGGGGGGGGTGTTCGGGGAACACTGGAGCAAACCACGGGGAAGGAGACCTGCTTCCCCGCGGTTTGCTCTCGCGTTCCCCTAACCCCCCTTGAAGCCGCCCAACAGCACTGCAGTGTGGCCACATCTAACACCACTTGCAGCGCTGGTTGCTGTAAGTGTGACCACTCTGCAGCGCTGGCCCTATACAGCTGTACTAATACAGCTGTAACAACCAGCGCTGCAAAATTGTAGATGTAGACATACCCTGAGTAACTGACAGCAATAGTATGTTTTCCTCCTCTATTTGGAGCAGCACTAGAGGGAAGATGAGACACTCACTTTACCAGTGGGTTTCACAGCTATTTGCAGACAGCAAAGGAATGGAGAGACTCGGGAATCTTGGGTTCTATTCCAAGATCTTTCGGGGTATGAGCCCTAGTGGGCTAGGCTCCCTACTCTCAGTTACAGCCCCACCCTGTCCTGAAGCAACTAGAAGCAGCCATTACTGGGAAAGGTCTAGCTTTGCCCCTGTAGCACATAGACTCATAGACTTTAAGGCCAGAAGGGATCATCATGATCATCTAGTCTGACCACCTGCACATTGCAGGCAAGAGAGCCTAACCACTCCTGTAAAAGACCCATAATCTCTGGCTGAGTTACTGAAGTCCTCAAATGATTTAAAGACTTCAAGTTACAGAGAATTCATCATTTACTCTAGTTTAAACCTGCAAGTGACCTGTACCCCATGCTGTATAAAAAGGCAAAAAGCTCCCAGGGTCTCTGCCAATGTTCCCTCTAATTTTTTCTATCCATGTGCAGAATGAATTTTGTTGTGTGCACCAATATTGAGGTAATGTACAGATGTGTGCCACCAGTAGACACAAAAACCCTAGATATAATATATATTTTTAAAAAGTTACCATAGGGATAATTACTCCAGGCAAGACAGGTTAGGCATTTTAGAACTCACTACTCAAAGAATTATATTTAAGTGGAAGAGAGGAAAAAAAATTATGAAATGCACAGACCAGTCAGAAAACTAAAATAGCAGCACTTTGAAAGAATAAAATTACAGAAAATATATGTGCATTGCAGGAAGTATCATGAAGAAACAACAATAATAATACAAGTAAAGAAAGAACAGCAAATATGGCAGGCGACCAGCTTGGCTTAACAGTGAAATCTTTGGTGAGCTTAAATTAAAAAAGGAAGCCTACAAGAATTGGAAATTTGGACAGATGACTAGGGAGGAGTATAAAAATATTGCAGGGGTGTACCAGGAAGGCTAAGGCACAGCTGGAGTTGCAGCTAGCAAGGGATGTGAAAGGTAACAAGAAGGGTTTCTACAGATATGTTAGCAACAAGAAGGTGGTCAGGGAAAGTGTGGGACCCTTACTGAATGAGGGAGGCAACATAGTGACAGATGATGTGGAAAAAGCTGAAGTACTCAATGCTTTTTTTGCCTCAATCTTCACAGACCAGGTCAGCTCCCAGACTGCTGCACTGGAAACACAGCATGGGGAGGAAGTAAGCAGCCCTCGTGAAAGAACAGGTTAAGGACTTTTTAGAAAAGCTGGACATGCACAAGTCCATGGGTCCAGATCTAATGCATCCAAGGGTGCTGAGGGAGTTGACTGTCATGATTGCAGAGCCATTAGCCATTATCTTTGAAAATCTGTGGTGATCAGGGGAGGTCCAGGTCGACTGGAAAAAGACAAATACAGTGCCCATATTTAAAAAAGGGAAGAAAGAGAACCCCAGGAACTACACACTGGTCCATCTCACTTCATTCCCTGGCAAAATCATTGAGCAGGTCTTCAAGGAATCCATTTTGAAGCACTCGGAGGAGAGGAAGTTGATCAGGAACAGTCAACATGGATTCATCAAGGGCAAGTCATGCCTGACCAACCTGATTGCCTTCTATGATAAGATAACTGGCTATGTGGATATGGGGAAATCGGTGGATATGATATATCTTGACTTTAGCAAAGCTTTTGATATGGTCTCACAGCATTCTTGCCAGCAAGTTAAAAAAGTATGGATTGGATGAATGGACTATAAGGTAGATAGAAAGATGGCTAGATTGTGGGGCTCAACAGGTAGTGATCAACAGCTCGATGTCTAGCTGGCAGTCGGTATCAAGTGGAGTGCCCCAGGGGTCAGTGCTGGGGCCGGGTTCACCATCTTTATTAATGATCTGGATGATGGGATTAATTGCAACCTCAGTAAGTTCGCAGATGACACTAAATTGGGGGGAGATGTAGATATGCTGGAGGGTAGAGACAGGGTCCAGAGTGACCTAGACAAATTGGAGGATTGGGTCAAAAGAAATCTGATGAGGTTCAACAAGGACAAGTGCAGAGTCCTGCACTTAGGAAGGAAGAATCCCATGCACTGCTACAGGCTGGGGACCGACTTGCTAAGCAGCAGCTCTGCAGAAAAGGAGCTGGGGATTACAGTGGATGAGAAGCTGGATATGAGTCAGCAGTGTGCCCTTGTTGCCAAGAAGACCAACAGCATATTGGGCTGTATTAGTAGAAGCGTTGCCAGCGGATTGAAGAAAGTGATTATTCCCCTCTATTCGGCACTGGTGAGGCCACATCTGGAGTATTGCGTCCACTTTTGGTCCGCCCACTACAGAAGGGATGTGGACAAATTGGAGAGTGCAGCAGAGGGCAATGAAAATGATAAGGAGGCTGCAGGCACATGAGGAGAGACTGATGGAACTGGAGTTATTCAGTCTGCAGAAGAGAAGAGTGAGGAGGGATTTGATAGCAGACTTCAACTACCTGAAGGGGGGTTCCAAAAAGGATGGAGCTAGGTTGTTCTCAGTGATGGCAGATGACAGAAGAAGAAGCAGTGGTCTCAAGTTGCAGTGCAGGACGTCTAGGTTGGATATTAGGAAACACTATTTTACTAGGAGGGTGGTGAAACACTGGAATGGGTTACCTAGGGAGATGGTGGAATTTCCATCCTTAGAGGTTTTTAAGGGCTGGCTTTAAAAAGCCCTGGCTGGGATGATTTAATTGGTGTTGGTCCTTCTCTGAGCAGGGGATTGGACTATATGACCTCCTGAGGTTCCTTCCAACCCTAATATTCTATGATTCTATGTGTTGGGAGTTAAGCATGTGAGAGACAGAGAGCGTGTGTATGAGTGTATGTGTATGAGTGAGAGAGAGACACACACAGAGACAGCGTGTGAATGAGAGACAGAGTGTGTGTGTGGGGGGGTGTGCGCGCGCGCTGGCTGCTGGAGAAATATATGAGAGACTATGCACTTTCTCTTTAAGCACAGTGGCACTCAACAGTCTGAAGGCTCATTCAGACCGCAGCAGTCCTGTCTAACTCCCAAACCCTGTCCCCCTCCCACATTCTGCAGAGATGGGGTACATGGGTGGAGGGAGGTGGTGGAAGGGGAGAGACAGAGTGTATGTGTGTGTGTGTGAGAGAGAAAGCAACAGAGACAGAGTGAGTGAGAGTGTGTGTGTGAGAGGGAGAGAGAGAGAGAGAGTGTGTGTGTGTGCTGGCTGCTGGGGAAGTGTATGAGAGACAGTGCACTGTCTCTTGAAGCACAGTCCCACTCACAAGTCTGAAGGCTCATTCAGACCGCAGCAGCCACCAGCAGTTCTGTCTACCTCCTAAGTCCTGACCTTCTCCCCTGCTCTGCAGAGATGGGGTACACGGGCAGAGGGAGGCAGAGGGGGGAGAGGGACACCTTGACTTCAGTGCCCCCTCCTCCCTACACTCTGCACAGCAAGCAGGAGAGTCCCAGGAGTAGCTGGCCAAGGGCTCCAAGGCAGAGGGCAGGAGCAGTGCGGCAGCAGAGCAGAAGAGTGGAGGGGCATCTGAACACAAGTTGCTGGACATGAGCAGCTCTACTAATCAAATGCACAGCACTTAACTGACTCTTGTGTGGGAACGCAGCTTAGGGAAACACTGGTCTCAGCCAATCAGACCTAGGAGAAAATTCCTTATCAACTCCATATATGGCAAATCAGTTAGACTCTGAGCATGTGGCAAGACCTACCAGCCAGAGACCTGGGAAAGAATTCTCTGAAGTAACTCAGAAGCCTCCCCTTCTAGTGTCCCACCACTGGCCATTGAAGATATTTGCTGCTACCAGTCACACATCAGCTGCATATCAATCTATGCAGTCTCATCATAATGTCCCCTCCATAAACTTATCAAGCTTAGTCTTGAGGCCAGTTAGGATTTTTTGTACCCACTGCTCCCCTTGGAAGGCCATTCCACAACTTCACTCCCCTAAATCCTGATTTGAAGCCTAAACTTGTTGATGGCCAGTTTATATCCATTTGTTCTTGTGTCCACATTGGTGCTTAACTTAAATAACTCCTCTCCCTCCCTGATTTTAATCCCTCTGATATATTTATGGAGACAATCATATCTCCCTTCAGCCTTCTTTTGGTTAAGCTAAACAAGCCAAACTCTTTGATTCTCCTCTCATAAAGTAGGTTTTCCATTCCTCTGATCATCCTAGTAACCCTTTTCTGCAACTGTTCCAGTTTAAATTCATTTTTTGTTAAACATGGGAGACCAGAACTGCACACACTATTCCAGATGAGGTCTCACCAGTGCCTTGTATAATGGTACTAACACGTCCCTGTCTCTACTGGAAATACCTTGCCTGATGCATCCTAGGACTGTATTAGCCTTTTTCACAGCCGCATCACATTAGCAGCTCACAGTCATCCTGTGGCCAACCAATATATCTAGGTCTTTCTCCTCCTCTGTTGCTTCCAACAGGTAAATCCCCAGCTTATAGCAAAACATCCTGTTGATAGTCGCTTTGCACTATTAAATTTTATCCCATTTATATTACTCCAGTTTTCAAGGTCCTCCAGACCTTCTCATATGATATTCCAATACTCCTCCGTATTGGCAATACCACCCAACTTTGTATCATCCACAAATTTTGTTACCACACTCCCATTTTTTGTGCCAAGGTCATTAATGAAATTATTCAATAAGACTGGTCTCAAGATCTATTCCTGAGGAACTCCACTAGTAACTTTCCTCCAGCCTGGTAGCCTTTCAGTATGACCCATTGTAGTCTCCTCTTTAACCAATTCCTTATTCACCTTTCAATCTTTATATTAATTCCCATCTTCTCCAATTTAACTGTATCAGATGCCTGACTGAAATCCAGGTAGATTAGATATACTGTATTTCCTTTGTCTAAAAAAAAAACCAGATGATATCTTGTCAAAGAAGGAGATCCATCTACCTTTTGTAAAACTATGTTATATTTTATCCCAATTACTATTTACCTCTATTTCATTAACTACTTTCTCCTTCAACATTTGTTCCAAGACCTTGCATACAAGTGAGGTGAAACTAACAGGCCTGTCATCTCCTGGATCATATTTTTCCCTTTCTTAAAAATAGGATCTCTATTAGTAATTCTCCAGTCATAGGGTCTAACCCTTGAGTTTACAGATTCATTAAAAATCATGGCTATTGGGCTTGCAATTTCATGTCCCAGTTCCTTTAATATTCTTGGATGGAGATTATCCAGGCCCCCAGATTTAATCCCATTAAGGTGTGGAAGTTTGACTTCCAACTTGGATGTTGTAATTTCTACTTCCATATCCTTGTTCCCATTAGCCATCTTGCCACGACCCCTAAACTCTTCATTACCCTTATTAAAAACTGAGGCAAAGTATTTGTTGTGGTGTCCATACCTAGATTATCTATAATCTCCACCCCATCTTCAGTGCTTAGAGGTCCCACTTTTTCTTTCCTTGTTTTCTTTTTATTTATATGGCTATCAAGTCTTTTACTATTGGTTTTAATTTCCTTTGCAAGATCTAACTCTGCTTGGCTTTTGGTAGTTCTCACTTTATAACCACACTCCAAGAAGTAGCTCTCCTTGCTGATCTATCCCATCTTCCATTCTTGTAGGCCTTCTGCTTTCTCTTAATCACTGTTTGAGATGCTTGCTCATCCAACTTGGTCTGCAATCCTTCCCTACAGTCACAGTCCAATCACAAGTAGGAACTGAGAACATATAGAGCATGCTCAGTCATTCTGTAAGGGTTGTGTAAGTGTGGTGTGGTCAATACTAGGAATTGTGAGAGGTTTGAGCAAGCTCAGTGAGGATCGGATCTTTGGAGACTTTAGCTGATAAAATCAAAGAAGTCTCTACCGAGCTTGAACAAACTACAATTTTTCAAAGGCTTATAACCCGGCCAGATTTGGGACTGAATCTACATCTCCATTGCAGACATATCCCTGACAGAAAGGCATGAGGGCACTAGAGCTGTTCAAAGAAAAGCTCATTAGAATTTAACATGACCAAAACAACATGTTTTTCCACAGTCTCATTCTTGAAATGACTGAACATCCACCAGTCACTGCCTATACTATCTTTGGTTTTCTGCCTCTAGGATGCCACCATCCTCAACACTGCCCTTTTGGAGCTCTCTGAAAGAAAAGAACATAGGTAATCAACTGCACCTTCATTTACTCCCACTAGGATCAATTTTCAAGGCAATAATATATCATGATCAATGGCACCACAGGCAACTGACAGACCTAAAAATATGTATGAATATCTCATCTTCACCTATGGCTAAGAAGGGATCAACCATCAGGATAACCCAGTGCTGTACCCACGCCAAACAAAGGTCTGAATTCAAAACTGAGAATAAACTAGGAGATCTGAAACACCTAATTAAGATATTGTGAGATGTCTCATCACAACTTCCTCAATAATCTTAACCAATAATGGAGAATTTGAAACAGGACAAAAAGCATCCAGACTGTCAAATTCAAGTGGTTGTTTCTTATCCAGAGGTTGCACCAATGTTTCCTTAAGAATAGTTGGCACCCTGCTCTCCCTGCTACAAGCATTGACAATCTCCATTAGCAACAGACTTAGTATTTCCCCAACAGCCTTCACCAATCAGAAAGAATATTACTCTAAAGCTGAGGTATAAAATTCTGTCAGCACTTCTAGCAACATCGGCTAAAGCCATAGCAGAGAAGTTTTGTTTCCTCAAGATATTGTTCTTCCATCACAAAGGCAAATAGTTTGGTTCAAATCAGTGTGCTTTTATCTGGAAAACAAAAATAAATGCCCTTCTCAGTAGAAGGGACTCAAATCAAACATCATTACCCCTTTATTCTTTTCAGGCGCCCTGAATCCTGAGTAGGGCCAACTGTCCTTCCAAGTGGAAGAGGGTGTTAAAATAAAATAGTAGTCTCTGTCCTCTGAAGATACCAAAAAAATTCTGAATGAGATAGAGTGATACATATACCACACTTTCACAGTCAGTATCTTCATATAACTGACTAAAAAGCAGTACAAAAGTTGAATTAGTGTACTAAAGGAACAGATTTAGGAACAGATTGATTTAATTAGGGTTGGTCCTGCTTTGAGCAGGGGGTTGGACTAGATGACCTCCTGAGGTCTCTTCCAATGCTAATCTTCTATGATTCTAAGATGGTAGACAGTGTTGGATTATCAAATTAAATTACCATTTCTGCTATACTAATAGTTACAAATTAATGTTTTTGCACATGCTCCTACACAAATGACATCAGCCTTCAAAGACATTAACCCTATTTACATAACCATTAAGGCGGGCATCCATTAAAAAAACAACCAACCCTACATAACTCACTTCTTTAAAGATATTAGAAAAACTTCTTACTAATATTCAGTAGGAAATGTGGTTTTAAACTATGTTAATAACACTTAATAAGAATACAAAGTTAAACATAAAATGTATAACCAACAATGCAAAATCACAAGCACCAGGATCACTGGTTAGCAGTTGGATTATCTCCAGTATTGTACAAGACTAAAATTCATACCTGCACCCGGAATGATTGCCAGCTTTGTTTCAACTAGACCCATTTTAGCAGAAGAGGCTTGAAAAGAAGCATAAAATGTAATGAGTTCTTGATATAAACTACACTAAATAATAATTTGAAATAGTTTATACAAAAGAAGATTCTTTACAACAATCTGTTAATTTATTAAACTTGTCTTCCGAACAACAAACCATCACTTAAGAAAGCATTTGCCTATGGAAATACAGAAAGACACAAATTGATCTGCATTTATTAAAAGAACCAAGAAGCTATTCCTGTCAAGACAGGCTCTGTACCTCATTAATTTTCACACAGGATGATTGCTGATGCAAGTAAGTTATTTAGATCCAATAATGCACAGAATTATTTGTACATTTTAAAGTACTAAAAGAAAGTGGCAATGTTATTATTTAACAACTTGAAATGGTGGGGAAGTCTGTTTCTGATGATTATGAATTCTTTAGCTGACTGACTATTCCCTCAGGGTCAAACAGCTTAATATACTATGAGTATGCTGGCAACTGCTCAAGAGCAAGTTTCCATTTACTTTCCAACAAATGGTTTTGCAGTTCTGACAGCTGGATAGATCAAGGTTCCTCTTTTCATGTGCTGTTGTCACTTTTATTTTATAAGAGCTTAATTACTTATTTAATAATACACTCACAAACTAGTTTGGCCTATTTCCTGCAACCTGTTTGTATAGTAACAAATTTTGATGACAAGAGCACTTTAATTATAAAAAAAAATTCTCAATCTCTGTCCTAGCCTTCTGGGATCACGGCTAATAATATACTGAAGACTGCTAACAATAAAATGAAGATCATAAGAATAAATTAAAACAGGCAACAAAAATGGTCTAGCTATCAACAGTAAGTGGTATGAAATTAAACATCAGCTATTATTTCAGTCAAGTTTCTGCTAAATCACATACAAATAATTAAGCATAAGCAATGTCAGAATATAAAACCAGTTTTATAAGGACTGTTGCCAAGGCAAGGATTAGTCAAGCCTTCTGTAATGCTAATAATCTCTTGCTCATTTAATAGGATTCAGTCCTACCTGCCACTCTTATGTCACAAGCTAACGCCAGTTCTAGGCCACCACCTAATGCAGTCCCATCTATTGCAGCAATTGTTGGTACTGGAAGATTAGCTGAAAAAGAAAGTATCAGTTAATATCTGCTCACAATGAACATTTGTGAGTCATTCCTGTATTATCTCTTGTTCATATTAGAATCAGACAAGGAAAAACAGTAACATATCTTCTTCATGCTGATCTTAAAATCAATTGTTCAGAATGATTGTTCAGTGAACACGACACTCAATCTTTCTGCAACCAAATTGTGTTGCAAATTTTCCCTTCAGCAGCTACTCAGTTCTGCCCTTAATTTAGATTGTAAACTCTAAAGACAGTCCATGGCATTACAGAAATAACAAAACATTTAAAATTCCAGTACATGTAGACTTGCCAGAGTACAGTTGAAACATATATGTAATTAGCAGCAACTGTAACCAGGTTAGAGCTGGCAGCTCTGTGCATCTGAGCATTGCCAAGTATGGTATCCCCATAACATGATGGGTCTTTTCCAATGTACTTGACCATGAGGGACTAGCTACTAGATGGCCTGGTAGGGTGAAGTGCGGGAAGGAATTCTCAGTCTAGTGATACCAATCTCGCCAAACATATCTAACAGGTTGTATGGTCACCAGGGAACTGTGAAATCATGATATTGTTTGCATATCATTTTTATTATAATAGTCTTACATATATAATTGTGATAAAAATATAAGCATCCATCCTCATCTTTATTGACTTTAGGTTCTTTACTTTCATGTTCACAGTGCACTAAATGAAGACTGAAGGAGAACATTATTCCAGGGTTTCCTACTTTCTTCAATGTGTGGATCACAACTCAACAGAGAGATAGTTGAGAAGACAATTTCTGACCAGCTCCCCTCCTATTTACGAGCGCATAATATCCCTTTGGAAAATACAGTAATTGGTTACAGAGAAAAGTAGTATTGGGAAACTAATTCACTTGTAGCTGTCTTTATTGGAAAAACAACAAAAACAAAAAGGAAAGCCAGCACAATTTGGACAGCCAGCTGTCTTTAGACCACTGATAAATGGTCCATAGATCACCTCTAATTCAGGACTGAGGGTTTTGAAAGTTCTGCACTAGTCTATACTACACTTATGCTATTACAGCAATATGGTAAAGAAACAAATTGATTGGTTGGAATTATCTGTAAGTAGTCTTTTACTACCAATAAAAACTGGTGCCAGTAAAGCACCCTAAAAAATATTTGTCACTCCAGGCATCAGAAGTTACCTGCAAGGCTCCAGAATAGCTAGTACATACCCCAACTACCAGATAGCATATAGGGAGTAAAGGATCAGGAACTAGACCTACCCAGCTCCTATCTTTGTTTGTCTACTTTTCCCATATATAGTATGTGAAGATAGGAAGAATAGACTGCTCCAACTCCCTTCAGGACCTGAGCTGGGAGCATGATAATCAGGAAACCATATCCATGCCCTCATATACTAAGCATGACAGAATCTGGCTTCAAATGTTAAAAGTTGGTATACATCAACTAACAGAGATAGGTAACTGAAAAATAACTCCTGGAGCATTGAAAGCTTAATTGCTAGTAATCACAATTTTTAGTGATTACCACCTACGTTACTCTGAGGGGAATTCTGCACCACTGTGTGTGCACATAATTTATGATACACACACATTTTTATTTTTGCACAGAAAAAGCTTCTGCCGAAAAGTTGTTGCAGTTCCTTCTTTTGCCCACCAGAGGGCGCTGTGGCGATAGACCACCTCAGCTGATCCGAGCCAGCTAGGGAAGAGAAAGAGCCTGCAGAGCCTTCTTCACAGTACCTTTAGGGCCAGGTCAGGAGAGCGGGGGCTATGGAGAGACAGACAGTGTAAGGGTGCTGGGGACTCATAAGGGCTAGTTGGGGAGGACAGACTGGGGCAGGAGCTCAATGGGAGATGAGGCTCTGGGCCACAGGGTGAAGGGAGGTGCAGGGCCACATAGGGACGGCAGAGTGGCGGCACAGAAACACATGGAGACACAGGGAGGTGGTGCAGGAGTGGTGTCTGAGTGGAAATTGAGTGACACGTGGACAGGAGGTGCAAGGGCACATGGGGATGGGGAGTGGGTGTCTGAGTAGGGGTGGAGGGACACTTGTCTGTCTGAATGGGAGAGGCTAGGGGTCAGACACGGTCTGCATGGGGGGAGCTCTCTAACAGTCCTTCTCTGCTCCGACCAAAAAAACATGTTCCATACTTCCCCTCCCATACCCGACAACCCTCCAAGTCCACACCCAGGATCCTTCCCAGCAATTATTTCCATCTCCCTCAGCTCCTCCGTTACCCTTGACTCCCCCGCAGCCTTTGCACTGCTTATGGGGTGTGAGAGAAATATGGTTCTGTATTGTAGTTTAAATGAATTATTGCTCAGAGTTCTGTATTAATATATCTACTAAGGAATCTATTTGTCAAAAAACATTTTCTGATTTTTCTTGTTGTTGTCTGTATTATTACAGACATACCTGCTGACAGGTATTTTGAAATAAAAGGACCAAATACTTGGCACTGGTGTGATTATATTTGAATTATTTATTTTAACAAATAAAATATGCAGAATTTTGCAGAATTTGAAAATATTGTGCACAGATTTTTCAAAATTTTTTGTTGCAGAATTCTCCCAGGATGACTACGTGGATTCCATACTCTGGAGAGGATAGCAAATAATCACAGCCTCCATAGATAATGTTCTGAGTGCTAATTAAATAGTGACTGCAAGACTGAAAGCTAGGCTGCTTCATCCGGTGGTAAAGTAGATTAGTCATTTAGAATGTTAGTTACAGTGCAAAGCAAACACACTATCACATAAGGAAATGAAGTCTCAGGAATAGAAAAATATTATAAAATCAACTTGTTTTAAAGAATTATAGCTACAGTTCCTAATAAGCAGTTCTAAAATTCAAAACTCAGCAATAAAAAGCAGCTTTGTTTTATTTGCTATGTGTTAGCATGTTATGCCATCACTTCACAATGAGTTTAATTTTAAAGAGTCAATTGCAAACTGGCAGTTGACTGAGTGACACTTGAAAGGCAGTCTCTGAATTCTCCATAGATGCTCTGTGCTAATGTGGGGCATGCACATATCAAAAGAACAGCAGAATTATCCATTTTAACATCCTTTCACATAACAGAAAAAAAAACATAAATGCAAAAATGTAATTGTTTTGGATTAAAAAAAAAGGGTTCCAAAGCAGTAAAAATTAACATCAAGGGTACAGCCTGTTGGAATATTCATAGATTGCTCATGTTTATCTTCATTTTTGAAATACTGTATGCATAAAACAGTGCAGTTCAAAGCAAATTCTGATCAAACATTTGAAGATCAAGTCCTGCAGATTCAGTTGATTTAGATGCACTCAAATTTGAAGAATGCTAAATTGAGCAGATAGACATGTCAGTCTCAACAATGATTTTACATGGCAAGACTCAGTTGCCAAATGGTGAGTGACAGACAAAATCTATTTAAAGCCTTTTCCAGCAGCTTGATCATTTTATTCCTGAACATTCCACAATTTTTAGTCACTCTCTGGAATGGTTTTGACACACTGTAAATAAAGGCATGCCACATTAAGGCATGTTTTGCATATCCTAGTCAGCAGCTGGGCAATAGGAATAGATTTCAAATGTGATTAGTATTTATCAATGCAGAATCACAAGCTGCAAGTCTACAGAAGGAATTAAAAATATTGTTGAGTGGGCAGATTAATGAATAATTTAACAGAAAAATAGAGAGTTCAAAATACAGCTGAGATAGGTAAAGTAATCTATACTAGTACAGAGCTGAAAGTTGTCTTTAGAGATGGAAATAGTAAAAAATAAAAAAAGGTCTAGGTAATAATGTAACGCATTAAAATATATACAGAACTAAGAGTTGTGTCAAAGTATAGTAGAGCATCTGAATAAGGAATCTAAGGCAAAATAAGATAGGTCATATAATAAATTTCTGAAGGACCATCAAATACACTGTGAGTCACAAAGCAAAAAAGGCCAAGGAACTTCATTCACCTAAGAGAAACAATAATTCACCAAAAATACAATTCAAGTAGAATTTCTAAACAAAAACTTGATAGGAAAGGTAATTCCCTCCATTATTTTTTATTACTGGCAAAGATACAACATTAAGGAACAAAGACACCACAATGGTGGATACAGTATAAAAACCTAGGTAGGTAGATCACACAGTCAAACAGAAAACTTCAAAAGTTGTGTCCAGAATTTAGGATTCACAACACTGCAGATTAGTATAACACTGGTATGCACATCAAAGTGCACTGTGGAACTTCTAGTGCATGGTAGCAGGGCCACACAGCCAGTTAACATGTGGCAAGCTGGTGTGCTGTAGATTTACACCCTAGCTTTCCACCCACAAAGCCTCCACATAAACAAACCCTAAAATAATTGTCTGTCTGATTGGAGAGGGGTAGTAGGAGTCCTTCTTAAACAATAACTGCAGGACAGTCCTACTAAAGTTGGCATCTGGTCTGGAAGCCTCCACTTAAGAGCAGTGCCTTGTAAATGTGTGGCCCAAACTCCACTTAGCTGCCCTACAAATTTAAGAAATAAGGCCTCTCATCAAACAGGCCGCATAGGCTGCCTGAGTTCTAGTGCAGCAGTTTTCAAACTGTGAATTGGGACCACCAGGGTTGGCTTAGACTTGCTGGGGCCTGGGGCCAAAGCCCAAGCCTCACCTCCCAGGAGCCAAAGTCCAACAGCTTCAGCTACAGGCAGCAAGGCTTAGGTTACAGCAGGGCCGCCCAGAGAATCCAGGAGGCCCGGGGTCTTGCCTTCTGGGGTGGAAGGACCCCGCGCCGTGGGTCTTCGGGGCACCTCAGAGGGGGGTCCCAGAGCGGAAGGACCTCTCGCTGCTGAATTGCTGCCAAAGACCCGGCACTTCGGCGGCGGGACCCAGGGCAGAAGGACCCCCCGCCGCAGATCTTCAGGGCACTTCGGTGACGGGTCCCAGAGCAGAAGGACCCCCTGCCGCCAAAGACCCAGAGCGGAAGAAGCTCCAGGGGCCCGGGCCCCGCAAGAGTTTTCTGAGGCCCCCGGAGCGAGTGAAGGGGCCCCCGAAAAACTCTCGTGGGGGCCCCTGCGGGGCCCGGGGTAAATTGCCCCACTTGCCCCCCCCGGGTGGCCCTGGGTTACAAACCCCCTGCCTCAGGCTGAAGCCCTTGGGCTTCGGCTTTGAACCCACCCCCGCTCCCCACCCAGAGCACTGGGGCTCGGCTTTGGCTCTGACCCTCCCACCTAGGGCAGCAGGACTTGGGCAGGCTCACACTTTAGTCCCCCCAGGGATTGTGTACTAATTTTTGTTGTCAGAAGGAGGTTGCAGTGCAATGAAGTCTGAGAACCCCTGTTCTAACAGAATGAGCTCCAATGTGACTGTAACCAGGCTAACCTGTAACATGCCTTTAAACAGCTGAAGACCCATTTATATAATCTCCATGAGACTACTACCTTTCCCTTAACCTTTTCTGCAAAAGCCACCAACAGTCTAGGTGTGTTCCTGAATAGTTTTGTCCTGTCAATGTAAAAGAAGATAGTGCCCTTCCCACATCAAGTGTTTGAAGGTTAGCTTCCCCAGAGATTGAGTGAGGCATGGGGATGAAAACTGAGAGACAATTAAACTGGGTCACATGGAATTCTGGAAAAAAAAAATTTGGACAGGAACTTGGATGAGGACTAAGGGACTCTGTCTTTATGAAACACTGTATAAGAGGGACCCATCATTAGGGCCTGAATCTCCCTTACCCTTCAAGATGATGTAATGGTCAATAAAAAGGCAGTCTTTGTAGATCTATGGTAAAGGGAAAAAGGCCTCTAGGGGATTAAAGGCAGGACCCACCAACCCTCCTAATATTATGCTGAGATCCCAAGAAGGAGGGGGATCCTAAATTGGGAGAATATACAAATAAGGTCCTTAAGGTACACTACCACTGCACAGTGGGAAATACAGCATGGCCCTAGATAGAAGGATGATGTGCAGATACTGCTGCAAGACGGATCATTATGGTCTACCAGCTATTAGAAAGTTCATTTTGTTTCATAGCTAGTAAATAGTCCAATATTGCTGAAACTGGTAACATCAAGGGTGACAACTGGTTCTGAGATGCCTACATAGAAAACCTCTTCTGTTTAGCTTTATGAGTCAGTCAGTCTGGTTGAGGATTCCTGCTTTGGAGCCGAACATTCTGAACTTCAATGAAATAGCTTCTTTCGGTGAATGTCATCAAGACAGCTTCCAGGCTAACAAATGTAATAAAGGTGGGTCTGGATCTGATGATTGTTCCACGAGACTATGTCGGCTAGGGCAGGTACAGTCATGGGGGACTGTGTTGAGTGGTTCATCGGATCTGAATACCAGAACTGCCTGGCGCATGCTGAGGTTATTATAACCATCAGTCCAGAGTCTTGCTTCAATTTCTTCAGAACCTTTGGTATCATGGGATCAGCAGAAAAGCATGCATTAGCCCCTGTGACCAAAGGATGAAAAAAGTGTCTGCCAGGAGCCTGAACTCAACCCTTCTCTGGAACAAAATGTTTGAAACGTGTGCTTTTGGCTTGTAATAACCAGGTCTATTTCTAGGAATCCTCACTTGCAAAAGATGTTCTGAATATCTGACAGACTACTCAGGGTTGTTTGAGAATTACTGCTGAATGATCTGGTAAGGTGTTCTGAAGCTCAGAAAGATGCAGAGCCACTGGTGTGATTTGATTTGGAATGCACCACATCCAGAGCCAGATAGACTCCAGACAGAGTGAAGATGACCTGGCTCCTCCTAGTCTGTTCATGTAATGCATAGCTGAGATGTTGTCTGTCAGCACCTGGATTGTGGCTCTTCAGAGTAAACGCAGAAATACATTGCATGCCAAGTGGAAGTCTCTACTTTCCAGGATGTTTATATGCAGATGAACTCCCTGAGGGGACTACATGCCTTGAGCTGTTAAGTAAATCTAGATGAGCTCCCCATCTCCACTGTGAGTGTAGACATACATCCTTAGTGCCTTAGTAGGTAGAGGTGCAGAAAAACTTATTCCTTTGCACACCTGAAGAGGGACTTTCCACCAGTTTAACATGACAACTTCTTGATCAACATGTCCATGTGGTTTCTCCTAGATATATACACTGTTTTCAACCATCCCTGCATGGAACATAGGTAACATCTTACAAACTGCATCATATAGGTGCATGCGGCCATATGTCTCAGATACCTAAAATATGCTCTTACTGGTGGTTTTAGGTGATCTTGAAGTTGGTTAATGAGGTTTAGTGTCACCTGGAATGATTCCTACAGAAGACCAGTTCTCACTGACCTGGAATCTAACAGTACTCTAGTGAATTCTATGCTTTGTTCTATATGGAACAAGTTTGGATTTCTCTGTTGACTTTGAGTTCCAGGTTGTGAAGAGCTTTAATGGTCACTTGTTGGAGTGATCTTCCTCAAACCTTATCACTTGTCAGTTCAAAACTGCAGCCAACACCTGGTGTTGTCATTTGTCTCAAATAGTTCCTTGGGGTTGGATGTTGACGGGGGGCACAGGATCAGGAAGTGTTCAAGTGTTTGCTTAGGCTCTTGACTTTTGGGGGTCATTCCTCAGCTTCCCCCTTGATCATATAGTCTACAGTCTTCGCCATTCTAGCTCACACTCAATTTAAGGTACAGCAGTATTTTCATTCAAGATCAGTGCTTAGGGGGTGAGGGGAATCATTCTGAAAACAATAGGTTCTCCAGGATCATTGGCATTTCTTGCCATTTTGTTACTCTGTAGCCTTCCATAGAGGTATTTTGGGGTAAAGGATTTTCAGAGGCAAAGTTTTTTGTGGACTTTAGCCTCTTGCATGGTCAAATGTGCCCATATAGTGGGTGTCTCAGATTTTATGCACTTGTTTTTTGTCCCTCCTTTCTACTGAAGGCATCCTGCCTCACTGATGATGGTGTAATCCCTGTGAGGCAGTGTAGAGACAGCATTCAGGTCAGTTTCAAAGTCCCTGTGATGATCCTATAGGCTTGATTGAGTGCAGTATCAATTTAGTGTGCATGGCTCGAACATGACCATACCAGAGCCCAGTACTCCACAGCTGAGTAACACAAGTCAAGACTGGTTGCTCTATGTATTTTAAAGTCAGCTACCCCGTTTGTAGTGTGTACTCCTGAGCTAGTGCAAGTCTATCAACTAACATTGGGACTCACACCTCCCAGCTGCAGTGTAGTCATACCCTTTGTGTCCTTCTCCCAAGGTGTAGATTTTGGAGGCCCTGGCTGCTGCAACCTCTCAGACAAATAATCCTGGTAACTAGATGGAAAAAGTACTCAAATCCCTTGGAAGAGACTTTGTACCTCCTGTCAGCTCACTTGGACATGGCCAGAATAGATGATGGTATGTGCCACAGGCCTTTCACAGGCTCCAACAGTCCCTCATTTATAAGCCCCTCCCCAGGCATGGAAAGGCGCAAGATGTCCAGGAGTTTGTGAGGATGCTCCTGCACCACTTCCAGAGGTATAGCTAGAGTCTTTGCCATTAGCTTAAGGAAGTTATCAACTGAAGAAACAGTTGAGGGATTTACTGCTTCATTGGGAGATGAGGTGATTGGAGCAGGAATAAGTTGTTCTTCCCATGCAGATGTAATTCCTCATCACTTTCTCCTGCCTTTGCAGGATCTGAGGTGCACTAGCTAATCTGGCTGTGTGGGTTTATAGTGCCTCTTTGGAAAGAGTGATCTAGACCTAGAGCGGGTTGAAGATGCAGGCCATGAATTGTGAATACATCTGCTCCCCTAGGACATTCAGTAGGGTCAAAACTAATATAGGTATTGTTACCGGGATGGAGGACGCGCGAGTGGAGGGGGGAGTACCAAAAGGAAAGCTCCCTATGAGCCCTGGGTTCTTTCCTGCTATCCCTTACAGATCCGTCCTCAAAAATCTCTTCCTGACTCCCACTTTGCCACCCTAGGAGGAGGAGGAGGCGGCAGTGGTGGCGGCTATGTAGGAGAAGAGTCCCAACGACCTACCAGTGGGAATGAAGAAAACATGTACACCATTTTCATGACAGGCACTGTCCTGTGAGGAATTCTCTGTTTCTGCTAGGCTCTCACTAACTAGGTAGGGCATGAAGGCTGTATCAGAGACATCTCTATTACCTACTATGTCAATAAACTTAATAGCCAGTAGCTTAGTTATCACCTCTTTCATTCAAGAAACCCCAGTATAGGGACCACTGTTAAATCACTTGGTACCATATATGCCCTGGGTACCAAACCACTAGGTACCAATGTGTTTGGCACAAAGGAACAGAGTTCCAATGTTGCCTGTACAGAAGCACCATTTGCCAACATGCTTGGTTGAAGAACCAGTACTGAGGTAGTCACAGTCTGGAGAGTTAGTGGGTGCCATCAGTGTTCTCTTAACAGTTGGGACCAGGGCACCAGAGGGACTCTTCCCAGCCATTGGCTGCTTTGACTGTTGAGCCCCAGTCAACATGACTTATGCATCTTAAACCTCAACTTAGTAGGCACCAGATAGTGTGAGCTATGGCTTGGTTCAACTCTGGAGCGTTGCTCCTTCCTAACCTTGCCAGAGGTCAAAACGGGAATGGAAATGGATGACAAGGACTTCTTGATTGAAGTAGCCATGGAGTTCAGGGTAGACTCTCAACTTACTAGAGAGCTCAAGGACAGGGACTGATAGAGGAGCAAGGGTAAAGCTGCATCATTCCTTTTGATGTCCAAGGTAGCTTGCATAAAAAGATCCAGCAGAAACAATTTCAAGTGAGCTTGTCCACCTTTCTGAATCCATTCAGAGGGGAAGTGACATATGGTAAATTACCAAGGAATATGTCCTTCTCCTAAGTGAAACTAGTATGTAGAGTATCAACCATTAAAGTATTGAAGATTAAGAGAAGGAGCATGTTTTAAACCACACACAGATTTTGCTTCTATCATTTTGCTAGAGCTCTTGTGTGGGGAGAAAGGATAGAGGCCTTAGCCTAAAAAACAGAACCTAACTAAAATGGTTGTTTGGTTTGTGTTGGTAACAGACAACAAAACTAACAACTAGCACAATGAACAGAGAAGCAGGCACTGCAAGTGTTCCATCTCATTGCCATGGGCAGTAAGAAGGAAGTGAGGGGTGGTTGGGCTCTCTCTGCCTTTTATGCCTTCAGGTGCGGGACGGGCGGACAGGATGCAGGCATGGTCCCAACAGACACTGCTGGCTAAGAGAATCTGATTAAGCACACAAGGTGCATATGCACAGGAGTGGACTCCACGTGGATAATCACGTGAAGAAGAACACTACAGATATTTGTCGTATGTAAGGGTATGGCTAAACAGCAAATAAAATCCCATGGCTGGCCCATGTCAACTAACTCAGGCTTGCAGGACTTGGGCTGCAGGGCTGGTTCACTGCTGTGTAGACTTTCAGGCTTGGGCTGAAGCCCGGGCTCTGACCCTGCAGGGTTGGAGGTTCCAGAGCTCTGACTTGAGCCTGAACTTGGAAGTCTACATAGCAATGTAATAGGCCTTCATCTTGAGTAGGCTGGCATGGGTTAGACGCCAGTTTTTCTTTGCTGTGTAGACCCACTCTAAGAGGGCAATTTATGAAGTCCACTCATCTTCAGAATGTTGGAAGCTGTCCTTGGTGAGTTTCAGAAATTTCTAAAGAATTTAAGTTTTCACTTATGAGCAAGATTTTCAAAATTAACTAGTGATTTTTAGTACCTTGATTTAGGAATGCTCATCTTCAGACACTCACTGAGGCTTGATTTTCAGAAAGTGCTGAGCTCCCACCTCACAGAAAATTCACTAGGATTGACCATGATCAGCTAGCACATTTTTAAAGGGGTTAAGTCTATAACAGGTGCTAAGTGGTGTTTAAAATGTGTTAATTAAAACATGCTAGCTATAATGCAAGCAAATTTCCTAATCTGTACAAGGCCATGATCTCACAGGTATTTTTCACTTTGGCTCAAAGACTTAGGCCATGCCTACATTAGCACTTACATCGGCAAAACTTCTCTCGCTCAAGGGTGCGAAAACACATAAGCCTCGTGCACACAGTGCTATGTCGGCAAGAGACACTCTCCCACCACCATAGCTACTGCTGCTCACTGAGATAATTTTATTATGTCAATGGGAGAGCTCTCCCCCATTGGCATAACACGGCTACATGAGTGCTCTTACAGCAGCACAGCTGTATTGGCATAGCTGTGCCACTGTAAGCTTGTAAGTGTAGATATGGCCTTAGTTCTCATGCTAGCATGTGTCAAGTAAATGTTTTCAGGCCCTGAAAATAAAGTCTCTAAAGGCTTATCTATACCAGAAAATTGTACTGATTTAATTAAAAGCTGGTCCACACAAGAGTGAAATTTATACAAACTCTATTAATTTAAAAACAGATAGATATAGTTAAATTGGTATAATCCCCTAGTGCAGTTGCATTATACTGGTATAAAGGGGATTATATCAATATGGTTTATTTCTGTAAATTTACAAGAGTGTAAAAAAAATTGTGCATAGACAAGTCCTAAGTCAACTGAGAAACCAATTTAGTTAACTTGGTGCAACCTCTTTATGGAGACATTCTTAAAACCAAACTAAATTATCACAGAGATATGGCATATGATTCTGAAGGCTGTAGTCAGACATTGCTCTGATCTTTGTTTTGCTGGATGAGTTTGCTGAGGAGTGACAAATACATGCTGCAGTAATCACTGATACTTGACAGAGTTTATATTGCTAATAGCCTTGCAAAGAAAAAATTATAAAGTCAATAAATCACATTAAAAATGCATATGCAGATCAGGAAGAACTATAAAGTATTTTGATTATGGATTCCCAAGGATTTCAATTATCCAAATACAGATTGGAATAACAATGGTGAAAAAATCACTGAATGGATATACATGACATGGCAGTGCACAACAATTTTCTTACACAGTCTGTTGAGCAACTAACAATATCAGATGGTATTTCTGACTTTATAGTGGCAATTAAAGCAAGTATAACAAATAATATAGCACTCTTAAAGCCTCGTAGTTTCTACAGCTACTAATAATATTGCATTTTAAATGCTTCTGAGACCATATTAAACAGCAATTATTAACAGTTGAAAGAAAACATTTCAAAACACTGTGCAGTGAGTTTTTCTTTAAAACAAAACAAAAAAAATGTGTTATCTGTTGTCTGGATCAATGGTTACATTTAAGTTAATCAGACTGACACAGAAGGTGAAAAGCTAAGGTCATCATGATAGCATTTAGTTCAAAGAGATGGGCAGGAGTATAACAAATCTCACAATTGAACATTGTCCTGGCTCTAAAATTGCAAATGTTCTGGCTCCATTTCTGAAAAACATATGGCTGGCATAGTTTCCAGCTGAGATCTGGGGCAACTGACTTCAGTATTGGTGACACTGCAACTCGGTACTAATCTGAAGACCAGAGTGTGGATCAGAATAGCAACAAAATACTTTTCTAGTGTATTGAATACTGGTCCCAGAAAAACTAGGAGGCTATAATCCTACTATTCCACACCTACTCTTCTGGTAATGTAAAGAATCTTTTATGTATTGTGCAAAGTGAAAAGAGAGGAAGGAATGCTTCAGCTGGAATGCATTTGCAGCTTGTTTTCTATCTTGAATAACGGATTTTGAAGTATGTAAATACACGAGGGTCATCTGATTAAAAATGGGTTGCATCTGCCAATGATCTATGCAGCACTGGAGAAGAGTGCACTGTAGACTGATAGATATATAGAAAGTGCTGCAATTCATTATGAGGTTAAAGATATAAGGAAACAGTGACAGATGTACTACATACGTATGCCTGAGGCACAAGTGAAGAGGGAGAGCCTTCTAATAATACCATATTCAAAAGACATCTCCCTCTTTAATATCTTTCCCAGTATTATTTATCAAGAAGGCCTAGGGAACAATGGTGCTTTCTAGATAACTAAGTGATTGCCCAAAAGATGATTAAGTAGAACTAGTCACGTGTCACAGTAAATTAAACAAAGTGATGGTCTTATCTCTGGGAGAATGAGAAGGAAGAGATAAAAATTATAATATTCAGTAAAAATATCAAGTTATGACTTTCTTCAAATGTTATTTTATTAATAATGTTAAAAGGCATGTTTATCAATATATTATCTATTTCATACTGAAGACTGCTTGTAACAACTTAACATTTAAATATAGTTTAGAACTGCAACTTCCACCCTGCAGGTTCATTCCCACAAGAATTGCAGTGAAGAAAGAGGCTGCTTCTTTAGCGCTCCTTTACTACGTCAACCTCTGCAAATTTTCAGGTTGCAATTAGCAAAATATTTGCAATAGGCTATAGATTTACATAAGACTTTTGACTCTAGACTGGGTGATGACTTAAAACCAAAATTAAATTAATGTAAAATTGCTATAACCACTAGGGTTTTGGCTTTAAGATAATTTAGTTTGTGTCTAAATATTCATATTCCACCATTCAAGGTTACTTTCATAAAAAGGCTTCTCTTAAATATGTTCATTAAACAAGTCTCTGCACTCAGGAGCAACAGCTCAATAAGAGGTTACCTTACACTGAGATTTTAGCCTCACAAAATATAATCTACTTCAGTGAGTGGCAAGCACAGACAGTTAAAACAACTTAAATGGTCCTTATATTAGGAACATTTTAATCAGAAATATGCATTAAGTCCTGAAAAAAATTTTTTAATCTTTTTACAGGAAATCAAAAAAATTGAACTATCCCAAGAGACAGAATTTTAACCATTAACTCATTGTCTTCATTCTCAAAAATGACAATATCAAATGCCAATGCACAATAAAGAATTAGATGTTGTATAAACTATGGTTATCAAAAAATGAAAGGTAAATGTGCAAACCTAATAAGGGCTTAACAACACTAAAATACATATAACTTCACAAAAAAAAATATGCTGGATTCTCATTCCTGGAGAGTAAGAAGGTCAAGGGATATCTCAAAAGAAAAATCAGAATAGAGCTGCAACTAGTACAATAAGAAGGCTAATGCCAACAGTGTGAACAGGGAGTGAGTTTGTGATTTTCCTGTTGTCATACATAGCATAAACATAAAGAGGAGAAATCTATCTTTTACCAGTCCAAAAGCAAACACAGTATTCAAGTCTACGGAGTTAGCTTGCATGAGAATTCACTCACTGGCCAAGTAAAAATAAAGGACATCCTGATATAAACAAGAACTTCTTTTCAGAATGGGAGAGTTAGTTTCTTCTTCCTTTAACTTGAAAACAAGGTCTGGAACAAAAGTCTGAAAAAGATTCCCTTCTGGAGGCCCAATCCAAGTAAGAATGCTCTTACAATACAATAGAGAGAAGACAATATAGCTACTTTGCAGAAGTCTGTGATGCAAACATCTCGGAAGCAGACCTATAGTAGCAGCCTTGCCACAAATCCAGCAAACCTATTTTCAGGTTAGCCAGGCCATAACAATGCAAAGTACAACCAGATATCCATTTAACACAGTCCGCATTGCTCAGCAAACTGATGCTAAAAGAAACAAAAACTTGAAGAAAAAAAAAAGCTTTATATTAAGGGCTTAGTCCATTCCAAATAAAACTCTAACAATATTTGACACCGAGACTATGGAAAGGAGCTTAGGATGAGTATTGCAGGGATGGGAAGAATATTGGCAAGACAATTTAAGGCAGCACACCAACCCCAACTTAAAGAGGAATGTCAGCTGAGTTTGCAGTACCACCTTCACCTTGTAAAATCTGGTATAAAGCTCAGTCATTAAAGAGTCAACCTTACCCAGATTCTGAGCTGCAATCATTGCCACCAGGAAAAGGTTATATCCATGGAAGTCCTTTCATAATTGCTAATTGTCACTGCACTGCCACCAGGTCAGAAAGACCTGTTAGAAAACTATGTAAAAATTATGTTAGTCAAATAAACATACCAAATAATGTTAGAGAAATACATATACATAGTATTATAAAAAAGTATAAAGGAAGTTTTGCTTTTGTATGTGTCTCTGCTGATGTAGCAATTCAGAATTTAGCTGAAACTGCTTCAGGGTTATGTAAACCAGTTAGCTGTAAAACCTTGTCCTGTGTAAACAGCAAAGTGAAAAAATGTCCTGAAGCAATTGTTAACTTCAGGTTCCCCCCAAGACAAGCTAACCAGCAAAAAAACAAGGCCACAAAACTAGACCAATAAGATAAGATCTGGATGAAGCCAGTGAGGTTAGCAACAAAGAATAGATGGATGGTATAAGCAGACAGATAAAAGTAACTTTAAGCAGGATAAGCAAAAAACATGTATTAATCTAAGTTACTAGGATTTATGCATGAGTGTTTTAATTAGAGGTTTAGAATAGATAGGTACATAGATGAGGTAACTGAGTAAATAGTCTATGCAAAGTTACAGAACAAGGGATAAAAGATAGGTGATTGACAGTAGGAGAATGGAATCGCTCTGTCCTCAGGAGAGGTAACTTGCTCAATTATCTTTCTTGTATTATCTGTTTCTGCATGTTTATGTAATTCATCAGTGTTAAGAGTACTGTCTTAAAATGAACAAAAATAAAGGCTAAAAAACTGTTTAAGCCTAAATCGAAGTGGATCTCATTTATCATCCAATAGATTTGAGATTATCCATTACTCAGGTACAATGCGAGAGTCCCAGAATTTCACTATTCTTCTAGAGCAGAATTATTCCCCCTTTTAAAAACAGCACAAATCTTCACATCTTTTCCATTAAAAAGAGATACATATCTTGAGAGTTTTAACATCATGCTGCGTGGACCTGACACTTTCAGAAACAGTTAGCATCCTTTGGATATATCTACATTGCAATTAAAAAATGCAGATGACCCATGCCAGTTGACTCAGGCTTGCAGGGCTGTTTCATTGCAGTGTACATTTCCAGATTCAGGCTGGAGCTCGGGCATTAGGACCCTGTCATATGACACAGGCCAGCCGTGGGTTTTTAATTTCAATACAGACACATCCTTAGTCAATAAAGAAGCCTAATAGCACAGAGATCCCACTTATTTTTTAAAATGTAAGAAAATATATATATACACACCCATATAAGTCCTTTTTACTACCCATTATTGTACTTGGAATCACTAGTATCTTGTCAATCTTCATTTTTCTGCATTGAAACCTATGAAAATTATGTCCATAGACTAGCATTCATATAGACTCTGATACAGATTAATCAAGAGTCAAGAACAGTAAACATTTCTATTGCAGAGCAACTCAGATTACAAAAGATGCAGCAGGGCAAGAGGATCAAGATATGCAGCACCAAGCCAGAACAAGATGGTACACAACTCAAAGGGTGAGTCTCCATGGATTACTGAAGAAACTTCAGTTATTGGTAACTATATCAAAACAGAATCTAAGTTAATCACATCATCTGGATACTGTACAGTAGGCAAAAACCTGCACTTCGATTTGTACTCATAACTTGCCATGTGCTAACAAAGATGGCTGTTTCAACTCCTTGCTTCACTAGATAATAGAAGAAAAGATCATTCAAATATATCTCAAAAAGTAGATATTTACTATGATAATTTGAGGGCTCTTCCTCTTAACTCTATAATATGTATATCTTGGGCTAACACACCTTGGATTTATGATTTAATCTAGTTTAGTGTATGTTCTAGCTCAGAATCACAAAGTTCCCTCAAGTACCGAAATAACCTTTTCAAAGAGGGCTCTGTCAGAAGTCTCACTATTTAAAAAGCAAAAGAAAGGCTATTCCTGCAAGATGTTAATATCTTAAATTAAAAAATAAGTTCTTGCCAAATACACAAAGAGATCTCTGTGCATCCAAAAGCATGCCCAGGCAAATAAGCTGTAATGAGTAAGAGTATGCACGTGCACAATTTTTATTTTCTCTGTAAATGATACAGAGAGAAGCCTTGCTGTTTGATGAAGAAGGTAGATATTGTACATTGTTTCTAGCTGACAAACTATTACCCAGTTAGGTTTCTCCTCTATGCATCAGAAGCTATCAGTGAAAGAGGATGTCCTCAAGATACAGCGTTTTTCCTTCTCATCTACAAATTTCCATCATCGATGGAAGAATACAGATTTTATTAGCAGCTTTTTAATGTTACATATACCAATGTAGAAACTTTCATATAGGCCATGTATGAGAATGAATTAATCAAAATAGAAAATCAAGGAATTGATCGAATTAAGATGGATGTTTAAAAAGGACCCTCTAGCTACGAATATTGAACATATTCCCTGATTTCCTTATATCTTTTTGTACTCATTTAGCCTGGCTGACATGTATAAAGAGACAGCAACAAGAACCCAATGTACACCCATATTTACTAACCCTGGGCTCCGATTCCTAGCTATCAATTTTTGTTCTAATCCCGATCCCTGACTCCTGTTCAGGCTACCTTACATGATAGCCCACATCTGGGCTGATAGTGGGGTTCTTGAACTGTGGTAAGGCAATAGCAGGAATACTTATCCCTATTCCAGCACCATCCAGTCTTGCTAGTGAGTACATAAGACAAAAGGGGTACTTTTCCATGGTTATGCAAGTGCTAGTGGATCACCAGACATGTTTCACTGGTCTGGTCAGGGACACAGGTGCTGGAACTATAGATGCTGGGTTTGCAGCAGCATCCCCCAGCTTGAAGTGGTTTCCAGGATATGGAAGGTTTACAGTTTGGTTCCATGGTTCTCAGCATCCCCATTTACAAATTGTTCCAGCACTCCATGTCAGGAAAGGCGCATGCTGCTTGCTTCTTTAAGAACATGGGACTTTTTCTAAAAGATGCAAGCAGGAACATTCTTCCCTGGCTGGCACATTCTCATTGATGATGTTGAAATGTCAACTGATTCTGAGGGACCCAGCTTACGCCTTTCCCCCCTGCTCATGAAACTGTACACTTGCCACCTCAACGGAACTAAGGAAAGATTCAACTACCAGCTGAGCAGGTGCAAGATGACTGTTGAATATGCTTTTGGTAGATTAAAATATTGGTGATCTTTAAAGATTAAGTTGGATCTCAGAAAGGCAAACATTCCTATCGTTTTTGCTGCATGTTGTGTATTATATAATATTTGTGAGGTGAAAGGGGGGAGGGGGAAGTGGTTTATAAGAGGCAGGAACCATGAGTTTTCCCATGGTTTGGAAAGTCTCCTGTGCATGAAGTCTTTGGGCATTCAGTTCAAATATATTCTTCAACATCTGTGTTGGTTTCCTGAGCCATAATATCCTGGTGCACTTCCCATGCACCTCTCTGTCCTTTTTCCCTCTCCTCCAGCAACTGTTCTCCCCGCATTCCTACAAAACATCATTAGATTTACAATCATAATGGAAAGATAAGTCCCAAAAATCCCTTACATTATTCCCATAATACCTTTAATAAGAAATATTAATTGTAAATTCAGTTTTGGAGCACCTCATTACACAACCGCTTTGCAGCTCAAGCCATGGTGAGCATGGACTAGCTGGGACAAGACAGGGGTGAGGACTATTGCACGAGAGGCTTAGAAGCTGTGTGCCTCCGGATATGAGTATAGGGAAAGTGCAGTAAATATTGCCAATATTTTCACAGGAAGTGTGATTTGGCTGATCTCTCACTCATGCAGGTTACAGAGGCCCACAGAACACAGCTGTTACTTACATCTTCATGCTGCCCAGGCCTATATGCTGCTGCCAATTTACTGTAGTGGTGCCTGTGGAAATCATAGCAGGGGCATAGGAATGTCTCCTATCATGGGGGAAGACAAAGCAGCCATCCCTAGAAATGTTCGGGAAACAACTGTATAGTACCTCCATGAAAATTTCACTGAGATTGTTCAAGGGGATAAAAGGGATGTCCCTGTTCAGATAAACTAAGTGCTCTGCTTAGGGTAGAACTGTGGACTCCTTCCCTTTCGCCCTACGTAGGTCAACAAGCCAAAGAAAGGAAAAGCAAACTCTTCTCTTACTTTTTTCTTCTAACCTCTACCAGATCACAGGGCAGTGATCTGATGAGGACTGTGTAATAAGGCTGGTCACATTAATTTTTTTTAAATTTATTTTCTCACATACATTAGTTGATTGAAGTGCCAACTGCATAAGCACTCCAAAGCATTAACTTTAATCATATTCCTGAGGGTGGTTTTACAATGAGAAATCAAAAGTTGACACTTTTGTTCTCTAAACACATGGATGGAATGGTCGCCATTTTAAATAGGGAAGAAGGGAGGGAGGGAGAGACAGGAGGTATCAGGCAACAAAAAGAGGGGGAAATTATTATAAGGAATAATGTATCCACACACTTACCTCAGCTCCCTTCCCCTCTTCATTTGTGCTTGCCTGGCAGGACTAGCTTGACTCCAACTGAGTTCTGAATACCTCTTCGTTCACTGCATGGTTTGCATGCCCCTCTGTCTCCACCCGCCACCTTCCCCAGATACTGCAGCCGTTTCAGCATCCAGCTCTCACCAAGTGTCCACAGTCACGGTGCTGGTGTGGTCCCTGCCAAGTAAGGCAGGAGTAGAAGCAGGTCTGCAGGGGACAGCTCCAGATTTGTTGCTACTCTCCCTTGCCTTCTGATGAGCCTGCTAAAGTTTCTTGGCTTTCACCAAGAATTGCTGCTCATGCCTGTCGTGCCCCAGATTTAGCATCACCTGCGCAATCTGCAAGTAGTTGTCTATATTTCTTTGGGTGCACCTTAGCTGGCCTTGCACAGCCACTTTTCCCCACAGGCAAAGGAGATCTGTGGCTTCTTTCCTGCTCCCGGCAAGAGCATATCTACTAGCTCTGCATGGATCTGGCATGATTGGATGCTCACAATAGTGGACAATCAGGAAAAGGCATTTCAACAGAGATCAAAATTGTGACCTGAGTGACCACTTTTGCAGGGATAGGGGCATTGTGGGACAACTCCTGGAGAACAGTTAGGTAATGCCGTGTCTACACTTGCACTACGTCAACAGAAGTAGGTCAGCTTTAGCTCTGTGTCATCTCAGAAGGTCGTGTTATTACATCAATGAAACAGAGAACTTATGTCAGTGAAAGGCAAATTAAGGGTATGTCTACACTTACAGTTTTGCAGCGCTGGTAGTTACAGCTGTGTTAGTACAGCTGTATAGGGCCAGCGCTGCAGAGTGGCCACACTTACAGCAACCAGCGCTGCAGTGTGGCCACATTTACAGCACTTGCAGCGCTGTTGGGAGTGGTGCATTGTGGGCAGCTATCCCACAGAGCACCTCGTCCCATTTCGGCGCTGTGGCTTGTGGGAAGGGGAAGGAAGTGTGATTGTCTTTCCGCTTCCTGTTCCAACGCCCCGTGGTGCTTTGCTACACATTCCGAGCAGTTTGGCGGCATTGTGATTCTACAGCGCTTTTTCTGCGACTTTTTGTTATAAAGGGTCCTGAGCAGCTGACGACCTTATTGATGAATGTTGCCAGCACATTGCGCTTGGCAGTAGAGCTATTCCTTCAGCTGCAAAGTGAGAGTGACAGTGAGAGCGACAGTGAGAGTGAGGAGTCAGACGATGATATTGAATCGCCTCACTGTGAAAACAGTAAATTGCTTATGGCAGTAACAGACGTGCTCATCTCCGTGGACCGGCGCGTTTGGGCTCGGGAAACCAGCACTCAGTGGTGAGATCAAATCGTCCTGCAATCCTGGGATGACGAGCAGTGGCTGCAGAACTTTCGGATGAGAAAAGCCACTTTCATGGCACTGTGTGCTGAGCTCGCCCCTACCCTGCAGCGCAGGGACACGAGATTTAGAGCTGCCCTGCCAGTGGAGAAGCGGGTGGCTATTGCAATCTGGAAGCTGGCAACTCCAGACTGCTTCAGATCGGTGGCAAACCAGTTTGGAGTGGGAAAGTCTACCGTTGGAATGGTGCTGATGCAAGTTTGCACAGCCATTAATTGCACCCTGCTAAGAAGAACCGTGACTCTTGGGAACGTGCAGGACATTGTGGATGGCTTTGCAGAAATGGGGTTCCCTAACTGTGGAGGGGCAATAGATGGGACGCATATTCCTATTCTGTCACCACCCCACCTGGCATCAGAGTACGTTAATCACAAGGGGTATTTCTCCGTGGTTCTGCAAGCGCTTGTGGATCACCGTGGGCGTTTCACTGACATTTACTCAGGATGGCCTGGAAAGGTGCACGATGCACGCATCTTTAGGAACAGTTCCCTGTTCAGGAGGCTGAGGGCCGGGACTTTTTTCCCAGACCGCAAGATCACAGTAGGGGACGTCAAAATGCCCATTGTGATCCTTGGAGACCCCGCTTACCCCTTAATGCCCTGGCTCATGAAACCATATACAGGGAAGCTTGACAGGAGCAAGGACCGGTTCAACTACAGGCTGAGCCGGTGCAGAATGACTGAGGAGTGTGCTTTTGGCCGTTTGAAAGCACGCTGGTGCTGTCTTTATGGGAAGCTAGATTTGGTGGAAAGCAGCATCACCGCTGTTATATCCGCGTGCTGTACCCTCCATAATATTTGTGAAGGGAAGGGTGAAAGATTCAGTGAGGAATGGACCTCCGAGGTTCGACGCCTAGAGGATGAGTTTGCTCAGCCAGAGAGCAGGACTAATAGGGAGGCCCAGGAAAGGGCTTCAAGGATTAGGGATGCTTTAAGGGAGCAATTCGATGCTGAGAGCCAACAGTAATGTTTGATGCATTTGATGTGCTTTGCTTTACCTTGGTGTATAATATTTACCATTTCCAGCAACAATATAACGTAGTGAAAAAGAAAAAAAAACTTTATTCAACATACAGTACATAACAGGCAAGGGGGTTGGGGTGGTGGACTGTACATTCACAGGTTTGAATATGTCCTATTTTGATCACTATTCAATGTCTGCTGCACTTCAGGATTACTATGCTGCAGAATAATGGGGGTGGAGTGAACAGGGTAAGAATTATAGTTATCAGGGCTGGTAGGTGATCGTACAGGTGTTGGGGGCAGCTGGGGATAATAAGGAACTGGCTGCTGGAGATAGGTGTTTTGTGGAAATACTGGGGAACAAGGAAGAGGGCTTTGGGAGGGCTGTGGGTTACCACGGTACATATTTGTCTGCATGGCTACAATAGACTCGAAAGACTCAGTTTGGCGAGCCAGGAGTCTTATAATCTGCTTTGTGGTTTTCTTTGCAGACAATTCCTTTCTTCTGCTTTCTGTTTGCCTCCATTCATGTACACTCTTTCTCCATTCATGTACACTGTTTCTCCATTCATAGGTCTTCTCTCTCCATTCCTGTGTCTTCCTACTTTCTCTGTTGTAGTGGCTCATAACAGATTTGATCAATTCCTCTTTTGATTTTCTAGGATTCCGTCTCAAGTTCTGCAACCTACGTGAGGCCGGTGATCCGGCTGCAGTAGTCAAGGTCACTAGAAAAAAGAGAGATAGAACCATGTAATACACAGAGGCTACATTGTTTATTATCACACATTGAAGGACTTTTTAGACTTTTGGTAGCATCCTTCTCACATACCTCACATAACACAGAGAGGGCTGGCAAGCTAAGTCATGGCGAGCAATGGGGTGAGTGGTTTTGCCCCGATTTCCCCTTGGGAGTGGGAATTGACCAATGGGTCACTGGGGTTTATCAGCCATGGGTACAGGAGGTAGCTGGTGTCCTGAAGAGGGGACAGTAATGAACAGGAAGGTGGTGAGCTAGCTGCTTGGGGGAGGGGGTGTTCTTTGGTCCGCGTTCACGCCGTCCTGCTGGTGAGGGGGGGGGAGCACTGCGGTGCTGGATGCCTGCTTGGAGCGTGGTTGGGGAACACAGGAGCACACTGCGGTGCTGGATGCCTGCTTGGAGGGGGGGTGCCTTACACCGGAGCACACCGCGTGGATGCTTACATGCTGGGAGGGTGAGTGCGGAACACAGGAGCGCACCGCGTGGCTGCCTACGTGCTGGGGGGGGGTTTAAAAACAGAGCGCCATGGGCTGGGGAAACGCGAACCTGGCGCCCTGCACTCAATTATCCCTAAACTCTCAACAGGGTTTCCTACTGCCAGACATATCACTGCTGCGTGTTACCTGGGAAGAGAGGGAGAGTCTTCTACAGGAATGTGGATACCGCCCTGGCCCCTATGCAGCTTGCCTGTGTGCAGCCATGGTCCCCCCACCCCTCGCTGCACAGTGGATCGGACGAGTTAGCCTGACCGGGACAGGGACCACGGTGGCTCTCCCGATCAATTTGAGAAAGCAAATTGCAAACGCTCTTGCAGCAACATTTCAAGAGATTACCGAGGCAGATTACAGAGATGTGATAGAGCAAATCAATGGGCTATTCCGCGTTTAGGCATGCATGCAGGCAGCCATAACCAAAACCCTCCTCCCCCAAAACATAAAAATCTACTTACCCCGAGCACGATCCTCAGCTTCTTCCTCACCATCAACTTCCAGCTGCTGCGACTGGCTAGCCTCCTCCTGGCTTGAGAAGAGCTCCTGGCTGCATGTGTACTGGGACTCCGTGGTGTCTCCCTCCACGCCAGTAGCCTCACTGTCGCAGTCCTGTACAACCTCCCCCACTTCTCCCTGCTCTGAACTCTCCATCGTGCTTCTAGGATTGGCAGTGGGGTCACACCCAAGTATGGCATCCAGCTCCTGGTAAAAACGGCAGGTCGTGGGGGCAGCTCCAGAGCGGCGATTTCCCTCACGAGCTTTGCAGTAAGCACTCCTCAGCTCTTTCATTTTGACCCTGCACTGCAACGCGTCCCGTTCATGACCCCTTCTCATCAAGGACTGCGATATCTGACCATAGGTATCATAATTTCTCCTTCTGGAGCGCAGCTGTGCTTGCACAGCCTCCTCTCCCCAAACACTAATGAGGTCCTGCAGCTCTGCATTAGTCCATGCTGGGGCTCGTTTGGTGCGTGGAGGCATGGTCGCTGAGTGATTGATTGATTAATTGCACTCCACACCTGGCTGAGCAAACAGGAAGGGGATTTTTAAAATTCCCGGGGCATTTAAAGGAGGGGTCAGGTGAGCCCAGGGCAGTGGAGTTTGCATGATTACCAGAGAGGCTTCTAAGGTATGCTGGGATACCTGCTTATGCCACGGAGGTCAATAAAAACGCTGGTGAGTTTCTACACTTGCTGACCAGCACTGGTGATCCAGCGCTGGATCCTCTACACCCGAGGCTCGACAGGGTGTACGGCCAGCGCTGCAAACAGGGAGTTGCAGTGCTGGCCGTGCTGTGCAAGTGTGTACACATCCTAAGTTGCAGCGCTATAACCCCCTCACCAGCGCTGCAACTGGCTAGTGTAGACAAGGCCTAAGATGTGGACCCATGCAAAGTTATATAGAACCATGTTAGGTCAACCTAACTTTAATGCAGACCAGGCCTTAAATCCTACAATTCTGGATCTGGAAGATTTGGGATATTAGAATCTACAAAAGCAGCAAAGAATCCTGTGGCACCTTATAGACTAACAGACGTTTTGGAGCATGAGCTTTCGTGGGTGAATATCCACTTCCTCAGATGCATGTAATGGAAATATCCAGGGGCAGGTATATATATGTGTGCTAGCAAGCAAGCTAGAGATAATGAGGTCAGTTCAATCAGGGAGGATGAGGCCCTGTTCTAGCAGTTGAGGTGTGAAAACCAAGAGAGGAGAAACTGGTTCTGTAATTGGCAAGCCATTCACAGTCTTTGTTCAATCCTGAGCTGATGGTGTCAAATTTGCAGATGAACTGAAGCTCAGCAGTTTCTCTTTGAAGTCTGGTCCTGAAGTTTTTTTGCTGCAGGATGGCCACCTTAAGGTCTGCTATAGTGTGGCCAGGGAGGTTGAAGTGCTCTCCTACAGGTTTTTGTATATTGCCATTCCTAATGTCTGATTTGTGTCCATTTATCCTTTTCCGTAGAGACTGTCCAGTTTGGCCGATGTACATAGCAGAGGGGCATTGCTGGCATATGATGGCGTATATTACATTGGTGGATGTGCAGGTGAATGAACCAGTGATGGTGTGGCTGATCTGGTTAGGTCCTGTGATGGTGTCGCTGGTGTAGATATGTGGGCAGAGTTGGCATCGAGGTTTGTTGCATGGATTGGTTCCTGAGCTAGAGTTATTATGGTGTGGTGTGCAGTTACTGGTGATACTAGAATCTACGAACATTTCCTTACCCATCCTTACAACAAATTTTAGAGTCTTATTAGGAAAGGGAAAAAAGTATAACAAAAATCCTGTAAGCAATGTTGTTATGTAAATGGGTAATAAACATCTTGGATGGAGAAGTTTAATGCTGCATTCATTGGCATTAGCAAACTTTATAACTCCGTTTTTTAATTAAAAACAATCCAATGAAATTTGACAAAGCACATAATTTCAGCTCTCAGGGACAGCACTGCCTACTTAGTTAACTGACAATACTTAGTTATTTCTTATATAAAGAGTAATTTAAATTAATTCAACATTAAAAGAAGCAGTAAATCAAAGCTATTGCTGGAAAACAATCAAGACCTCAGCAATGTGTTTCAGCCTACTAACAAGTCTGACTACATTAGCCTTGCTCTATACTTCTGGAACAGGCACTGAGCTATCTACAGCTGGAAACACACTGGGCAAAATCCTCCCCCCTTAACATTGAGCAATAATGAGAGAGAAGGTGACCCAGGGTAGTGTCAGATATGAGCCGGTTATGGTTCAGGGGTGAGCAGTATCGCTAATATTCTTCATTCTTTCTGTGGGTACTCTTACGTAATAGGCCTACACGTCCACTTGAAAGAGTGCCCACAGAAAGAGTGGAACCCTGCAATTCACTCCACTTTAGACTGGATCACCCCAGGCTACAGCACCCCCTGTTTACCAACCATGTTCCACCTCTCTGGAACTGTGATCAGCTAATAAAAGCAATGCCCCCCTGCAGAGTTTAGCTATTAGCCATATTTTTAGCCAGCACAATATAAGCACCAAACCCACAGATACATATTTAACATTCATAGAAATTAATGCATATTATTCCCATGTTCTTCACAGAGCCTCAAACTAGATAAACAACATTATGATAGGATAATGTATTATAGTGTTGAATATTTTATTTATTTTCTTAGCATTGGCCATTATACCAAAATTGTGTTATTTCCCAGTGAGAGAGACTGGGGGGAGGGAAGGAAGAGGCGGGGGGCGAGAGACAACAGATTTATAGCATGTCTATCATAGAATTCACTTTGGTGGTGTTATGGTTGAATTCCCCACTCTGAACCTTAGCATCCAAAAGATGGGGTACCAGCATGAATTCCTCTAAGCTCAATTACCAGCTTAGTACCTGTAGCACTGCCACCAACCAGGAATTACAGTGCCTGGTACACTCTGGTCCCCCCAAAACCTTGCCCGGGGACCCCCAAGACCCAGACCCTCTGGATCCTAACACAAGGAAAGTAAACCCTTTCCCTCACCATTGCCTCTCCCAGGCTTCCCCTCCCTGGGTTACCCTGGAAGATCACTGTGATTCAAACTCCTTGAATCTTAAAACAGAGAGGAAAATCCACCTTCCCCCCTCCTTCTCTCTCCCCCTCCCAGACTCTCCCTGAGAAAGAAAGTAATCCTAACCTTTCTCTCCCACTTCCCTCCTTTCTCCCCACCAATTCCCTGGTGAATCCAGACCCAGTCCTCTGGGGTCTCACCAGAATAAAAAAACAATCAGGTTCTTACACAAGAAAAGCTTTTAATTAAAGAAAGAAAAAACAGTAAAAATTGTCTTTGTAAATTTAAGATGGAATATGTTACAGGGTCTTTCAGCTATAGACACTGGGAATACCCTCCCAGCCTAAGTATACAAGTACAAAGTAAAATCCTTTCAGCAAAATACAAATTTGAACTCCTTCAAGCCAAACACACATTTGCAAATAAAGAAAACAAACATAAGTCTAACTCGCCTTATCTACCTAGTACTCACTATTCTGGACATATAAGAGACTGTATCAAAGAGATTGGAGAGAAACCTGGTTGCACGTCTGGTCACTCTCAGAACCCAGAGAGAACAACCACCAAAAACTAACAGCACACACAAAAACTGCCCTCCCTCAAGATTTGAAAGTATCCTGTCCCCTGGTTGGTCCTCTGGTCAAGTGACAGACAGGCTCACTGAACTTGTTAACCCTTTACAGTCAAGAGAGACATGAAGTACTCCTGTTCTATTAACCCTTAACTATCTATTTATGACAGATGGGTTTAATTGTACATTAAAAGTCACTTCAAGGTCTTGACCTGGAACCAATTTTACATCCCTCTTTGACAGATATTCTATATCCTTGATTAAAACCTACGGATCATTTCTCATACCTCACCCACTTTCCAAACAAATACCTTTGTTCTAAAAACCTACAATCGTCCAGGTGATTGGAACAGATCTCTGAATCTTAACAGCTTTTAATCATCCAGATAGATCATTGCTGGGCAAAGGAAAGTAAGCCCTCAGGTCTGGGTCACTGCCTCCACAGTTACACTATGTATTATAAAAGTAGCATCAGTAGATGTACTACAGCCCAGATGAAGGACGTAGAGTAGAATGGTTATGTTTCAGACAGAATGAATGTAGTTAGAGTCTCATAAAGCATCATTTAATTAGCATTCGTCTATTCTAGTACTGCTCTGACCATGTAACTTTCTTCTTCACATTCTTTCACTGGCTTCCTCCTGCCTCCTCCTGCAAGGCACTTCACCAACAACCAGTCTCGGTGCATATTACCTCTTAGTTCTCCTCCTACTGCCTACGCTATCTAACCCATTTTGCATAACCCTTTACTGCCTTCGTCTCCCACTCCTGTTTTTGTAGTTTCTTATGTTTGGAACTCTTCCTTCCCATGTTGCAGCAGGTGATGTTCTTTTCATTCAAATCACTCCTTTCAAAAAGAAGAAAAAAAAACACTTTTATGGAGTCTTTCAGCAATAATCCCACAAGGATTATCTTCATTGTTCCAAGACTGAATGTTATTAACATTATTTTATGTGTCTGAAACTACTGTAAATTAAGACAGTATGTTCCTTGAAACAGAGATCATTTATTTTTGTTGCCTTAGTATCAAGCACACTATAGGCACTCAAAGATATTGTCAAAGATATTTACAAACAATAATCCACAAAACACCACCAGTACTGCCACTACCCTCTCCTGGAGGTTCCATCACCATGGAAGCTGGTCTTTTAGCCTTCAAATCAAGGCCTCAAAAGAACCCCACCAGCTGAAACACTAAATTATGACATCACATGGCCAGGATGAACCTACCCTACCCAGGCTGGCTCTGCCTACTTTTGAGGCTGTGCCAGCCAGTTTCATAAATTGAGAAGTGGTGGCCAATGGCTGGTAAAGCGGGTGTCAGGGTAATTTACATGGCTGTGCATTCTTGGGGGCTACGAGATCAAGTTCTGCTGCCCAGTGCAAATAAGAATTTATGGCATTAATTTGGCATAGTATTTCTTTCTATGCGTGAAGGATGTAGAAGATTAGGAAAAGAAGACTTCAGAGGATGAGTGATTTTTTCCAAAGTCTGAGCAAGGAGTTAAGTTTGGAGGTGACATTTGGGAAATCCTTAAAGAAACAGGGATGACAGATGGAAATTAAGAGAGAATAAAAATATGCCTTTCAGGAAGTTCTCTAGAAGCAACTATTTGCTTAGGCTTTGAATACTGATATCCTAATTACTAGGGAAAGTAAATGAAAATAACCAAATGTATGGCCTTTTTATCTGGGAAGGTCATAGTCAAAGAATAAATTTAAAAATAATTGAGGAATGTGAAAGCTATCTCCAAACAAAATAACTGCATATTACCCACTGCCTACAGCCACAACAACCACCTCAGGATAAAAATTAATTAGAGCTTATAAGCCAAACAGAGTAAGGCCTATTTGGTATTTAGATGGACGATGTAAATCAAAAACAAAAAACAGAAAACCACCAGTTACTTACAATAATATGAAAATTTGGTATCTCTCTCGATTGAGTTGGTACTGAATCAATGATCCAGCATGGTACCAGGAAGCAATGTGCTGCTATAACCCACACACCTCCTGGGTGTGGTGCTCTGTCCCATGCAGTTGCACTGAGACTACTTAGAGAGAGATTAATGAATCTGCTCTACAACTTTAGCCAAGAGTCATACGGCTTTTAGCTCATGCAATAGAGGCTCGTGTATTTAGCTTCAGAGGCCCCAGGTTCAATCCCACCAGACAACGACCCGAGGCTGTCAGTGTTACACTGCTTTCAGACAGAGTATAAAATCAAGGCTGACCACTCTTGGGCTGGGATTTTCAAAGGCATATAAGAGAGTTAGACATCCAAATCCCACTGAAATTCAATGGGATTGGACACCCAATCCTTAGGGATTTTTGCACATATATAAAGGATGTGGCCAAACTCCAGCTGGAGTAATTATATATAATACTGCCCCAAATGAATTCTTGTTATTTCAATTTTTCATTCTCCCTTCTAAACAAAGTGTTTTGCTGGCATAGAATGGCTACCATGTTCCACCCCACAAGGAGTTACAGTTTATTTTGTAGCTAAAATCTCACTGGATGAACTGCACTGTGTAGATAGAAAGGGACAGATCCACAGCTGGCATATGCAAACATAGCACCATTGACTTCACTGTAGCTATTTCAGTTTACAGCAGCTGAGGATCTGGCACAAGGTATTATTTATTTCCAAAACATCAAAAAAGTGATGCATGTGTATGTGCCAATGAGACTTTGCTTTAGTTTAGCCAGAAACCCTTTTGAAACTGTATACAAACAGGCAGATCTACTAATGTTTTCCCCTCGGAGAACTTTCACCGTAAAAAGCAGCCTTACGTCAGTAATGCAGAGTCTCAAGGTAGAATATAGTAATGGACAAGTAGTCTTATGTTCCTGCTCTATAAAAACAACCCACACAACTCTGGTATAATTTTAGCAAAAGCAACTAGTGCTAAAAATAGCAGTATGCTTTGATTTTTTCCCCCCTCGACTTCAAGCATTCAGAGCGACGACTAATAGCTCAGTACAATATTTTCTCTTTTTTCAAATGCTTATTTTTATACCAAGTGATATTTAATGTAATCTTAATACTTCTCACAAATTTAGCATCAAGTCATAAATTAATCCCACATACAATTATATCTAAAAACTGTAGCAAACAAGTGCAGTATGATTTTAATTTATAAAAAAATCTTTTCTGTTGTTATATTCCTAATTAATGATGCTGCATCTTTGAAAAAAAATAAATGAAGAACTGGTACAAGAACAAAAAAAATAATCAAATTGTCAATAACTGCGAAAAGCTAAGACATATCAATTCAAAAGGCTGATTTTTAATAGTTAACGTCTTAAGCAATATTTATCTTTCATCTATTTTGGCTACGCAGTTAAACAAGTTATTTTTCTTAAGGGCTCTGAAGACACACTTCTTTAAAAGTATCTCCAAACATCTGAATATAAACACTGTTTTCATAATGTGTTCTATTTCTGAAGAGCAGAAAGTAGTGCATAGTTGAAACTGGTTTTCATCATTAATGTTGTATGGTAAAGGGACAAAAACAGGAAATTGAAAATATGTTTCTACAGCATTTGTACAATGACAAATAAATAATTGTTGGAAGATATTCTCCCCTTCGTGAAGTGTCTCTTGACATTATGGTTGCTTCTGGGCAGGAAAAAAAAAATCTTCATTTGCTTGTTTTTAGTATACTGATTCATTGCCAGGAATCCAATGCAAATACACTGTCCCACTTGCTCTACTAAAATTAGTTTTTGTAATGCTAGACTACTCCTTCAGAAGAAAAAAAGAAGAACTGAAAACCTGACTTGTTAAAAGATTAATGCTCACTTCCATTTGTAAAATTATACTTCATAACACACTGATCTACAATTTGTGACGTATACTTTTTTTTTAATATATTCTTCATCAGCTTCGTGATGGAGAAGACAAAGTCCAAACTATTTTGCAGAAATATTTCAGATTAAGTTATATTAATACTATCATGACATGTACTGTTAGCATTGAACATACAAAACAATAATGCCCAAAATATGTAATTAATATATTACTTGAAATAATTAAACAAGAAAAAACACAGAGTATAAAAATAAGTAAATAGTATTATGTATGGATGGTTTCCTGGTATAACCGTGGAACAATCTATTCCCATTACCTTTCAGGGGAAAGATGCATGGGAAACAGTTTTCCAACATATGGATATTTTAAAGAGTTCACAATTTTTTCCCATCTTGAACCAGGATGAACAGTTGAAGTCTCAAAAATATTAGTGGACCCTAACTTTTTTTCTCTTTTAGGGCTGGGAAGTCAATCAAAAATCATTTTGATAAGTTTCAAATATTTTGTTCGAATCTCCATTTTTTTTCAGTTTAATTAGCTTAAGTTTCAAAATTAAAAGTAATTTCAAACAGAAAACCATTTTAAAAATGTCAAAACAAAACATTTTGACAATTTTAAACTTTTTCCAACATTTTTTCGACTCGGGACAATGATCAAACCCAACCCTGTTACACGAATAGTTTCTTTTTCAACAAATTTGCATTTTTTGACAAAACAAGTCATCATAAATTTCCCATCCACCTCTAGTCAGGATACCATATTAACTTAAAAAATCCTTTTGGCATTAGGATTCTCATCATTTTAAAAAGGGTGAGTTGGCTAAGATATTAAGTGCCTTTTCCAAGCTAAAACAAAGGATCTTTAAAAATATTTAGGAATTAATATCTGCAAATCATGCAATTACATTTATTCATAATTGCATTCCTTTTCTTGAGAAAGTGAATAGAGACATATAAGAATGAAAGGGTGCCCCTATTATGAGTAGTATTTCTGGTCTTCTAAACCTCATATAATTCAGTATCAGTATAACATTTAAGTCTTTACCCACTTGGTAACAATGGAAAATATACTTTTGAATGCGCAATACTTACACAATCTCCTACAATATCTAATTATATTAAAGATAATCATCCATTTACCCAACGGGCTTTTGAAATATAAGGCAAAACACAGAGAAAGTCTAGCATCTCTAACTTTTCCATTTATCCCAATATAAAGATCCAAAAACTTTACCAGCTCCAAGGGGAAAAAAAATATTTTATTTATTTCATTTCTAAGGACAGACAGGATCCCATTCCCTCAGTTGGCGAAAAATCTTTCAATCTATTACCTCTATCTAAACATTAAACTGAGTGTCAAAGAAAATCTTTTCAACAACTTGTTACCATTTGTTTTATAAGCCAACCGGAATGTTAACACTTAGCACTTAAGGTAATAGTTACTGCAAGAAACTAATGGCTTATAGACTCATAGACTCTAGGACTGGAAGGGACCTCGAGAGATCATCGAGTCCAGTCCCCTGCCCTCATGGCAGGACCAAATACTGTCTAGACCGTCCCTAATAGACATTTATCTAACCTACTCTTAAATACCTCCAGAGATGGAGATTCCACAACTTCCCTAGGCAATCTATTCCAGTGTTTAACTACCCTGACAGTTAGGAACTTTTTCCTAATGTCCAACCTAAATCTCCCTTGCTGCAGTTTAAGCCCATTGATTCTTGTTCTATCATTGGAGGCTAAGGTGAACAAGTTTTCTCCCTCCTCCTGATGACACCCTTTTAGATACCTGAAAACTGCTATCATGTCCCCTCTCAGTCTTCTCTTTTCCAAACTAAACAAACCCAATTCCTTCAGCCTTCCTTCATAGGTCATGTTCTCAAGACCTTTAATCATTCTTGTTGCTCTTCTCTTGAAATGCGGAGCCCAGAACTGGACACAATACTCCAGTTGAGGCCTAACCAGCGCAGAGTAAAACGGAAGAATGACTTCTCGTGTCTTGTTTACAACACACCTGTTAATGCATCCCAGAATCACGTTTGCTTTTTTTGCAACAGTATCACACTGTTGACTCATATTAAGCTTGTGGTCCACTATGACCCCTAGATCTCTTTCTGCCATACTCTTTCCTAGACAGTCTCTTCCCATTCTGTATGTGTGAAACTGATTGTTCCTTCCTAAGTGGAGCACTTTGCATTTATCTTTATTGAACTTTACCTCAGACCATTTCTCCAATTTGTCCAGATCATTTTGAATTTTGACCCTGTCCTCCAAAGCAGTTGCAATCCCTCCCAGTTTGGTATCGTCCGCAAACTTAATAAGCGTACTTTCTATGCCAACATCTAAATCGTTGATGAAGATATTGAACAGAGTCGGTCCCAAAACAGACCCCTGCGGAACCCCACTTGTTATACCTTTCCAGCAGGATTGGGAGCCATTAATAACTACTCTCTGAGTACGGTTATCCAGCCAGTTATGCACCCACCTTATAGTAGCCCCATCTAAATTGTACTTTCCTAGTTTATCTATAAGAATATCATGCGAGACCGTATCAAAGGCTTATTCCTTTCTTATTGTTTTATTGTATTTGTTTTTTAAAAACAGCCTCAAGAATTTAGCTTACTTTAAAAGGGAGGAAAGGGGAATCAGACTGACACCACCATGAACTCCCATACTAAGATTTTTTTAAATAGTTTGTTATTTACTTGACATAGCATATTGGTTTCATTTACAGCATTATGCCAGTTCAAGTTACGAAGCTGACCCAATGTTAATATGGTACAGCATATAAAATTAGCCTTTAAAAAGCAATTGGCTCCTCTAGAGCAATTTTGAAGTATTAATAATTCATCTTTTTAAAGGTGAAATGAAGATCTAACCCTAGCTCCCCAGGATAAAACCTAAAATCTTACACATCAAACTTTGGTCCGGTTTACACTTTATGGGAGCCCATTGATTTCAGCCAGGTTAAGCAGAGTGTTACATCATGGCATACTTTTGCTCACAGGGTCTACATTTTGCTCTCATTCTTACCCATGTAAATTGGGAACAACTCCATTGTCTTCAAAGGCTCTCTGACTTTTGGGCTAGATAACACCTTCCCAAACTTCTTAATATTTAAAATAAACAACACTCACAGTCCTATAATTTAAGATGTTTATCATCCAACATTTATTTTCTTTAAAAAGAACGTAAATCCCACACAGCAACCCTGAAGGATTACACATTTAGTTTTTAAAAGAGTAATACTTTTAATAATGTTGCTTGGGTCATCAGGCACTGTCAAAATTATGTATGATTGGATTCTTTAACCTCATATTAGTAATTTTCATAGCTTAAAATTATAAAAGGGATTGCTCCAGAGATACTATGTTAGACTAACCTTCCTTTTAATAAAAATACATTAATAATATCCTGTCAAAATCAATCAGATTACAATCTACAGAAATGTCACTTTTGGATGGAGATTTCATATTCCAAAATGCGCAGGCAAATTATTAAGGCCTAAAAGGAGTACTTACCACAAAATGGAATTTAAAACCAAAACTATCATTACCAAAAGGCACCACTATAATAAAGTAGATACAGATTTAACAATATTTTGCAATGTCATAAAACCACATTTTCCATCAACAGTACATGTTTAAAACTTTTATACGATTTATCAAATGCTGTTATTAAATGTATATCCAATAGAAGAAGGGAACAATAAAAATAAACCCCATGCCACTGAGGGGACACAGAACTACAATTCTTCCTCCATGAAAATATGATTCCAAACCACTTGGCTATATTGTTAATCAGTCTGTAAAACAGCACCTTAATTTATTCTATAAGAAGTCAAACACTATTGTGCATATTTTAAAACACAATGTGCCAGTGACTCATAATTATCTCATCGACAAAAGTAGTTTTGGATATCCCATCGCATAGCAAGAATGAATCATACATGTCTATGTCACTTCTTTGATCTGACCTTTAGAGATTAAAGAAGTTTGAGCTCTGCAACTATTCAACAGTGAGCTTATTTTACTTACCCATTTCATTAATAGTTGCTCTAGCTTTTGAGACAAAAGAACTAACTTCACTGGAGTGCATTTTGGCTCTTTCCTGAAGGTCAGCACCTGTAAGTGACATTGTATACATATATTAGTAAACTAACTGCAATACGGTAAATAATATTCAAAGCTAGAATATTATTATCTTGTGCCAATAAGATTCAAGTGCACTTTGAAATACTGTTAGTTCAAATTAATCAGTTATTCTCAGTCTATATTTTCCTTGAACTATGAAAAGAACTGAATGTGTACACTGAAAAAACAGTGAAATTCAGACTATCCACTTTGATCAATTTTGCTCCAACTCAGACTTCTCCCGCAACTTAAGGGCTTAATGACAAATCTTGATAGACAACACAGCTGCAATATATTAATCCAACTGTCGTGCTTGTGTTCACTTTTCTCAACTGTGTCCCAAAGCCAGGACTCTGTATTTTTTCATGTTACTAAACACATGAATAGAAATTCTTTGTTTCTTTCTTCAAGTATATACTAAAACACTTCTAGCAGCTTACTTATACAATATTGTAGTCATTATAATGTGTGTTATAAAATTAAAATGTCCTTTGAAGCTTGCTCTATGAAAAATTGCACTTTTTTCACTTATGGAAAAAAGAGATATAGACTCAATCACAGTATCTAGATATGGAAAAAACCCTATTAAATAGAGTCCATCCCCCTGCAACAGTAGAATATCATGTAAATGGAACAGACACAAGCAGTCAACCCATGTGCATGTATTCTCCAGATAACATGTATGTCATTCCCACTAGGATGAGTAAAATATTTTTCTCTGATCTGTAAAAATGCTACTATCAAATTAGTATTTTAGCACACATATATCTTGTTTTTAACCTTTATGTACAACTAATGATACAAACTGAACAGATTTGCATCTCAAAAATAAAATTATTCCCCACAATCAGCACCTCACTCCTGCCCTTTCAGGTAAAAGCATCAGACGCTGATCCAGCAAAGCTCTTAAAACACATGCTTGAGTACGTTACAGGATCGGAACAAGATTGAACAGATGTTCTTACTGGGCTCTATTCTTGGTCTCCTCCTCTTCTCCTCCTATACTCACTCTCTTTCTCTCTCTCTCTGTGGGCTCCTTCATACAAAAGCACAGCTTCAGCTATCATTTTTCTACTAACAAATCTCAGGTTTACCTCTTCTCTCTCTGACCTTGTCTCTTCCCGTGCAAACTAAAATCTCAACTTATCTGGTGTGTCCTTGTGACTATGCAGCCATCATCAAACTCAACATGGCCAAAAATTAGCTCTTAATCTTCATCTCCCAATTCCACTGTATGTTCTTATGTTCTTAAAGATGTCAACCTTTGCCACCCAACAATCAAATTTCCCCTCAAGGTACTTCACATTTTCTCCCATGCTGCCTGTTATGCAGTGGGTGAAGAGTGTGGGTGTCTCTCTGTACAAAAAACAAAAAAGCCATTACATTACTCTTCTCTAAACCTATTCTTAAAGTCCACCTATGCCATGAGGCATACAACACTCAACAGCTACAGTAATGCAACTAATGCTTATAATACTAATCATAATTGTCTTACTGTTCCTTTGACTTCCATCTGTTCACTCTATTTGTTGTGTCTAGTCATACTTGTGCTGTAACCTTTTGGGGCAGGAACTCTTTTCATTATCTGCATGTTCAGTGCCAAACAGAATGGGGCATCAATCCTGACTACTGGCTCTACATAATACAAATAAATAATAATATATTATCTACAGCTAGCACTGTTAAGTTTAAATAGCACTATTAGATATAGGCCAAGTTTCCAAGTGTAAGGATAGTCCCATATTGACAACAGTGAAATAAAATAATTGGGTAGTCATGAAAAGTGGGCATTACTGTGGTCAAATCTGTATTGGAAAGGAATGGCTGCAATTATCTACCCCAGTAATACACAGACTTTGCATACCAAAAACTTACCAAGAACCTGTGAGTCAAACAAAATTTGCATGTGAATGTGCATAAATTTGGGTAGGCTTTAAATCATAGACAAATGCATACAACTATTCTTTTTATTTATAAAACTAACTGAATAGAGGGCTTTACAAGACACCAAAAGGCAAAATATGCTTTGAAAGCTGAAGAGGAAACAGTGTGAATAAAAACAGTAGCATTGTTGCTTTGACACCAACTTATTAATGTCTGGCTTTAACTCTGCAACTGTATCTAAAAGCAAATTACAATAGTCACAATAGAAAAAAATTCTATACTTTACAGACTGAAAAAAAATATGATTAGTTAATTAAAAATCTGACTCAAAACTTCCATCTACCATACAAACTGAAATATATTATTTACTTCACACACACACACTTAAAAAATGCATAGAGCCAACTTTAAAATGAGCACAACCAATGACCCTATGACTGCATCAACATTATAGAATATAGCATCATTATGAGTCTGAGAGGCAATTGTAGAGGTTTTGCTGTTGCTGTTGTTTTTCTTCTGTTGGTGAAAGAGAGAAGGTTTCGAGCTTGCACATAGCTCTTCTCCAGGTCCTTTGGGAGACATTCATAGAAATTCAATCAATTTTTTTGGCAAAACTTGGATAAGAGCAGATAAAACGACTGTAAGAGTATTAAAAGGGCCATTGTCAACCTGAAATGTAATTGTTAAAAAAAATAGTTCAAAGTCATTTCAGGTACCATATTTGCTTTTGAGCACCCCAGCCAATTTCTGTGGTTTTACAAATACATTTTCCTATTTAAAAACATTTTTCTGCCCTATTGACACAAAAAGATGTCAAATTCCCACAGCAGACAAACTTAAAAAATAGTGTTTTTTTTCTAATCTCTTCCTTTTTTAGTAATCTTAGATGATGTAACAATTGTTGCTAAACTTTTTCAGAGAAAAGTGTGAGTTTTAAGTAGATGGTGTTCCTTTAACTTCAGCTTCAGCATCTTTTAGTCCAGGAGAGAGTTGGACTGCCAACAATTTAATATTTTTGTTCTCTTTAAAAGAATCAGCCATTGATCAAACTTGATCCATTTTGCAAAGAAGCTACTCAGAGATATTTCTCAGGAATTTGCTCACAAGTCAGAAAGTAGCAATGGCTATGTTACCAAAAGCAGTCATGAAAAAGATTGCACTACAAGCAAAGGCCTCCATTCCCTTAAAAGTTTACTATTTTAAAGCATCAGAAAACAATACTTTGTTAACCGCTCAGAGTCAAGAAGTAGCTTCAGATTTTCAGACAACAGATAGCCTTGCAGAATGAGCCTTCACAAGTTTCCTCAGTGGATTGCAGCTGAAGCCCCAGGTTCTGTTTAGCCTAATCCTTCCAACACCCACTCTGAACATACCTCCAGAGGTTGCAGACTGTGAGCTACAGCTCATAGGCAGCAGGTATTGTAGACAGGAAAGGCTGTGCCTCCTCAAACAGACTGGCATAGCCCCGCCTATGCCCCACCCCCAGACTCCCTCCTGCCTGTTGTTCCCTTCTGTGGTCCAGAGGCTGGGGCAGGCAGGCTGATGGGCCACAGTGCATACAAGATGGCTGGGGCCACACTGCCCGCCCAGCACTCCAAGGCTGGAAGCACTCCGGACATGCCATCCACCTGCCCAGTATTCTGGGGCTGGAGGAACTCCAGGTGCACTGCCTGCCTGCCCAGCACTGGGGGCTCGCTAGCCATGCCTCCTGTCTGCTCAATGCTGGGGGTACTCCAGCCATGTCGCCTGCCCAGCGCACTGGGAGGATGCGGGGGAGAGGGAGTGGCTGTGGTGGGGGGGGTGCTCTGGCAGGGTAGGGGTGAAAAAGGGGGCAGGGCCTCGGGCAGAGGGGGAGGGACTGGGAGCTAGCCACCCCCAAGGGTGCCTTCACCCGCTGCCCATGCTAGAGGTCATATACTCTGAATAGGCCTTTTCCTTCTCTTACTTATAATACCAAACTACAACAGAGAAGCAGAAGACCAACTTTAATACAGTTATAGTTCTATCCTAAACATTAAACACATTTTGTAGTTCTCCTGTAAATATCTTTGCCCTCAGATACATGTGCAACTCCAACTAAAGTCAATGGGTGAAATCTTGGCTCCACCGAAGCCAATGGCAAAACTCCCGTTGATTTCAACAGGAACAGGTTTTCACCCAATCGGAGTTGTCCATACATATTTAAGGGAAATATGTATAGGCTGCATACAATCAAACTTGGAAAACAAACATTTAGTAATTAAGTTATTCCCTGCTTTGACTTCATTTTTTGTATTTTCTAATATATGGGTCTTATAAAAGTTCTATCAAAATGAAGTTTCTTTTGCTTCATCTTGCAATGAATTCATAACCTTGCACAGAAACTACACCAGGGATCGGCAACCTTTGGCACGGGGCACGCCAGCGTAAGCACCCTGGCGGACCGGGCTGGTTTGTTTACCTGCCATGTCTGCAGGTTCGACCGATTGTGGCTCCCACTGGTCACAGTTTGCTACTCCAGGCCAATGGGGGCTGCGGGAAGCGGCACAGGCAGAGGGATGAGCTGTCTGCCTCTTCCCTGGAATGGCGAAGCGCGACCAGTGGGAACCGCGATCGGCCAAACCTGTGGACGTGGCAGGTAAACAAACTGGCCGGGCCCGCCGGGGTGCTTATCTTGGCGGGCCTCATGCCAAAGGTTGCCGATCTCTGAACTACAGTATTATAATGTAAGACATACATTTTACTGAAAGATCAAGAAAGAAGAGATAGACTGTGGAGGAATAAAGCCTTGTTTAAACAGAAATAGCCTGTTTTTAATTATACAAGTCACAAAAATAAATAAAAGTTATGATTATTATTCTACGAAGTAAACAGATTGTGCTTCAATTTAAAACCCATAAAAGTTTCCCCCAGTAAAAAAATTCTCATTTAAAGCTGCTGCTGGCAGTGCTACAATGTAGATTGATGAAATAACTTAAAATCATTTAGCAGTCTTCTACACTGACAGCCATTTGCTTGACAAACCACCATAAAAATCAAAGCCAAGCACTATTGAAATCTTTACCACTGTGCCTAAAACCACTTGCAGGAATGAAAGGAAAATCTCTTATGCTTTGTAGACCAAATACACGTGTTTGCATAATAAAATGTGACTCAAAACTTTCATATATCACACAGAACATCCCACTCACTGTACAGAAATAGCTAATTTATACATTCAGAATAAACCTTAAAAGGACAATAAATCAGTAAGGAACAGAATATACTTACCAAAAGAAATGTATCAAATAAATTAAAGATTTAAAGTAAAATCAAAATAACCTAGTTTTATGTTGAATTCAAAGTGAAAAAAAATGTAAAGAGGACTTCAATAGTAGTCACTTATATATGCACAAAATTCCATTTAAAGAAAAGTGACCAGTGGCAGGTAAAGTAAAAATAAAGGTCATTTGTATACCTGTTAAAAAGCATATATACAAGAAATACTGACTAGAGAGACAGACTGAAGTGATTTCTAAAAACTATTACCATTTAACTCTGTGGCTACCAAAACAGTAGCTGAATAAACCTTTCAAATATAAAATGTATTTTTTTCAAGTCAGAAAATGGAAGCCACCAATAAGATCAAATGAATAATGACAGTAATTATAGCTTAATATATCACTAGAATTTTCTGTAGTATTTCAGGATTAGTAGAGAGAGAGAGAGAGAGAGAGAGAGAGAGAGAGAGAGAGAGAGAGAGTGTGTGTGTGTGTGTGTGTGTGTGTAGAAGTTCATGGGTAAATATTTACCCCTTCTTAATATTTCAGTAATGTGTAACCATTTCATCTCCAACTTTTGTCACACACAAAATGTTTCTAGTACAGAAAATTATAGCTGTTAAATCCTATATGTTAAGTTGATTTTCATTCTTACTAATATTAGGAAACAACATCAAGAGTTCACTTAAAGTGCAGTTTTACTCTCAAAAGTAACTGTTTGAACCCCATAATGTTATTTTTAGAGTTTATTGTCCCTCAGTGACTTCAGATCAATTATGACTAATACACTAGTAAAAAAAAAAAAAAAAAAGTTTTTGCTAATTCCTATCTTTGCAAATTGAACATAGGGTCCAAATGGCAAATTGTATTCTCTCTAATGCTAGTGATGATGCGTGAGCAAATCAGGCTCTCAGGCTATATCTACAGTACAGAGACTATAGTCACATAGCTTCATCAGGTGTAACTCTGTTGCATAGACACTGCCTATAGCGATGGAAGTGGTTTTTCAGCAATCAAATACCAAGATCTGTTGAGTAAAAAAAACATTATTTACCTTTACAGTAACTGGAGTTCTTTGAGATGCATTGTCAACAGAGAGTGAGTGAGAGTGCACTTTTCATGCACATGTGCCACCTCGTGCCCTCAAGTCAGAGTCTCTGGGCCAGTAGCATCAGTTGAGGGCACGCATATGCCTTGACTGTCCTTGTGCTCCTGTACCATGCCCTTGGCAGACCCAACTGCCACTCAGTTCCTTTGCCACCACAAAATGCTAGTGTGCTAGGACGCCATAGTAACAGGAAAAAAGGGTAGTTTGTGGAATTTATGTACATGCACAACACATTTCAAAGAACTCTGGGATGATATGGGAATCTATATGTATAATGTATTAATTCTGTGTGAAATTATGAACTATCTGTATGTACCTTTACCAAGATACAAACTCCATTTTGAATGTGAAGCTTGTTTGTCTTTTCTGTGGGGTCTCTGCCTCCATTTTGGACTGAGTCCAACAGGGGTAGTGATCAAGGCCTAACAACAGAGTAATTAAATGCTGACAATTGTGCTTGTAAATTACAGCAAAATGACTGCTGCCCAAGGCAAGCAGGGTTTTCAAGTCTAAAGTGGGGTGAGGGGGTTGCCTTGGTAATAAAGTCACTTGATAGGGGTCTCTGATCACCTGACAAAGAGGGCGCAAGGTATAAGCAGGCTGGGGCTGTTCTACTCAAGAGCCCATTTTTCTCTGGCTCAAGATAAGGGAGAAGCAACCCAGCATGTAGGAGCCTGGTGAGGCAGAAGATCCTGCCTACCTTCCTGAACATATGGTCCCTTAAGGACTCCCAAGGGTAAGAGTGAGCTAGTGAAGGGCACTGCAGTTAGGATGGTTTCTAAATGATCTGTACTTGCATGAGCTTTATCTGTAAAAGAGAAATGATGTTAGAATCTGTGCAAAGTATTGAGGTATATAAGCTTTACACTTACTATGTGCCTCCTGAGAGAGTTAAACTGTAACCTAGAAGGCTCTCACTGAGTGGAATTGTGGAAGATGTTATGTTGAAGCTACAGGGCACCTAAAGGGTTAGCACTGACATAGGGACTAGGAAGCTGCACAGCGAGTTCCAGATCTGCTAGAAGGTGTGTTAGGCAGAAGGCCTGCACCCCAAGACTGCCCTAGGGACTCCAAAGACTTGGGCAGTGACTGGGCTTCAGTCACGTGTGAAGGCTTGAAACCCCCAGGGACCAGGTTTACACACACACACACACACACACATACACACTATAGTAAGTGGCAAATAGAGGGCACTCAACTGAGGTCTGTGACAAGCCCCAATTATTATAAAGGTAAATAACCTCTCTTTTTTAAAGTGTTTGCCATTTATCTATTCCCCTTTTGGTGATTCCCAACCAGTGATCTAATATAAGCAGGTGGGTACTCAGCGTCTACTTATAGATTGCAGCACTGCTCTGCCAAAAGAAGCATCAGACAGATGTTTCCACTATGGAAAAGTGCTTAGTAAAAGTATGCATTGAATCCCAAACAGTTTCCTTACAGATGACCAAAATGGGAATTCTTTACAGGGGAGCAACAGAGGTGGTCTGTGCCTGATAGAGTTGGCTCTGATAATAGCTGGGGATTCTGAACTACCTAACTCACAACATAGTTTAATACATCTAACAAACCATTTAGCTAATCTCTGAGATGAAACCAGTTGACCCTTCATTCTTTCAATAAAATATTGCAAATGATTTTGGGGAAGCTCTGAAGGATTTGGTACTTTGCAGTAAAATAAAAAGTCAAAGCCTTACAACCACCTAGGCATGCAATTCAGCATCTCCTTAATTAAAATGAGACATTGACAGCACTTCTCTTGAAAAGCCAGACCTTTGGAGCTAGGATGCCTGTCTCAACTACGGAGTTGTCATAGACTGCGAAATGATATACTCAGTCTCTAGAGCTGTCTGTGAAGGCATTCTAGTGATCAATGGTCCCTTTTAGATCTAAAGATTTAAATCCACTCTGCTTTCCTGAGATAATTAATAAATTAGATCAAAACATTTAATGCAATTCAAGAAATCATAACAGGCCAACAATTGAAATTCTGAATTGCGAGCTGGCAGAGGAGTAACATTACAACCGAGTAAGTCAAGACATTTTGGTTCCCTTTCACCTGGAGTTGCTCTTGGTTAATGCTGTGTTTTTTTTCATTCGCTGCCAATAGTACCAACATGTCAGATACTGGATATATATAAAAATATCCTGATACAGTAGATGGCACCTAGCATCTTTTATTTGCCCTCAGAGATGGGGTGACTATCACAGAACTTTGCCAAATGTGCGTGGCAGGATCCAATAGAGCCTCATTAATGGGGAATGCCACATGCCCTGGAATCCAAGCCTGGAGTTGGTATGGAGTTTCCTGCTATGCATGTGAGCAGCTCTTGGAGCTCTTGTAGTCCCTCGGGTGAGACAGTGCAGCTGGCATTGCTGCCTCATCCAGGGAGAGGCCAATATAGTTACAGGTTCCTGTAAATCTTCAGTCTGAGGGTGTTCATCCCCCAAAATTTTCTCCATTGACTGAGAATCATGTGTTGCCAGGTAAAGCACCGTAGTTTTTTGGTTTGGAATAGGGGAAGAGGTATTCAGCCTAGGGGTTAATCAGGGGAATAATGCCTATGGACCCCAGGATTCGAATATGGCAAACGCTGGCAGATTGTAAGGACACAGAGAAAGGGAGGGTATGTCCTTATCCTCATAATTTCTATGAGAACTAGATCAATGTGAATTTCTTGACACCCTCTGAGAGTCACAGATTTCATAATAGGAGTCCTTGGGGAATAAGTAAAGGGGCCTCCTCAATGTGTGAAGATTCAGATGATGAGATATGAGCATTCTATCTCTAAGGAAGGGGCTGCTGATGCTGGACAACCAGGTTGTAAGAAATGTCCAGAGATAGCCAGTCCTGGGCAGGGACTCAGGACTGGCAAAACAGAATTGGCCATCCATACCATGGACTGGACGTTCAGCCCTAACAAAAGTAGATTCCAGATCCTAACATATAGTGTCATACACTTCCCCGTTACTGAGGCTAGTGCCGCAAATGTAGGTGAAGGAGTACAGTGTAGTGGAACTGATAGAACATAAGAACATAAGAACGGACATACTGAGTCAGACCAAAGGTCCATCTAGCCTAGAATCCTGTCTTCCAACAGTGGCCAATGCCAGGTGCCCCAGAGGGAATGAACAGAACAGGTAATCATCAAATGATCCACCCCCTGTTGCCCATTTCCAGCTTCTGGCAATCTGATAGTGCTGATATACCCCGTACTGATCCACTCTGAGCCAAGGACCGAGCTTCAGAAGTGCCAAGGAAGCTGGCACTGTAATAATCAGTGCCAAAGCACTCTGTGCCAAACTAGGCTCCACCAGGGCTCTAGCCTTTGTACTGGAGGCAGCTAGTTTTTCGAGGTCTTAGTACTCCCACAGTACACAATCCCATGGAGTCTCTTTTCAGTGTGGGTGATGAGGTGACTTTGACTTCCTTTTAACAGAAGTTCCCCTTGGGGATCTGCCCTTCACTTCAGCAGAGAAGTGATGCTCCTTTTCTTCTGAGGACTTAATATTACCCATCTTATCAGACTCTAAAGCTGGAGCTTTCACAGATGAAATCCAGGAGCTAATGGAACCAGATCTCACACAGGCACTTCTTGAGTCAGGCAAAACTTCCCCAAGGGGGTCTGCCATGCCCAGATGAGACAGCAGCCACACGGAACAGCCTAATAAATGCATTTTAAGGTGTACCTCTCTAACTTCAAAGGTCCATTTTTTAAAGAACTTGCACACTGAGCACTTACTGGAGCTATGGGATTCCCGAAAACAAAAAAGGCATCTAGGGCGCCCAACATTGATAGGAATTGTCATTTCACAAGAGGGTCAGTATTTAAAACTAGGTGATTTAGGGTGAGACATCCTAATCTCTGGTACAAGAAAAGATCCTAATGCAGGGAAGAGAAAGAATAATAATGAAGAAAGGTAAAAACATCCTACACTATCAAAAAAGAAATCTATTAAAAACAGGCAACTAGTAACTTTCTAATGCAAATATATATAGTATTAAGCTTAAAGCTTAGGAAAGAAGTGATGTGACTAGACATGGACACTGGAAGCTTTGTCTTCCAGGCTCAGGAGATGAGAAAGAACTGAGTGGTAGTAGGGCTTCAACCTCCCTTTTTGTCCTCTGTGCAATAGCGCACAGACACTGAAGGCACATGTACAGTTTCAATGGGCAATGCCAACCACACAATTCTGATTTTGAGTGCAGCGGGAAACTGCACACAAGTGGAATATATACATGGACAAACTCTCAAAGAAGGTACCATTTTTACATTCCACCTTTCAGAGAGAATCTACATCTTAAACAATAAGCCACAACAGGCTGTTCATTCTTGAGTCACTGATGAACAATCACACAAAAATCAAACCATAAGTTAAACAAAATATGGGGGGAGGGAACAAAGAAAAATTTTGTGTAACATTCTTTCACTATGAAAGGAAGGATTTGTTGAAGGATAAAAATAAAGGAGAAGATATTTATCTTCTCTCTTTTGAATACAATTATTTATAAATTACAAAAAATTGGTAGGGGAGAGCATGCTCTTCAGGCATCTTCTTCCTTAGTCCCCTTTTCGTCTCCCTCTCAGTAGTAGGGCCCAACAGCCCATTTTGAAGCTTACTTTCTATTGCAAAATCTACATTTGAAGTGTTAACCTGGCACTACATCTTCCTCCAGCTCCTGTTCTCCCACTCACTGCTACCTCAGGCTTGCCTCTTTAGTTCCTCCTTTATCCCCACCAACTAGCATGCAACTGTATAGCTCCTCCCCCAGGGCAGGAGGGCCAGCCAATTAAGCTCAATCTACAGACTCCCATGTCCCCATAATGAGGGAGTTGTGGGGTGAGAGACTTACCCTACATAACTGTGGTTGTTCAAGAAGTGTTCACATGGATTCTACTCTTGGTGGACATATTCCCGAGCCTGCCTTTTCCACTACCATACTGCACTGGAGATGTTCTGCCATGGCTTACTACAAAATTCACTTGACTCTCACGCCACTAACTCTCAACACTAATACCAATTCCCAATTTAAAAAACAAAAACAAAAATCATGTTGTTAAGCAGATTCATATTTAGCTTTTACAACAGAAAATAAGATTTAAAAGTGACTTATGAGCTACAAACACCTCTTCTTGAAAGGCAGGCAGTGGGCACTTTTAAGAATTTATTATTACTCAAAAAACTAGTTTGGGAATCTGAAATAAGCCCTCAATTAGGGATTTTATTAAATGATAGCTTTTAAATCCCAACTACATAAAACCGTGCGTGAAAATTAGAAAGAAAAAACACAGTCTTTCTGTGAAGTAAATCTTTTCAAGGGCAAGCAGAACATCACAGCAACCTAGTGGCCAGTCAGTCATACATGATACTCTAGCTGAGGAAGTGGGAAACATACCCCAGCTGCTTTCTTTGAAATTTGGCGACCAGCACTACTCAATATCAGACAGAGTTGCTATTTTGGATTTCAAATATAGTTTCTTTTCATTTTCACTTCAGCCCATGCAAATTCTAATCAGCCCACTTTGGGGCAGAAAAGAAAATCAATTTTACTTTTGAAGGAACACAAAAAGTACTATGCTAGACAAGAGTATTGGACAATGTGGCCTGGTATCTTGCTTGCAACAGTAACTCATCCCTTCAAAGACAGCAAAAGATACCACTCCCAAAATGTACTTCAACAATTGTGCATTGATGTACACCACCGGGGGCAGCCAACCTGTGGCTCCGGAGCCACATGAGGCTCTTAAGAAATTAATATGAAGCTCCTTGTATAGGCACTGAATCCGGGGCTGGAGCTATAGGCACCAACTTTCCAATGTACCGGGGGGAGGGGGAGAGGAAGGTTTCCACTGCTCAACCACTGGCTCTGCCACAGGCCCTGCCCCCACTCCACCTCTTCCCATCCCTCCCCTAAGCCTGCAGTGCCCTTGCTCCTCACCCCTTCCCCCCAGAGCCTGCTGCATGCCACGAAACAGCTGATCAGGAGGTGCAGAGAGGGAGGGGGAGGTGCTGATCGGCAGGGCTGCCAGTGGGTGGGAGGCGATGGAAGCAGATGGGAGAGCTGATGGGTAGGGGCTGCTGACAAATTACTGTGGCTCTTTGGCAATGTACATTGATAAATTCTGGCTCCTTCTCAGGCTCAGATTGGCCACCCCTACTGTACATGGTGGCAAACTCCTCCCCATCCCCTGCTGCGGATTTCACACCTCTAACATGGGATGAGATTTCCCTTATTGTTTTGGTGTACATAGCTAAAAGTGATACTAAGGATCATAAAATCAAACAGTCCTTTTTTAAATCCAGCCACAATATTTGCCTTGACAACCTCTTGGGCCAGTGCATTTCACTGGTTAACTATATGTCATGTAAAACAGCATTTCCTATTATTGGTTCTAAATTTATTGCTCTAATTTAATCCAGTTCCTCTTCCACCATGACCACACACTACATTTCTTCTTGTTTTATATATGACCTGGTAAACAAAACAAAAACCACAATGGCCTTTAGAAACATTTAGTCAACTTTAGCCAAGACCTATTTGTCACATGTTCTCTCTTGGTTCCGTACAATGTCTGGGAGGAACTCCCTTCAGTGCGACAGCCCTTCTCAGAAGTCCATTCTCAGGAGTTAATCTGTAGACCCCTCCGCCTCCTAGAACTGCATGTCCCTGAGACTTCAGCATGCCTGTCTCTTGCCATGGGCCCCCTCAGGGAGTCCACTTGCTCTGGACCACCAGCACCTCCACATCCAGAAGGAATAATGCAACCCTGATCTCTAGATTGGAGTGACTCTCAGCACAGCATAAAGCAGAATGATTTATTCAGCACCTGAACCCAGCACAGAAAACTCTCCAGGCCCTCAGGCCTAACAACCTTCAGCACAGTGCATCTAGGTCTCTCTTGCATCCGGGGGGCTTCTAAACTGCTCCATTTAGTGTCTCCTCTTTGGACAACTTAATCATAGCTCCTGTAATTTCCTGTCCCACTACAGTACTAAACACTAATCACTTCTCTCTGTACCCTTTTCATCTCAGTTACATTTTTAAGACAAAGAAAAAAAATCTTACTTATCCTACAGGAACTGCAGTTGTTCAAGAAGTATCCACATTGTTTCTACTCTTGGTGTACATACTCCCCATGCATCTGAGATCAGATTATTTTGGTCAGCAGAGTCCGTTGAGGCTGCAGCTTCACCCTAGAGATCCTCACCATATATGCCCTGGGCTGGTGGTGAGGAGATAAAGAGTAGAGCAGGCATAACAATCCTTCAGGTCTTTTACCAATACAGAATCCCAGAGGAGCAAGACTCCTTAGTAATGGGAAAAGAGATCAGGTCACAGAATCCATGGGGCAACACATATCACAAGAACCAGTTACTCTAGGGTGATTGTTCACATGGATTTCACTCTTAGTTACTATCAAACAATTGTCTGTCTGCTTCCCCAAAGATTGATGAGGCTTGGGGGAAAAGACTGAGAAATGAATAAACAGATTGATATGAAATTCCAAAAGAACTCTGGGCAGGAATGTCAGGTGAGGCCCGAGAATGAGCCAGTTATTCTAAAACACTGTATAAAGAGGAATATGACCTTCCATAAGGGTTTGAATGTCCCCAACCCTTTCGAGCTGATAAAATGGTTAATAAAAAGCCTTCATTGACAAGTTGTATAGGGGGCAGGTTGTTCAGGACTCAAAGTGGGGCTGCTCATCAACCCTGCTAATACTACACTGAGGTCTCAAGAAGCAGGGTGATCCTGAATTGGGGGAAAAACCATGAATAAGGTCCTGAAGGAATCTTCACTATAGGATGAAAAAACACAGTGTGGTCCTGAAAAGGAGGGTGGTATGCAGATATTGCTGCAAGACAGACCCTTGTGGAACTGATAGAAGATCTAGATTGTTTTAGGACTACTCAATAGTCCAATATTATTGAAATTTGTGTTACAAAGGGAGACAGCTGGTACCAAGATACTTAAATAGAAAAATCTTGTACATTTAGCATAATAAGTCAGTCTGGTTGAGGTTATCCTGTTTTGGAGCAAAATGTGCTTATCTTCAGCAGAACATCATTTTCTGATGGATTTCAGCATACAGACTGTCAGATCTTACGAGCCTGGGTCCAGGTGTAGGATCTGACTGTTCAAGACTATGTCAAAACAGGCAAAATGACTGAGGACTACATTAAGAGGTTCACCAAATGGCCCATGCTGGAGCTTTAAATCCAGCATCTTGCCTCAGTTTCCTCAAAACCTTCAGTATCGGGGGATCAATGGAAGGCATACCTTATTCCTGGTGTCTAGGGGATGCAAAAGACATGCAACAGGAAACCCAGAGTGCAGCACCCTCTGGAAAAGAACACTTGGCATTTCTTTTTCTAGTCTGTGGCAAATGGGAATACCTGTCAATAGACCTATATCCCTTTGTTTGACCCTTTGACCTCACTCCCGTCCCTGTTATCTCATTAGTTGTCCCCTGGAATTATTTGGTTTCCAGGCCCTGTGGATCCTCCCCTTAGGCTGGGGGGAGGGTCCTTTAGCAGTGGGCCTGGTTCCCAATAGGAATAGTTCTATTTGCGAAAGATGGTCTGCAACACTGGGACCTAGAGCAACTCAGCTAGTAGAGGTAAGGGACTCCTTCACACACTCAAAGTGGGTCTTTCTACCAGTTTAATGAGGAGAAGACTTCCTGTGGACCAGTGATCAACAGACCCATGCAGTCTGCTGGTTAACCACATGGAGCACTGGTGAAGTCTGGAAAACTGTATCACATGAGGCCATATGTCCCAGAATTCTGAGGCAGGCTCTTAGTGATGTCTTTGGGTGATCTTGAAGTTAGCTGATGAGGTCCACTATAGTTCAGAATCTTTCTTGTGGAACATGAACATTCACTGACCTGAAATTTAAGATGATCCCTATGAACTCTATGCTAACAGTAAGAATAAGTGTGGATTTCTCTCTGTTGACTTTAAGGTCCAATGTGGTAAAGAGTTTCAAAGTTATCATCTTCACTGGATCTCATGAAGAGGATATGGGAGACTCAACTGAGCTACTACTGAGAAAAGTCCGTTCCCAAGGAAAGGGAGTTAGCAGATTTAGCTGGTATGGCATGCACTGTTTTAATAGCAGTATGGAGGCAGCAGAAAAATCCAGCTGAGGCCATTAGCTGTCCTTAGGCTGCAGTGCTTGAGACAAGTCTAACATGTCAACTCTTCTGCCTTGGTTGCAAAGGTCCCAGAGCAAAAGACCTACATCTTGGCTCATCTCTGGAGTGATACTCCTTCCTATCCTTTCTTGAAGGGATTGACAAATAGATTGAAGTCAACCACTGGGGTCTCCCTAGACCTCTTAGCCCTGGAATCACAGCTCACTGGGGCACTAGCCTAGAGAGAATAGAGGGAGGACTAAGAGAGCCTTAGCTATGTTTCTTCTTCATACCCAAGGAGGTTTTCATGAAGCACACCAGAGGAAATAACTTTAACCTGTTCTTCCTAGCCTTCTGAGTCCACTTACAAAAATAGTAACAGATGGCACAACTGTCAGGGATATGCCTTTCACCTAAACCAAAAAGGCAGTTAGAGGGCCCATCACCAAGGGATGGAGAGGGATACAAAGTCTACTAACAATTAAAAGTTAGTAAAAAAAATCTTTTAAAAATTCTTTTTTAAAAAAAGCCAACCTACATTTTACTACCTACCTAACAACTACACTAACTACACCAGAGTCACAAAGAAGCAGCCAGACACTGCCAGGTTCTGTTTCACTGCCACAGGAAGTAAGGAGGATGGTTAGGTCCCCTCCATCCTATATGCTCTCGAGTAGGAAGGCATAAGGTCATCTAGGTACAGACTTACCCCAGACACTGCTGGCTAAAAGAATCTGATTTCACATCTATGGATGGAAATCATGTGTGCAATCATTGGAATAGGAAACCAAAATTAGACTAAGATTATAAAATTATACCTCAGATAAGGTATACCATTGTAATTTAGTCACATATGCCAGTCTTAACAATTCATTCAAGTATCTCTTCTTTAAAAACAAAACCTCTTGCTGTGTGCTAGGCAGACATCTACTTTGAGCTGTCCACCATAGTTTCTAAGTCAACATGTGATACTAAATTTAGAGGCGCCTGTATTTCTATTTGCAAACAGTTATAATTTCACAGGGTAAAGAACAAATTAAATCACAAGAATCTCCTGAACATGTGATATCATCATGTGATATCAGCACAAATTTAAACAGGTGTAACAGACTGTAAATCTGGGTCCAGAACATTATTTGATACCAACAATTTACAGAAAGTTTTAGATGAGGCATCCCCCATCCAGCTGAAATTTAGACAGGCTCTAGAAGCACTTCTCATTGTGCGCCAAAAGGACATCTTAAATTCGAATATCAACAATTTTTGAATGGTCACAATAGTTTTACTTTTTTATATATCAAATTAATTTAACTTGTATGGAAGGTATGGATAGGGCACTGGAGTAATGTGTCATTTGAGAAAACAGGTCTCCCAGTGTGATTTGACCACTGATGCAGTACTAACAGATACAACAAAAAAGCACACTTATTTTGTTCTCAGCCAACCTCTTCTACTTCCCTTCAGGAAATAAACAATGAACTAAATAATCCTGAAATAGGATCAAGGTACAAAGTCATTCAAATACAGTGTGAAATGTTGGCTATAAACCATTTAGCATCAGAATGATAAATAATTCTAGTAAATTTGGGTTCAAGCTGAGCCAAAGGTTCAGTTAAAAATTCTAAAGTACAGTTATCGAATAATGTAAATCAGTTATATAAATCTTAAATTTTACTTCACTATTGAAACAAGTTTAAAAATAGCTGGAAAATTGGAACTACACTGTAGTTTTATAGACAGCAAGGTAACTACAATCAAGGGATGAAATCCCGGTCCCACAGGCTTCAGTGGAAATATTGCCACTGATTTTAAGCAGGCCAGAAATTCACCCCAAATAAACGTTCTTCCTAGACTCGCCATTCCATTCCATTGCAGACACTTCAATTACAAATATTGGACAAAGTGCATTTGGAAATTAAAATAAATTAAGGATTTTTTAATACACAAAAAACAAAACCCCAATGTTCTTTAGAGACCCATTAAATTGGAAAGGATGGCAGGTCTAATCATTAAAGTTTCTTGCCAATCAGCATCTTGGATAAGGCAATGCCACATCCAGGTGCAACTCAGACTTGCTCCAGAAGAAGCTGTTACATATTTTATATTGATTTACTTTGAAATGAGTCTTCAAGATGCTCTGTGCACATGGATCCCACTTATGGTGTGTTGGTGCCCCCTTGGAAGTTTCTCTCTACTAGTTACCTTTAAGGGTCATGCATGTGTGTCTCATGTTCTCATAAGCACTCAGGTGGAGGACTAAGGGGCAGAGTTCCTTGGCTACCCAGAGCATTAGTGACAAGGCTCCAAGCTATGGGAATGGAATGTGGGTCATGGGATCCACATGCACAAACCATCGGGGGGAGGGATAGCTCAGTGGTTTGAGCATTGGCCTGCTAAACCCAGGGTTGTGAGTTCAATCCTTGAGGGGGCCACTTAGGGATTTGGGGATTGGTCCTGCTTTGAGCAGGGGGTTGGACTAGATAATCTCTTGAGGTCCCTTCCAACCCTAATAATCTATGATTCTATGATCTCGAAGAATCAGTTATTGTAAGGTAAGCAACCAATTTTTTCTTTTTCAACTTCATGTGCATGTGGATCCCACTCATGGTGGCTACGAAGCATCATAATTCCTTCAAGGTGGAAGAGAGGAATTTATCAGAACAAAGATTGTAGGACTGCTCTTCCAACTTGAGCATCTACTCGTGATGAAGCCTCTAATGAGTAGTTCCTAATGAATACATTAACTGAAGACCATGCAGCAGTTCTACATATTTCTATCAGAGGGATCTTGCTGAAATATGCTGTTGAATAGGCCAGTGCCCTGGTAGAAGGAGCTGAAATGTTTGATGGAGAGTTTATCTTACTACTCTCATGAGCTTACTTATATAGCTCATAATCCACTTAGCCTTTGGGACGACACAGATGTAACTTAGCTCTGCCACTAAATGCTACAAACAATCTAAAAGTTTTTCTAAAAGGTCTCATTCTGTTCAAATAATATAGAAGAGTTCTTTTAACATCTGAGGTAAAAAGTTTTGATTATGCTAGAAAACTATGGGATCTAGGGAAGAAAACTGGCAGGTGCAAATACTGGTTAATATAATAATCCTAAACTCATCTTTGGTGGAACTTAGGTTGTGACTCCATCAGCATGAAAACCAGGGCATGGAGGGTTAGACAGGAGACCTTGGATTTTACTATCTCTACAGGTAAAAGTAACAGCTGCTAAAAATACAGCCTTCATTCATAAATGGTGAATAGTGCAGTTCAAAGGGTGGTTCCATCATACCCCAAAGCACTAAATTCAAGTCTCATGAAGGAGAATTTTGCTAAGTGGAGGAAACATGAATTTTTTTTTTTAATCTAATGACCATTTGCTAGCAGGTTTCTCAGTTTTTTCTCTAATGGTGGGTAATAAGCCAAAATTGCTGCCAAATGAATTTTAATAGAGCTTAAAGACAACCCAAGCGTTTTAAAAATAAAAGGTAATCTAAATTAAGTGGAATGGACGAGGAGGTAGGAACACATCCTTTTGTTTTCACCCAAATTAAAAATCCCTTCCATTTTGCCGTGCATGTTTTCCTAGTGGAAGATTTTCTACTCTAACAATACAGAATGTACTTCCAGCAAGCATTCCTTATCCACTGGTATTAGCCAAAAATCTTCCATGCTGTCAAATTCAGAGACATGGGGTCTGGATGAAACATTAGACCCAAGCTTCAAGAACTGATGTCCTTTTGAGGAGGAAGGATTATTAGTTGATTCCTTGAAAGCTTGAGAAGATCTAAAAACCAAAACTGACAAGGCCATGCTGGAGCTATGTGGATGACCTGAGCTCTGCCTTGCCTCACTTTCTTTAATACTCTTGGGTTTAGAGGAAACAGGAAAAAAGCATACATCTGACACATGCCCAAGGAATCAGAAAGGCATATTCCAGAAAACCTAGACTCATCTCTGCTCAAGAGCAGAAAATGGAATACTTTCTGTTGATTTTGATTGTGAACAGGTCTATATGTAGAAATCCCCACTCTTGGAACATCTAATGAAGAATCGCATCTATCAGTGACCATTCATGGGATGAAAAATTCTTTCTGCTTAACTGATCTGCTGGAACACTGATCTCTCCTGATAAGTGTGGCGCTATGATGCTGGCATGATTCAGAATGCCCGACTCCCATATTATGGCTTCTTGACAAAGATGGCCTGATCATGTTTTCCCTTGTCTGTTTATATAATACATCGCTGTGGAACTGTCCTTCAACACCTGAACATACAGTCCTTTTATTATTGGAAGAAAGATGTGCAGGCTTAGTGAACTGCTCTTAGCTCCAAGATATTTTTGTGATCCAATGAATCTTTTGTTGATCATACATTCAGACTTGATTTTGTGAGCTGTCTTAAGACCTCTGTGGCTCAAAAAGATCTTCCTCATCTCCAGAGCACTCGAAGCATGACTGAAGACCCCTCTTCCTTCAATTTCTGTACTGGAAGCTGATCTCAGACCTTCCACAAGAAACAGCTTGAGTTTTGATTCTCTAGTCTTCTCTGTGCATTCCTTAAAAGCCTAACAAATTGCATACTTCAGTTATATGACTAAGTTACATAACTCAGATGTTATTTCATACAGCTAACAAACAGAACTGTAGGAGAGAACTAATATTGTCTTAAATTCCTAGCTACCAGAGAACTGGGTAAAAGGATACATTCTCACAGATACAGCTAAATATTTGATCAATGGGGACATAAAAAAATAATGTACCTTCCTGAAGACATAGGAAAAAGATATTACAGAAATGCTTATGAAGAGGAATTGTAATCAGTTAGATCTTTTGGATAATCTTCTTTTACAGATATCATTCTAAAAGAAAATCCCATCAGACAATTCTAGGATTTATTCTCTGCCTTGGCTTTAATCCGAAACATCCGAAGTGACAAACCATAAATCAGAAAGACAACATATTGTCAACTTGTGGGCATGTGTGTCCAAATAAATGGTGAAGTTTACATGAAAATAGCTTGTCCTGAGAGATGGGTTATGACACTGTGACAACAGTACATTGCTGGAAAAACAAGCACCTAGACCAGTACTTGATGTTCAATGGATTTGTTTCACTTTTCTTCTTCACCATAACAAGTTCTGGTCTACACTAGAAAATTAGGCCTGTTTAACTATGTTGGTCAGGGATGTGAAAAATCCACACTGCTGAGCAGCATTGTTAAGATGACATAAAACGCTGGGAAGGTAGATTACCTATCCCACCAGGAGAACCCCTGCACTGACAAGATTTAAAGTGTAGACATACTACAAGCAACCTCCTATTTCTTAGTGGTTTTCACTTTTTTTATTCCTTAAAAAGGAGTTATAAACTCAAGGTTTCTTTCAACACACAAACACGAGCACACAGTCTCAAGAGTATCTCAGCGCTTTTCTTCTTTTTTAAACTGACAAGGGATTCCCAAGGGATCCCAGTTTTGTCTCACTCCCCAACTTCAAGTTCAAGCCAGGGTTCTAAATCCTCATTATAGTTCACTTCATCCTATTTGTTTACATTTAATTTGATGTTAGAGATTATCAATGCTCCTTGAGAGTCTAATATGAATTTTATTTGCAATACAAATTTTAGTGCATGTATAAATATAATGCTATCTGACAAATTAAATGGAAAACAGACCATTAGGATGAAGAAATCATTAACATACTAAAAGATGCTTCCAAAAGCAAAATGTTTTCTCACATATAAGGGGACAAGACATTTTGAAAGGTATTTGTAAGTATTCTGTATTCCTTAATTGGTTGTGTATATGTAAGGTTTTTAAATTCAATTTACAGACTAATACTTACACAGGTTCAGAGTGCTTTGAAATGAATAAAAATAATTTCATACGCATTCACAAAAATTAGGAGGAAGTATTATGTATCCGGAGGCATAGACTAAGGGAATTTAAATGCACGTTTATAGTATACGTGTTTAAGTCTGAGCTGAAGAATGAGTTAATATTCAACACGTTAATAAAGACTTAAAACCTGAACTCATTAAGCCCAAAAGCACTATAAACAAAAGATCACTGGTTAAACAGGGAGATCTTGACCCTGGGCCTAGTTTGGTGAGTCATGTCACAAATTTCCAGACCAAGACCCTGACACGCAAAGAAGATATGGCTGTTGTGGGGCAGGGAGGAGACTTTGTCATGTGAGGTTTTCATTTGCCTAAGCAAGGGTCAGGCCTAACCAGCAATGCTTATCACAGTGTTTTACTCTAAGCATCTGTCTGGCATAACTTGTTAATTACTTTCTCTTTATTTTCTCTAGTAAATGTTGGTTTTATTTAAGACATAATCATTAAGTCCAATTGAGGCTAAGCATTCAAGTACTACTCAGAAAAGGACTCTAAATTATTACTTCAAAAGGGAAGGTATCTCAACATGGATATATTAAGATAGTCAGACTTTAGGCCTTGCTCAACCACAGAAACCTGACCCAAATCCCATTGACATTGTTCATAACAGATGTGGTTCTGTTGTACTGGGTCACAGGGATAATTTGGACACCTGCATATGGCATGGGCATCCCCTCTGTGTCATAAAGATAAACTCCTGCATGCAGTCAAACAGCAAGAAACAAACAAGAGTTTGGAAAGGATATAAACAGAGCCCAAGTCACCTATAAGTACTGGAGATTAGGAGAAATCTTTCTCTGGAGACAGTTCTCTCATAACCACCAATTGCAGAGTTTCTTGCAAATTACTCTGGCGCATCTGGTCCTGGCCACTGCTCATGACAAGATTCTGGAACATATGAATCACCAGTACAATCCAATAATGCAAATCCTGCCATCTCTAGCTAACAATCCATCTTTTTGGGTAGTGCATTGAAGTGGGTTTTGAGGATTATACTCCATGTCACTCAGTGGTAGCTGTGGGTAAATGCTGACATTTAATGGAACACAGGATATACGGCAAGTACTGTATGTTAAAGGGATAAAAAGAATTGAGCCAGTTCCTACAGTATTTGTATTTTAAAGTTATTTGCACAATGAGCTGTATTAAGGAAGTATTTCTTTAAAGAACTGCAATGACTGGATTAAAAACCCAGCTTCCTCTATGTCATTTTTAATTTTCAAATTCACTCCTCACTGAGAAAAAACTCTTACAAAATTACTGTACTATTAGGCATAATATTGTTTCATTTGATGAAAACAGGAATGACATTTTCTATCCTTATTTCTTTTACAGAGTAATCTTGTTTAGATTATACATTTTAAATGATTATTTTCCCTACTAATTGGACAGTTAAGTTTTCCTACTATGGAAAAATATGATTTTTGTTTATCCTGTTATCTGGATGTCAAAATTCTCAAGAAAATCTATCTGTTTCAATACCTTAAGTTTAGACCTAAAGGAAGACATGACACAATATATTAACTATATATAATTTTAGCACTATCTTACTGAATAAACCACATTAATATAACACTATCTCTCAATTATAGCACTTGCACTATTTTTGCTGCTCCACATAGTGACAGGACTGCAGAGATCATTTTCTGATTTTAATTAGAGTCAACATTTCTGAAGTTTACCAACGATGAGGTTCTTTCCCTTTCCCTTTTAACAATATATAAAATTTTTGTAAGACTGCAAAGTGGTATTCAGAATGTGTGTTCTTAGTAACTGGTACTGAAACCCTGTAATTCAGAGAAATGAGTACATTTAAAATTCTGTGTAACTCACTGGGTTCGTTCCTCTTTTATTTCTACTAAATCATGTAATTACTACAAACAGACCTTTCACTGAAATGATGCAGATGATTGCTTGAAGTGTTTTGCATATACTGTACATTTAGCTACTACAAAAGTGAGTTTAAAAACAATATACTGTTACTAGGAATTAATACCTCTTGGTATACCTATTTTGGATTAGTAATAACTAAAAAAAAAATTAAACAGCATGCTTAGCTTGTTTTTAAAAATCAGATTATGAGCTGCAATCACAGAGGAAGAAGTTATGTGGTACGAAAAGAAAAGTCAAAATCTCTCCTAGCAAAATCATAAAATCTTTATTCAGTCACAAATCCCAAAGAAGCTTTGATTGAATTAAGTCTGCATAATTTGGTCCTGCAACATTTAGTCTTCTAAAAAGTGATAATGACAAGATGCTGAAGGGATGAGTTTAAACCATTTTGTTTCTTTTTACATTAAAAAAAAAAGTTAATTCCATCACTGATATTTGCAACTTAAAATGCTACAGTGCAAACATTCACACTGAGTGCACTCCAATTTACCCAAAAAACAAGTAGGCTAGAAGGAATAGGTGTGTTGAAAGCGATGCCCCCTCCTATACTGACCCTCTGCCTTAGAGAGAATATCACTGGGTTTATTTATTTATTACTATTATAATTTGACATTGATATTGTGGCAGCATCTAGAGGCCTCAAGCAGGTCCAAGCCCAATGTGCTAGGCACCATACAAAGACATACCAAATGACAGCTTAACATAACATTTTTCCCAGATCTGGACCTTAGCGTCCAAAATATGGGTGTTAGCATGAAAACCTCCAAGCTTAGTTACCAGCTTCACCCAGAGGGTATGCAAAGTCAGACTTAGTAAATCTAACACAAAGAGATTTTCCCCCCGACTTCTTCCTCCCACCAATTCCCTGGTAAGCTGCAGACTCAATTCCCTGGAGTCCTCACTAAAGAAAAACTCCAACAGGTCTTAAAAAGAAAGCTTTATATAAAAAGAAAGAAAAGGACATAAAAATGGTCTCTCTGTATTAAGGTGACAAATACAGGGTCATTTGCTTAAAAGAAAAAAATGATTAAACAGCCTTATCCAAAAAGAATACAATTTAACACATTCCAGCAACTACACACATGTAAATACAAAAGAAAACAATATAAACCTTATTGTCTTACTATCTTTGTACTTACAACTTGGAAACAGAAGATTAGAAAGCCAGGAGATAGAAAAATCACTCTCATAGCCGAGAGGGCACAGACGCAAGACAAAGAACAAAGAACTCACACCCAAAACTTCCCTCCACCCAGATTTGAAAAAGTCTTGTTTCCTGATTGGTCCTCTGGTCAGGTGTTTCAGGTTACTCCTTTCAGGTGAAAGAGACATTAACCCTTAGCTATCTGTTTATGACAGTACCAAACACCTGACTATCTAAAGAAGACAAGACATAAGAGATAGATGAAACAAACAAGTGGTCCTGAGAAGGACAGAGGCAGCAGTAATAAGAAGATGGTTTAGCACAGACTGTTTGGCTAAGAAATAGGCAATCAGTAAACGCAACTCATCACTTGACTATTCATATCAGATAGCTGGTTTTTTAATACATTATGGCAGAGGTGAGCTTTGAGGAGAGGCTTGAGAAATACTGTAAAATATTAGCTTTAGAGATTTTGACTGGAAATTTTTCAAATGTATAATTGATGATGTAAGAAAGCACACAGACATTTGTGTGTGACACAGGATAGATAAAGGCAGAGCTTCAGGAAAGAGATCAGCTTTGGTTGTGTTAAGTTTCAGTGGACAGCAAGACATTCAAAAGATGCCAGATATGCATGATATCTCATTCTAGACCTAAATGTACTTTCATCCCACAAAAACCTTCTGGTACTTCAAAATGTATGTAAACTACTGACAGCAGAAATGAGAAATCCTGAAACTGAAGTTACAGAAAACAACATTCTGTACATGTTAATCCTGCAAATAATCTCCTGAAAAGCAAGGGACTACACACTGATCTGTATTTACGGAGGTAGTTATTAAAATATACACAATGGGTCAGAGCCTCAGTGAATATAAGTCTGCATAGCTCCACTGAAGACAAAACAACTAATATAAAACTGTTCAAAAGTGCTACCTTTTCACAGCATATGCTTTTTTTGTGTGCGCGAACATGCACATGAGGAAACACATGTGAACAATCACTTGAAGAATCTACACTGGTTTATACCTAATCCAATGCCACTGACTTTCCTGGTCGAGCTAGATAATACAACAAAAATGTAGTTTTCCTAATTATTTACCAAAAAGCAAACAGAGCACACTAATTATGGTCCACTTACTAGTAACACAGAAGGTCACACTAGGCAATCACAATGATCCCCCTACTGGCTTTATAAGCTATTTAAAGTATATTCCACTTCTGTGGTACAGACTATACTCCTAGGCATCCTGGTAAAGCAAGCAGAACTCTGAGAGGCTACGTGTCCTACACAATCCAACCTGTCATGGAGGGGCCAGTAGGAAAGGTACCCATTTATTACACACAAGCTGATCAACTCCTAAAAACTTAGGTACAGAAATATGCTCTTGCAGCTGCTTAGGACCTGCAGAAAGGGTCCCCATAATAAGAGAAACATTTTCAATATCTATTCAGAAGATACAATATATTGTAACACTTTTACTGTTGACAAAACAAGTAGCTTTCCTAGACACCTCCCAATCAAGCTGACGATGAGGATATGGGATGGAGACAACAATGACCACATTTATCTATAGCTACAGAATTAACAATTGCTCTAATAGTGGTACGTTCATTGATAACTATACAGCCTGCTGCCTGTGCAGTGTTGATGACTTGACATAGCAGGGTGAAAATAAATTACATCAAGCATGCTTTGCTCATTTCATCATAGAGATTCAATGGGGACAGTTTCCATAAGTAAGATCTCCTGGGACAGAGAAGAGTCAAGGTTCAGTCCTGTCTCTAAGTTTCCAACTTCTACGGGAGACTAAAAAATGCTGTGGATTATAGTCCAAAACTACGACGCCCTGCAGACAAACATCCAATTACCTAAGTTCATGAAAAAAAATAAGTATCAGGATGAAAACAAATTAGAAAAAGATTAACCCAGGTAAGGCAACAGTGGTGAAAAGAGAAACTCTGCAAATCAGCCACAGAAGGTATCTGCTCCTGGTAGTCAAGTTTGATATAAGCTTTGGAGTCATACTAGATACAGTGCTGCTCCCACACATCTATGTAGCAGCAAGAGTAATAATAAATAATAATAATAATAATAATTAAAAAATGCCCACCATTCATATTTTTCTTTCTAATCATCAGAAGTGGAAGTTGTGCCCTTTCCTTTCACACACAGTCCAGCCTATGGTGATACTAGTTAATTACATCATAGAAATAGGGTCATAAGTTATCTAGATATATCCAAGCAATCATGCCCTGCAGGGCTGACTGCTATAATGTTAATGCCCTCTTTGGAGAAGAACTCTGTGACTCCTGGAAGCAAAGGTTGAGTTCAGCACATATCAGCTCACCTATTCTGTAAAAAAAAATTAACAACTTGCACATTTTATCAGTGATTTAATATGACACTGGCTCCTTTTACAATTTTGGATTAATTTCCAGATATTGGTTCTAATCTTTACAGTCTACAACAGCTTAGTGCCTAGTTATTGCACAGACACAGTGGAGGTTCTGCCATTATGGTCCCTGAGGCACTAGCCAACTTGGAAAAAAGAGAAAATAAATTGAAAGAAACTAAACATATGTTGATCCCAATCTATACTATTAAAGCTGTTACGTGATAGAATAGCTCCTTCAGATGAAGAATACCAATGGGACAGCTGTTCCAGTGCATCACGTTTTATAGTACATGTGCCTATATTCCTGTAAGAGGCTTCAAATAGGAGAAGGATTTCATTGGAGAGGAGTTCTCAAAAGTGCCCTTAAAATAATGAAAACAAGTCAAGCCAAATCAAGTTAGTGCCCACAATAAAAATGGCCTCAAGCCACCACTGCAAGGAACACTATGTCTTTCAATTTATCACAGCAGATGCAAACAATGGGGAGATGGTCTCTCACAAAGCCCAGGAGAAAACTCTCAAAGGTCAGGGACATGACATTCACTTGAGAGTTCCCTTGCCTGTATGATTATCTAGCGCTAGAGAGGAGCTTATGTCCAAGTCTTTCAACCTTAATGGCAGAATGCAAGACTCGTAATTGCACAAGTTTTTGTGCAACAGTAGTGACTGCACAATAAAAAAAAGTTAAGAGCATGGTCCTCAGCCAGACACATGCCTTCTTTATTTTGTGCCTGATGCTAGGGTAGTGGAAGCCTTAAAAAATGCAATTACACCTCTACCTCGATATAATGCTGTATTCGGGAGCCAAAAAATCTTACTGCATTATAGGTGAAACCGCATTATATCGAACTTGCTTTGATCCAGCGGAGTGCGCAGCCCCGCCCCCCCCCCGGAGCACTGCTTTATCACGTTATATCCGAATTCGTGTTCTATTGGGTCGCATTATATCAAGGTAGTAGTGTATAATAAAGGTGGAACTCCTATAATATAGAAAATAGAGAGGATATTGAAAATATATTTTATATGCTGCCACTAGTGTAGCAATTGGCATCATACAATATGAAAGATGCAACAATCACTCTCTCTCTAGAAATAATTTTCTTTCTCCCTCCTCCTCCTCAGCAGATTTTTTTCAATGATCAGGTGTCAGTGTTTGACTTCCAGGGAGGTGAGTTACACATCTTAGGATGCTATTTGGGGGAAAACTAGCTTTAAAGTCCAAATTTACAATTTTGTAAAAATAAGCTTTTTATAAAACTTAAAGCTAAGAGAAATATTTCCACAACTTTAAGTGTTAGAGTGTAAAAACGGTTTGTAAACAAATATTCCCCTGAAATGTTTGAAACAGAAGCTCTAAGAAAATGAAAGTGTAAAGAGCTAAAGTCAAGTGTGAAAATTTATTTATTATTGTCTAATAAGAGACATACAGATAATAAAGACTATAAATATGTAAACTGTTCAAAAAAAGAACTAGGCAAGTTCATGGAGGATAGGTCCATCAATGGCTATTAGTCAGGATGGGCAGGATGGTGTCCCTAGCCTTTGCCAAAAAGGTAGGAATGGGCCGCAGGGGATAGATCACTTGATGATTATTTGTTCTGTTAATTCCCTCTGGGGCACCTGGCATTGGCCACTGTCAGAAGACAGGATACTGGGCTAGATGGACCTTTGATCTGACCTAGTATGGCCGTTCTTATGTATTTTTAAAACTTGTATATGGTAAGGAACTTTTAATAGAAGACAAAAATTTGTCAACTCAAACATACATTGTAAATGAGCCATGTCCTTTCAAAAAGATGCACCTTACATTGTGTTCTTAAGGAAGTGAAATTCAGGCTCAGCCTTATCTCCCACAAAAATGAATCCTATAGTCATGAGCTCTCCACTAAAAATACTTTGTTCTGAGCATCAACATCTCAAATCTTGGCTCTGACTCTAAAAACACTGACAGTACAGCAGCCACGGAAAAGAGCAGAGAGAGTCACTGATACAGCTAGGCCCTAACTCTCTCAAACCTTTGCAAAATATGATTCATTCATATCAGTTCACTGTGTTTAGGAGGTGAACCACTGCACACCCTGCTAGCAACAGCTTCCAAGGGCCTATAGGGTCACCACGACCTAATACACGTTGCAATAGTCAAATACAGAGATGACAGATACATGGACCAACTCAGTGACTCATATGCAGCCACACTCCTGATACATTAATCATATATAAACCTGATAAAAATAAATTTGATAGTTATATATCAAAGTAAATTATAGCATCATGTGTATATATGATTATAACCAGTAGTATAAACATATGATCTTGATGTACTGAAAATACATTTTCAAAGGTTAGCTAATGTATAGTAAAACTATATGTTTCTGCCATATAGGCCTGTAACGTGAAAGGGAACCAAAGCTTTGAGAAGCCTAATGTGGTCACGTCAGTGTTCAAAGTGTGAATGCCCACGTGTAAGTTGCTTACATCACCACAGGTAGATGAGTGAGATACTTTCTCCTGCTGCACACACTTTTTTTCAGACAGCTGTGGAACCACTTTTTGCTCCACTCAGCTCTCCTATCCTCTCTGTCAATGAAGTAGATTTAACATACTCAAATTAATACTTTAGTACTTACATCTGTTTTCAGATCATCTTGTATGCAGCAACTTACACCACTGTTTAAGGGCTTGCCTAGATGGGAAAGGCTTTCTGGTATATCTTTAGCTTTTACAGCATAAGCTGCCTTACATCCACATGCACAAAAATTCTTTTTTCTATTTCTCTGGTGTTTATCCCACTTTAATCAATATGCTTTGGAAGTGACATGACTCTTATTTTGGAATGAATTATACCCTATAAGGTTTGTATGAATGCTTCCAGTTTCTGAATTCAGTATGCTCCTTCAGGCAGTCCTCCCACTGCTATTCTATGCTGCATTGCTTCACATCTGGATGAAGCTGTCTTGTTAACTGTCTGCCCTCTGCTGCTCCAGGTCATCTTGACCAGATGTCATTTCCCTGTCTAAATCCTGGCAGCTCAAGGCAAGTTCACATACCCCAAGTCACTATAAAATTTTGCCCAGGACATATATCACTTATCATTGATAACCTTTTGAAGATAATTTGCACGATGTTAATTTCAAATATTCCAAAAGGCTGTAGTAACAGTCCAACAGCTCAGGATCACACGTAACTGTGCTATTTTCAAGTCTGCTAACATAGCTGTATGCATTCATTCTTATGAAGCTGGAATTTCACAGCCATATTTTCATAACTGAGTGCCTAAAGTTAAGCTCCTAAACCTATATTATAGGAAACGAAAAATAAATGGCTTTATTTTCAGAAGTGATGAGCACCCACAAAGCCCACTGAAGCTTATGGAAGGTTAGGTGCTCAAGAGCATTGGAAACAGAAAACAAAACAGAAAGTCCACTTTTTTCAATGTTGATAAATGCAAAGTAATGCACACCGGAAAACATAATACCAACTATACATATAAAATGATGAGGTCTAAATGAGCTGTTATCACTCACTTGGATATTGAAGTCATTGTGGATAGTTCTCTGAAAACATTCACTCAGTGTGCAGCAGCAGTCAAAAAAAGCGAACAGAACGTTGGGAATCATTAAGAACAGGATAAGTAAGACAGAAAATATCATATCCCCTCTACATAAATCCATGGTATGCCCACATCTTGAATACTGTGTGCAGATGTGGTTGCCCCATCTCAAAAAAGATTTTTTGGAATTAGAAAAAGTTCAGAAAAGGGCAACAAAAATGATTGGAGTGTGGAACAGCTGCCATATGAGGAGAAATTAATAAGACTGGGACTTTTCAGCCTGGAAAAGAAATAACTAAGGGGGGATATGATAGAGGTCTACAAAATCATGACTGGTGTGTAGAAAGTAAATAAGGAAGTGTTATTCACTCCTACTCATAATACAAGAGCTAGACGTCATCAAATGAAATTAATAGGTAGCAGGTTTAAAACAAACAAAAAAGTATTTTTTCCACACAACGCAGAGTCAACCTGGGGAACTCCTTGCCAGCGGATGTCGTGAAGGCCAAAACTATAACAGCATTCAAAAAAAGAACTAGATAAACTCATGGACGATAGGTCCATCAATGGCTATTAGCCAGGATGGGCAGAGATGGTGTCTCTAGCCTCTGTTTGCCAGAAGCTGGGAATGGGCGATGGGGTGGATCACTTGGTGATTACTTGTTCTGTTCATTCCTTCTGGGGCACCTGGCATTGGTCTAGTTGGAAGACAGGATACTTTGGTCTGAGCCAGTTTAGCCGTGCTTATGTTTTTTAGGTGCCTAACATGAATTTAAGAACATAACTTTAGGCATTCATGTATGAAAATTTTGGTCTGCTTTTCAATAATTTAAAAAAAACTCTAATCTATAAACAAACAGGCCATATAATCAAACAAATAATACATGGTGTGTAAGAAGGGTGGAAAGTTCTTATTTACAGAAAGATAATATCTAATTAGCTACAAAAAGAAGATTGTTGAGTTTGGGGGGTTTGTTTTTGTTTTACTCATCAAATTATTTCCAGTACTATAAATGATAATGTGAAAAATATTAAAATGTAAAAAAACCACTTTCTTAGTATTTTATCAGTAATTCAAACTTTTTACAACTATCATGGTGTTATACAATAGCCAAAGGATATAAAGTATATGTCTTTTCGAAAAAATCTGTTCTCAGAAGATCCAGGGTAACTCACAGAAACTAATGAAAATTCACTAGTGTTAACATATGTAACTCTCGAGGTCCCTTCCAGTCCTAGAGTCTATGAGTCTATGAAGTGAGAAAGGATTAGGCAAGTGGTGTCTCTGAGCTATTTGCATTCAATCTTAAATATAGGACTCCTACTACTCCAAAGCTAGATCTGAAAAAGTATGTCCATTATATGTACAAAATGGAAATATGACTGTACTATAAATCAATACTAATCATACCCATTGCACTGCAGAGTTTACCCATCATGCATCAGTACAGGAGTCACCAAGCCGGACTGTAAGTTAAATGTCTGTACAGATGTACTCTGTTCTAGATTAGCTCACATTTTTTATGGTCACCAGGACAAGCATAGAACCATTCCAGGTGGTTTCCGGCTCAGGGAGAGAAGGGTCATTCTTTTGTGATTTATCAACCATTGTCTTCTCCAGTCTGAGGGTCAGGGCACACACTTCTCACAAGGGAAGTGATGAATAATTAGTCTATTTAAATGGTCCGCACTCAAAGACTAAGACAGATAGTGTAATTTTAAGTCTGTTGAGGGAAAATATTGTCAAGTCAAGAGATCACTCAATAGGTCATCTGGTAGAACTCTATAATTTATCTTTATCCGTGATTAAAAATAGGCTGACCCCTAAACTCCCTATTCACCAGCACCATGAACTATAGTATACAACTCGCCTGAGATAAATGAAGCAAGAAGGAAAACAGCACAAGATACCCACCACTGTCACTCTACCCTATCCAACTGATTAACAAAAGTGCCTTCTTGAAGCTTTATTCCAAGGCTATAAAAGGAATGAAAACAGATTTTTTTTTACTTCTGCCACGGCCTATGGGAAGCTCTAAATGAGGACGGAAGCTCAATATAGTGGGCAATGTCATTAATCAAGCTGTCTTCAAAACAGTTACAGTGTGGAGTTTCTCTCACCATGAGGAAATTTCATGATATTTTACAGCAGCTCCTTGGAGTTCAATAACTGCAAGATACTAATACTTCTTCCCAGTGGATCTTAGAACATCTTGTACACTTAGAACATCTTGTGAGATGTTGAAAAACTTTACATACCCGATGCAATTTTCAATTTCATAATTCTTTACAGGCCATAAGCTGATCTGTTACACTGGTGAAAATCCAAAACAATTCCATTAAATTTGCCTCAATTACAACATGACATGAAGAGCTGAAAAATATACAAATGCTTTCTTAAGATTACATTCCCATGTAAACAGTTTCTATTTCCCACAAGGATATTATGTAATCACACATGAAAAACCAGATAGACTAAGAGAATCTCTCTTTAAGATGTGGCTCAGGTTATGAAAAAAGTTTAGAAGCCCTAGGGTAGTATGAGCAGTCCATCATACAGTTGGAACAATTCCATCTGCCTCCTGAGTAAGCAGTCTTTTCTGTTGTATCAGAGTTGAAAAAAATGATATAGAAGCAATGTTTGCTCATGATGGTAGGAACCTTGTAATCTTGTGTATTTTATGTAGTTAGCAGATAATTTACATGGTTACTGCATTGACAGGCACTGATCTGGCTAAAGACAGGGTATCCATTGACCTGCTTCAGGGAACTAGCTGCTGGCCAACAGACAATTATGAAACTTGCTATTAGTGATACCTTGTCAGGAGGTGGTCAAAGTAAACATGAGCAAGATATACACACTGTTATACATCATTTGGTAATGGGGGCTCATTTTAATGCAGCAAAATGCAAAGCCACACATATACTTAGGAACAAAGAACGCAGGTTACACTTATTAGATGGAGGTCAACACTGAAAAGGACTTATAGGTTATGGTAAAAAATGAACTGAACATCAGCTCCTAATGCAATGATGTAGCTAGAGTAGCTAATGTGATCCTGGCATCAACAGAATATCATCAAGTAGGAGTAAAAAGATGGCATTACATCTGTACATGAGGTTAGTGAGACCATTACTGGAATACTGCATCCAGTCCTGGAGCTCCCACTTCAAAAAGGATGTTGACAAATTGAAAAATGTTCGGAAAAAAAAAACCACACACACACCAAAATGATCTGAGGTCTGGAAAACATGCCTTATAGCAAGAGGTTTAAGAAGCTTCATCTATTCAGTTTATACAAGAGAAGGATAAGACGTGACTTAATCATGGTCTACAAGTATCTTCATTGGGAAAAGATTTCAGATCGATAACACTTTAATCTAGCAGAAAAAGACATAACTATGATCCAACATCTGTAACATGGAGCTAAAATTCAGACTAGAAATTAAATTAGCCATAGAAATAACTTATGCAGGGACCTAACAATTATCCATCTATCCAAGACTGGATTTGTTCTAAACCTCTTCTATAGCTCAAACAGAACTTTCATCTTGAATCTGATGCAAAACTATTGGATGAGATTCTATGACTTGTGTCATGCAGGAGTCAGATTACAGGATCATAATGGTTCCTTCTGGTCTTAAATATTTATGAATCCTTTTTATCCCATCTTCATCCCACAAAACTACTGTGCTGCACTCCAAAATGCTGCAACATGCCTCCTTAGACACAAGGTTTTTCCACACACACACATTTAGGGACAAAGTTTTTAACAAACAACAACAAAAATCCTCAAGATCTATGCACAAAAATGTGTATGCATGCAATCACCATAAGAATCTATCAATCTACATAATTAGGCTTGGAAGAATTCAATTTTTATATCATTTTCACAGCAATGTTTATTTTTAAGATTTTTTTTAAATCAATTTAAGTTCACTATTGTGCAAAATTATGGGATTTATTTATTTTGATTTAAATTTTCAGTTGGGGTAAATATGGGAGGGTCAGACTTATGTAATGGCAGTAGATACTGAGATTCACAAAGATAAAGCTTTATAATCGTCAAAACACAAATTGTCAACATCACGTCATATATACAAAGTAAATAGCCTTAAAACAAATTATAATACGCTCTTATACAGTACTTTTCTTACTTTGCCTTTCTGTAAATTTCAATTATCATCAATGGATACACTTTTCATCCATTTGTGTGTACAGTGAAACTGACATTTACCAATAAAAATCTAATCCTTCCAACCTTATATATAAATAGTATTACAAAACAAAGTATTAAGGTTACAAATTCAAGCACTGAAATTTGGAAATGGTAGAATTAAGGTTACTTGGATAACCTTAATTTTCCCTCCTTGTGCATATGCATTATGATCCAATATTTAATTACACAATCATATACTTTCGCTACAGTATCCCTGCCTCTTGCAATGCCTAACAGGAACCTGCTCTTAATATGAATCAGAGCTGTGTAGTGAAGAAAGCTATTGTCTGTAGGACCCTTGTTTTACTTGTTGCAGAAGTTGAAAGGTATATAGTGAATGTGGCAGGTGATTGCAGGAAGAGAAAGAAGGGTCTCATTATTAAAGTAGCTGAATGCTGCCCTCAAGAACTGGATTCTATTCCTGAATCTGCCATAGAGTTCCTATAATGCTAAGCAAGTCACTCAAGCCATACTATTGAGAGGTGGTCATTTTCTAGGTCCCTGACTTGAGAGACTGAAGTCGGATTTATAGAAGTGCTGAGCACTCACAGCTGCAACTCAAGTTAATGGGAACTGTGTTTTGAACACATAGTGCTAAATCTTCTGAAAAACAAGCTCTTGGGCATCTCAAACTGGGCACTCAAAATTAGTGGATTTTTTTTTAACCTTAATTTCTCAGTGCTCAGTTCCGTCAGTAAAATGGAGATAATGCCGTTACTGCCCCACCTCTCAGAGATAGTGTGAAAGTAAAAGATAATGCTTATGAAACATTCAGATACTATAATGATGAGTGCCACAGAAAAAGACAGAAGGAAATTAATAATTCTGTCTTCCAAGCAGGGTTTGAACAGTTGCACTAGATAACATATGGGCTATGCTTTGAAAAATGAGTAGAAAACAAAAAACAAAATATTAATAGCTATTCACTAAGTGAGTACCATCCATTGTGTGCTGTAACTATCATAATGCATATGCATAAAAGGGCCCAATTAAAGTTGCACAGTCAACTTTCTGGTATTTCCTAACTTTCCAATGCTTGACTATTCAACCTTAATATTGATATTTTAATTTAGTTTGTGTGTAATTTTCCAGGTTTTTAAAAAAAGAGCAAACTGAAAAACGGGAATTCCACCTTGTGGCAGGCAGACACCCATGTGGATTATCAGCAGGCCTGGACCCTTTAGATCCACACCAGAGACCTTTGCAACCTGAGCTAACAGAGTAAGTGATAGCAGCAGTAAATATGCATCCTCTATGTGGACCAGCACAAGAGGGGGATTGGACATTTTGTCAGCGGATTTCACAGATATTTGCTGAAAGTAGAGGAATGGCAAGGAATCTTGGGTCCCACTTGGGTCCCACTCCAGGCTCTGGAAAGAAGTGTGCTCTAGTGAGCACAAACTCTTCTGCCCATTTCCCACACTCATGACCACTTCTGCCCAGTCCCTTCCAACCAACCCCATCCCAGTCCTATCGCTCCCCTCCTTCCCAGTCCCAGTTTCCACACAGGCTTTTCATCCCATCTCCTTGCCCAAAAGTCCTACCCTCATCTCTCTGCATCTCTGTCCCCCACTCAACTCACTAGCTCCTTGTCCTGTTTCTTTGCCCAGACAGTCCCTCCCCACCAGCATTGTTGCCACTCCTTCCCATATTCCCCAGTCCCACTGGCTCCTAATCCTACTATTGCCTCTTTTCAACCCTGGCTCCCAGTCTCCTTGCTTGGCTAGTCCCACTCTTGTCACCACCACCGTGCCTCCAGTTTCCCTCCCCCAGGTCTGGCTCTTGTCCCCTCTACATTTGAATCAAATAGCTTCCTCTTCCACATTGTCTGGACCCAAAGGGACGGGTGGGATGCCACTGAAAGCACAGGAGAGACACCTGCTCTCAATTCAGGTGCCTGGATCCAGACTTGACACAGCCCAGAGCTGCAACTGTAGGGAAAGTTCTGCTCAGTCTGGGCTGAAGCATGCCCAACATGGATGGAACTTCGGGAATTTAACCCAGAAGGTCTAGCAAGTCTGAGCATGTGCAAACTGACATTTTCCAAAGACCAAAATAACTGGGCAAAATCTGAGCCAATTTGCATGGGGGATGTGCCAAAAAACACATTTCTGATACAAAAATCCACTCCCCAGCGAGGTTTCAAGTCCCTACTCCAAGGCATGGGGGGAGGGTAGGCTTTTTCAGGAAAAAGATCACCAAAATTTTTTTTAAATGGGTAAAAAACATTTTTCCTCTAGCCTTGTTCTCAGAAAGAGCTGAACAGTTTTCACTGAAATTTTTAAAGAAGTAATCCAACTTGAGGCAGACACCCAATTACAATTTGGCAAAGTTATAAGCATCTGAAAATAGGGTGTTAGAATGGGAAGTGTTGCAATTTTAATAGGTTGTGCTGTCAGTCCCATCTATAATAAAAAAGACGTCTGAGATAATCTCTATCCCAGGGGTCTCAAACACATGGCCCACAGAGCTATTTCCTGCAGCCTGTCATTGCTCCCCTCACCCCCCGTCCCCTGAGCAAGCTGCTTCCCTGCTCCCCTGCCTATCTCCCAGCGCTTCCCACCACCAAACAGCTGTTTGGCGGCACTTAGGACTTTTCAGGAGGGAAGGGGGAGGAACGAGGACATTGCGTGCTCAGCGGAGGAGGCTGAGAAGAGGCGGGGCCGGGATGGGGATTTGGGGAAGGGGTTGGAATAGGGGCTGGGAAGAGGCAGGACAGGGGCAGGGCCTCATGGAAGGGGTGGAGTGGGGCAGGTCCGGGGGGGCTTTTGTACTAGTACTCATGTGAACCTCATGGTGATTTGAGTTTGAGATCCCTGCTCTATCCTAAGCTACTGAATAGAACCAAGGGAGCTAACATGAATCATGAATAAGCGTAGACCCCAGGTCCTAACAAACCTAAAGACAAACAAAATTATTGGTGTATATAATCAACCCCCCTCATTACATCACTCAAGTTTGGAAATGATGGTTTATTACTGGATCTTTAGCAACTTCTGTAAGACCAGATAGCAACAATGGCCCAGGCAGTCTATTTTCCCCACCTTCACCTATCTCATATCACAAGATCTTTTCTCTGAGAAGTAAGCCTTGAAACAGTTCTTTGTACCTTTCTCACCTGCATACTGGATTATATGCAATGCCATTTACTTGACATTACCCTTAAAGCTACCAATTTTTAGCTACTGCAGGATGTGCCTGCTGCCTTAGTAATGCATCTCATATGGATATATATTAATTTGAGTAACATAACTATTTACTTTCCAAGTACTTTTAAGGGGGATTTGAGATTTATCACCTCTAACTCCTTTTGGTTTGGGGGCTCTATTTTAAAAAGAGAGTGAGCGAGAGTGAGATGATACCTCCTTATACACATTCTTACCCAGCAGTCAAAATTAAGGGGGACAAATCAGCTGACAATGTCATTATTTGCATGGCTAGGGAAAGGACATCTCTTAAATATTAGAATCTAAGCTCCCACCCTAGCCCAAATTTGTTAGCCCTTGAGGACACCAATAACTTACCAACGGTTTTCCTGAAAATTTGAGTTTCCATTATTTTAATTTTGGGTGTTTTTGTGGGGGGCGGGGGGGTGAAAGAGAAGCAAGGAAGAGTCACCATATTTCTGAGATTATTGACATATCAGCATAGATTTAGGACTGTTCTATGTAGTTTTAAAAACTGAGTTAAGACATTCCTATTGGTGCATTATATACACTAAAATAAAATAAGCAGTAGCAATTTAGGTATAGATCAACAGGATTTTATTACTATAATACAGATTTCAGGACTCATGTTTAAGCATTCTTTTAAATGTAGATTTCATTTTTGTTTTAAACGTAAAACGCTCACAATCTATACACATACAGCCCCTCCTCCAGAAATATAAGCAGTGCTTCTCTTTAGATACTTTATAGCACCTGAGGACGTGCTACACACTTTATAGAAAAACATGATCCCTGCCCTAAAGAGCTTACAATCTAATTTTACACTTCATGCAGTTAGTGGGAGGTAACAGTATAAGGAGATGGAAGTGAGTGATGATGATACTTGCCACTCCAGGCTTATGTTACACTCCCAAGGTTATAGCTTTTCTCTTGGCTTGGTAAACATGCCAATACCCAAATGCAAAAAACCCAACCTTTTAACCCAGGAAGGAGCACTTGGGAATTCTTCCCTGTGGAGTACCCTCAATCCCTTTCACCCTTGATACTGGAGACAATTTCTCGCTGGGTTGTGGACTTGGGCTTGGTCCCACTGGAAGCAATGCAGGTGATGGGATTGTTTCCGTTGATATGGTTGGCTAAGTCTTTTCCCAGTAGCATGGGAATGGGATAATCATCATAGACTGCAAAAGTCCATATTCCTGACCAGCCCTCGTACTGGACAGGCAACCTGGCTGTAGGCAAATTAAAAAAGTTGGCCTTAAAGGGTTGCACCACCACTTGGGCCTCTGGGTCGATGAATTTGGGGTCCACCAGGGATTGGTGGATAGCTGACACCTGTGCTCCCGTGTCTCTCCATGCAGTAATCTTCCTCCCACCCACATTCAGAGTTTCCCTTCGCCCTGGGGGTATTTGAGAGACATCTGGGCCTGAAGGCTCTTGGTGGGACTTTGGGGTGATGAGTTGTAGTCGGCTGGTGCTCTTGGGGCACTTGGCCTTCACATACCCCAGCTAATTACACTTAAAACATCGCCCAGCTGACTGTGGGCTGGGGTGAGGTGGGTGGTTGGACAAGAAGGCATCTGGGGTCTCCCTGTCTGTGTGGACTGCTCCCCCTTGTGAGCTGGGGCTTTGGGCTGACCCCTTCTGATATCCACTCCAACTGCTACTTTCTTCTTCTCTGCCACCTCCACTCATTTGGTTCCGATCTCCCCCCGCCTCGATTACAGTTTTGGGCTTCCCATCCACGTTGTACCTTTCAATTTCCTCAGGAACACCTTCTAAGAACTGCTCCATTTGCATTAGGAGAGACAGATCTTCCAGAGAGTCAACACTTGCTCCTGATATCCAGGCATCCCAAATTTTTGTAATGTGGTAGGCATATCAGGAAAATGCCATGTCTGGTTTCCACCTTAGGGCTCTGACCCACCAGCAGGCATACTCAGTTGTTAGCCCCATGCTAATTCTGGCCTTTTGTTTAAAAAGTTCATACTCGTGTGTGTGTTCTTTAGGCATTTTAGCTGCCACCTCTGCTAAGGGTCCACTGAGCTGCGGCCTCAGCTCCACTATATACTGGTCTATAGGGGTGCTGTACCCAAGGCAGGCCCTTTCAAAATGTTCTAAGAAGGCCTCTTATACATCACCTACCTTGTATGTGGGGAATTTCTTGGAATGGGGAGCAGTACCTGGAGAAGGACTGTTAGGATTACCTCCTGGACTCAACTTAACCCTTTCCAGTTCTAAGCACTTCAGCTCTATCTCCGCCTCCAAGCGCTTTGCCCCTCTCCTCTCCTCTACTTCCGACTCCAAGCACTTTGCCTCTCTTTTGTCCTCCACTTCCAAATGCATCATCTGTAGGAAGAAATCCCTGTCTTCCGCAGTCAGAACCCAGTGTGGGTTAAAGGCATCCCTCCAGCGTGGCACCTGGATCTTGGTTGGGGGAGGGCTGACCCTTCCCTCCTGGGAAGTTCCTGGTCCCCCATCCCCTCCCTTCATTTCCATCATGGAGCTGAATGTCTGGGCTTGATCTGCACCTGTCTTCTCTGTGGCGTGCCACTTTGGGAAGACTGTTTTTAATAAGGTTTCGGTGCCTGACCTCAACCTCATCCACACGCTGCCCTACTCTGAGCCTAACTATTTAGTTGCCATGAAGCTAGAAAAGAAAATAAATAAATAAATAAATAAACAAACAAACTGCCTATTTGATTCCCTGGCTTCTTTGGTGTGCCTGATCCCCCTCAGGCAGAAAAGAAAGAAAAAACCTCCCTAGCTTTTCAAGCAGCCAGAAGGAAAAATGTGTCCTTTTAAAATCCTGAGGTCCATGCTTCTGGTTCAAAACTATCCTATCGCTCTGCCAGCATGTCATAGCTGAACCCTCACTCTGTTACTCCGAGTGCAGAAGTGGGGGACCGCAAACATTTTAAAAATTAATACTCAGACTCATAGACTCTAGGACTGGAAGGGACCTCGAGAGGTCATCGAGTCCAGTCCCCTGCCCTCATGGCAGGACCAAATACTGTCTAGACCATCCCTAATAGACATTTATCTAACCTACTCTTAAATATCTCCAGAGATGGAGATTCCACAACTTCCCTAGGCAATCTATTCCAGTGTTTAACTACCCTGACAGTTACGAACTTTTTCCTAATGTCCAACCTAAATCTCCCTTGCTGCAGTTTAAGCCCATTGATTCTTGTTCTATCATTGGAGGCTAAGGTGAACAAGTGTTCTCCCTCCTCCTGATGACACCCTTTTAGATACCTGAAAACTGCTATCATGTCCCCTCTCAGTCTTCTCTTTTCCAAACTAAACACACCCAATTCCTTCAGCCTTCCTTCATAGGTCATGTTCTCAAGACCTTTAATCATTCTTGTTTCTCTTCTCTGGACCCTCTCCAATTTCTCCACATCTTTCTTGAAATGCGGTGCCCAGAACTGGACACAATACTCCAGTTGAGGCCTAACCAGCGCAGAGTAAAGCGGAAGAATGACTTCTCGTGTCTTGTTTACAACACACCTGGTAATGCATCCCAGAATCACGTTTGCTTTTTTTGCAACAGTATCACACTGTTGACTCATATTAAGCTTATGGTCTACTATGACCCCTAGATCTCTTTCTGCCATACTCCTTCCCAGACAGTCTCTTCCCATTCTGTATGTGTGAAACTGATTGCTCCTTCCTAAGTGGAGCACTTTGCATTTATCTTTATTGAACTTCATCCTGTTTACCTCAGACCATTTCTCCAATTTGTCCAGATCATTTTGAATTTTGACCCTGTCCTCCAAAGCAGTTGCAATCCCTCCCAGTTTGGTATCGTCCGCAAACTTAAGAAGCGTATTTTCTATGCCAACATCTAAATCGTTGATGAAGATATTGAACAGAGCCGGTCCCAAAACAGACCCCTGCGGAATCCCACTTGTTATACCTTTCCAGCAGGATTGGGAGCCATTAATAACTACTCTCTGAGTATGGTTATCCAGCCAGTTATGCACCCACCTTATAGTAGCCCCATCTAAATTGTATTTGCCTAGTTTATCTATAAGAATATCATGCGAGACCGTATCAAATGCCTTACTAAAGTCTAGGTATATCACATCCACCGCTTCTCCCTTATCCATAAGGCTCATTATCCTATCAAAGAATGCTATCAGATTAGTTTGACACGATTTGTTCTTTACAAATCCATGCTGGCTATTCCCTATCACCTTACCACCTTCCAAGTGTTTGCAGATGATTTCTTTGATTACCTGCTCCATTATCTTCCCTAGCACAGAAGTTAAACTTGCCACTCCAAGCTTGTATTACACTCCCAAGGTTGCAGTTTTTCTCTTGGTCTTGGCTTAGTAAACGCTGCCACCACCCAAATGCAAAAAACCTTTTAACCCAGGAAGGAGCACTTGGAAATTCCTCCCCGTGGGGTACCCTCAAGCCCTTTCTCTCTCTCACACACACACACACAAAACAAAGGAAATTAGCTACCAGCTAATCAAACAACAGGCACAAACCTTTTAGGACACCAAAAATTCAATTCCGTTCTTAAAAAAGGTAAATTTTATTAAAAACAAAAAAGGAAAACATTACATCTGGAACTTAGGCTTTTTCCTAGATCTTAAAAGAAAATTCCCAAAATTAAGCATCCAAACTAGCTTTTGGGGGGGATTCAGCTTAAAGGTTACGAGCAAATGAAAGCATCAGGGGTTAGCACAAAGGAGATCCACAAGCCAAAATAAAAAATAAACCTGATCGTGTCTAACTAAACATTCCCTATCCAAATAATTTCTTCTAGGTATGGAAAATGAATTTTCATACTTGGTTCAAGCCTTACACAGCATTGCTGCTCCATCCTTGCAGCCCAGAGAACAGACAAATGGAAAGCTTCCCACTGGCTCTTTTGGTCAGGTGCCCACTTCTTTTCTTTTACCTGTGGGCTTGTTAACCCTTTACAGGTAAAGCAAGCAGAGAACAGCTACCAAGAGGGATTTTACAGCTAGCTAGCTGGCTGGGTGTCTATCAAAGGGAGCTATACCTCCCCCCCTCATTTATCACAGAAGGATGGGGAGGGATAGCTCAGGGGTTTGAGCACTGGCCTGCTAAGCCCAGGGTTGCGAGTTCAATCTTTGAGGGGGCCACTTAGGGATCTGTGGCAAAAATCAGTACTTGGTCCTGCTAGTGAAGGCTGCGGGCTGGACTTGATGACCTTTCGAGGTCCCTTCCAGTTCTAGGAGACTGGTATATCTCCAATCTTATCTTTATTAGGCTTACAATGAGATCACTTGGGCTTCTCACCTTTTAGACACGTGCACATTTTGATGGTTCTGTTAGGTATACATACAAAAGTATTGCCTCATTTCCTGTAGTCATTGCAAAATAAGAAACCTGAGATTTGAATGAAGTGTAAGAAATATCTTGGTGGATCTCACCTCTCCTTGGTTCTGACCCAAACAGAACATCAATGTAACCCATAGTGGTCTCACTATTCTGAGAAAAACTCTCTCCTGTTCTCTCTCCATTGTCATCACTGACCTACTTTTCCAGCAAGGAGGATAGGCAATAAGCCTATTCAAAGGCAGAGACCAATGCAGCTCTCTAAACTTGCCAACAAGGGGTACTGGCACAGTGAATAGAACCAGATGTCCTTGAAGCCACAGTACAACAATTCAATAACATATCTGAGGCTTTTTATGGGAGTAAGACAACTGATATTTGGGAACACATGTTTCTCATATCACAGCCATCAAGACAGCCACTTAAATGTTTTACTTGAGAAATATGCTTTTGAAAACTTTGATTTGGTAACCAATCCCACCTAATGGCTTCATATACCACAATCACCCATCCCACACATTACAATGCATTTGTATGTATTACCAGTGAAGGCACAGGATCACATTCTTTAATAAAATTATCCACATTTAAGGGAACAGCCAGTTAAAGTTTGCTATCTGTTTTTAATGCCATAATGCAGGGATCGGCAACCTTTGTCATGTGGCCCGTCAGGGTAAGCCCCTGGCGGGTCGGGCTGGTTTGTTTACCTGCAGTGTCTGCAGGTTCGGCCAATCACAGCTCCCATTGAATGCAGTTCACCAGTCCAGGCCAATGAGGGCCGTGGGAAGCGGCGCAGGCTGAGGCGTGTACTGGCCGTCCCTCCCCGCAGCCCCCATTTGCTGGGGATGGCAAACTGCAGCCAGTGGGAGTTGCAATCAGCCGAACTTGCAGACACTGCAGGTAAACAAACCAGCCTGACCCGCAAGGGGCTTACCCTGACAGGCCATGTGCCAAAGGTTGCCGATCCCTGCCATACTGTTTGCCTAGTTTCACAAGTTGTTTTGATGGATTTTATACCTCCAAGTTGAAAGTAAAGGAAGCATCCTTCTCTATTTACCATTCATACTCTACCAGTCCCATTAACCACTTAGCAATATTAGGCTCTCATTCCAGAATATAAGTAAGTCTTTTAAGAGTTCAACAGAATGCATTTATCCATTACTTTGAAAAAATCTACTACATATTGTGAAGTGTTCTTTATGATGCAGAAAGAAGAAAACAGAATGAAGCAGATGTTTCTTTCTTGTTAAAAATCAAGGAAAATCACATGAAGAGGTTTTGCTTACAACAGAGATGAATGTGACAAGATACAATGCTTCCTTGGAATCTGGGCCATTTCTACTATAATGCTAGATTACAAATATCCAACTTCACAGTAAAATGAAGTTTGCATACCAGCACAGAATATCCCAGGGACTTCGCTTCGGAATATAACAGTTCGTACTTTCTTATCAGATTTCAGAGCATCCACAGCTTTTGACATCTACAGAAAAAGAAAGGGAAGAGGAATTTTTGTTTTCAAAATATTTAATTCCAATACATTGCCTTCAAATTAGAAGCTGTTAGTTTTTCTCCCTTACCATTTTTATAAGATTTTTATTAAGTGCATTTTTGGCACGAGATCTGTTTAATCCAAGTACCACAATTCCTAGAGGAAAAAAGAAGAGTTTGAATCAGTGTCATATTAAAAATATAATTAAGTATTAAGTACATACTTGTGTCCATGTTATTTTGATTCTAAACAGATATCAAGTTAGGACTGTAAGAAAATTGACACGTAATTATTTCGACTGACTTGTTTTGAATATATTCTTGTTAGTTTGCTTCCTTTTTCAGAGTGTTTCAATAGCCATTAGAAAGGGCAATCACTTTAAGGACAGACTCAGAACCATGACCTGATACACATGAAATTACCACATCTGTGCACGCAACCTGACTAGGCCAAATTTGCGAAAGCAAATAATCATAATATTTGCCTGAACAATTAAGCATGTATCTTGGTACTTAAATGTAATCTTCAGATATTTCTTCATAAAGCATTTTAAAAAAAGTTTTTATTTAAAAAAGAAAAAACCCACAAAGGCACTGCCAGGTCCAAAATTTTGACTTTTTTTTTTTGGTATGCGTGTGTAGATGCATATTTAGCATAGCACCCTCTTGGTCTTGACAACTCAGTCACCACACAAAAAAGCATGGTTCATGTTAGTTACAACAACAAAAAACACACCAACAGCGAGGTACAGGTACTTTGCATGTAGCACTTTTCCTTAGCCGTATCCCAATATATTCCTTATTTCAAAATTATTTCAAACAAATACTCAGCTTGGTCATAGAATTATAGGACTGAAAGTGACCTCAAGAGGTCATCAAGTCCAGTCTCCTACACTGATGGCAGGATTAAGTATTATCTAGACCATCCCTGACAGGTGTTTGTCTAACCTGCTCTTAAAAATCTCCAATGATGGAGATTCCACAACCTCCCTTGGCAATTTATTCCAGTGCTCAACAACCCTGACAGTTAGGAACTTTTTCCCCAATGTCCAACCTAAACCGTCCTTACTGCAATTTAATCCCATTGCTTCTTGTCCTCAGTGCTCAACAACCCTGACAGTTAGGAACTTTTTCCCCAATGTCCAACCTAAACCGTCCTTACTGCAATTTAATCCCATTGCTTCTTGTCCTAACCTTAGAGGTTAAGGAGAACAGATTAAAACATACACAGCTGTGTGTACATGTAGTGAACAGAGTGGGCCTAGAGCTCTGATTTTAAATTTAAACATATGCCGCAATTCTTGTTATTGAAAGGTTCAAGGATTTGGATGATACTATAAAAAAAATTAAGGAAACTGTGTGACCTTTTCAACCTTTGTGACATCCTTTTAAGTAAAACATGTACTTTTTATCTCCAAATAAGGATGATCATTGTTTTCTAAATTCAGTAATACAATACTGAAAAAGATCCCCTAAATAGCTGTAATGAAGCACTTCTACTCTGCCATGTAATGCACATATCAATAAAGCAGCCACAGTTCTTGTGGACAGCTGAATTTTCCCTGTGTATTTTTCTATACTTGTCATTGGATTTATATATCTTGCTAGGAACTACATAGTTAACGCTGACAACAGCCACACCAATAGAACCAGAAAATTCTCTAAGATGTTCACATCAACCTTCTTTCTTCCTTTTGTGCATTTACAATAAGTTTTTCACATAGTGCCCGAGAAGCCCTAGAGCAAGAAAAACTTGAGATTTTTTTCAGGTATGTGTGTACTCTAGTTCTAGCATATGTTATTAACAAGGTACTATAGTAAATTTCATTGCTTAGCACAAAGGTATAGGAAAGAGTTGACAAATATGGTCCAGAACGTTACAGAGGTTTTTTGTGTGTATTGGTAGTACGAAATAGTTTTGACTGTACTGTATTGTCCATTTTGACCATGACACACACACACTAGGGAGAAAATTAATATTCATGTTAGCACCTTAATTAAGAATGTTCTGACATAAGGATTAAAGTTGTTAAACACAAAATATAAGAAGTTCTCTGCAAGGGGAAAATCCCTAAAGAGAAAAAACAAGTGTATAAGCCAATTCCTCCTACTATTCCCATCAGTTTCACAACAAGTCATAACCCTACCACTTCCTTCCCCCACTCAAAAAAGTGACAAATGCTCAGCAGCCCTCTACCCAACTTTTCAACCTTCCTATTTATGGAAAAAGTGGTGTGAGAATTGTAATCAGAAATGTGTGAAAAGATTAACATAACAGGCACAAAAAGTGCAGTCAGGTGTATAGAGGAATCTTCCATGGATTCTCCACCCTACTCCTTTTTTTATGTTTAAATATAGCCATATCACCATAGTATCAGATCACCTCTGAAGATAAATTTTCAGGTTTATCTTTATAGTGGCAGTATGAGATAAGGAATGTATTAAATTATTGTCTGAAGTACAAAAAGTTAAATGATTTGCCTGAGGTTGCATAGGATGTCTGTGGCAAACCAGGAATTGAATATAGTCCTCCTGAGTCCCAGTCCAGTGGTTTAACCACAAGATGATCCTTTCTCCTTTTTTCTCTCGTGAATAGCTCCTACTCAAATACCAATCAGATCAAATGTTGACTGTTTTAAGAGATCTGACAAGATTATAGCCATTGGCAATATGGATACAACGTAACCATTTTATCTGCTGTCAAAATTCAAGGAAGTGAGATAACAGGAGCAGAAATAACCGGGTTTCCTTCATACCACTATATGGCAACACTATTAAGCTATAAGGGGGAAAAAAAACTATAGTAAAACCTACCAAGAGTGACTACTCATGAAAGTGGCAATGTTAGGGAGTTGATGCTCAGCAAAGCACAGTAGAGGCAAGGGGTAACTGAGTGACTCACTGTCGTGATATCCCAATAACAGTCACAATAAGGTAAAATTGTTTCCTGTTTTTTAGTTATGGTCAAAACAAACTTGATTTCTTGACTTCAGGGCCCAAAAAATTAAATTCTGCATATTAAATAACATATGGTGAATGTTGTAATACAGCAGTGTCCATAAACACCATAGGGAATGAGCCTGGGGAATGGAGGGAGTCAGCTTCTCTGCCACATTCAACATCCCACATGCACTGGTGGAGAATAAGAGAAATCTTTTGTCTTGCTCGATGATTTGTCAAGAGCTGGTAAAGTATATAGCAATGTTGACTTTGTCATCATTAGACTTCAGGATTAGTATTTCTTGGACATGAATAGGGCCCTACCAAATTCACGGCCATGAAAAACGTATCATGGATCATGAAATCTGGTCTCCTCCTGTGAAATCTGGTCTTGTGTGCCCTATACTATACAGATTTCACTGGGAAAGACCAGCATTTCTCAAATTGGTGGCCCTGACCCAAAAGGAAGTTGCAGGGGGGTTGCAAGGTTATTTTAGGGGGTGTCACGGTATTGCCACCCTTACTTCTGCGCTGCCTTCAGAGCTGGGCAGCTGAAGAGCAGCGGCTGTTGGCCGGAACCCAGATATGAAGGCAGCGCTCTGTCAGCAGCAGCGCAGAAGTAAGGCTGGCACTACCATATCATGCCACCTTACTTCTGCACTGCTACCAACAGCAGCTCTACCTTCAGAGCTGGGCTCCCAACCAGCAGCCACTACTCTCCAATTGCCCTGCTCTGAAGGGAGCACTGCCAGCAAGAGCAGTGCAGAAGTAAGGGTAGCAGTAACACAACCACCCTCCACCCCTGCAAGAACCTTGCGGCCCCTCCACAACTTCTTTTGGGTCAGGACCCCTACAATTACAACACTGAAATTTCAGATTTAAATAGCTAAAATCATTAAATTTACAATTTTTAAAATCCATTACCATGAAATTGACTAAAATGGACTGTGAATTTGGTAGGGCCTTAGACATGAAGAAGGCAAGTCATTTCCTGTTTGGGTTATTCCAGGGTATTTGCCCGCTTAAGAAGACTGGTTCATATCCAGAAGGCTGAATATTAAAAAGTAATTATTTGCACACCACCATATTCAACCATAAGGGTAGAAACATAACTCTGCAATCATAAGAGTAGAAACAACTTCCTGATTTTTAAATGAAAGCTTAAATTTTGCAGAAACAGAGCAGGCCATTGGAAGAGTGTTGGAATGAGGCTGGAATAAGAGAGAATTGTGAGGAAAGTGGTCATATGATACAGTGTGGTTGTTATTCATAGTGTGATCATACTGTAACTCCACATCACTTTTTACATTGGAGTCATCTTACTACAGTACTTGATAGGAAATCTGATCTGCACTCTAACAGAAATTTAGAAAGTGGAAAAAGAAATTGCAAAAGCCATTCTATTTGAATTCCTACTTATAGTACTTTATAATTTCACTCAAGCTTAGCCCATATCTACACTGGGGGCACTTTCCCCATACAGGTATATTACTGGCAAAGCGCTCCTACTGTGGATGTACCTACATTGGGAAAGCTGTACTTCCTGCACAGATGGCAAACTGCACCATCCCATCACTTTGCAGGTGACTGAAACAAACTATCTATCTCAGCAAAACTGCTTTTACTGGTACACCTCTACCCCGATATAAAGCAACCCAATAGAACATGAATTTGGATATAATGCGGTAAAGCAGCGCTCCGGGGGGGCAGGGCTGCGCACTCCGGCAGATCAAAGCAAGTTCGATATAACAGTTTCACCTATAACACAGTAAGATTTTTTGGCTCCCGAGGACAGCGTTATATCAGGGGTGAGGTGTATAACTGTGTCTGTATTAGGGAGGTATGTGCTGTCACACCCCTGAGGAACATAGTTATGCTGACAGAAGTCAGTAGTGAAGACATAGCTTTAGTGTATGTTTTAAGGTGAGATTTTGTTTTTTTGGAAGCTTGCAACAGAGTTTCAAGTTATCTTTGAATTATAAGGCATATTTTTCATATTTCAGGTTTTTTTAAATGACTTTTTTTAAATACTTAAAATACTTTTCTGTATAAGGCCTGGTCCACATTTAAAAGTTAGGTCAACGTAGCTATGGAGCTCAGGGATCTTAAAAATCCACACCCCTGGATACCGTAGCTATGCTGGCCTAACCCCTGGTGTAAATGTGGCTAAGTTGATGGAAGAATGCAACCACCATTTGGAGAGGTGGATTAACTATGGGGATGGAAAAACCCATTCCATCCCTGTAGGAAGCATCTACACAGCTATTAGCACTGCAGCCCTAGCACCTGTAGTTAGACATGGCCCAAGGGTCTGAATGCTACAGAAATCCACTGATGTTTGCTGAAATCTTGCTGTTCCTAAGGACATAGAACTATCCCAGCTGGATGCTATTTGATAACCCTCTCACACCTACATTGTTTTATCTTTAAACCCAACAGCACATTTACATATCTTGCTATGTAACAAACATTAGCTGAAGTTGCTAGACAAGCACAATAAAAGCCTAAAATGTCTCATTGATATCATTCTTACCTGTAGTTAGAAGTTATCTTTACTCAAAGCAGGGTACCCTTAATAAAGACCTTTCTTTCATAATGTTGGTCCAATAGTCACTTTCTCCCAATTGACGATTCCTACTCCAGAAACACTTGGCATTGTAACATATGATACAGCACTGATTTCCGCTAATGGCCTCTGATCTTCTCTTGGCCCTATCACAAACCCCTTGCCCTTCTTTACTAACAGAACAAGACTATATCTATAAAAAGGGGAACTGGACCAGTCAGCTTAACTTCAGTATCCACAAAGATAATGAAACAAATAATCAACCAACCATTTTGTAAACACCTAGAAGTAAAGACGATGGAAAATCCATGTTGACTTACTTACTAAGAACAAATCATGTCAACACAACCTAAAACCGGTAATAAACCTGGGGGGGAGGGGTAGAAAGCACTAGATGCAATATCTTTTTGCTTTAGAAAGGTTTTGGATGATGTTTCACATGACCTTCTCTAAGGAAACTAAGGAATTATAGCCTAGAAGACCTACTACATGGTGGGTGCACAATTGGTGGGAAAATCAGACCCAGAGAGTAGTTATCAATGGTTCACAGTCAAGCTGGAAGTATATATTGATGTAATGGTGTTGCAAAACAAAACAAACAACATTCTGGGATGTATTAGCTAAAGTGCTGTAAACAAAACACAAGAGAAAACATTTTACTTAGCACTTAGAAGGCCTGATTTAGAGTAGTATGTCCAGTTCTGGGCACCACACTTCAGGAAAGATATGGACAAATTGGAGAAAGTCCAGAGGAAAGAAACAAAAATGATTAAAGGTCTAGAAAACATGACCTATGAGAAAAGATTGAAAAAATTGGGTTTGTTCAGTCTAGAGAAGAGAAGACTGAGGGAGGATGTGATAAGTTTTCAAGTACGTAAAAGAGGAGGAAAATAAATTGGTCTCTTTAACCACTGAGGACAGACAAGAAGTAATGGGTTTAAATTGCAGCCAGGGAGATTTAGGCATTAGAAAGAGCTTCCTAAGTGTAAGAGTAGTAATTTGCTCCAATGCTTAACTAAGTAAGGTTGTGGAATCTCCATCATTGGATAGTCTGTTCTTAAAAACCTCCAAACATCTGTCAGTGATGGTCTAGATAATGTTCAGTCCTGCCTCAGTGCAAAGAACTAGACTAGATGACATACTGAGGTCCCTTCCTATCCTACATTTCTATCATTCTATTTTGTTTTGACTAACAGGAATGGGTATATGCTGGGAAAGAGGAAACCATTTAAAAATAAAAAATAAGCCACCACCATTCTTCAGCAGGAAATAACCACCCTCCCCATTCCAAGGATTCCCCTAGATCTCTGAATGGTGGTAGCCTTACCATGTTTTACTTTTCTACCCCCAGATTTCTTTCCCCGAAAGTCTCCACCAACCCACTGTATAATGCAATCTACAGTACACTATATCACATGCACTCAAGAATAAATTGAAGGTCATGTATCTTGATCACCTGACTCACATTCTAACCAGTAATCCAACTTTGCTCAAAGTATAGGACTCTGTTAACACTGTCAGCCACTGAGCAGTCTCAAATAGTCACTATTTGAAGTACAACTCAATCATGTGCCAGTGAACAATTTAAGGTAAAATATTTCACAACCCCACAACACTAAAGATGGGTGTTTTATAACATTAAAAAAGAGGGGATTCTGAGTTTCCCAACACAGCACAGAATGTACTTACAGCAATGCACTGTCACAATATTAAAATCATAACCTTTCATAGGTATAATTATTATATATTGTTTACAGCTGGTTAAAAAGGAAACATTTCACACGCACTTGCCAAGATCTTTACCCCTTTCTGCCCCATAACTCAAAATTTCACTGAAATTTTTAAATTTGAAAGATTTCAACTCTTTTATAGCTGATTACAAAACGGGGACTGTTGCAGCAGGATCATCATGGTATTGGAAGATGAGAGCAGGCACATCAGCGGCCAGATTAAGCCATTGACACAATAGGTCCATACCTAGGGCCCCAAGTCCTGAATTCTGGTGATGAGGTCAGAATCTTAGCTTTCATTTAAGGAAAACATGTATCTAATGTTTATAGTTAAGAAAAGCATGAAAAAACAACCCATGTATAATGTTTGCCTGAGCCTGCCGAAAGCTTGAAACAATTGGTGACTGGCATAAATTGCACCACCAATCTCAATATAACTAACTCCAAGACCTGCTGCTCTAGCGCGCTTTGTCAACCCTATCCCAGCAAATGGCTTCATCTGGAGCAGAAAAAGGGAACAGCAGGCTAGAACCACCACTCAATGTAGAGACACCCCTATTTCTATCTCCGCTGCTCCCCAGGTGTGAGACCTCCTGAGACTCTTCAAACGCTCCAGGAAGAGGGTGGGGATGATAAAGTGCCCCACCACCACCACTACTGTAGGTGCGTGGTGTGGCCTGGCATACGGGGGGCCCTGATTCGGAGTAGCAGGGGTGGGAGTACAGACAGGCTAGTTCAGAGGGGGCTGGCAGGCAGCCTAAAGGGCAGCAGCTCCTACTCCATGGCCCACCCACGCGCCCCTGAGGAAGCCCTGCGCATGGGCAGCATGTGGAGGCGGGGCAGCCACTCTTCTTCCCCCCGCCCCCTGTGGATTTAAAGGGCCAGCCCCGTGCATCAGCTGCCCCGAGATCCCAGCACTGCGCCGGGAGGGTGACCCTGCGGGCCTCCAGCGGATCTCACCGGTGCACCAAGCCAAGGGGGTGGGGGGGTGACACCAGTCCCGGGACTCTCTCTGCAGAGTCCAGCGCGCAGAGATGGGCAGCTGCACCCGCGGCTCGCAGCTCTCGGCGGAGCAGCCTCCCCCGGCCCGCGCTGCCGTTACCTTGGTTCTCCTCGTCCAGGTATCGGACCCGCAACTCCTCCTCCCCCTTCGCCTCCGAGCTGTAGCCCCTCCCCGTCGGAGAACAAGCGGCCCCTCCCCGCACCAGCCCCCGCGCGCCCGGCCGGCTGAGAGGCGAGGAGGCAGCAGCTGCCGCAGCCAACCTGACTCTGCCCTGCAGGAGGCCCAGCCCGCCCAGAGACGCCGCCATGCTGCTGCCGCTTCCCACCGCGCCGGCCCCGGCTTCGTGCCGCGGAGCCACCCCTCCTCCCACGTTCACACACACCACGTGACCCTACGGCACGCACCGCTCGCTCGCTCGCACCCTCCCTCCCACGGGCGACCCCAGGCAGCGCGAGGCAAGTAACGCTCATTATGGGAGCGCGAGGCCCCGCTCTCCTCAGTCGCCTCGCCCTCTGAGCCCCTGCTCCCCTCATGCCAGGAGCCTTCCAGCCATGCCCTCTGTGGCACCAGGCACCCAGCTAATGATGGGTGCCCGGCAGCCCAGGGCCAGTGAGCGGGGACCATGCCCTGGTGACCCTGCCCTCACCATTGCCCCTCCCCACTTGCATACAGAGCAAGAGCCAGCTCCCCTGCAGTCATGTGGCACAATGTTGGACCTAGAATTTGAAGAGCACTTTTTCATGAGTAACAACCAATGCACTTCGTAATCCTTAATGGAGTTAGCCTCGCAGCACTGCTCCTCCTGACAGGTAGCGAAATATTCTATTGCTGGTTTTTTAGAGGGCTAAATGACTTATCCAAGGTCCTTAAGAGAGACAGGGTACGTGAGATGAAAACTTCTGTTGGTGACAGAGACAAGCTTTTGAGCTACACAGAGCTGTTCTTCACCTCTGGGAAACTAACTCCGGCCTAGTCCCCACTACAGAATTAAGTCGATGTAAGACCACTTATGTCAACCTAACTCTGTAAGTATCTATACTACAATGGTGCTCAGGCTGATTTAAGTCACTCACTACATCAACTTAATAACTCCACCTGCGTGAGAGGCATAGTGCTCAAGTTGATGTAGTTAGGGCAACACACTATGTAGACACTGAATTACTTACATCACCTGTTGGCTGTCAGCCCTGCCTGCAGCTCACAACTGTAGCCCTCCCAGCCCCAGGGCTGACAGCCAGAGAGGAAATGAGAAATAATAGCAGCCATGAAACTGCCAAGAATGTAAATTTCCCTGCTGTGAAATTGAGCCCTGTGCTCGGCTCAGGCTGTCAGCCCTCACTGTGGGGAGGCTGCAGCAGTAGGCCTTGCACAGCTATCAGTACCACACAATGCCCCGCTTCAGTCAGTGCAAGTGGTGCTGGTGAGGATGCACAGTACCAGCAGAAAGAGGTTAGTGTGGAAGCCAACAGCTGATTCAATGACTGCAGTGGCCTAACTTAAGTTGACCTAATTTTGTAGTGTAGACAAGCTCTCTGAGTGTCATTGCTAAATACTAAGTGAAACAGATTTTTTAGCATATGTAGTTAACACATTTCAAGATACCATTCAAGGTGAATTGTCCAAGGTCCCACAGGGGACTTGTGGTGGAACTGGGAATTCAACTTGTGTTTCCCAAGTTCTAAGGGTAGGGTCCCGACTGCTGAACCATCCTTCCCCTCCAGCGATGCCATGTTAACATGTTTTTGAACCAGCTTTTAGTGTGTTATTCCACTAGTACAGACAGAGCCTTTGACAGTACACCTCATTTCTATGTCTGATTTTCCTCTTCTCTCCTAAACTTTGACTAATTTAGAAATATGTTGTTTTTTTTTCATGTGAATGATTAAACTAAAAGATAGATTTTAATTCTGGAGAACAGTTTTGTAACCAAGTTGTAGTCAGATCTCTGGCTTGCCTAATGCATTTTGTCTCTTTTGTCTGTCTTCTAGGTCCTGATTTTGTAACTTGTTCCATGCAGCTGTCAGGAGCACCACCAGCTTTTTTGCCACCGTAGGCGGCGGAAGGTCCCACCCCGACAGAGGCAGTGGAAGGTCCAGCCACCGCGGTCGCCGCCCCCCAAATGTTAGTTCCCTAGGCGACTGCCTAGCTTGCCTAATGGGTTGCGCCAGCCCTGGCAGTTGCAGAGTTCCGGCCACATGGAACAAGTTGAAGGATATGACCATGAGAATGTAAGCTCTGTAGGCACAAACCATCTTGTACAGTGCCAAGCACTTGCTGACACTTTAAATCAATAATTACAATCAAATCCCTATAGATAGCTGTTTTTGAAGTGGTTTCTAACCACATCTCTCTAGGTAAATAGAGAAAAAAGCTGAGCTACCTTCCTTAATGTATTGCAAATTCATAATTTTATAGATTTTAAGACCAGAAGTGACCATTATGATCATTTAGTCTGTCCTCCTATATAGATAACACTGGCCAGAGAATTTGCATCAAGCCCATATCTTTGCTAGAGCATATCTTTTTAGATCTGATCAGTAGTGGCCCTGCTGGCTGCTTTCTGATGAAAGCAAAATTCTGTAAAATAGTGCAGTGGTTTTCCATCTTTTTTTATGTGTATCCTTAAAAAGTTTCAAATGGAGGTGCGGACCCCTTTGGAAATCTTAGACTTTATGATATAACAATCTTTAAGATTTATTTTTCAATGATTTGTGTAAAGTTAAAAAATAAAAATTTAATTATAAACAAGAGAAACTAATCATGCTTTCAGAGTGGTAGCTGTGTTAGTCTGTATCAACAAAAACGAGGAGTCCTTGTGGCACCTTAGAGACTAACAAATTTATTTGGGCATAAGCTTTCGTGGGATATAACCAACTTCATCAGATGCATGGAATGGGAAAATACGGTAAGCAGTATGTATTTTACAGCACATGAAAAGATAGGAGTTGCCTTACCAAGTGAGGGGTCAGTGCTAATGAGTGCCCAAATAAATTTGTTACTCTCTAAAGTGCCACAAGGACTCATCGATGTTTAAGCATGCATGCTTCTTAAAGTAGGTCATTCCCCTCTTTGTATTATATCCTCTTTTGCCAACTGTGTGACATTCATATAACTGTTTTTTGTTTTGTTTTTGTGCCACAATGCAGTTTGCAGTATATCCAGTTCCTCCCTTTAGACTGGCATTTTAAGCATGAGTCAGAAGATTTGGATGGAAACACACTTTTCCATGTATTCTGGTTCCCTGATTGTTCACTGTGGTTTGGTTCTTCCCACACAGTGTTAAAGTAAGAGTAGCAAATGGAAGACAAGTTTAGTTCCAGAAGGATTAAAAAAACATACTTTTATTTGTAAAGAATTTCTGAAAATACAGACACTGATGCTCCTCATTAGTGAAATAATTTCTTTATATAAACTCCAATTGTGGAGGAAGAAGTTATAGCGCATGGAAAATCTCTAAGAGCTTCACTAATGAGTTAACACTATGTAGAGCTTAAGTGTTCCTTTTAACTGGACTCCATCCACACACCAAAATCCAAACATTTCTGTGTGTTGGTGGTAGTAACAGATGTTGATTGGCACAAGTCAACCGAGCTTCTCTCATTAGCTATTAACATGACCTGTCTGTAAGCGTGAACATAGGTTAGCACTGCTACACAACAATCAAGAGCAACTTGCCTGCCAGTGACTTCTCAAAATCCTCCAGGGTGTCCCACTGCTTATTTTTTTATTGCCATGTATCTGTTTCCTGACTAGAAGTCACCTACCTCTGCATATAGTTCTGCTTAGCCTTAGTTCCACATATTCATATCTGGCTTCCATTACCAGCAACTTCACTCATACATCTATGACACAGAGATCCTTTTTTTGAGGCCAGCCCCCAAAAAGACATCTCATCAGGCTGCCACCTGGCTAGAGATCTCTACCAAAAGTTCTGGTGGATTTTTGGTGTGATTCTGGCATGGCCTACAATTTCAGTAGCTGAAACGGGTCTGAGCATGGAATTAAGCAAGGTCTCCTGCACCCCAACTCCCCTGTCCCAGCCCAGAGCCTGCACTCAGCACCCAAACTCCCTCCCAGAGCCCGCACCCAAACTCTATCCCAGAGCCTGCACCCCAGACCCGCTCCCTCACCCCTTCCAGAGATGCATGCAGCAACTGACAAGCATTTCATAAGGTCCAAACACTAAACACATGTATAAACTTAACATCTATTTTAACAATACTTACACACTGGTGAAACAGACTTGTTTCCAGCTAGGCATTTGTCAGTGTTCAGGGAGGCCTGGGGGTCTTGGCCTGAGCTGGCACCTGGTCTGCCAGCATCACACTGGCAATAAGCTCAATCAGCTATTTTCTCTTACAAAGATTGTCTTAATTTCACAACACCTACTAGGACGTTTTATCTCTTGCACTCTTTAACATGTTGCTGTTAAAGTAATGAGTGATAAAGTTTTGCTATTCACTGGGTCCAAGCTCAGATGGTTAGCCTGAGCCTTTTCCAGAGGTCCAATGTCTACGCTGCTATTTTTAACAAACTAATTGAAGCTGAACTAGCACAAGTCGGTGTACCAGTGCTGGGAATCACACCTTCCGGCTGCAGTGCTAACATGCTTATAGGCTCTTTTGAAAATTTTACCCATAAACTATGGGTAAAATCAACTGTGCCACTACATAGCTATCAATGTTGTTAAATGTAGTTTATACATGACTTTAAAGTCTTACTAATGAAAAATCTGTAGGAAAGTTCCAATAGGTTATGCAATAAGACTTTCTCCTCACTATTGTACAGGAATATGAGAGCTCAACATGGGGTAAGACATGAGCAGGGATAAGGCAGTTAGGTGTGTGAAGCCCCTGCTGCCAGGGAAACAAAACAAACATTCAAGCAAACAATTAAAACTCCTAAAAATTGAGATATTTATATCTAATTACAGCTCCGAGGCCTTGAGTACTTATACGTTTCTTCCTCCTGCTGGTGCTGGAAAAAGACCTGGCATGTTTAGAGCAGCTCAGCAGAGAGGACATTTAACTAGTTACACACATGGGCACATGAAAACTATGTTGAAGAATGTGATCAAAAAGCTTTTTCTGATTTTGGATGTAACATGTACTCCACTTAGGAAGGAACAATGAGTTGCACACATACAAAATGGGAAATGACGGCCTAGGAAGGAGTACTGCAGAAAGGGATCTGGGGGTCATAGTGGATCACAAGCTAAATATGAGTAACAGTGTAACGCCACTGCAAAAAAAGCAAACATCATTCTGGGGTGTATTAGCAGGAGTATTGTAAGCAAGACACAAGGAGTAATTCTTCCACTCTACTCCGCACTGATTAGGCCTCAACTGGAGTATTGTGTCCAGTTCTGGGCACCACATTTCAGGAAAGAGGTGGACAAATTGGAGAAAATCCAGAAAAGAGCAACAAAAATGATTAAAGGTCTAGAAAACATGACCTATGAGGGAAGATTGAAAAAAATGGGTTTGTTTAGTCTGGAGAAGAGAAGACTGAGAGGGAACATGATAACAGTTTTCAAGTACATAAAAGGTTGTTACAAGGAAGAGAGAGAAAAAATGTTCTTCTTAATCTCTGAGGATAGGACAAGAAGCAATAGGCTTAAATTGCAGCAAGGGCAGTTTAGGTTGGATATTAGGAAAAACTTCCTAACTGTCACAGTGGTTAAGCACTAGAATAAATCAGGGCCGCCAAGAGGATTCCGGGGGCCTGGGATCTTCGGCGGCGGGGGGTCCCCCCTTCAGCAGTAAGTTGGAGGCAGGGGGTGCTTCCGCTCCGGGCCCCGCCGTCGATGTGCCCCGAAGACCCGAAGTGGGGGTCCCCCCACCGCCGAATTACCGCCAAAGCAGGACCCGCCGCTGAAGTGCAGCCGGGTCTTCGGCAGTAATTCAGCAGCAGGGGGCTCCCGCCGCAGGTCTTCGGGGCATTTTGGCGGCGGGTCTCGGAACAGAAGGGCCCCCCGCCGCCGAATTACCACCGAAGACCCAGCTGCACTTTGGTGGCGGGTCCCGCTTTGGTGATAATTTGGCGGCGGGGGGTCCTTCCGCCCCGGAGTGGAAGGACCCCCGCTGACAAAGACTGGGAGCAGAAGAAGCTCCGGGAGCCCAGACCCTGCGAGAGTTTTCCGGGCCCCCGGAGCAAGTGAAGGTCTCTGCTCCAGGGGCCCTGAAAAACTCCTGTAGGGGGCCCCTGTAGGGCCTGGGGCAAATTGCCCCACTTGCCCCTCCCTCTGGGTGGCCCTGGAATAAATTGCCTAGGGAGGTTGTAGAATCTCCATCATTGGGGATTTTTAAGAGCAGGTTGGACAAACACCTGTCAGGGATGGTCTAGAAGATAATACTTAGTCTTGCCTTGAATGCAAGGGACTGAACTAGATGACCTCTTGAGGTCTCTTCCAGTTCTATGATTCTATGGCTCTGTGGTGTATTTTCAAACATTTACAGTTTTTGTATTTAGAAACCAAACATTTTTAAGTTTGCACATATAATACTAATTACCGTGTTACATTTTGTGGATTGGGATACTGGACTGGGACACAGGAGATCTGTGCTGAGTTCCTGGCTCTGCCATACACTCCTTTGGTGACCTAAAACAAGTCATCTACTCTCATTTCAGATCTATAAAATGGCAATAATAATTCCCTGCCTCAGAGAGGAGTTGTGAGGATAATTAATACATACAGCGCTCAGATTTATCTTATAGCCCTCATCACTACAATAAGTATCTAAATAGTCCTGGCCGTGTACCATTCATATATGTGTGTAACATAATCTGAGTAAATTACCTCTTATTGATCTGGAACATTTCCTGATCACCAGGTAAAGGAGGAAGTTGAATGAAAGGAGGAGAGCAAATAGCAGAAATTAATTTAGCTGCATGGATGAGCTGAGTGGGATGTGGATGGTCTACTATATCTATCTTTGTTTACATTTCCTTTAGTTACCTGGTGTTAAAGTGGCATGTTTCCTTGGGATTAGAATTCCAGAACAGACCAGTGTTGTCACCCATCTTCATACAACAGAGGTCCTTTCCTCTGTTGATACCACTGCTGGCCATCCTTTTGAAGAGCTCCATCCAGGGAAAGCTTTGGCAGAGTTCCTATTAACCATATATTTGAGGTTCTACAGTTTGCTAGCTGAGAAAGCAGGTTCCTCTTGACTTCAGGTGGAGAGTACTTTCCAAGAGCAGAAGCTGCACAGTACACAACTGAAGCAGAGCACTGTGTTTCATGTGACAGCTTGGTAGAATGGGGATGCCCCATTTTATCAGATGGCTTTTACCCAAAGGGGACACAATCTGGGCCGCTGCTTGACAGGCAACAAAACTATTCATTTTATGGTAAAGCATGTAACAGATGGACCAGAACTATGACATGAACCCCAAAAAGGAGGCATCTTTTTATAACGAGAACATTACTATATTAAAATTGAACCTCAATCCAAAAGGTGGAAATTTCCTCCAATCTGGCATTCAGTTAAAATAACTCACTTTAATCACATGCTTATGAGAGAATGCACATTCTTTGCACAATGATCAGGGATATCTTACTAGAACCCTCAATCACACTGTTTAAATATCATTAGCATGGTTTCAACCTTAGCGTGGACAGGGCCTATGACACAAGATCTGACAATACAAACATGGTTGAGGGCACAAGCCTGTCCAAGAAACTGCTGCACTGGGCAAGGCAATAGATTTATCTTGAGATTCAGGTTCAGACTAGGAGTTAGGAAAAATATGGTCTTTTATGGTTAGGTTGTAAAATGTTATAGAAAATCAGTTGCACTTTATAGACTGTTCGTTGGACATAATTCTTTATTACTGCTCATGAGCAAGCAAGCAGTTACACTGTATGTTAAAACAGTTGAATGCAATAATTATATTTCCTTTCTGTTCATCTAATGTTTTTCTTGATTTTAAGGTGGCTTATGCCTAAAGACATTTACTAAGCTCACAGTAGATGGGGTGTAGATGACATGTGATGTTTAAGACATTATTTACCCTTTTGCTAAAGCTGTTGCATTTTTAAATGAAATCAGTTCACAGTTACTGTTTAATTAATGTTATGTTATTATGCACAAATCACTCAGAAGACAAATTTTAAGTTGTTATAATGTAAAAAGTATTTATGCTCATTTCTTTTCCTTTTAGGTCTATTGTGATACATAGTTTGTAATACAAAGATCTTCTGAACATATTCTATCTTTGTGGAAACTGTCCCCTAATCATACTGACTTCATGTGGGGAAAATACTTACAGTTTGTTAAGTTTTTGTTCATAATATGAGTATTACTGTCTTTTACCTGCCCAGCTGAACTGTTTGCCAGCATCCCCTCCCCTCTAAGCACTTGTGGGGGGGTAATAGGAGCCTATATAAGAAAAAGACCCAAAAATCAGGACTGTCCCTATAAAATTGGGACATCTGATCACCCTAACCCCACCTTCCCCCACCTCCCTTCTCCACCTAACAGACTGGTGGGGTGGAGAGTTCAGGGCTTCTGCCCTCTGGTGAGGCTCAGGGCTTTAGGTCCGCGGGGTGCACCTGCTGGGACCCCGAACCTTGGCAAGTGCCTCCCAGGGGGCAGAAGCCTCAAGTCCCACCACACTGCTGCAGGGCAGAAGCACCGAGCCCCACATGACTGAAGCCCCAAACCCCTGCAGGCGCGCCCAGCTCTTGAAGTTATGAAGATTATTGTATGCAGCTCAGAGGGTCAGTAAATTTGGCCACCACTGCTCTATATCATATCCAGATGTAAAACTAGATTGACTTGATCTAGGAAAACTAAGGACTACATGTACTGCTAGAGTTATATGACCACAACCTTTTCTCTCATCATACCCCCAACCCCAAAGGGAGAGACTGTTCCTGTGGAAGGAAAAGAATAGTTTCTTGAGCAGTCATCATGCAATTCTTTAAGAAATGCGGGCATTGCTTCCCTAATGATAATATTAGCAGTGTCCTCCAGTGATGAACCCAATGCCTCACCAACCAAGAGGCTCATAGCTTTGGGGAGAGAGGGAGGAAGGAAAAAGAAATAACTTTCTCCCAGCAGACCTGCGACAAAATGTCTGTATCTACTGCGGGCAGATTTGCAGTTCCAGGATCAGACTGCTGAGTCATCTCAGGACCCATATGTAAATCTTTGGTAGAGATCATCCTCGAATCTAGGGATTGCCAATCAATCAATCAGCTCGTAACTCCCTCATAACTCATGCAGGAAGACCTCATATTTATCCTCACCACATATGTTATGCTACTGTGGCAGCAGTACTGTAGTTCTGTCCAAATCCACATGATTTTTATCCGTGAAATAGCTTGAAAACTGCATAGCTGAACTCTTTCACCAAATGGAGACAGTAAGGATCAACCAGTCTGTGTATCACTAGAAATACTTCAGTTGACTGGAATTTCACAGAGGTTATAATGGGGGATGGGGGGGAAGCAAAAACAAACAAAAAACCCACCTCCCTCACAACTCCATTTAATTAGTCTCCTGCACAGTCACAGTATACATTTTCAAGGAATTTTCCTGCAGCTGTTGGTTGACACTGAATGAGACCGCCACTAACAGCTCTACAAATTTTTCATCCTGCTTCAGCTATTGCAGGTAATTGTATACCGTGATGACTTGGATGACAAAGCCAAGGAACAGCATCTAAACAGAGTGATCTCTTGGCTGAATAGTATTGTTTCCTTAGAGCCGTCTCAAATCTAACTGGTTCCAAGAAGAGACCAATTATATAGGTAATTTTCCCAGATGAAAAAAGGGCTTATCCTGGGATCAAAAACAAAAGAGCTAATCATTATATAATTTGTGTATGAAAAAAATCAGGAAACAAAATACAAAATGGCCAGCCGTTTATCTGCCTAATTTCCTAATTTGCATGAACAGTCATGCTAATTATATGTATTAGTGCACATTTTCTCCGGGGCCTTCAACTCTTGGATGGTCAGCACTCTTAAAATCAGGCCACTTATTTAGATACCCAAAGTTAGGTTCCTGTATCCTTATTTTGGCACCTATTTTTAAAAATCTTGGCAAGTATTATGTATCAACTAGGAAAAAATTGCAAAAATGAACACTGATTTTCAGTGTCAAAGTCATGGACAAATTAATGGTAAATGAAATATTTACCTTCCAAATAGCATCTGTTTGTATGTGTCACTGTTGTATAGTGTGGAGTCAATCTTTTGCCTGGAAGTTGCCCCAACTGGAAGGAGGAAACTCTATCTGCCTAGGAAGAAATAAGATAGTGTTTTGTCAGAGATGGCAGCAGTTGTCAAATAAGATTTACATGTCCAAACACTTCATTAAAGTTAATAAGTAATAAAGCTAAATTATTAAGTTCTTAGCATATTGCTCTCTGCAGGCTTTTCCTTTCAAAGTGTCCTATTATATATAAAACATATAATGCTTTGCACATTTTTTGAATATACTTAAAAATGAGTGAGGAATGTAGTTTTCTCATAAATGAAGTCTGCAGAAGTGGCCACTTTCCTGTGATATGTGATATCCAACAATAGCTGGAAGAAGTAAAATATCAAAGGATGTTATGTTTCCGTGTTCTGGAAGAATATTTAAAGAAAATATATTTGGTGAAAAAGGAGCCCAAGATGAGATGTTAGAACAGCTAATAAACTGTGAACATTTAATATGATTGCTGTTAAAACATACTGAGACAATTCCTGAATTTCTTACTCATTAACTTTTTACTTGGGAGAGAGAAGGGGCGTTTAAGCACAGTTTTACCTGCTCTTAGGTTCCATGCTGCCAATCCGTTTGGTCTCATTCCCTAACTAACAAGAAATGGCTTTATGCTACCTGACTGAGATCAGCTTTTTAATATCTAATCTGAAGCTGGGCACGTACCCTGTTTTTTCAAGCAGGAGTCTTAATTACATATACAAACATTCCTAAACATTCAAGTGTGGAAAACAGAATAGATTAGACAGAATAAACTATTTTATTCGCACAGATCTATTCACCCTGCCCCAATAATGTCTTGTATCTCTGAACGACAAAGGCAGAAAAACATTTTATATTTTAGGTGGGTGCCATCTATAGTTAAGGTTATCCAACACTCTACATTATAGACAGTGTTTTCAGTTGCTTATAACTTTAATAAATTTTACATGTTTGGGCTAAAATTTCCCATGCCAGATATCTGCCTTGGGACTAGCCATTTCTGAGAATGAGTTTATGGAAAAATACATTGTTTTGTCCATGTTAAAAACATACTTTCAACCATTTTTCTGTAAGTTTATCTAGTGCAGGGGTCGGCAACCTTTGGCACGTGGCTCGCCAGGGTAAGCACCTTGGCGGGCCGGGCCAGTTTGTTTACCTGCTGCATCTGCAGATTTGGCTGATCATGGCTCCCACTGGCTGTGGTTCACCACTCCAGGCCAATGGGGGCTGCGAGAAGCAGCGCGGGCCGCAGGATATGCTGGCCACAGCTTCCTGCTGCCCCCATTGGCCTGGAGCAGCGAACTGTGGCCAGTGGGAGCCGCGATCAGCGGAACCTGCCTATGCGGCAGGTAAACAAACTGGCCCGGCCAGCCAGGATACTTGCCCTGGCGAGCCACGTGCCAGAGGTTGCCGACCCCTGATCTAGTGCCTCCATAGTTGGTGCAGAGACTTGAAATTTAGCAGAGAAGCCCCATACCTGGTGCCAGTGTGGGCCTTTTGCCACCCTTGTGAAAATTCACCCAAATTGGGCCAAGGTCTAAGCCTGTGAAAAAAAAAATCTAAGTTTGCACATGCTTTGTAGACACTTGCTAGAATTTAGCAGCTACATTTTCCAAAGATTCTGTCAGCATTGAGCATATTCCAGCCAAGAGCTGCAAGTATTGTTGAGCTGGACTTTCCCTGCAATTACTACTTTCAGCTGTTGGGGGTTGCTGTTGCCACGCTGTTGTTCTCAACCTGTGGCTCAGGTAACACATTGTGGGTCACATATGCAGCCCACAATGATAAATAGGTTGAGAACCACTGCAGTAAAATAAGGTGAAAAACCCCTAATATCAATGCCAATCTGACAGGGGGGAAGGGGTTGATGGACCCATAATTTAATGTATTCAATTTTTTGTGAAATCCCTCAGGAAATTCTAAGAGACATTTCTCTCTCCCTCTCTACCCATCTATAGGTACGTCTAAACTATAAGTATTGCTGCAGCTATGTCACGGTAGCACTTGCTATAGCAATGGATGGTGGTTTTCTGTTGCTGTAGTAAATCCACCTCTCCAATACCTGTGTCTACAATGTGAGTTAGATCAATCCAATTATGTTACACAGGACATGTAGACCAGGCCTAAATCTCTACAAAACTATGCAGAAGCCCCACTCTGTTAAATCATATGTCAAGGAGCTTCCATAGGGTCTAAATATGTCACATTGTCTCAACATCTTCATCATGCTGGAAAGCAGATTTTTGTTAATTTAATCTGTCCTAGAGATGGATTTTTTTCCTCTTCATGATAAATTGTACAAGCAAAATGACATGCTTTCATAGTTCATTTTTTTCCCTTAAATGGCTTCCTTCCATGCTTTCATTCTATTCCCCACTTATGCCTGAACTTTTTTTAATTTTTCTTTTTTTGCCAGAGTTCTGATTGTGCTGTAATGCAACTAGATCATTTTCTCCTATTCACTCATAAGTTTCTAGAGTTTTCCAAAAGAATGTTATTATTTCAATAAGAAGTAGATGAAAAAGGTAATGCAATTGTGGCACGAATCTGCTTCTCAGACTGACAAGTCAGAAAATGTATATTCAACTTTTGTATACACTGGAAGTTCATACTTTAGCATAGATCGTCATTCAAAGTAAAACTACTGATTAATTTTGGATATTAAGTTTAATTAAAGTAAATCAAAAACAAGGAAGTTATGTACATGTGTAAATAAACTCAAACTATTGGGATTAAATTATTTATCAGACACCACCACATATGGGGTTAAAACAGTCCTTTTTGTTCATCCAGCCCAATTCCTCATGTCAAAGTAGAAAGAAATCTACACTATACTTTCAAGTAGGCATATCTAGTCTTAACTTCAATGTCTTTAAGCTTGTAACAACCACCTCAACAGTAAACTGCTTATTCTTACCATTACAACATTCCAAATATCCAAATTGCATTTTTACTTTAACTTAATCCTACTTCTTTTATTAAAAAAACAGATGGTGTTCAGTGTAAATTTCTCTTTAGCATTCATTATTTCCTGGAAGTATTTATTATGTCTCCCTATGAATATCCTAAGTGAAAGCAATAATGAAACTCCAATTGACTTCAGTGGAGCCAGAATTTCACTCCATTTCTTTAGAAAATCTGTTTCCTTAATTTTCCCTGTATTTTTTTGGCTGGACTTCTGTGAACCTTTTCTTCCTTCTTAATCTGTTAGATTAAGTAATAATTTTAAAAAATAAATTACTAGAAGTAGACAAAAATAGTCACCATGGCCTAAATTTTCAACATGACTAGTGATTTTTGATGCCTTCATTTTTGAGTACCCAAATGACACCTAAAAGAAGCCTGATTTTCAGAAAATACTGATTACCTATTCTCTGAAAACCAGGCCCATGCAAGTTGTCTCAAATTGGGCGACCAAAAACAGTCACCCAAAATCACTAGTCACTTTGAAAATGTAGGCAAACGTTTTTTAAAATTAGAAAACGGTTAACTCCTGTAATATTTTAAATGGCAAAAAAATCAAACAAAACATAAAAGAAAAAACCCTGAAGATGTTCAATCCTATTTTATTTTCTTAAACAGATTTCATTTATGGTATACCACTGAAAGTATTATGGTTAGCCATATTTTAAACTTTTTATTAAGGGCCTTATCCAAAGCCCATTGAAGCCAGTGGAAGACTTCCATTGGCTTCACTGGAATTTGAACCAGGCCCTAATATCTCTTAAAAGGTAGTATGCAGTAAGAGCCAAATTCCCCTCCATTGCTACTCCATTCCAACTCCAACAAGGAAGTTATTCAAGGGTTAATTGATCCCATAATAAACTATATTTAAAGATAATATCAAATTGTGTAAGGTTTGCAACACAAAGTGAGAAGGGAAATTATACAAAGGGAGTGAGAAGCATGAATGAAAATAAATTTAAATTCAGCTGGGAAAAACATATATTAATACATCTGAGGGACAATAATCTGAAACACAGATGCTGAATGGGACAGAAAAAATTGAAGACAATGATGCTGATAGAGTCCTAAGGGTCATAGTGGCCAGCAAATTTGAAATGAACATGCAATACAATACTCACACTTTGGTAGAAGGTGCCCTTACCTTTCCCCCTCCTTCCTTCCATGGAGAAGAGAAATGGCTGGTGGATCCATCTACCAGGAAGTCATCCCCTGGTGTGCTGACCTTCTCTGACATTGCTTCTGCTGAATCTGGAGCCCTCCATGGTCATAAATGAGAGGGCTGAATTTGGCTCTTGACAGTTGTATTCAATTCTAGGCATTTCAATACCATGGCTGAAACCTTGACTCCACTGAAGTTAACAGGAGTTTTGTAATTGACTGTAATGGGGGTAGGATTTCACCACATACATATTCCAACTGGAGGGAAGAGTAACAAAAATTATTACTCAACCGGAGTGAATAACTGATGAAAAATGACTAAAAGCTAAATATGTATAGCTAAATAATGACTTAGGAAGTGAAAGAGAAGTTGAGATATACACACACATACACATGTACATAAACATACATAAGGGTACATGGTTTACACCAAGAAGGGGGAGGAATTGTTTAGGATGATTTAAGGAGGCATAACTAGCCATAATGGGGCAAAATTAAGAAAACATCAGTTTAAGTTGACCATCAGGGGAAAAAAACTAATTTCTATGACTCATTCTGTGAAATCTCAACTATTTGGCAAAGATAGACTCCTATCAAAACAGAAAAGGAATGAGCTCAGAAAATCTCATATGTTTAGTCAAAAAATGGAAAAAAATATTTTTAACTGAATGTCCATCCCAGTTGAAGAATATGAGATAATTCCTATATTATTACAACTGTGGTTCAGTTATCTGTTTTAAAAAACACTGTCAGGCTATTCAGCTTTTCCACATTATAGATCTCTCTTAAAACTATCAAATTCATACATGACCAGATGACAGGGCCCCTGTTCTATAAGATATACATACATTCAGGCAGGGTGGATTTGATTTAAATCACTAGTCTGGAAGACTCGATTTAATTATGGATTTCTACCTAAAAGTGCATTCTTGTTGGTTGTTATAACCTTAACACATATTCTTCACAACTCAGAGATAGTTGTAGATTTCATTTTTAGAAGGTACACACTATAATTTTTTAAGTGATTTATTTTGAAAACTTTTCAGATTAGTTTTACAGCTATATCAGAAAATGAATGATTGTTTGGTTATTCCATTTACCAAAGGTAACTGAAGCAGATATTAGGAGGCAAACTATCATTAATATTTGGAAGATATTCTTGCCATGCTGTATTAGAAAGAGAACATCACCAGACAGACTTTTAAATTGTTTTATTTAACTAAAACAACAACATTATGTATTCTGGATTTTTTTTCTTCAACAGCAAGCATATAATCTTTTAACAAAACAAGCATATGAATTTTTGAATTTAGTTAAACATTCAAGATTTTTAAAATCATGTTTGTTTTTGTTAAAATTGTTTTTAACTAAAATAGTTAAATGAAATATTAAAAAAAATCAATATGTCAGCCAGATCAACATGAGAAACTTAAAATATTGGCTTCTGCAGCTAACTCAGTTGTCTTAACCTTCATTTTCCTGTTTGTTCATAATCTGGAAAAGAAAAACAAGTATTCCTACTTTTTCAGGTCCCAAATGATTTCTCAATTTGGAATGAATTAGTCCAAGGGAAGAAAATAGTGTTTCTAGACTGGCAGAAAAGCTACTGCTGTTAAAAGTGGGATTATCATTTCAACAGTCTCTGAATCCAAGTGCTTACGTGACTTCCATCAGTTCACTGGTGTGACTTTCTTTAAAACATCATCAGCAAATATATATTTCTCTAATGGTTCTTATTCCCAAACTGGGTCTCTTTTAGGGCCTGCTGCCATTATAGGTTTTCCCTTCTAGTGAGAGGATGGTATGGTGGATCTCAAATCAATGAAGGCTACACTCAGAAAGACCTCAAGACTTCTGGAACATGCTGCTTAAACAGTTTCATTTTTGTTTCTACTGCCTGTCCCTCCCTTCTCACGTTTATCTCCAGACTTCTTCTCCTTGTCCAGATCTATTCCACCCACAACAATCTTCTATTCATTGAACTTTTTGCAACTTTGCACTTTTAGAGAGAGGTAAGGGATTGACTGTGTGTACACAAATTTGCAGAGGGACAATAGGGTTGAGGTCTGTTATTTCTCACCTCTATATATTCTTTATTTTATTTATTTATTCATTTATTTTTAAAAACCATTTTTGCTGTTAACAAGCACAAATCCACAGTTTGAGAACTGCAAAACTAAGCATCTTTGATGGTATCTTCTAGACTGAGCACTGAGTCCCATTGTGTAGATAGAAAGATTAACCTAAATAATCCACCCAGAAGACCCTGGAATCACATAAAATTGGGTCTCTAATCCATGAACTATTGGAAATAATTTACAAAACTTTTCTTAAACATTACATGAATATATTGTTTCATATTATATAATTAGAATTTATAATCCCTATTCCATGTTGAGATAGTTTTAATTAAGATACATTATAACTCAAAGATACCTTTAGATAGGGTTTTTTTTCCCTCAAAAAGCATTTTATCAAAAAAATCCAGTTATTTTTATTTTTGTTTTAAATAATTGATTTTTATCCACCCTGCATTCAGGCTTAAAATTTAATCTTGGGTTTCTGATGGATAAATGAGTGAGCCAAACTCTCTAGTGAAATACAACCTTATTTTATTACATACATTTGGTGATAACTGAATATTCACATTATGATTAAAATGCTTCTTGATAATAATACATGCTGTTCTATCTAATTTCCTTCTCTTCCAGAAACATCTGTGAAGCATAAGGAATGAGACTTTCTCTTAAAGATTGTGGGAACACATAAAATATACAGTACACTTCCTGTTTTAGACAGTTATTTATTAGATTAAATATTTGTGCAGTATTTTACAGACGATCAAAACCAGTTTCTCCTGATGTGTTTACAATGTTCTAAATTAAAAGCAAAGCCTGTTTTCAAGTGACATTCGTCATACAAAGCTAAATTCTCTCATGCTGCATATGGTTGTGGTTTCTGCTAGACAGGATCAGCTACAAATGTTGCGTACAAAAGTTTATAACAAAGTTCTTGTGAGAATTAAAACTGATATCTAATAATTCTTATGTAAACGCACTTTTTTCTCCAGTTTAGAATTTTTTTCTATGAGTTTATATTTACTTAATTGTCAGCCTTATGCTATAGTTAACCTCTACACTGAGAGAAATTCTTTTGATTTCACTCTGTATTCTGTTGCTCTTTACCCCCATTTTAATGTTAGTTCCCATAACCTTTGAGTAGTAAAGTGGTCAAATACAAGAATGAGGAGCTCCCAGTTCTCTAGTGAATGCTATAGAAATGTGTTTGGGCAGGGGTCTCAAACTTCATTGCACCACGAGTCCCTTCTGATAACAAAGTTACTATATGACCAAAAGACAGAGGGGAACGGAGGTAGAGCCTGAGCTCTACCACCCTAGGTGGGAGGAGAGGGACCGCAACCGAGTCCCACTGTCATGGGGGGGGTGGAACTTGGGCTTCAGTTTCAGTTCTGGGTCCCAAGTCTAATGCTGGTCCTGGCAACCCTATTAAAATGGGGTTGTGATCCACTTTGGGGTCCTGACCCACAGTTTGAGAACCACTGTATTAGGGTGTAAAACTGCTGAAAGTTTTAAACAGTGAATGTGTTGTGTACTTTGCTGGGACAAAATAGCTTGCAGTGCTAGGGAAATACACTTCAAGCATTATCCATTGGCTCATTTATAAAACATTTTACATCCAGTGCATAAAAAAATTATATAAATGCATATTCATTAACTATGATAATTATTAGGATTTCCTAAAGATTCTTTACAAGTCTTAAAAAAAGTGTTTGGATCTTTTATTCATGTTTAATTACCATCATCTTAAATGTTAAATAGTTGCTTTTAAGCACATTTTACAGTTATATATATATATTCATAGTCCAGATGACACTTCCCATGTTCAACAAGAAAAACTTGCTTCCGTCATGTTTCATGTTATAAATAGACAGCTAGGCAAACATGTACACTGTATCATTTCCAAGAAAAACACTTCATATTCCAGTAACCTATTCCTTTTCTCACATCTCACACTTTGTATTCTCTTTACTGAGACACAGACGGTCCATCCCTTAGCCATCATGACTTTTAAATAGTAATTACTAGCATCTGCAATTTTGTTTCATTTTTCCTTTACCCAAACACTTTAATAACCACTCTGTATACTAACTGTGAATGGTCCTCATTGAAATTCAGTTGTGAGAGTCTGCTGTTGTTCAGGAAAACCACTGCTCACCACATGCAAGCAACCACATTGTGGGTGTTTTAATACCGTATATAGGGGCTGACTCTGGGATATTAGGGATGGGTGGATAAAAATGTGCTTGTGTGCATTTTTTGAAAAAAGTGGATTGTCTTGTATCCCAATATTTGTCTACATCTAAGGAGCATAGTTTGCTTCCTGTTTTGCAATTATCCAAATCATAAGAAAAAAGTTTTTCAAGACTTATTTTTCTCCACTCAGGAAGAATAATTACCATATCTTGGGAGCCAAGCAGGGATGGCTCCAGGCCCCAGCATGCCAAGCGCATGCTTGGGGCAGCAAGCTGCGGGGGGCGCTCTGCTGGCGCCGTGAGGGCTGCAGGCAGGGTGCCTTCGGCAGCTTGCCTGCGGAGGGTCCGCTGGTCCTTCGTTTGGCGGACCTCCCGGAGGCAGCCAGCCTGCCGTACTTGGGGTGGCAAAAAGCCTAGAGCCGCCCCTGGAGCCAAGCATTTCTACTGACAATGAAGGAAGGTATTCAATGTAGCTGAGACTGTTGATGAATTGACATTGTACCAGAAAGCAGTTACCACAGAACATCCTGTAAAGAGAGAGGAGACGAGTATAATAAACAATAAACATTGGCTGAGCTATCAAAACTGCAGAGTGAACAAGAATTCGCGAACTGCTGTTGCTTTTCCTTTTTATACTCTCCCCATTGCTAGCCCCAGCATGTACATTACAATAGTGTAGCCAAAAAATATTGTCATACTCAAATCAGATCTTTGATAAGGACCAGATTCTGCTCTCTTGCACTGGTGTAAATCTGAAGTAGCTCCTATGTCTTCAGGAGAGTTACTTCAGATTTACATCCGTGTAAGAGACCAGAATTTAGCCTGTAGTGCTTATAATGCTATACTGCAAATGTAGTGAAAGAAAGAAGGAATCATACCATGCAAGCAGAACATATCATAATACTCAAAATATATATCAAAGGCCATATTCTGGAGTATAGTATTACACTATTTAGAGGGTCAGGTTTCTTTAGGCTCAGTTGACTAATTTTGATTTTTTTTCTATGTATTTTCAATTAGGTTTGCCGATTTATTCTGGAATATTTGCAAAAACCTTTCCTAAGAAAACATATTTCCTATCTCTCTATGATACCAAAGAAAATACAGTACGTTAAAACAAGGTACTGATGGTTGCAGCCTCATTGGTCAAGACTGTTTTCAGTTCAAACAATCTTGATCGGTGATGCTGCAGCTATCAGCAATGGCCTTGGTTGCTTTGGGGTTTCAGAGACTTTGGGTCATGGTTGTTCATAAGACTAAAATAATGACCCTGCAATTTCCTTATTCTAGCAGATAACTTCAGCTGTTTAGGGAAAGTTTAAACATCTGGGATCTAAACTAACAGTGATGCACTGAAAATAGAACATGCTGAACTCATAGTGGAAAGTCACATTAAATGAATCATAGAATATCAGGGTTGGAAGGGATCTTAGGAGGTCATCTAGTCCAACCCCCTGCTCAAAGCAGGACCAATCCCCAACTAAATCATCCCAGCCAGGGCTTTGTCAAACCTGATCTTAAAAACTTTTAAGGAAGGAGATTCCACCACCTCCCTAGGTAACCCATTCCAGTGCTTCACCATCCTCCTAGTGAAAAAGTTTTTCCTAATATCCAACCTAAACCTCCTCCACTGCAACTTGAGATCATTACTCCTTATTCTGTCAATCCTGGGAGAGGGTGTCCAGGATCTGTATGTGAGAATAGGGAGAAAAAAGAACAAGGTTTAGATTAGATTTTTGGGAAACATGCATTAATAATCCTGGATGCCAGCAGTAAATCTGCCCACAAATTACATTAATCTGTGTACACTGCCTTTCCCCACTAAGGACCAAACCCAACCCTTGAGTGAGGTTCCACAGGCAGCTAATGGTAGAAGGAGGTGCTGATAACATGACTTCATTACAATCACACCTTTAGGAGCCAGAGTAGTGGCAGAAGACCACAGCATGGATGGTCCTCTGTCTCTAAAAGGTCCCCTGAGATCTGGGCAGATGTGGGTGGAGGACAGGAGGTTATTTTTCCTAGGGAAGCTCATGCCATGGGTTTTTCAATGCGAAGGTGTGATCTATATTTGAATTACTTGAGAACAGTAAGCATCGACAACCCCTGTGGACTTTTGAAAATAAAGTGTAAAAACATGAGAAGTGTGAGTTAGCTAACCAACATAAATTAATCAGATTGGGATAGTTTCTTTATTAAATGGGTACTGGAGGCTCTGGGAGTTTCCTCACTGCTAGACTTTATTGTTTCATATCCTACATATAACAGCAAACTTGAAAGCCAGCTGGTTTGGGTTTTTTTTGTTTTTGTTTGTTTTTTGGATAGTCTGACAGGCTACTTAACTGTTTAGCCCATTTATATGAGAAAGATCATAAAATTCTGAGAAGTGTAAGGAGGGTGTGGTGGTTTTTTAATTTTTATTTTTTAAAGAAATCAGATTGATTACTAACCGTTTGTTAAAAAGATGAGAATTTTCCAGCAAAATAAAATGGCCTTTTAGGAACTTACAACATGAATAGGGGTTTTGTCATCTGTAGGCCACACTTACATTTTTGCCATACCTGATGAGGCCACTGTACATATTTCAAAAGCCAGCATACCAAGAAAGCAGATATAGACATAGAAAGTTCTAAATAAGACTCTTACAAAGTTAAGAATAGCAGTTTGGTAGTGTGATGTACTGCTGGTTCAAACAGTTGTTTCAAACAACAGTACATCAAAGCACACTATGGAACTTTCACTGTGCTGTAGCAATGTCCACATGGGACATTATTGCATGGCTAGCCGGTGCACTGCAGATTTACACACTGGTAGCCACGCAATAACAATCCATGTAGACAAGCTCATATCAACCTATGGGTAACATGTTGATGTCTTACAATAGTCATAGTGGACTGATTTTTAAAAAAATCATATGTTCTTTGACATCTCTCAATATTTTGATATGACTTACAATAAAGTTTTTTAGCCTGTGGGTGTTGTCTAGAAATTGAGGTGGATTAATGAGGAGTCACTCGAGAGAAAGAATCTTTTACTCTTTTCTATGATAGTCAACATGCCCTTTAGCACCATAAAGTCATGGTCACTTCTCTTGAAAGTCTATTCCCCACATTTTACCATTAGAAATCTTCACTGATATTTAGCCTTAATATTTTCTTTTTAAATTTGCCACATTATTCCCAGTTACACTCCATTTTACCATGCTCAGTAATTCCCTTCCCTCCTCACAGCCCTCAAATATTTATAGATAATTATCATATTCCCTTTAATTGTCGCTTAGTCAAGCAATCTATATTTAGCTCTTTTAATTTTTATTCCTTCATGAGTCAACTCTCCAGCTCCTAATTTATTTTTGTTGCTTTCATCTGAACTTCTAGTTTATCAGCATCTTTCTGGTAACAAAGTGCCCAGAACTGTGCATGCTCTGTTCTGCTGCTATGGCTCTCAAGGTATTTTATCACATTTTCAGTTATTTTATATGATACAGTATGCTGAGGTGTTTTCAGTCAGATTGTTATGTAGGCCATTAATAGCCATTTTCAGAGGCACTTGAATACAGCTCCCATGGAAATCAGTGGGAGTCGTCACACTTAGCACCTCTGAAAATGAGACTATAAGTATATTTGTATACTAGATTGAGGACAGTTTTTAGGGGACCAACTACTTAGAAACAGAGGTTCAAAGTCCACTCTCAAAAATGCACACATCATTGTGTGTCTAAATTAGCACACACAGCAACTAAGACTGCATGCATGTATTTAGAAATGTTTATTTAGATGCCTAATTATCCATCAGCACACCCAAGTATTTGATTAATATAGAAAAGCAACTGTGCATGCAGAGGTAAGCACATGCATTTTTTCACATGGGCTTCTTTCTGAAAATTTGACCATGGTTTCTTAGTGTGGGTATGTCTATGCTGCAGCTTGCTCCATGTTGTGCTGAGTATTATGGCCTAACTACCCCTTCACATGCCCCTATCCACACTCGAAGCTCTTACATATGTGTATGTTGAACCCATGCTGATGTGCCTGGGACAAAGCGTGTACTATCTGGGAGCCATGCCCTCACCTGCCTACTTTGCAGCATGTGGAGAAAAAGTGCAGGTACTTGTGCCGATGTCTAGATAGTCATCCGGTGCCATTTCAACACTTCCCTCTTCCTGTGACTCAATGGCAAGTATGGAGTGATAATTAGAGGTTCTGGTGGCTGTGCAATGACCAAACTGCTGACTGCTGAGCTCATTTTAGTAAAGACTCACTGTCACACTGCTCAGTCTCTAGCATATACCACCTGACTGCTCCTCACTCCACTCAGCAGCACAGCCGAGCCCACCAGCACAGCTGCATTCACACGCTCTGGCAGGAATAGCAAATTCCAGCAGGGCGGGGATCTCAGGTGGTAGACACCAGTGCCCACTCTGGCTAGTTTGGAGCTAGCTCCAGCCCAGATGGTGCTGCCTTTGTGGGTGGCTTTGCTTGGGCTCACTGCAATTCTACCACAGAGTGATGATGGGGTTCCGTTCCTGGAATCGGTGCAGAGCAAGGTACTGGGGTATCCCTTGTGTGGCATCTGTGCTGGCATCCTCTGCACGGCTGAGCTGAGCCAAGCCCAGATGCAGCAAGACTGCCTTCTCCCCTATGCCCTTACCTGCCCCCTACCTGCCTCCTCCCTCACTCATAATTCCCCTTTCTGCACCTACCACAGCACCCCTTTTGCTCAGGACTACCCCTTACAGCCCTGTCTATATTTGCCCCTTTCATCCCCCAGGTCTCCTGTTCTCTGCCCTCTTTCACATTTGTAGGTCCCATGGTCCTTAACCCCTCCCAACCCTCCTCTGCTCCCAGCTCCTCCAATCCCTGACCCCCCAAGCTCCCTCAGTCTCCAACCCGCACCTCCCTTGGTTCCCTTGATCCTCAAACCCCCTGGTTTCTGACCCTCTTTCCTGTATCTCTCCCGAGCCCATCCACAGAGGAGTGGGCAGGACTAGATACAGAAGGACTGAGCTGATCTCTGTTGAGAAGGTGGCCAAGCTGCCAGGCAGTACTTCCTTCCTTTCAGGATTAAGATGTTTCTCCAGAGCTGGGCATTGGAGCCTGGGATCCACCAGTGCTGCGGTCAGGGGACCAACCCCACACTGAAACAGCAGCATCAGAGCCCTGATTACTTCTGGCAACCTCCCCCTCTCACTGCAGTCCATCCTCTGATGGCACCCTGGCTCCCCATTACCCTAGGTGGTGGCATCTGCTGCTGCTGCTCTTCCTGTACTTTCCTTACCCTGCTGCTGGCCATGCAGGTGGAGGCCCCAGGCAAGAGAATTTGGATCCAGGGGGCAGTGACATCCCAGCAGATCCCTGAGCTAGTTAAAGAACTCAACCACATGCTGGCTCAGTTTCTGCATTCACACAGGCTAAGATTTAGCCTTCTGTGTGGCTACTCCCTGCTGTATCTTCCAGACTTTCCATCAACTTACTTCCCTCTCACTCTCTGTACATCAGAAATTACCTGCTAGTTTACATACACTTACGTATCATTTAACCTTTCATTTCCAGGTGGCTTCAATTTCTGTGGAGCTCAGCCCAACTCTCCCAAACAGCAAGATGCTCACCATTCACCATGCTGACAACTGGCCAGAGGAGCACTCCAGGGTGCTGGCTTATCTCCTGTGCAAGTACAGCAGAGATAATGATTTTGGGAAAAGCACCTGAAATATCCACTTACATGAAATCATCTTGAAGAGGTGGGCATCAACCATATTGGTGTGCAGTTCAGGGAGTGCATCAAGGACCTAAAGACCTTCTACCACAAGGTGTAGGATGGCAACAGCAGGTTTAGCAACTTCCCGTCTACATGCCCCTTTTACAATGAGTTTGACCAAGCGCTTACCACTGCCCCAAGACTATAGCCTGCTGTTCTCCATGACACAGTTCTGAACACAGTCACATAGTCAGGCCAGATGGAAAAAGGACAGCAACAGCACTGTAGGAGACCAAGCCAGAGCAGGGGCTGGTGTCCCAGGAAAAGGCTGCAGAGATGGAAGCTCAGAATCAATCCACACATCCAGATGGGCTACTGGGTGTCATATGTGTAAGCCACTGTAGTGATCACCTCACAAACCTCCACCAACACAGCACCAACAGTTGACTTGCCAACACCAAACTGGAAAGCCTTGGATCTGTAGCCATCTGGAATAGTCACCTTCCAGAGGCCATCCCAGGTCTGCCTGTCCATATGGTTCCACCATGCTGTGCTAGTTGTCCTGTACCAGAAATGCCAGGCTATTTATGGGGAAGCCTCAGTGATTGCTGCAAACCTCATGGCTTTCCAGGCTGCCATGTATGAAACCCCCTCTGAGTCCCAGTGCCACCTTCTGCAGTTCAGAAACAACTGCTGAAATGTCATCAAGAATCTCACAAAAGGTCTACCCTACTACATAAACACCTCATCTAGCACTGACAGATCCCTGGTCTCCTGTCTGGAAGGGAAGCAAGGAGAACGCAGAGACAGCTGTGCCTCAGCTAAGTCTGATCTTCCACAACACACCATGAACCAATTTCTTGAGCAGCTCAAGCTCATGAGGTGCTAAAGACCCCTGGGATAAACACCCAGAAACATATGTCAACTAGTGTCAATCAAATGTAACTGCAGCACTGGTGTGTACAAGGATACACAGGCACAGGCATGTTTGACTCTCCAGTGTAGACCTTTGAAGGCAGGCTTGGATAGCATGTGCCCATATGTGCACAAGCCAGGACACTGGTGAACACTGTAGACATACCCTGTGTGTCTGCTAGATGGCCAGTTGATGTCCTCATTAACACTGAAGTTGCTTAAGGATTCCCCCTGATAAGCCCCATTTATCTTTAATCCCTTAACCAGGGCCAGAGTCTGCTTGTTCCTTTAGTGGAGTGCAGTGAGGGAAGGAAAGGGTGCAAGAGGCCTTTACATCTCTTTGCACGACCTATATAAAATCTTGGCAGAATTGCAGACCCTGTGTGCAGAGCATCACACAGCTTTCTCCATCTATACTCTCATGGAGTGCATAGTGCCCCAAGGGGAGTGATGATGAGGAGGCAGTACCATCCTTTCATACTAGTCAGTGAGTGAGACTGGCATGCAGGTGGCAGCTGGCTGAATCATAAAGGATGTAGTAGCAAAACTGGAAAGCCTTGGATCTGAATCTTACCCTCTGCAGGTATTTCACACTTTGGAGCTCAAAGACAAAAATCTCTCTTTCCTTGGCATGGAGGAAGGGCGGCTCCACACGACCTTGTACTCTGAGCTATAGCTCATGTTTTACTCAGTCCTTTTACAGCTTCCAGTGAAGAAATAATAATAGCAAGCTTGCTTCTCCTCTCACTCACATGATTGTAAATGATGTGTAGCTCTAGTAAAATCAATTTAGTTACTCTGTTGTAAATTTGGTATCAGAGGAGACTTAGCTCGAGTTTCTGAGGGTCTTTGGGAGTTTGCTTGAGTAAGGAATTAGTCAAAATGAGGACCAGATTCTGCCATTCTTATTCAGAACGATAACATTGCTTATTCCACACATGAATAGTTCCACTGAGTTAAGGATAGCAGAATCTGGCACTGAGTAAGGAACCCAGGACTTGGCCTAGTATTTTTATCTTTGGACTTGGCATTCTGTACTGGAACACATGTGTTATTTACTCTTTTGCAATTCATCCTGAAAGTTGTTTTGTTGTTTTCATGCGGTTACCAAGTTTATGTTGTGCAATAAACTGTAAACGTATTTTAAAAACAATATGGTGTTAATAAAAGCCATACTTTAACAGGGTTCTCTGTAGATGTTCTACTGAGTTCACTGGATGTTTCCTGTTTTCAGATGCATATTCACTGATCAGCAAGTAAAAATGATTTGTAGTATTTTGAATTTTAACGCACTTTCAGCAATGGTCACTAGGAAAAATATCTTATAAGGCTAAGGTACAATTGTAAGTTTATATTCAAGGAAAGTTCAATGGAAGATGCATGCTGTGCTTTTAAGACCACCACCTATGGACTCACTTATTTTCACAAAAGACAAGTAAGAAGGCACATGATACAGACCTAAAATAATAAATGGTACAGAGAAGATACATCAGGCATTCCCCATTAATTCAAGAACAAGGAGATGTTCAATTACACTGAAAGGCAACAAGTTTAGAACTAATAAAAGAAATGACATGTTTACACAATATAGAATTAACTGCTGGAACTCCTAACCCTCATTGAGGCCAAAAGTCTATGAGGATTCAAAAAAGGATTAGATATGTATATGGGTAATGAGTACAGCTACAGTTACTTCAGAAAGAGAGAAATAGAGATGTTTCAAGGCATCAGTCAACCATTAACTGATGGATTTAAGAAGACTCTTAACCTCTGCAGGTATTCCACAACTATCCTCTACAAGCATCTGGTACTGACAACTATTAGAGACTGGACTAGATTGTCTCCTCTAGTGTGGCATTTCTAAGTTCCAATGTAAAATAAAGATTCTTCTGTTGATAATACTATTATGTTTCCAGTTTTCAAATGTGAATTTTCTTACATTTCTTATTTTAAAGCATACAAATAATTTTCTGTGGTATTTTCAGCCACTCTATATCAGTTTATGTCAATTCAACCAAAATAGGGATTTGCAGCTTCTTGGATACAAATATTTTCCACTGGACTTGATAGTGTACAAGAGCACAAATGCTGTTTCCAAACTTAGCATCCTCTCTTCCCCCACATAAATGCTCAATTATCCACTTTTTTTTTTAAAAGATTTCTCTTGGCCATACAAAAACCTTTATCTGTTATTTTTATGTCACACGGTATATCCTGATAGAATAACAGTGTAAGTCTTCACATGACCACACCCCTCAGTAAGAGGTTTTAGTAGATCTGTATATTTATACTGTAGTTTGTTTTATGTTTATGTCCTGTTTTACTCATTATTACTGCACCTGTGTATATTTGCACTTATCAATTTCAAATACCACTGTACATCAATAAATCCTATTTTTTTCAGTGGTCATGTTCACTTGTGACTCAAAAGCTTAACAGCTTGAATTCCATTGTTGTCAGGACCTTAGGATACAAAACTGTAATTGACATGTATTGCTGCACAAATTCCTAGTATTACCTGGCTGAGCTATTTGCCTAGAAATAAAATTTGGCCATGGACAGCTATGTTCATTCTTGTTTTTTTAAATGAGTCAGTTTTTGAAAAGTACTATATGCATATTTGAACAATCCATTTATTCCTTTACAAAACCTCTCCTCAAAGTGACCTTCTTTCCCTTTATCTGAACAAGGATCCATCTTCAGCAGACATTGATATTGCTCTTTGAGTTGATCACAGAGGTCACTAGAGAGCGCTCTCCCTTCCCCACCCTTTTTACACCATCACGAGTGTAAGACCAAGCTCAAAACCGAACTCAGGGCTTGTCTACTCACAGGACTGCACTGTTTCAACTAACGGTGTGATTTTAAATTGATATAGTTAAACCAGTGCAAAAGACTGCATGCTGCACTCTTATTTCCATTTAAATCAAGATTATTCAGTTTAGTTTAAATTGATTTGGAATTTAAGCCAAACCGAAATAAGGGTATCCATACAAGAATTTGCACTGCTTTAGTTGAAGTGTGTTTATGCACAAACAAGGCCTCAGATCCCCAACATGGGGATTAATGGACCAGCCATTGCAACTCTTTTAATGTAGGTCAGATTTTCTCCTGTGCCAGGAAACACTCAGTGCAGGAAAGGGGATATGGGATTAGGGCTGTCAGGGACATGGTTAAGACTCCTTGATTCTCAAATATTCCCAGCTCTGACATAAGGGACCATATGCCAGCTGCAAATTGCTGTCAGGGACTGGAGTTCCATTCCACCCTTCTCCTGTCCAAGTTAACCCTCTCCCTCCCCTGACATGCTCCTGTGCCGGGGGAGGGAAATTGATGCAGAAGTCAGCTATGCTTTATATCAGTTGAGAGTTCTCAGCTGACCAGTTTTGATCAGATTCTGGTGCAAAAGGGACAGAATTACAGTTGAGAACCTGGCCCTGTATGTGCAACCTCCTCCCTGCCTCTTATACTGTAATTTTATGTGAGATGCACATTACTCACATGAAAAAAAAAAACTGTCATTACCTTCAGAGCTGATGAGATAACACCTATAGACCAGGTTAGTATAATGCACTAATATTTATAGTGATTTTAGCAAACAACATATTTCTTTTAAAGGAAGCAAACAGCTAAGATGCATGGGAGAATACATATAAACACAAGATCCTGTTTCTAAGCTGGGTGCTATGGTTGATTTCCAGTGAGACTCCCCAACAATCATGGCTATCAAACAGCGGTTGCACAAAATAGAGACATGCATATTTAATGTAAAAATATAACCACCTAGAAAGGAGGGCTGTGTTTATCCATTACAACTGACAACTATAAGTAACAAGAGCTAAAATAATCAAACAGAGGAACAGCTAAAGATATTGGTCACCTTACACAGATGTCATTACTCATCGTTTTAAATCATCCCATTGAACACATTTTATTACACAGGGAGATATATAATATCTAAAATATTTAAAGAATTCTGAAATATTTAAAGAAACATTACAGATGTTTTTCAAGCAAACAACTAGTAGCAATCATCTTCTAGTGTTTCCAATCCTACTCATTCACTTGCAGTTCCCTAAGTTTTGTATGATAATCCTGGACTCATTTTCAGAAATGTTCAAGTGTGTTCCTTCTATTACTTGCCAAATGTACACAAATCCTAACTATAGTGTCTATTGCATTATTAGGACATGAATTAAGAGCAATAGGTGATTTAAGAGAATGGTATACTTCTGTTAGCAGCTCTGAACACTATGATTGCAGTTCAGCAATTAACAGGCTTTGTGAATGCAAAGAAATGTGAAAGATCACCAGCTGCTTCTATGACAAGGCCCATACACAGAACACAATCATGGTTCATCAGCCACAGAAAAGACAAGGTGTGAAATCCTGGCTCCACTGAAGTCAGTGGGAGTTTTGCCACTGACTTTAGTGGGCACAGGATTTCACCCAGGTTCCACAGCTATAGAAAGTTGCTTCAGATGTTCCTCTTCACCCAACATCCCCCACACCTCCAACTAATTTAAATCTGCCTGTCATTCTTAGTGAAGTATGAAATTAATATCACTGACGCCAGTTTTTTAAATCAATGCTGACAAACTAGGGTTCACTATGGATCATGGCAATTAATCGTGATTTTCTCCAGGAAACTGTAAGATGTTTATTAATATTATTATTTTTTAAATGATGGCAAATTGTCTAGAAAAAGAACCCTGCCAAACGCAGATACTATTTTAAAAATGATTTAATATTTAAAAATGTGAGAATTTGGCCAGCCAAAGTGATAGGAGTATGATTTAGCAGGAAGTCTTCATGCCCTAATGGCTCCTCACAAAGAGAAAAAAAGTACTGACTCTAGCCCAGCCAAACACAGTGTTAAACACTTGTTGCCTGAGCAAAGATCAAGGTGAGCTGAACTGCACAGAAGATTTGAATCTCTGTATTTTGTCTTCTTTACACTTAAAACGCTTAATGCAACATCCAAGGACATTTGTTGTTAGCTCACTAAAGTGGATGAGAAAATTTCAACAGAATGTTTTTTGACAAAAAATGGAAATTACATTTGTTTTAGAACTTTCTCGCATCTTTTTCATCCAGATCTAGAGCTAATCACTTCTGGGGATCTTGTATAAACCTTATTTCATTCCTATAACTGTTCTGGGCCTTGGTATGTGAACCCAGGTGTCAGCTGGGACCCTGCAACTCCACTGGTGATACCACAGTCTGCTTTGTAAGGGTTTTTAACCTGCGGATGTCCCTAGCCAAGCCACAATTCTCCACCATATTGCTATGGAGAGAACTACTACATCCAGGAGATGCAGTCCTTTTGCATGGCCTGTCTGTAGATAGCCTACTCCACACCTACACAGTGGAAATGATGCACCTACACAGTGGAAATGAGCAGATCCACTGTATTTCAGGCCTGGAACACTGATTAAGGGCAGAGGGGCTGCAGCTGGATTTACCTATTATTCCAGCTTCATGATTTTGCAAATTACAAAGATCCACAATCTTAATTTTATATGGAGAATCAAGCTATATAAGATAAATGCCTCAGTATCCGTCTCAATAAGCTGCACTGAAAGCCAGATATTCTTTCATTTGAGACAATAGTAGAAAATTTTCCTTAATATTATTGTTTTGGTATATCTACTGTAATAAATAAGGTAAGGAAGCTTGGTCTTCATATTTACATCTCTTAATACATCAAGCCAGTTTCTACTCTCTTATAAAAGGGCAGTAAGAAAAAAACATGACCGAGGATTTTTTCAAGCAGGTATGTCATAAATTTCAATTTGGTTTATTTAGGCTGTAAACCTCAAGAATATGGGTGAACTGAAATACATTTTGGAAGACTTCTTATTTGATAATTAACAAAATATTTACATGTTTATAGAAATCAATTGACCTGGAGTAGATGTTTTGTGTTTGTCACCAATATTTTATTGTAACTGGTAACTTGCACACTTTATAATAGAACAACAACAACAACAACAACAAGAAAAAGAAAAGGTTCACTATATACAGCCCCCATACAGGCTACTTGACTATACACAAGGCATAGTGATCATAACACAACCTAGTCTTCATAATAATTTGTGCACAAAAAGACACCATCAATCAGACATTATATGAACATTACAGTGAACTGACATCACAAGTCCAGTGAAAATTCAGCATAATACAAAACATATTGATCTACTGCAAATGACATCCTTTAAAACAATAAGCCTTTAATCAGTAGTAACTTAACCAGAGTCTGAAGCAGAGATTTGTTGTGTAGTTATAAGTCTTTTAAGTGAAGCAACCTCTGCAGATAAGTTTGCTATGCCCTGCTTCAAATACAAGTTCTCTGACTCAGATACTTTGTAGACATTGTCTTTAATTTCAACAACTCCAGTTTTGCAACCACTCTGAATTTTTACATTGAGTTCCTTTGGGTGCCAATGTTCTGGTTTGAGAGACCAGTCTTGGATATTAGTCACTTGAACAGAGAAAGGAGTGTGAGAAGAATGTACCAATTTTTCTGCATTGTGCTTTTCAATCTCGAAATGTCTTTTAGATGTCATGTCAACTGGTGATGATAGTTTCTGTGTGGCATCATAGTCATTATCCATTGCTTCCACTTTGATTTGCATGGCTTTGGCCTTAATTCGAAGCTTGTGAGGCAGTGCAGAAGAGTTCACCTCTGGAACTTTAACTGTTGCATGAACATTTTTAAGTTCAACTGGGGAATGAATTGGACCTTTAGGGACCTGCTGTTCATCTTCTCCATCAGATGACTTTCCTATGACCACATCATCAGCTTCTGAAGTTCTTGGAGAATTACTGGAGGACCTATTAACTTGCAGCAGAGGAGGGGAATGTGAGTATCCATTAAAGGTATTTACTATGTAGTTTGGAAACATGGATGCTGCATAGGAGCCTCTATCATCTCTTGACTCTCTTGCATAGTTCTCCAATTCCATAGGCTCCTGCTTTATAATTTGAAACTTATTTTCAGGACTTCTGCAATTGTTCTGTATAGGACTTGCTTGAATATGCTCTACTGAAGATACTTCAGACACATCAGATAAAGAGCTTTGTGGAGAGTGTTTGATGACAGAAATACAACTACTACCCACCATAGATGGTTCATGTTCATCCACAAATGAGTTAATATTTGATTTGGAAGTTTGATAGTCCTGGAAATACACAGCTGTTGAATTACTGAGTTTCTGTATCTCTTGAGCATATGCTGCAGAGCTAATTAAACCAAACTTTAGCTTCAATGAAAGCAGCTCAGCCTTTAACGTGGCATTCTCCTCTCCTAATGCAATTAGTTTGTTCTCTAAGACAAGGTCATTCAGTCGTCGTTTTTCACGAGATCTTTTGGCAGCTTCGTTATTTTTTCGTCTTTTTTCCCAATACATAGCATCTTTCTTTTCATCTGGAATGAATTCCCGCTTTCTCCGACATGATGATGATTTGTTTTTTCCACTATTTCCTTCATTAAGTAGTATGTCTTCATTTGTAGCCAAGTCTTCAGACACTTCTGCTAAAGTAGAATTAAGTACCATAATTTTGTCCACATTGCTACTTGTGTCAACAGGTGCCTGTTCCTTTTTAATGGTCTGCATTTTTCTAAGCTGCATCAGAAACAATTTTTAGTAGATCTATGATGAGTAACAGAGTGAGCTGTTTTCCCAGTGCTTCTCAAATAATAACTACCTAATAAATACAGTACTTTTAAATCCATATGCATTATTCCTTTTGTTTCATATTATCAAACAGAAGAATGTTCAGATCCAATTTACTTCTTGACAGACGTAATGGGAACCTTCTAAGTAACCTGTAATAAATAAAAAACACCAATTATTATTCGGTTATTGCTGATTTTCTGCTTTAAAATGCTACTTTCAAAATACATAATTTAGAATAATGATTGATTGATTAAACCTGCTAGACTACAAAAGAAGCTCAACACTTACAATGATCCAGTTCACTTTATGTAATCAGCTAGCAGCTTTTCTCTCTCCCCCATGCAATTAAACAAATCAAAAATAAGGTTCCCGTTTTTAAAACAAGTAAAGTATGATCCAAAGAAAAGCAGTAAAAATAACATTTGTTTTTGATTCGACAATAAAGTTGTCATAGAACTTTCCATTACATCCTTGACCAACTTAAGCCTCTACACTAACAGATGACTAGACATGTTGATTAGCAGCACTGGAAAAAATCTTATCCCTCCATATAAAGATATCTCTTCCAAAAGCAGCTGTGGCTTGTGATTTAGAGATGTTATATATTTGTGTGCATTACAGATTAAAAATAACCCAAGCTGATTTAAAGAAGTTAGAATGCTTTTTTCATTGCCTTAAAATAATGACAGAACACATTTCAGCTACACAGCACATAAAATAATTAACTTTTAAAACATATATGATTTTTATATTTAGTATAGAGATCACATGACATTTAAGACCCCTTTTTGCCTGGTCATATCAATATAATTTAGATTAAGCACAAGTTATATAAATCTGACAAATATGTCACTCTTTTTCAAAAATCAACGACCAAGAAAAAAAATTATATTACATAAGGTTGATCTCTCATATCTAAAAGAAAAAACTATTGAGTAATTAGTGAAATTACATTAGGATGACAACATTTACCAACATAATTCTCATTTGAAAAATGTTTTTACTATACCACAGTACAATTTAGTAACATTTAAGGATGCACAACTGCAGCAAAACACTGCACAAATTAGAAAAGAAGTTTAAATCTGAAATGGGATCATCAACTAAAGAAAACTAGCTTAACCTTTAACTCCAGACATTTAGTCATTAAAATTTGACTTAGCGTTTAAATTAGCATTTTGTATTATTTAATTCATATGAGTACAAAAATACTTTGTTCTCATAACAAAATTTCTTTTTGATCCTAGACATAGTTCCCCTCCATACCAAATTTTCCATGGTTAATCATGTTCCCAATAAAATAAATTTAGCAGGACAACTGCTTTTACACAACTGATATCCACATAGCAATGACTCTGTATGCTGCCTGTATATTTAAAAAATAAATATACCAGTGACTTTAGCTTAATGTCACTACTTATTGGGCATATGTTTACAATGACTAATGAAACTAATTTTAACTTTATCAGCTGGGAAAGTTACAAAAGAATAAATGAATTGTATGCTGCCAGTTTCTCTTGTCTTTTCCAGCAGGCAAAGTGGAGTAAGTAATGTAATAACAATTAATCAGGGATCATAAAGACTTGGGTTTCAAGCTGGGTTCTGTTTCATCAAACCATGCCAACTCCTCTGTCATGAAAAATTAACACATTTAATAGAACAGCTAAGCAGACTTTCCTAAAATCTATGGTTAATTACTGGTTTATAACTATTTGTCTTTCGTAATGCAACCTTAATGGGAAATGAAGTCAAGAGCTAACCACTCCATAGACAACATTAACTACTTACAGTAACAGCAGCACCACAAATTACTGTGCTTGCAAAGCAGAAATGTAACTAATATACAAATAACTACACAATTAGGCCTGATCTAAAGCCCATGGTGAAGTCAATGGGAGTCATTACATTAAGTTAAACATGCTTTGCATCAGGTCTTTAAAGAAAGAAAATCCCCACCATATATCCCCACAACTTCATATAAAATCCGCTATAGTTTGTTTTCCTGAAGTCCCATTACAGCAATTCTACTTATTACAATGGTATATTTTAGCATTGGTATTAACCGAATGCAGTATAATACTGTTAAAAATTCACTGTTGAACACATGAATTCTAATGTACATTTATTTAAATGAGTCAGAACACTTGCAATACAGGTAAAATGTGTAAATGCATCACAATGTTGTGCTACAGTAACAAAAAATATAATCAATCTGGTCAACTGGAAATTGAAGTAATTTCCAGAATGTTCATCCTTTGACTTATGTCATGTAAAATACAATGCACAGGTTATATTTACATTATTCTGCAGCACTGGGATTACTGGATCAAAAGAATACTGACCAGTAACTATCTTGGTACATTATGTATACTGGCAATCACATTTATTCAAGTCATTAAATAATTTTTGGCTTTCCAATGAGGAAATGTATCCACTTTCTAAAGTACATAATGTGAAACAGTACACCTTTTCTATCAAATATCAATGAAAACATATCTTTACCAGAAGTTATGTATTTACTCTTTAAGACTCTGATCCAATTCTTACTGAAGTCAGTGGGATACACAGTGGGCCTTCAATGGGAGCTGGATCAGCTCCTAATGACACAGAGATTTGAGTAAAATATAAAATGTAATAGATAACTGAAATCAAAATCAGATACGAGATATTGATAGTCCTAGAAGAGGGGATACTTATATACATACAAGCTAATATTCTATACATTTATGTGCTGTGCTGTACAGGTTGGAACGTCAAGGTCTTTTTAAAGTTATTAGTTATTGAAAATAAATACTCAGCAGTGATAGAGATTTGATGATAAATAGTTATTTGTACATATTTTAAAAATATTTACATTATTTGGAATTTTCAAGCTATACACAAGCCAGCTTAAGTAGCAAAATGATCTTATTACAATTATTCTCATCTTCCCTCCCTCTTTCTTTCCTACTGTGGGAGTGTGGTATTTTGTCTTTCAATTAGATTGTGTTTCAAGGCAAGGACCATGTCTTTGTATGTTTTTGTACAGCAGTCAGCATGAGACCCCCAGTCCATCCTGAATGAAGCTTTGGGGCACTACCATTAGACATATAATTAGGAACAATAATAATAAATCAATACTAATAGTAATAAAAATAATAATAAACAGATAACTGGTAGAATCAGAATTATTACAAACCCATCCAAACACTGAATACTCAGAATTCAGTTCTTTACCACCAATCGTCTCTCAGTCACTGCGAGTTTTGAGTATGCAGTGATTCTAAATTCATATGTAGTTTCCCAGGGAAATATTCAGACCTAAGGTTGCACTTAAGCCAAAAAATACAACCAGGATGGGCTGTAATATTTTGCTTACTGAAGAGTTCATGAGCCACAGAACTTCTGCAAATTGGGGCATTCCAAGGAGGCATGGTCTGATTGTTTCAGCAAACGTATCTCCTGTTTTGGCCACGCTCCATCTTGTGCATATTACTGGTGCCCTTAGTATGAATAACCTGAATTAAGGAGGGATTGTACAGGAGTCTATGGCTCATCTAAGTTTGTGTTCAGAACAACAGTGCTTTGCAGGCAATTCATATGCGTGCCTTGCTTTTATCCATGTGAGAAATGCATAAGGTCTAAATTTGGCCGATGATTTTTATGTCAACCTTACATAATTGCCACTTATGTCAAAAGCTTTGACATTATGCTTTTGGTAAATCATTAAAGCACCAGCAAATTATTAGTTCTATCAGTGTCTTCCTTGAACATTTGTATCATCTTAATGAAAACCACAGTTATACAAACAGAGAACTAAAACCCCTTGTCTGTTAATGGTTTTCCTTGTGGATCAGCTCAGTACAGAGTCTGTAAACAAATTAAATTCCATCTGATGATAATGGCAAAATGCCTTCAATAAAAACAGCCATTTCACTTCAATTGTATTTTATAATTCCACTGGAAAACATGAGTAGTTACACATAAACTAATGAACTGTAATGATTCCTCTGACTACATTTCAAATTCCAATATTTTCCCTTATGATTAATTTTGCAATTACTTTATCACTCCCTCATAAAGTATTCTAAAACCAACATTTAATACTGCTGTACATTAGTCACTGCTGAAGGTTTTTATTTATTTAATTATTTATTGGGTTGGTTGACGTTAATGGCATCGAGTGCCAATTCAACAATGTAATAGCACTCAACCCTCTTAACTTAATTACAGACCCAATCCTGCTCCACTGCAATTTTGCCATTGACTGCAATAGGAGCAGAGTCCAACCTCAGATTCAAGGGCTAATATGACTGGTCTATAAAATTCATACTAATGAAACATGAAATGATGTACATGGAAGCCATGAGATGTTAATTTATGCATGGATTTTAAAATATTGAAGCACAGAGATAGTCTCAAGATATTATAAAAAGGTCCTGACCATGCAGCTTTTACTCGCATGTTCACATTATATACTTAAATGAGCAAAAGTGTGATAGGACTGGACCATAACTTTAACTCTCTTTGTTCTTTCCAATGTAATCACGTAGGTCAACTGTGTGTTGGAATACGCACATGTTGTTCCCACATACACGTGCGTTTCCCAAGCCAAAATATGACCCATAATGTTTCATTGAACAAGATTTATGTTCCTTAGCAAAGAATGATTCTATATTTATCAAAAATAATTTGCATTATATCCATGATTAAATTCTTCAAAAATGGTTTATGCAACTCTGTACAGTTGATTTTGAGGGCCTTAAACCAAAATCTGAAACAGAGCCTTCCTCTCTCCCTCCTCCTCCTCCCCAGAAAATTATCATGGAAACAAAAGAATTTAAGAAGAGGAGAGGGCATGGGGGACAGAGAGGCCCCAGGCTTGTGGGATCACTGCCCTCCCTATGGAGCTGGGGGGAGGGGCTCTGCCCTGTGTGAAACCAGGGAGCTGCTCCCAGTCCTGCCTCTCCCTGAGTTCCAGCCCTACTACTGGTGGGAGTGGTATCCCTAATTCCACTCCTACCTCCAGGCTTTCGGCCTGGTGGGTGGCCTTGGGCCCAGTATGATGATGCCAGTGGCGGTGATGGTGGGCCCAGCAAGTCACTCCCCGCACTACTGATGGTGGCCCCAAACCTGCACCCCAGATCCAACACCTCTCATTCAAACTTGGCCCAGTTGCCCCTCCATCATTTTGGGGGTGACTGGGAGAAACTTTCCCCTCCCCTCCCACACCCAGCAGCCTTGGTAATTATTTCTGTTCCCTTAACATTCTGGTGATGATTGCACTGGACTAAATGAAATACAGTTTCAAGACCACTGCAAAATATTCATTTCTAATCTTTCTAAAGTGAGAACCACGTATTCTGCCACTGTGACTTCTCAGCACCTATTTAAATAAACACTGTCAAGTATAATATAAACAATTTGCCTAACCAACCAACCAAGCAAACTAACTTTAAGTATATATATTTAGATTTCCAATTGTTGTTTTCAATGTTTTGCATAGTTATCATTGGATATGTTATCGTTAGCATCCTGTCACAGAGCAACTTAACTAAACTCTCTTCACGAACCAGAAACACTGGCATTTATAGGCACCCAACCCAACAACCATTTTGCACTCAACAATTCTAAAAAATTATGAATATATTTACTATTCTTCATCTTCAAAGCACTTTACAAATATTTGCTGACTAACTGACCCCAACACCTTAATAAGGTGAAGATGTATTCTCATCCCCATTTTCCAGCTGGGGAAACTGAGGGTGCAATTTTGAAAGTGAGCATGCAGCCAAATACTACATCTAAACTAAGAGCTAGGGATGTGATTCTCCTGTTCTTGCACCCATACTCATGCCAGCTCTCATAGAGGTAGCACAAATATAAATAGCAGTGGTAGCACAGGTAATGACAGCAGTGGCACAGCAGAGCCATGCTGAGTATGAATATGCCTGAACCTGGTGAATAAGTACTTGACTCAGCTCAGCTATGCCTCCACTGACGCCGCCCATGCTACACGGCTATTTGTACTCATGCTAGCTCAAGCAGAGTTAGCCCAAGTATATGCACTCAAGCAGGGGGAAATCACAGCCCTAGCTTGTAGCGTAGATGTAACCTAATTTAACAGGTGAGTCGGAGGAATCAAATCTCTTCCACAATTTAGAGTCTGTCTACAACTACTTCTTGCACATTATAGGCAAATGTAGTGCCATGAATTTCTACTACTCTGGGCACAGATCTTCACCTTGTGTAAACTGTCATATTTCCATTGAAGTGACACACTGAAGTTAATGAGGCTATGACAATTTACCCCAGCTGCGGATCTGGCCGTTATGGTCTGAGTCAAACCCCACTGAAGGCATTCAAAATAATCCCATTTATTTTGAAGGGGCTTAGATCTGGCTTCACACAGGATCAATGGGAGTTTTGCCACTGGCTTGAGTGGATCCAGAATGCCAGCCCTAATGCAGGTTTGTGGGTCAGCCAACCCATGCAGTTTAGATCAGATGAAGTTTAGATCAGATGAAGCCTTTCTGGGAGCACACTGGTGAACAGGATTACATGGTATGACTGAGTGGCTATTCAAGGTTACAGAATGCCAGCCCTAATGCAGGTTTGTGGGTCAGCCAACCCATGCAGTTTAGATCAGATGCAGTTTAGATCAGATGAAGCCTTTCTGGGAGCACACTGGTGAACAGGATTACATGGTATGACTGAGTGGCTATTCAAGGTTACAGAGGAAACATGATAAAATTAGGATTAGAATTCTGATATTATCTACTATTTTTAATCTGGTGCACATAAGACACCTCTCTCAAATCAATGAGCACCTTAAGCATTTAATGACTGAAGGATCAACCCACAATTAAATTACAGACCAGTGTAATAGTCATTATGATGTTTTCGCACAAGATGAAACTTTTTGGAGAAAACTTATTTATTTTACTTTTTTAAAAGTAATAAAAAGAGGAATCTACTTGATACATTTAATGCGAATGTAAGAGAATCATTAAGTTATTAGATTCTCCACAGTCACACAAATACAGGAAAGCTTATCAAGGTAAATGAAATACTATAGTACTTCCATATTGTCAAACTTGAAGCTGTACCCAGAAGACTGAAGTCTTATGAAAGGCCTTCATTGTTAGGAAACACTTCTGTTACTGTTTATCTTAATAATTACAGATTAACTCATTAAAGTACAGTTTGCTTCTCAAAGGTTAATAACACAAATTATGCAAATAAAATTATCTGGAGAGAACTAAATGTGTGTTAAAAATAGCTGTTGCTCAAAAGGTCAGTCAAGGTTAGTTGACCTACATTTTCTTCCTATTAGTTTGGAAAGCCTGTGTAATTCTCTATTGATTTTTTATTATTATTATTTTTCCAAAACAAATGCTTAGGTGCTTTGTTCTAGAAAAATCTGTGTCATTAATTTAGAGTACTATGGAGCAATCTTAATGACAAGCTGGTAGTGCAAAGGTGCACAGGAAGACATACTCGGGTAAAGAAACAAATTTCACGGTTATGGTTCTAATGGGTTATTATAAAAAATATTAAACTGAGCTAAAATAATTCTTAAAATTATGAAGAATATAACAGGAAGTTTCTTTTTTTATGTCACTAGCTGTTTCATAATAAACATTTTAGATTATACAAGACCACTATTTTCATATTAAAAGGTTTCCAAAAACAAAATCACAGCCTTGCTAATTTCAAACACTCAAAATATTCTTTTGTTTTGTTTTCCCCTCAAACAAAGGCCCTAAGACAAAAATACAAAAATGATTATGGAATGTTGTTTCCATTATACCTAAAACAAATAACATTCTTATATATTAATTGTATTGTATTTTCACCAATTCAAAATATGAGCCAGATCCTCAGCTGGTGTAAGCTAGTGTTGTTCTATTGAAGGCAATGGTACTATGTCAATGTACATCAGCTGAGGATTTGGCCCTATATCTCTGACATAAGAAATGATGTACAAAAATGTGAAACATCATGATGTGACAGACAATATATGTAATAATTTCTAACACACACTACAAATGAAACAGAAATAGCAATATATGCAGGCCCCAATCCTGCAAGATGATCCACATGCATGGACCCCTGTGTCCATACAAAACCATGGACTTTGCTTCGGCTCCATGAAAATGTACGGGTGGGTCCATACCCACAGAGCCAGTTGCAGGATTGGCTGCTTGTGATGCAAACTCCATGGGAGGCTGAATTTGGTCATTCAGTCAGAAACTCTTATCAACAAACTCAGCGACAGAACAGAAAACTGAGTCAAAGCTGTATGATAACCCTGCAAGATATGGTAACTAAAACAGGATACATGCCAAAAAAAAAAACCCAGAAAATATTCCAGCACAGAATGACAAGGAGTGAAAGCTTTAAAAGAATGTTACATTTAATCTTCTATTTACAACCACTGAGATACGAAAATTTCTTCCTAAACTTGTTAAAACAATGAAGAGTCTATGCTCTGATGAACGTGGGCTTCCTTGACAAAACATATTATCAACAAACACAAAATAGAATAATCTAAGCATGTATTAATAATAAACAATATATGCTATATATAACAGTATTTACTAAATATAACAATATATGCTAAATATAACAGTATTTACACTCCATAGTCAAATTATATGATTTCCTACAGACAAATCATTATTCCTATTTTTATACTGTAAGTTCACTTCAGAGAAAACTAAAAAAAGTTGTAAAAAAAGGTATTTCTTTCCAATCAAAAAGAAAATCACTTATGTAATATCAATGCTCAGAATTTACAAAGTCTTTTAGTATTCCTATGTTATGCTAATTTGGACAAGCACCAACTCAAGTGTAAGTTAGGAAGGAAAAAACACAGGATATCAAACAATATATTAATGCTAATAAATTTCAGGCACACTTTTTTAAAAACAGAGAAACAAAGAAGGAGTTTTCAAAGGCGTTGTTTCTATCACATTTTGAACCAAATTCAATATGTCTTCATTTTTCAAGTTCTTATTTTTGACAGTTAAGCTCACCCCATCACTATCAGTTTAAATTACAAATATTTCAATGAAAATGTTTAACTAAATGGGTTTTTAACTCTGAAAAATAGTTTAACATCTAAATCAACTGATATTTTCCTTGGGAAGGGACCACAGGATTTGGCCATATATTTGCATCTTTTTTTATTACATATCCTAAGCACATTTATATCTCATAACTGGCTGTAATTATCATGGAAAGGTCACCTGGAAGAATCTATTAAGCTGATGACTCAGACACATTGCTTAATTGTGTGTAGTAAGACTCAAACAAAGGATTTTATTGTTCAAGTTATTGCATCACAGTGATGTTATAACTGCAGCTCAGAAAAATATGGTAACAGGGTTGCTGTCTGGAAAAACAAACTGCATAAACGTTTGCATAACCATCTGCAAGCAAGTCAGCTTAAAATGAGCAAAAGATATCTTGAAATAAAAAAGACAAGTGCTTGAACAGGTAGAACAGTGATTGATATATTTGTTGACTATACACTCATGCTATAATCAGCAAAAACAATATCTGCGTGTTCCACAATTTTCAGCCAAAGTATAAAAAATACTGTTTCTCCATAGACTAAGATAAGCTGTGGGGAGGTCATGTAAGTTCATATTGCTTGTGGGAAGTCTGTAAACTTTTTGACACCTTTTAAATCATTTCCTTAGAAAATCAATTCCAACAGAAATGTGAAGCTTTGAGGGCAAATCCACGAAGCTGGATATTTTGAACACTAGTTAACAATTCTTTAGAGAATAAGACAAGCTAAAAGAGAAGATAACTAAAAATGGAAAGTGAAGACAGATAATTCTGAAAAATGTTAACACATTAACAGTCAAATAAAGATATCTGTAATGTGACAACTTTTACAGTAGTTTCTGCTAGTGCCAATAACGTGAAGGAGCATTACTCAGTGTTCCTTGATTTTGCTGGCTTAAATCATGTCTTGGGACAAACCTGCAGACCTTATTCAGTGAAAATTCCTGCTGAAATCAATGTTTTGACTGAGGACAATAAGAATAATGCCCCTAGCATTATTTTAATGTAGGCTTTGTGTTGCATGAATTACTAAGTGGGGCAATGTAAATTCAAAATAGATTTTATATACAGATAACTGGAGTTAATATACTTGAATTTGATAATTAAAGCTGAAAGGATAAGGAATAATCACATCATATTTTTTGACCATAACATATTTATCCATTGCTCCAAATAGATATATTGTCACATTGTTTTGAGTCAAATTCAGCAAAAGGCATAAACCCACTTAAATAATAACCATTTCCATGGCTGTGTCTGCTTCCACTTCTGTAAAATGAGGATCTTAATACAGGATGCATTCGAATGTCTCACCTTCAGCACGAGGTGTTGTAAGAGTAAATTACTTAATAATGTAGTGCTTGGAACAAGTGAAGTTCTAATTGTTATTACCAGACTCAGGACAGCAAGGCGGGGGCGGGGGGCACAGTCCTGCTCTGTAGCGTGCTCGTCTCTAACGTCCAAGAGAAGTAAAATTCTCTCGCTGTATAAAATTCAAAGACATGAGCAGGCGATTAAACTATGCGAGCCGCCCTAGAAAGCCCAATATTGTACGCGTGGCTGCCAAGCCTAGGCACAAAGGCTGCTGAAGCAGGGCGCTCTGGTTGGTGCAGGAGAGAACGTGGGAGCAGGCTGAATTGCTTAACATATTTCCATTCTCAGCACAGAAGGAGAGACGCTTCCTTTCCCTCCCCCCATCGGCTCCGTGTTAATGAACAGCGAGTACACACACTACGTGACTGGAGACGCATCCCTCCCTCTGCCGAGCCTGTTCTTCCCTCGCTCGCTCCCTGTCAGTACAAAACAACCGAGTATTATTATCTTGCCTTATTTACTCCGCTTTCCTTAACGCTCGCGCTCAGCCCAGGCTGCCCTCCCCAAGCACTCGCCTCCTCCCGCCTTCCCCGGGGCTCAGGGCTGCCTCCCATCCGCCCCCAGCTCCAGAACAAAGGAATGCGGAGCAGGAGCAGCGACATCCGCCTCCCCAGTCACAATAACCAACGCCCAGTTCTGCGGCCCCTCCCTGTGCACACCCCCCCAACCCCACCCCGCCCCGGGTAAGACAGCTACCGAGGGAAGGGGCTCCTGCTCTCCCCCAGGCAGGAGGAGGTCCTCCGATCTGCACTAGCACTCCCTCCCAATGGACTAAGCCCACGGCCCTTAAGCCTACCCTCCCCCCCCAAAAAATATACATCCACCCGCCTACCTATGCACCAGCTACACTGACCCCACATGGGCCGCAGGGAATAATGTGCAACAACAATAAACACTGTCAACTAGGGGCCGTGGCTAAAACCAGCTTCGGTTCCTGGAAAGAGCTTGACCTCCTTAATTATCCTACTTACTTAATTCATCTAAGAATGGAGTCCAGGCTTCTCAATAAGGGCACATGTAAAGACCCTGCCCCCGAATTGCATCCCCGGCTTCAGCCACTGAAACCAGTGGCAGTTCTGGCTCCACAAGGAATGCAGGACGGGGCCATTAATTGTTTTTCACATATAAGGGAAAGATTCTTATTTTCTCATTAAGCATCATCATCATTCTAAACTACGACTGTGTGCATTTTATTGTGATCATAGGCAGAGGATAATCAAAAACTCGTTTTATATAAAATGTAATGCTAACCTACATCAGCTTTTCTCATGTTACATTCTAAAACACCAATATTTAATGTGAATGGGATACCTTTTTACATCACCCCCTCCCGTTTTACTTCGTCAGCGTTCATTACGATCATGAAGGGAGGTGACAGACTATCTTGCTTCTTCGGTGCTGTTGGCTTGATCTAAAATTTGTATCGATCTCTTTAATATTTTTTTAAAAAAATTAAAGCCAATGCCTAGCAAAATGCTTAGCGTCTAGGAGAAATACCTTCCTAAAATACAGTCTTATCAAGACGTGGGGTTAAAATTCAGCCAAATGGCCTTGAACGTCTATTTGCCCAGCTCTGGAGAAAAGACCGAAATAGCACATGAAGTCGCAATTGCTAAAATATGATAGGGCTAAATATAGATTAACACAAATTTCATTACAAGGGTGTATACCACATTCAGCAACCACGAGTTACCTCCCTATTACCATTTGACTACTTTCCTTGTTAAACACACTTTTTTAAAAAATCTGTTACCGTGCATTTTTTAGCTTGAGGTTGCCCTAGTTTCTTTGTATCGAGATTACAAAATCGCGTAATTAGCTCCCTCTTCCTACCCACACTGCCAGCAAATTCTGTGGTTACATAATGCAACATTTCCAAGAACTATTAAATGATCAGTATTGCAGTGTCTGAAAACCAGTGAGCAAAGTGAGGGAAAAGGCACAAATACAAACTAATATAAGAGAACTGCATGCTACATGTACTCTTTTCCGTGTATAAAAACAAGATCCCTGAGCGCAAAGTGAAAATGTAAACTCGCCGACAGTCACTGACAATCGACATAAAAACTCCTTATTTGGTGTGAAATACACAAAAACCGGTGCATTTAATGATCTAATTCCCTAAATCTGCACCAAAATTAGCAAAAGTATTTCACACGCAAAGATCACATCACATCCAAATGCTTGCCAGTACACAGTGAACAGATTATGCAATATGCGAAAGAACAAGACCCACAAACCTTCCCTCGGGCTTGTTACAGTCAGATGACAAAAAGGGTCTGAGGTATGTTGTTTTTAAAATCTAAAATAGGTAAATGTTTAAACAGGCATTTTCTAAATTCCTTCTCCTGCTTATTCCTTCAACTAACCTTCTTTTAGCAGGCAAAACCAGTATTTTTAATCAGCTATTTCCCCACTCCCCCAAACGTACCCTTTCTCCACCCAGAGTGAGATGGATCAGCGTCAGATCAAACCTCCCTGGCGCTTTTCTCTACGAAAACATCAATTTTCCTCAAACAAGGAGATATATTATGCAACAACAACGTATCCAAAGCCAGCAAACAAGCAGCAGCAGCTCCAAGTCTACGTGCTGTCGAGAGGGCGCTGCAATCAAAGCGGCCACCTTAAGGTGGCGAGTCCCAGTACTGACATGCTAGCAAAAGTTTTTATATATATACACACACAAATACACATACATATACATAGCGTACACGCGTCTATATCCAGCTACATGGAGCCATGGAGAGAGAGATTTACACACACCCCGATAAGTGTGTAAGACAAGGTAGGGGAGCACCACACCGAAGGATCCAGTGTAGACTACAACAAGCCATTACAATGTTACCATACCTTCATAATCGCTACTAGCAGAATGAAATAAGCGGTATCCTTCCAGCAAACCGCTGCATTTGCCTCTGTTCTTCTCCCGATCGCTGTGGGGAGCGGGGCGAGAGAACTCGGAGCCAGTGGCTGCGAAGCCCCTTGCACCAGTCCTGGGAGTGGAGCAGCTTCTATCTCCGCGAGGGAGCGAACGTGTCTGCTGGTGGTGCTGCCGCCGCCGTTGGAGAGGGATCTGTGTTAGTAGGTCAGTCCTGTACACTCCTCACAACGCACAGTCCTCATGCCAGCCTTTGCTGTGACTGGCAGCGGCCCGCCCCCAATCAGAGCTCAGCGCTCGCGGGGTGCAGCCAATGGCGGCCTCCCAGAGGGGAGTATTAGGGCAGAACCAGACTTGAATTGAACCCCCTTTCCTCCTCCCTTAACACTTCCCCCGCCCTATGGGAGCTGTGTGGTACAGTAGATATAGGCGCTGGGTATTGCATAACCAGCCGAGGGGGGCACGGGGGGAGGCTGCTGACATTTACGTAATTACCGAAAGGAGAGCCAGAGGCCAGAGTTAAGGTGGAGACTTTCTCTGTGTCTCTCGCTTATTGACTCTGGAACACTTTCAGCCGCAATTTAGTTACCCTGTAGCTTTTACCGAGCTCCAGTGCAAACAGATGTTGTTGTGGCGCAGGCGTGAAGGAGCACCGAGGAGTAGCGACATATGCCCTGCTGGCTGGCTGCATTGGACAGCACAAATAAACACGCCGCCTGCTTGTCCTACTCCAGCAGCCCTAAGAGAAGCGGGGAGGGTGGCAGAAACTACACACACGCACACTGCAATAACCCTGCCAAACATGTAACACGCTGGGGAAAGGGAGCCCCGAATCTCTTCCTTGCGACCGTAGGCTGCAGTCCGTGCAGTGGCAGCGAGGTGAAGAACTTTGAAGCCTTTGTAGGAAATGAAAGAGAAAGATGTGCAGGGAGTGAGGCGTGTGAGTATGGGGTAGAACTGGGGCGAAGGACATTATATGTATGTGCAGTGTGGAAGTGCATGTTTGGGGTGTTAAGGTCCCTGCTGTGTGTTTGTGGGGCTGTGGCATGAGGGTGTGTAGTGAACAGGGATGTGTGTGTCTAGAGTGCGGGATAGCCTTTGCAGAGTGCAGCTCGGTGTGGCAGTGTATTTATGGTGACTGGGCATATACTGGGGGGGGGGGGGTGAGCGGGGTTTGACTTTTTGATGTGCATGGGACTGAGAACCTCTATCTATAGGAAGGAGTTTTGTCTCATGTTCGGAAGAAGATTTACCCGAACATCTGAACTAAAACAAAACCCTTGTTCTTATAGTCAATGATAAAGATATGTGAAATAGAACCTAAAACACTGCAACTTTATAGTTTGTTTGATCTGCAGTGTGATTAGGTGGAGTGTAACTGCTAAGAAATTAAAAATAAAAATTCTTGCCAAGTGGCTAGAAGTATTATAGTTTGTAAGTCATGGCACAACTGTTTTTAGGTACATATCTGTCACCTAGTCCCAGTATGGATAATCCTCCAATGAATATTACTTAATCATTGGCTAGCAAAAAGCCTGTTGAAGCTACCCTGGTTCCTTAACAGGAGTATTCCCTGCTGGTAGGCAGTTGGCATTCTGTGCTACAGGCTACAGAGCATAATACTGTATGCATGAGCATACAGCTAGTGTTTTCTTTTCCTGAACTTCAAGGACAATGTAGGTATTTCTTCCACTGACTTAAATTTTTCCTCTCATCTCAGTTATAAAATCCTCAAAAATAAGGAAATAGTGTATAGAGCTAATCATCACACATTTATTTATTTTCTAGTTGAATGGCCCCTTCTCACCCTTTAAGAACAGCTCACAATGGTTCAGAAGGGATGCTTGCCTACAGTCTAACATTTGTCTTACCTCTACTTTTCTTCCCAGGGTACTAAAGAAAAGAACACTAAATAAATTAGGCCATGTCTACACTAGCACTTATGTCAGCAAAACTTTTGTCATTCAGGAGTGTGAAAAAAACCACCCCAAGTAATACAGATTTTGCTGGCTCGAGCACTCGTGTTCATAGCGCTATCAGTGGGAGACACTCTCCCGCCAACATAGCTACTGCTGCTTGTTGAGCTGGTTTTATTATGTCGATGGGAGAGCTCTCCCCCATAACTATAACATAGCTACACGAGCACTCTTAGGCCTGGTCTACACTACGCGTTTAAACCGAATTTAGCAGCGATAAACCGATTTAATCCTGCACACGTCCACACAACGAGGCCCTTTAGATTGGTTTCTGTACTCCTCCCCGACGAGAGGAGTAGCGCTGAAATCGGTATTGCCATGTCGGATTAGGGTTAGTTTGGCCGCAAATAGACGGTATTGGCCTCCGGGCGGTATCCCACAGTGCACCATTTTTCCGCTCTGGAAAGCCATCTGAACTCGGATGCACTGGCCAGGTGGCCCGTGAACTTTTGAATTTCATTTCCTGTTTGGCCAGCATGCAGAGCTCACCAGCACAGGTGACCACGCAGAGCTCATCAGCACAGGTAACAGTGCAGTCTCCTGAGAATCAAAAAAGAGCTCCAGCATGGACTGCATGGGAGTTACTGGATCTGATCGCTGTATGGGGAGAAGATTCTGTGCTAACAGAACTCTGTTCCAAAAGAGGAAATGAAAAAACATTTGAAAAAATTTCCAAGGCCATGATGCAGAGAGGCCACACCAGGGACTCAGTACAGTGCCATGTGAAAGATAAGGAGCTCAGACAAGCCTACCAGAAAACCAAAGAAGCAAACGGAAGGTCCGGGGCAGGGCCGAAAACATGCTGCTTCTACGCTGAGCTGCATGCAGTTCTAGGGGGACCCGCCACCAGTACCCCACCCCTATCCGTGGATTCCGAGGTGGGGGAGGTAATCTCAGCCATGGCTGAGGATTCTGCGGACAGGAAAGATGAGGAGGAGGAAGAGGAGGACAAGCATGCAGAGAGCGCACAGCACTCCGTTCTCCCCAACAGCCAGGAGCTTTTTCTCACCCTGACGGAATTCCCCTCCCAGCCCTCCTAAGCCACTATCCCACACAATGAAGCCATGGAAGGGACCTCTGGAGAGTGTACCTTTGTAAATATAAAACATGGTTTAAAAGCAAGCGTTTTTTAATGATTTGCCATTCGCAGCCAGTACAGTTATTGGAAAAGTCTGTTAACATGTCTGGAGATGGAGCGGAAATCCTCCAGGGACATCTCCATGAAGCTCTCCTGGAAGTACTCCAAAAGCCTTTGCAGAAGGTTTCTGGGCAGGGCAGCCTTATTCCATCCTCCATGGTAGGACACTTGACCATGCCATGCATGCAGCAAGTAATCTGGTATCATTGCATGACAAAGCCTAGCTGCGTATGGTCCCAGTGTTTGCTGGCATTAAAGCAACATCCGTTCTTTATCTTGCTGTATTATCCTCAGGAGAGTGATATCATTCATGGTAACCTAGTTGAAATTCAGGAATTTAATTAAGGGGACAGAAATGGCCATTCCTACTGGGCTGTTTGCCTGTTGCTTAAAAAAAATCCTTCCTTGCAGGTAGCCGAGCAAGGGGAGAAGGGGGGTGATTGACGCTGAGCTTTTTCGCATTTGGCTAGCAGGGATCTTCCCTGCTACCAGCCACGTGGTGGGGGGAGGGGTAAAGCGATCATCCCAGAGAATTGGACGGAGGGGGTGGTTTCTGCTTCTGCATCTTAACAGGAAAGAAGCAGCACTGAATGGGCTTTGCTTGGTATTTGGGAAAGGAGGGCACTGTGTATATGAAGGCTGCAGAAGCCGAAAGACAATGGCTTACCATGGCCACATGCAAGCTGAATTATGCTGCCCAGACCTGCGTCTGTGAGATCTCTAACACCAGAGCCGTAGGCACTCAATATTAAGATGCAAAATGCGACCTTATAGTGAAATCACATGTGCTATGTAAGGTGAATAGTATTGTTCACCCTGAAAGAGTATAATCATTGTTCTGTAAAATTATCTTTTTAAATACTTCTCTCTCTTTTTTCCCTCCCTCATGCAGCCACAAATTTTTCAAGCCTCCCTACTCCATTCCGAAGGCTATCTCAGATAAGATGCCGGAAAAAAAAGACGCGAGACGAAATGTTCTCGGAAATCATGGAAGTGACCCGCAATGAAAGAGCTCATCTGAATGAATGGAAGGACGTGGTATTAAATTACAGGAAAGATGCCAGTGAACGTGAGGACAGGAGGGACCAACGTGAGGAGAGGAGGGACGCTCGAGATGAGAGGTGGCAGCAGGAAGATCAGAGGTGTAGGCAGGAAGATCAGCAGTGGTGGGATGCAACGCTGGGGCTGCTGCGTAATCAAACTGACATGATCCGGCGTCTGGTGGAGCATCAGGAACAGCAGCAGGATCACAGAATGCTGCTGCAGCCCTTGTGTAACCACCCTCACCATGTTCCATATCCTCCTCACCCAGATGTGTAAGAACGCTTGGGGGAAGGCTTCGTGCACCCGCCCACTCCACCCCCATGGACAGCCCAACCAAAAGGTTGTCATTACTTTGAAATTTTTTTAGTGGTCTTTTCCTTTGCTCCTATCCTCCTCCCAAACCACACCCGGGCTACCTTGTCAGTTCTCTCCCTCTTTTTATAATGAATTAATAAAGAATACATGATTTTTAAATGATAGTGACTTTATTTCCTTAAGCAAGCTGTAATCGAAGCGGGAGGGTAGGTTGCTTACAGGGAATGAGTCAATCAAGGGGGGCGGTCCATCAAGGGGAAACAAACACAGCAGTTAGACCATAATCTGGCCCATGATGAAACTCGTTTTCAAAGCTTCTCTGATGCGCATCGCTTCCTGGTGTGCTCTTCTAATCGCCCTGGTGTCTGGCTGCGCGTAATCAGCGGCCAGGTGATTTGCCTCAGCCTCCCACCCACCATAAAGGTCTGCCCCTTACTCTCACAGAGATTGTGGAGCACACAGCAAGCAGCAATAACAAAGGGGACATTGGTTTGGCTGAGGTCTGAGTGAGTCAGTAATGTGCGCCAGCGCGCCTTTAAATGGCCAAATGCACATTCTACCACCATTCTGCACTTGCTCAGCCTGTAGTTGAACAATTCCTGACTACTGTCCAGGGTGCCTGTGTATGGCTTCATGAGCCATGACATCAAGGGGTAGGCTGGGTCCCCCAGGATAATTACAGGCATTTCAACATCCCCAACTGTTATTTTCTGGTCTGAGAAATAATTCCCTTGCTGGAGTAGTGTTCTTGAAGACGCGAGCATCATGAACCCTTCCCGGCCATCCCACGTGCATGTTGGTGAAACATCCCTTGTGATCCACCAGTGCTTGCAGCACCATTGAAAAGTACCCCTTGCGGTTTATGTACTGGGTGCCCTGGTGCTCCAGTGCCAAGATAGGGATATGGGTTCCATCTATCGCCCCCCCCCCCCCGCCCACACAGTTAGGGAATTCCATTGCAGCAAAACCATCCACTATGACCTGCACATTTCCCAGAGTCACAACCTTTCGTAGCAGCAGCTTAATGATTGCTTTGGCTACTTGCATCACAGCAGCCCCCACAGTAGCTTTTCCCACTCCAAATTGATTCCCGACTGACCGGTAGCTCTCTGCGTTGCAAGCTTCCAGAAGGCTATTGCCACTTGCTTCTCAACTGTGAGGGCTGCTCTCATCTTGGAATTCTGGCGTTTTAGGGCAGGGGAAAGCAAATCACAAAGTTCCATGAAAGTGCCCTTATGCATGCGAAAGTTTCGTAGCCACTGGGAATCCTCCCATACCTGCAACACTATGCGGTCCCACCAGTCTGTGCTTGTTTTCCGGGCCCAAAATCGGCGTTCAATGGCTACAACCTACCCCATTACCATCAGGATCTCCAAAGCGCAGGGGCCCGCGGTTTGAGATAATTCTGTTTCCATGTCCTCGTCACTCTTGTCACCGCGCTGCCATAGCCGCCTTCTCCTCTCCTGGTTTTGCAGGTCCTGGTTCAGCATAGACCGCACGATAATGCACGAGGTGTTTACAACGTCCACGATTGCTGTCTTGTTCTGAGCAGGGTCCATGCTTGCTGTGCTATGGCGTTTGCACAGTTCACCCAGGAAAAAAGGCGCGAAACGGTTGTCTGCTGCTTTCACGGAGGGAGGTGTTGCAGAACCACCTGCAACAATGTTTTTTGCCTCCTAAGGCACTGGGATCTCGACCTAGAATTCCAATGGGCGGGGGAGACTGTGGGAACTATGGGATAGCTACCCACAGTGCAACACTCAGGAAAACGACACTAGCCTCAGTACATGGACGCACGCTGCCAAATTAATGTGCTTAGTGTGACCGCATGCACTCGACTTTATACAATCTGTTTTACAAAAACGGTTTATGTAAAATCGGAATAATCTCATAGTGTAGACGTACCCCTACATTGATATCGGTACAGCTGTGCCACTATAAGCATGTAAGTATAGACAAGGCCATAGTCTGGTGTTGGTATGACTTTTGTTTAACCTCCATGTTAGAACATGGCATGTGGTCAGCTAGAAATCCAGTTCTCCTCTCAGAATGTGTTTGAATTTACAAAGACAAGGTGGAGCAGATTGTTTAGCACATATTTCAAGGGACCATTCAAGGTGAAGTGACATTTGATTGTCTGACATGTGAGAGATAAGGTGAGTGAGATAATATCTTTTATTGGACTGACTTCTGTTGGTGGAAGAAACAGAGGCCTGGGTCTACACTAGGTAATTAGGTTCATTTAACTACATCACTCCCCATGTAGGCAACACTAGGTCAATGGAAGAATTCTTCTGTTAACCTAGTTACCACCTTTCGGGGAGGTGGATTACATACACCAATGGAAGAACTCTTCCTACTTCAGTGCCTGCACTGAAGTGCTGTGCTGTTGTAACGTTTTAAGTATAGACATATCCAGAGACAATCTGTTGAACTCCACCAAAGTAGGTGAACAGAATGTTAAGCATAGGAGTTAACACGTTGCAAGGCACCATTCAAAATGGACTGGGCCATTAGCACCTCTGCAAGACATAGGATAGAGGACCGTTAGTTGGTTACCTATTGTTGTAAAGAGACATAAAACCAGTTTCTCTATGAAGTGCATGATTTTTAGGCTATGTCTACACCAGGGGTTGGCAACCTACGGCACGAATGCCAAAGGTGGCACACAAGCCGGTTTTAGATGGCACCCGGGGCAGGCTGAGCCGCTTATCCTGCCACTGCTCTGGGGTTCCCGCTGCTGGCCCCTTGCCAGCTGCAGTTCCGCCGCCGGTCCCAGTCAGCACCCGCTGCTACCCTGGGTGAAGGAACCCCAGGCTGGCAGTGGGCTGAGACCCTGGCTGGTAGGAGCCAGCATCCAAAACCCCAGAGCGGGGTGGGCTGAGCACCACTCTGGGGTTCCCACTGCTGGCCCCTTGCCAGCCTAGGTCCCAGTGCCAGTCCCACTCAGTGCCTGCTGCTGGCCTGGGGTTCCTTTCCCCAGCCTGGCAGCAGGCTGTGACCCCAGCTGGCAGGAGCCAGCAGCCGAAACCCCAGAGTGGGCGGCGGGCTGAGTGATGCTCTGGGGTTCCTGCTGCTGGTCCATTGCCAGCCGAGGTCCCGCCGCCGGTCCCACTCATAGATTCATAGACTCTATGACTGGAAGGGACCTCGAGAGGTCATTGAGTCCAGTCCCCTGCCCTCATGGCAGGACCAAATACTGTCTAGACCATCCCTGATAGACATTTATCTAACCTACTCTTAAATATCTCCAGAGATGGAGATTCCACAACCTCCCTAGGCAATTTATTCCAGAGTTTAACTACCCTGACAGTTAGGAACTTTTTCCTAATGTCCAACCTAAATCTCTCTTGGAGCAGTTTAAGCCCATTGCTTCTTGTTCTATCATTAGAGGCTAAGGTGAACAAGTTTTCTCCCTCCTCCTGATGACACCCTTTTAGATACCTGAAAACTGCTATCATGTCCCGTCTCAGTCTTCTTTTTTTCAAACTAAACAAACCCAATTCTTTCAGTCTTCCTTCATAGGAACATAGGTCATGTTCTCAAGACCTTTTAATCATTCTTGTTGCTCTTCTCTGGACCCTCTCCAGTTTCTCCACATCTTTCTTGAAATGCGGTGCCCAGAACTGGACACAATACTCCAGTTGAGGCCTAACCAGTGCAGAGTAGACTGGAAGAATGACTTCTCGTGTCTTGCTCACAACACACCTATTAATGCATCCCAGAATCACATTTGCTTTTTTTGCAACAGCATCACACTGTTGACTCATATTTAGCTTGTGGTCCATTATTACCCCTAGATCCCTTTCTGCCGTACTCCTTAGACAGTCTCTTCCCATTCTGTATGTGTGAAACTGATTGTTCCTTCCTAAGTGGAGCACTTTGTATTTGTCTTCATTAAACTTCAGCCGGTTTACCTCAGACCATTTCTCCAATTTGTTCAGATCATTTTGAATTACGACCCTGTCCTCCAAAGCAGTTGCAATCCCTCCTAGTTTGGTATCATCTGCAAACTTAATAAGCGTACTTTCTATGCCAACATCTAAGTCGTTGATGAAGATATTGAACAGAGCCAGTCCCAAAACAGACCCCTGCAGAACCCCACTTGTTATACCTTTCCAGCAGGATTGGAAACCATTAATAACCACCTCTGAGTACGGTTATCCAGTCAGTTATGCACCCACCTTATAGTAGCCCTATCTAAATTGTATTTGCCTAGTTTATCGATGAGGATATCATGCAAGACCGTCTCAAATGCCTTACTAAAGTCTAGGTATACCACCTCCACCGCTTCTCCCTTATCCACAAGACTCGTTATCCTATCAAAGAAAGCTATCAGATTGGTTGGACATGATTTGTTCTTTACAAATCCATGCTGGCTATTCCCTATCACCTTACCACCTTCCAAGTGTTTGCAGATGATTTCCTTAATTACTTGCTCCATTGTCTTCCCTGGCACAGAAGTTAAACTCAACTGATCACTCAGCACCCACTGCTGGCCTGGGGGAAGGAACTCCAGGCTGGCAGTGGGCTGAGACCCTGGCTGGCAGGAGCCGGCGGCCGAAACCCCATAGCGGGGCGGGCAGAGACGCTCAGCCTACTACCAAAAGCCCAGAGCTGGGCAGGCTGACCTGCTCAGTGTGCCCCTGCTCTGGGGTTCTGGCTGCTGGCCCCTTGCCAGCCAGGGTCCCCGCCGCAGCCCCACTCACCATGCTTCCAGTTGGAGTTCCAGTGCAGGCCCCCTGCCAGACTGGGTCCAAGCCTCCAGCCCTGCTCAGCCCTACCAGCTGCCAGCTCCACTCACCTCAGCTGCCTATCTGAGGTTCCAGCCAGTTAACAACTGATCACTCAGAAGCCTGTGTGCAGCTTAAAGTATCCAAATACGTGCCGCCAGACATTGGAAAACTCAGCAAGGAAAAGCAAGGGCAAGGATCACACTAAACTAATAAGATCTGCATTTTAATTTAATTTTAAATAAAGCTTCTGAAACATTTTGAAAACCTTGTTTACTTGACATATAACAGTAGTTTGGTTATATATTATAGACTTATAGAGAGACCTTCTAAAAAATGTTAAAATGTATTACCGGCACGCAAAGCGTTAAATTAGAGCATATACATGAAGACTTGGCACACCACTGCTGAAAGGTTGCCGAACCCTGTTCTACACTGTGCACTTTACCATGGTGCTCTCCTGGTGATAAAATAAACCACCCTCAACGAGGGGCAGTAGCTTCTCCCTCGTAAATGAAGCGCCATCCACCTCAGTGCTTTTCATTGCTAAAACTTTTGTCATTGAAGGGAGTGTTTTTTCGCACCCCTGAGTGACAAAAGTTTTAGCAACAAAAGTGTTAGTATGTAGTATCTTAGTATCTAGCAAAAGTGTGAATTTAAGCTTCCAGGGTCATCTTTTGAAGGTATTGTCAGGTGTTGTATGACAATTGTTGTTTTACTAACAATGGGTTTGAAACTTTTGCCTTTATGTCCAACAAAAACTAAATTCCCTCAAGACAACAAAGATAAGATTATTTTAAAAATTCTATGTCCAGAGTAAAAATGATTTTTTATTTAATTGTTAAGATTCTTATTAAAATATTATAATCCTGACTAAATTCCTGTTATCTTATTCTGCCATTCTAAATTTGTATTTGTCAGTAGTTAGCTCCGATGCAAAATGCTCTTAACACTGTGCAAATTTAGGAAAGTGAATTGTGAATCAGCATTTTATCTTAATTCCACCTCTCATATTCATTCATGCCCTCCCTCAGAAGTGAAACAAGGTGTCTTGAGTTCTTTTACATTTACATTCCCAGTAATTTATGTCACATGCTTATTAATCTTTGTGCTAACTGTTTTTTCTTTTATTCCCAGTTTTCTAACTTCTAGGGTCTGTGGTCAGGGTGTTGGAATTAAATATAAAGCCTTCCCATTTCTAGACAGCCAGTTTACAAACAGCCAAGGCCAATGGCAACCAAACATTACTATCACCTGTTGGCTATATAAAAAGTTTGGTTGTTTCAGGTCCAATTGCCAGTGGGTCACAAAAACCACCAAAATATTGGACACCCTGATGGACGTCTCAGAAGAGAGATCTAACATTGAACATAAAGATTGAACATGAAGATGGAACTACTCATACTTAGAGTTGGTTTGTCTCGGTCAAGTCTGGGGCACTGTGGTAGAGCTGTGTGGGGAAGTTTGCATGGCCAACATTACTCTCCATGCTATGCATGTTGTGTTTATAAGAAACAGTTGAGCTTCAGGTGTGTGAAATCCAGCATCTTTCACAAAAACTAAAACTACACAGAGCTTTTTGCTAAAAAGGATAGCCCTTTTTCACTGTGAAAAAATGTATCCCTATGAATCTTGGACATTTCATAGTTTTATCAACTTAATATTTTCTCTTTTCTAGGGAGGACGAACCCAGTGCTTTAATCATCCTTTGTAATTTAGATTCTTGAGATCTGGAGATCAGTCTCCAAGGCAATAATGTCCTTCTGTGTGGGTGGAGAATACCGGATATAGTATTCCAAATGGAGTTCGGTTTCCTATTTCTTCATTTATATTATCACTAGTTATAATCACCTACCAATTTGGCCCTGGATCTTTCCCCACGATCCACAGACACAAAGGGGAACCTCTAGTATGTAGAACTCAACCCTCCTGCTTGAAAGAGGATGCAGGGAACCATTTCCACAGCACCTTCCCCCTTTCCCTTCTACACACCCTGTGACAGGTACTCTGTGGGTCTGGAGTCCATACGAGAGGAAGGAGTTGACAGAATGGGGCTATGACTGAGAAGACACACGCATCATCTTCCCTCTATTCCTGAGCATAAAAAAAAAATTGAATACAACATGAAGCTGTAGTAAATATACTGCACAAAACCCCCTGTCCTCAGGGGATCCTAAGCACTACTGTGGTTTTAGGGGAGGACTTGACTTTGGAACTTCAAATGAGCCATAATGCTAGGTACTGAGTGGGCCAGGGACAGTAGGAATTAGAGTTGGTACAGAGATACCAAGCCACTGAATAGATGTCCCTGGTTTTCTACAGATGCCTCAGGATCCACCAGGTGTGGGGTGGACACCACAACAGATCCCTTGGGGGCAGGCAAACACACACACACATGCTCGCCCTCTCCCCACGTTGGAATGATTGGTGAGGAACTCTATGAAGTGAACCTTGCCGAGATTATCTCTCAGATTTTTCTGTGGGAAGAGATGAACTGGGTCAGGAAATCTTGAGCTAAATTCACAGGTGAGTCAAAGTTATATAACTTACACCCTCTTCTGGACATCTTTAGTGTCTAAATTATACCAACTTTGATTCCCACTTAGCACCATGTAACTTATACCCCTTTATATATTACTTCTGAATTTGGCCTAAAGAGTTTAACTGAACTAAATTGTGTAACTTACCCAGAGAGAGGCCAGAAGAGAGGAGATGTAGCAGAAAATGCAATTAACAAGAGGATGCAAGATGGTAATTTACACTTTCTGGCACCATCTTAAACTTCCTTTGACACCTTTACACCCACTTGCAGACATGCAATTTACACCTCCTCTCATTTAACCTCCGAATCTGACTTTCTAAGGGACATCCTGACTCCATTGACGTCAATGACCAAATTCCTGTTGACTTAACAGGGGCAGGATTTCATCCCTTGCCTTTAATTGAACCCGTTAAACAGCACAAAATAATATTACAAATATTTATTAGCTTGGAGGGCAACAGAGGTAAAATAATTCTCAGAATTGTGAAATATTGTAAAATTGAATTAATTATTTTAAATTAAGGGCTAAATTTTACAAAATTAATAAAATCTGGGGATATAACTACTAGATGTTTTGCTATCACCTTTGCTTTCTATTCACTACCGTCTTTGTATCCATAAGAGTGTAAGTGCATAAAGATCAATACACAGAAAAAAAACCTGTATGTGCTGATATTCTTGATGCCTTAGGAGTTAAGTGCATAAAAATGATTCATGCTGACCAGCTGTTTCAATGTCTCTTGCTCAAAAGGAGCCGTTACTGGAGGCTCCATAGCATATATGATTATAAGTAATATTATAAAGTTCAAAGAACTAAGCCAGTAAAAAAGAAGTATGTTAAAGAAAGCAGCCAATCATTTCACTGAAAGAACTGTGATTCCAAGTATTAATCAAAATAGTTCCTTGCATCTGGGAACATTTGTGGGAACTGCACTGGAAAAACTTTTGTGCTGTAATGTCCTCTAGCTAAGTGAAAACTCAAGGAATAGATGTTCACATTGTAACCGAGGCAAACATAAATGAGGCAATGTTTACTGGAGCTGTTGAGTGTGAAGAAATAATAAAAGTTGCACAATAAGTGCACGGAATGAAGAAGGAAAATTTGCATGATACTATTTACACAGCAGCAGCCATCTTAGGTTAATAGATCATTCATAACCTTTACACTGCACACAAGTGCAAAAGCAAATCTGACAACTGTGAATGACTTGCAAAGACTAAAGTACAGATATAAGGCAAAAAATAAGCTTGTAATAGGCATATATATTAGTTGAGCAAATGAAACAAAAAGAGGTGTGCAGAATTAATAGGACCAAAACCATTAGTGACCTACCACTAGAGCAACTTAGGGTACTGCCCTACTCAGAAAATAATGAAAAAGTAAATCAGACTAAAAGAAATCTACCTTCCTCTGATTTTGTGTGTCACTCACAGATGCTAATTTATTCAAAATCTCTCTCTTCAACATGAAGGCCCCATGTAGTGCACATTTCATTAGGGTTCTGCAAAATAGCAGAAGCAGCAGAAGTTTAGTGAGGTATCTGTATTTCACTGAATAGTTTGATAACCACAGTAACCACAGTAAAGGACTGAAGTATTCTCAAAGGCTCCAAATTAATGAGCACATGTGCAGCTAATGCAAATAACATTGCACCACCTAAGATTTTGTCCTACTATTGTCAGTGACATTGAAAGCAGAAACATGTTTTACTGTTTATTGTTAATATCAGACAGAATAATCTCTGGAAGGCCCTGAAGCGTGTGAAAATGTGCCAAATTAAAGAGTGCATAAACATATAGACACAAGCTGTGACACTTAGCCAGCTATGAATGCCTCCACAGCTACAAAAACACTACCAGAATCCCCTGTACATATTATTGAGCAAGAGGAATGACAAGATGGAGCCCTGTGGAATACTAAATAAAAACTCCTTTGGGAAAAATGATTTAGAAAACTATCCTCAGAGAGAAAGAAATAAACCACCTGTGGACATTTTCTTCCACTCCTCCAAGCGTCCACAGATGAATCAGCAATACCTCATGGACAATAGTACAGAAGGCAGCAAATTGATCTGATATCATCATCATGGATACCTGATATTCATCCATTGTCAGGAAGAAATCATCAACTAATGCAACAAGTACAGTCTTCCTGCCCTGTTATCAGACCCTGATCTGTGTACAGCCTGATAAGCCTCAAGGAGATTTGAAGCATCTAGTTATAGTTGTCTCACTTCAACCTTCTGAATGATGTTAACAAAAAATAGATAAGACACAGGACAATAATTTGTAAGATTGGCAATGTCAAGTGATGATTTCCCTGAGAAGGGATGGAACAATTGTTTCCCCTCAGGGAAGCAATAACAATCTCTGCTTATAATGAACACAATACTTTCCTCTTCATGCACAGATCGTAGTATTAAGGGCTCGTAGTGCCTCCATGAATGAAACTGTCTAAAATTCAAGCAAAGAAGACATTAACCAGGATTAAATGAGTTATTCACCACCTGAACAAGATTTTGCAGAAGCTATGATAAAGCCAAAAAACCCTCTCTTCTTTATCTCAGCAAAGACATGACATGAGAACTGGAAGATGTTAGATGCTATCATTTAGATTTGGCCCAAGACTTCTGCCATTACTGTTCCAGTCATCTACTTTCTTGCTTCATGTGTCACAGGTTGCCCATACACCAAAATGAATTAAGAGAAGGAAGCTTGAGCAGGGGACCCTTAGGACCAACAAAATCAATGGCTTAAGACAAAAGTTCATTATAAAGTCCTATCAACCCCTCTGTCAAGTGGTGTGTTAGAGAAACCATACTTTCTCTAATAGCAATCTGAGAACACGCAAGTGCCATTAAGCTTCAAAGGTGGACCATCAAAACTGGTTACTATCCTATCAAAGATGTAGTTCTGCCATCGGTAACTTCCGTTGTGGTTCAGACCATGTTCATAGGAGATCTGAGAGAAACCTGAGGCTGCATTTTGTTAAATCTTTTTACCCTGTTTATGAGAATGATAACTGAAAGACTTATTTGATTGTTAAACCGATGTATTTTCATCATATTTTTCAATTTATTTTCTGATAGCCTTATTTTCTGAGCTCTGGACATATTTTGGCACTTACCACTATTTCTCTTCTATATCTATCAGGACTGATTTTGCCAATCTTTATGCACAAGAGTCATCCCATTGGCTTTAATGATATTATGTGTGAGAATATGAATTACTCCAGTGATTAAGAATTACTCATGTGAATAAAAGTTTACGGTACAGAACCCATAGTAAATAAATGTGTTTTCATTTGCACCAAAATGTTTGGATGCTTTTTATCCTTGACCACTGAAGTAAGGCAGAGACACAGCTTGTCTAACAACATTATGTTCTGGGAAATATTGGTTAGAGCCAATATTTTCTAGATGCTTTGGTACATCAGTCATACCAACTAACAAAAGTAAAACAGGTATTAAAATATCAAGACATTTGATTTTCTACTACAGTAATTATTGATGAGTCATTTGTTGAAGCAGCTGTACTTCGCAAAATAGTTTGTAAATGTGTTCCAGTGAAGTGAAAATTTAGTATTAACCTTAAAGACATTAAGAGCTATAAAAAGGTTGTCACGCAGCAATGGTTAACAGAAAGACAAGAAGAAACTGTTGTTTTGTGCAGCACATCTCTGTGGTACTGTTTCATTGTTATTGTGTGTTAAAGCTTCATGTGAGTATTGGCCAGCCTAGCTAAAGCTTTGTGAAATATCTGACACTCTAGCTCTGTGGACTGTCTAGAGTATTACTGGCAGACAGTCCCTAGAGTGGTAGATACTGGAAGGAGTGCTTTCTATTGCTCAACAGTAACCTCTCTTATTAAGGAAATCCCATTGAGTCAAGGTCACAAGTTTGCAAAAATGTGGGGCCCCAAACCTCTAAACTCTTTCATTTCTCACTGTTCTCTCTCCCGTCCCCCATCCAATGCAAGCATTGGGTCAGATTCCCCTCTAACATTTTCAATTCAATTAAACTCAATGAGACTTTACTGCCATGACAAATGTTGCCAAAGCGTAAGAAAAAAGCAGTTTTCTCAGCTATCTGACTCACCCAGGCTACCAGACTCTCTTGAAATGCACCCTGGCTTGTCTAAGTGAACACATAGCTATCATATATTTGATCAAAGACATAGCTCAATTTATTCACTGTGTCCCAAGCAGACCTGCTCCATACACACACAGTACTATAACCTAAAATGTACCCAGTAGTAATTATTAGCTAAACCACAGAAAAGAGCTCTAGAAAAATAATCACTACAGAGACTTGAGAATTTATGCATTGTTCTTCCACTAAATGTGACTCAAGAGACAAATGACAAACACATAAGAGATTTGCACACAGACAGGGAATGAGAATGATACTATGTAGTCCAGTGTAGTTATCCTCAGTACACTATACTCAAAGCTATTTTAGAAGCATCCTATTTATTCCTTCTTCCTTTCTTTCAGTGAGGAGACAAAATACAAGACCAGGAGGAAAAGTCTTTGAGAAAGATTAGGGATGGATGAACCAAGGTTCCCCAACAGGTCCTCCAATCTGAGATATTCTAACTTGTCTTCACTGCAAAGTTAACTCAAGTTTTTACTTGAATGCTGCCCTTAACTCATGTCTCACCCCCACACAAAATCCCTTAACTCAAGTGTGTTGGTGCTTTTAATTTGAGTTGTTTGGCACATCAGGGGGTATAGAATGAAGTTCAAGTTAGGACAACTCATCAGCTGCTAACATGACCACTCTTTGGAGTATATGTAGGCTAACTCTACTCAAGTCATCCAATGCCTTCTCATAATTCCTCCCCCTGCGCACACACACACACGCCGCTCCCATGTGCACAGAAAGGACAGACAAGTTCTCCCACAATTCACAGGGGAAGAATGCATAAACAGCTCAACTTACTGCAGTGCAAAGTACCATGGGATATGCCCCCAGAAGCCCTAGTGCCACACCTGCTTGAGTGCAGCACCACTGTGTACATAGCAGCTTGAGTGAAAAATGCAGTATGGCCACTATCATTCAAGCTAGGCTAAATTGAAAGAAATAACCCAAGCGTAGATAAGTTGGGTTAACTCTCTAAAGAGGGCATGCCCGACAGGAAAACATTATGGTGACTTGTCAAGGTATGCCACCAGGATGCATTTCCTAAAATTTACATGGAGGGGAAATCAGCTGGAGAGAAGGATTCATCTGAGAGTTGTGTTTGCCTGTTGCTCAAGGCCAAGGAGGTGTCACAGTGGGACCGTGTTTTGAGATAAGGGACTCAAAAATAAACCTTCTTGGAGAGTGGGGGGAGGGGGAGCAGTAACGTTCTATGGTGAAATTCTGGCCACTTTGAAATCAATGGGAATTTTGCCATTGACCTCAGTGGAGCCACAATTTCACCCTGGTGTTCATTAATCCTAAAGAGACCCAGAAAGGGCATATTCTTCCAAATACAGGACCAAGAGGAAAAGTCTGTCAGAAAGATAAGGAATGGATGAACCAACATTCCCCAAGACACATTTAACATGGAATAAATGCGGAAGAACTAAGAACTGAGTTTATTTCTTATTAAAGGACCAAATTCTGTCCTCTGATCTGATGTTGTTCAAAGTGTAAGTCAGTACAGACTTTGGCTCTGTAGCATTTAGACAGTTCTAAGGGCACAGCTGTGTTTTTCTATATTTAATACTAGGTTTTAGGCACACATGTTGCTTCTTATTTTAATACTTTAAAAGTATTCTGTATTCCTGGGATTTTAATGCTTTTATTTTAGTTCTCAGACAATATAACAAAGTATGGCTACAATTAGAAAAAAAAAAGCACTTTGAGAAATAGTAGAGTCAGCAATCAAACAGTTCCCACATTTTATACTTTTCCTTGACTATGGCTAAAATGGTCTTTTAACGGGAAAAGTTCACTTTATAGGTACAGAGAGAACTTAATCAAATGTGAGCCTTTTTCAGTGTGACTGTTAGGAAGTTTTCAAGTTTTATAAGATTTAGGATAAAGAATCCTTTGCATAAGAGCGGTCATGTTATTTTCAATCTGCCCTGAACAAACTGAAATCCAAAGAGTGAGCAGAGGCTGTATAAACTATTAACAAAACATACTTAGAATCTGTCTCATCACAGATGGAGTGTCCTGATGAAGTGATTCCCTGATACATACACATATTCCGTAGATGCCCTCCTTTAAGCAATAATGCAGATTGTAACGTGGTATCATGAGATAATGGATCATATTGTGAGTTATTCGTTCTAGGCCTGGAGCAATGACTCCTCCAGATCAATTTCCTCCTGTTAGGCCCAGAATAAAAGGAAAACAATTAACTGGCTATGTTAAAAAAATTCAGAAATATTTAACAGGACTAAATTCTGGCTGTGATGGCCAGAGCTGCATAGCGGTGTGGCAGTTCAGCAACAAAGTGTTAATGACTAGAGCCTTCATGCCTGCAAAAGGCAAAGATAGGCAACAATGCTTCTTGGGTGCTGCAGCAAGTGCACTCAGATGCTACAAGTAATGCATCTTAGAAAGAAATAGCATGCTCCACTGCTACTTCCCTTGTGATGACCATAAGTGTACAGGGTTCTGGTCATATTACCCATTTGCCAGACCAATCTCCCTTTGTGGTATTGAGTACAGGTCTGTCACATCTTACACGCATTTAACATGCACGATTTCAGCTTTACACGGTCGGCAAAAACAAAACAAAAAAAAAGAAAAATAATAATTTTAATACTGTACCTCTAGTGCGGGTGATTCCTCCCGCCATTCAACTCAACGTAATTTTGACTATATGTGGTTTTCACTTTACGAGCTAACTGCGGAACGGAACCCCCGCGTAAGATTAAACTTGCCTGTACTGCCTATTGTGCTAGCCACTCCTTGTGATCAGGGATCACAAGCAGTCCCACTGTGGCTGTCTCCTGAGCAAGCCGTTGAGTTTTTCTTGAGTGGGGAGCAAGTAAAAACTGAGTAAGAATTTCAGGATTTGGCACATTACTTATGAAGTAGTTCAGGAAATAACTGATATAAAATGGCACAATTAAAATGGACCATATTGCATCATCTTCAATGAGACCTCAGTATTTCAGATTCAAAAGGCATGCATAGATGGAGGAATGAGTGATACTGATTTTTGCCACCAAAGTGTTGGGTTTTTGGTGATGGTGGTGGGGTTTTTTTTTTTTTTTTTTTTTTTGCTACTTCAGAATACAAAATTCCAGTGAGTTTTTTGTATGTAAGGACTGAATATAACCTGATTAAAAAAATGAGGACTAGGATCATTGATGATGGATGAATACATTACCGACACACACAGAGTGGGCTGTGCCATACACTAAAGTGCCTTGCAAATGTTCATGATAATAAGTTGCATCATTCATTTTAGTCCACTTATATTAGACCTATCATCAGAGGCCACTGATTATTAGTAGCATGAATTACTGATATAAAAAAATCCTTAATTAGAAAAATGAGATTATGGAAAACATTATATGTGTTAAAGAACTGAAATTCATATCATTCTAAACTTCCTTCTGTGCTCTTGGGTGTTTGTCTATTTTTTTAAGTCTTTGTCAGACATTTTAAAAACCAGCATTTGATCCCTGTCAGGTTGAGAGCAAGAAGAAAGTTCTGCTAACCTGGACAAACTGAACTTATTCATGGGGTGTCAGATGTATTTCAAAACAAGATTTGGTAAATAGGAAACCCAGAAAAGTCTGTCACGATTTTTTTAACCGATTCATTTAATTTCTTTCAAGATTTCATAGACAATGTAATGACTCTTCACTTGAATTTTATTATTACTATTAATCATGTCTATTATAGTAGTGCCGAAACACCAACCAGAAATAGGCTCCCACTGTGCTAGGCACTGTACAAACCCAGAGTAGTAGACAGTGCCTGCTTAAAGTGCATGCAATCTAAATAGACAAGAGAGACACAGGGTGGGGAAAGGGGTTGAACACACAAGCAAGGTGAATAATGTGATGTCAGCAAACAGCATGTTCATTCCAAATTTTTTATACACACACAGTGGGTTACCTAAATGGAAAGAAAAGTGAAAGGCAGGGGGGTGAGGTGGACAGGGCAAGTAAGAAAAGGATAAGAGGTGCAGGTGTGCAGTGAAGTTGAGGTGAAGAGACTGAAGGAGGGAGATGGTTGGTGCAAACAACCAATCAGCATAGGCCAGAGAAATTTCAATCAACTGTAGAAAGTTCCCTCCTTTGGCTGCTTCTGCCGCTACTGGCTGGAGTCTCAGACTGGGTTCTTCTCTGAAATTCTCCCTCGGGCCACATGGCAGGAGGGCACTATCTCAGCTCTACTGCCCCTAGAGTGTGTGTGGGGGTATCTCCTCTGTACAGTTCTGGATCCAGGGTAGTGTTGAGGGGAGGGGTGGACCCATCGCAGTACAAAGATCCCTGCATTGGCTATTTCTGGGTAGGCGAGGAATTAGAGAGAGTCCTAAATCACAAAGTTCACATACAGATTCATATTTTCCAAGGCCTGAGGGAGTTCAGACATCAGGTTTTGGTTCTGGCCCATTTTTACTTGGAATATACATTAGCTTTCTCGTCAATCTAAGTAATTCAATAGTTCTTTCTCTTTCTCTCTCCCTTCTCCATCATTATTTTGGATTGTATATCCAGTTGCTGGAGTTGCTTGTGACTAATTGACTAGAAAAGCATCACTGTTTCATGGACTCTTAGCTGAGGGGGCAGAGATCCTCCATGGTGTGGCAACTACATTTCACATGCATCCAATCTTCCACAGCTATCTATCTATCTTAGGGTTTTATACTGCTGCCCATCACTGTTTTATCTGAGTGCCTTCCATGTAAAAGCAATTTACCTAAAGTACCTAATGGACTTCATGGAATCTCTGGCACTTCTCACTTTTCAAGGTCAAAACTCTGGTTGGGGTTGGTGATTTTATTTTATTTTATTATATATTCTATTTGCCTGTGTCCATATGGAGTTTGAAGAAGTATGAGAATAAAAGGGGTGTTCAAAATGTGATAATCACCTATAGTGAAAAGGATCTCTCAAAGCTGAAGACTTTAGGAAACATTGCAAGGAAGACCAGACTCTAGATTTACCTGTTCTTCCCCTTTGAAAGATTGTTCCCCAGCCGAACAGCTCAACAGAGAATGCTTTGTTCTTCACCCTCACGTTTCATCCTGGGCTTTGAGATCTGCATTGTCCCACAGGAGCACAGCTGTTGTAGTGTTTTATAGACCTAATCTGACATAGTGGACCACAACTATGAGCATGCTTACATGTCACAGCAGGAGTACAATGGCTCCAATTATTCCTCCCCAGCAGAGCTCTGAAAATGGGGACAGATAACTACTGCTCTCCAAAGACCCTCCTCACTTCTGGAGGCCTGTGGGGATCCATGCTATCTCCTTTTCTCTTCAAAAGCTACATGAGACCACTGGGGGAGATAGGGAAATTAGCTCTTGGATGAGGAGTAATTGACTCCACCTGAACCCAAGTAAGGGCAAAGTGATGCTGGTCAGAAAGGAAAAACACTTCAAAGAGTTGGCCAATATGTTGTCTACAGCATCCATTGAAGGGATACACCTCCCATTTATCAAAGCAGTGCAAAGTCTTGGGGTCCTGTTTAACTCTTTAATAAGGCTGGATGACCAGTTAGCATCAGTTTAAAAAATGCCTTCTTTCACTTCCAACTTAGTAGGAAAGAAGCAAAAGAGACCTGGCCACAGTATTCCATGCTACATCTCACCTCCAGGCTAGATTATTGTACATCATCATATATGAAGCTGACAGCGAAGACAATGCACAGTCTCCAATTGGTACAGAATGTAGCTGCCCATCTTCTCCATGTCTCAGGACACTGGGGGTACATCAGATCTGTGCTCTCTCCACTGGCTCCCAGTCAACTTTTGACACCAGTTTGGTCCTAATTTTCAAATCAATTCATGGATCAAGTGCCATCTACTTCAAAGACCGAATTTCAATTTATGACTAAATCCCTTCTGCTTCTCCCCATATTTAGTTATGTTGTGCAATAAGAATACAGAATCATAAGTCATTGTTTTATGTGCAGCTGCTGCTGGTCTTTCACCCCTTTCTTTCATTATCATAGAATCATAGGACTGGAAGGGACCTCACGAAGTCATCTAGTCCAGTCCCCTGCACTCATGGCAGGACTAAATATAGTAGAACTTCAGAGTTATAAACACCAGTTATAAACTGACCAGTCAACCACATATCTCATTTTGCAATCAGAAGTATACAATCAGGCAGCAGCAGAGACCATGGAACTTCATTACCATATCCACTGTGGTCAGCTGGTTAGGGGTATCACCAGGTACCCAGCTGGCTGACTTGTATGCTGCATTGTGCAGCACCTACTAGCCTATGCTAAGCTCCAGTACATTTCAAAGCAGAAAAGAAGTGTCCCCCACCAAATCATCCTACTGTGCAGGATATCTTTAGTGTTAGACATGCAACTGTCACTGTTCTTCTGACCTCCCAAGAGTTAGAGCAGGAATTTCCCTTGTGGGAGAACTGAAATACCTCTGTGTCATGGTACATATGAAGGCATAATTCCATTAGGGCATCAGGGGTTTAACAGAAAAGGATGCTCTTTTTCAGGTTCATATATTACTTCTTCACAGCTCAGTCCAATAATAGTGATAGTTATTTCTGTGTTGATGAGGTACACTTTAAGGTCCTGACTACTCTACATCTTGAACCATGTTTGGTTTAAGGCCTTCTCCACACTATACCTTGAACCTTGTTTGCAACACCCATGGTGACAAAATCTTGCCAGCATGATGCTGTCATAGTGTTAATAGGGATTTTTGGAGGGAAAATTGTTCTAGCCCACACTGTGCTATAAGCTACAAGTTGTAATCATGCTAGATATGAATACAAACCATTATCATAGCGCTAATTCATATCTATGTTTGAAAATAGTTACCACACACAGTATGGACCAGGCCTTGCCTACTTCCAAAATGTGTGTTTCATGCTCTTTGGGTGCTGTAACAGTGGGTGTTTCACATTTGAAGGGAATGAACTCCAGTTTTCCTTTGAGAAACCTAGCACCAAAGTTTTTATTATGGACTCCTGAGAGCAGATGCTACATGGGTTGGGCAGTCATAAACTGTTTCTTGATTATTGTTACCTCACTGTTTGTTCAGTTGGGATTCTTATTATTCTTATTTACTGTAGACTGAACTTTGAACCAGAGCCAATTTGGTATTCAAATATTTCTGCCAACTAATTACCCTTTTTTCTCTACCTCTTTTCCTGATGTTCCTATCACAAACTCAGCACATATTGATCTTTTTTAGACATGGATTTCCTTCACCAGGAAGACCACATGAGATTGCCAGTCATCTACAGGTTTGATATTTATCTTGTACATCTTAAAAAATACAAAACACCACCACCACCACATTATCCCAGATCTCAGAGAACTGCACCTGTATCAAGCTTCCTATAATTTTCACAACAAACCTTTTCAAGCTCTTACAATCACTGAAGTCAGTAGGACCCATTCTGTTGACTTTAGTGGGCATTGGACCAAGTCACCTACACAAACATCGATGTAGCACTGTACCCAGCTTAGTCCAACAGCATATGCCATCTGGCTATCTCTGCTCTGGTAACATGAAATATGTCTCTGTCGTGTTCATTTGTACCACACATACATTCCTATAGATGACAGGCGTTTAATATTTCTGAATTTAAAGAGTGTTAAAAGTTCTTTCTAGCATTGTCTCATAGGTATTTTCATTTTCTCACATGAAATCTATTTTAAAATTATAGCTATTACCCATATATGAATTTTGAAGTTTTCTGTTTTCTTTTGCATGATGTTCTAAGACATACATTTGTACAGCTGAGTTTAGGTTTATTTGTTATTGAAACTGCAGCAAGTTGGGCTAAAACAATTTTACATTACTAGCGCAGGAAATCTTCAGAAATAGGCCCCTCCTTGTCAAGGATTGATTACAAAATTCTTAAAATCATTGGGGATTCCCTCTCTAAATAATTGTGTGTATGACAGCAGATGTTAGAGCTGCTATTGAGCGGCAACCATAGACAGTTTTCTGCCTGGACTTACTGGAGGCCTTAACTGCCTGCCAAACATAAGATGAACTAGCCAGAATATGATTTATTTATTTATTTATATATAATTTTTAAAATTGAGCTACTTACAGTCTTTGACTGATATATGCAGTGTCAGGAGTCATGTGGCTTTCTGTTCTATGCCACATTGCAGTTTGGATGTGGTACATCAGAAATCTAGGGTGATATGATGCTGCCATGCACTGTCCTCTTATACAGTGCAATTTTAGTACAGCACATCAGAGTGAATGTGGAGCACTGTGACAATATGAGTGTGATATAATATCTCATTGAAAGATGACAGGGCCAGAAAGAGTTAATTAACTAACAGACTGACCTGACCCATGACTGAACTTTAAAGACTGGTTTGGAAGATATGTAAATGAATAGAGCTTTGAAATTCAAGTCTGCATTGTTAGAGGTAGAAGGGTAGGTGTTTGCTCAGGTCTTGTGATATAAACAAACAAATATTGTCTATTGCTATAGCTTTGATTCAAAGATCAAAAAAGTATTAGTATTTAGGAAGACACTTGAGGGAAATAGTAGTATTGTCTATTTGTCTCTTTGAAAGTTGTGGTAACCTGTATCTGAACTGTTTAATGGATAAATTACCCTGTGCTATTTGCCAGGCTGTTTGGGAGAAGGCGAGTTAAGCCTACTGGTTTCTCAGACCAAGAGGCTGCTGGAAATGTACAAGAGCCCTGGGACACGATCTTTCATCATCTGAGATCTGCTTTGGGTTTCAAGAGGGGAAACTTTAAGCCATAAGGATTGAGATCCCCAGTTACTGATTGGAGTCACCCTGAATACGGACATTGGACTATAACCTATGGACTATTTCTAAAAGGAGTTTTGGTAACTACAAGCTCATCTCTGCTGTGTATCTGAACCTCAAGAATTTAATTCAAGTCTGTAGGTGTATTGAGCTTTTAACCAACACTCTCTTTTTTCTTTTTTAAATAAACTTTAGCTTAGTTAATACGAATTGGCTATAAGCATATATTTTGGGTAAAATCTAAGTTATAATTGAACCTGGGTGTGTGGCTGATCCTTTGGGATTGGAAGAACCTTTTTGTTTATATGATGAGATAAAATGTTCAGTAATCATCATCATATGTTTGACAGGTGTGCCTGGATGGAGGCCTGAGGCTGGGTACTTTCAGGGAACTGCATCGTTCAGACTTCTGAGTAACCAGTGAGGTACTACAGAAGCTGTTTTGTGCTGGTTGGTAAATCTAAGCATTGGAATAACCACCAGCTTCTGGGGTTTGTCTGCCCTGTTTTGTTTGCAGTTCACCCTAATTGAATGACCTGAGCTGACTCCCATGGGCAGCACCGTCACAAGCACTGTGGTGAGAATCCTAACTGGGAAAAGACAACATTTGCTCAGTATCTTTGGCTTCAGGTGACTGATCCAGAAGGGTCACTGCTAGATCTTGTTGCTGGCCTCTCCTTCCTACTGTCCCTATCTCAATGCCTCACCTGTCTGATCTGTTTCCCCCGGATTCGGTCATCTTCCCTGTAGATCCCCAAGTGAGTACTTGATGAATAACAACAATAAAAAAATCAGTGTTACTGCTTACAGAACTGCTACAAAGTAAAGTAAAAATTAAAATATTTGTTAAAAGTAAATAAGCTGGTGAAAAATGGAGGCTGGGGAGCAGGTAAGAAAGAAAATGATGGAGAAAAAAAAAAGACAGGAAAAGAGGGTTTGTTTTTTTTTCTACATCTGGTTGCAAGGCCTATAAATCCTGATTACAGCCAGGTAGATCTATGCCTTTTCTACACTAGATAAATTTATCATTCTATCAAAACTTTAGCTCCCTAGCACACTTGTAAAACACCTCATGTCTACATACAAAAGAACTCCAAACAGTCTAGATACATGCCAAACACCATTCAGTCTACACCATTTTAGTACCAGTGTGGATGGAGGCCACTGGTGTAAAGGTACCAATGGTTCATGAACTCCTTGCAGTGTGAAATTTCTATGTTCTGTACATCTCCAACCATAAGCTGGGCACAGTAGTATAAGATGACAGAAATGAAGCCTGAAATCTGAGACAATATTATAGAAAGCATTGTTTCATGACAGAGCAATATCACAATGTACTACAGACACAGAATGTTCTACCATGTCCACAACAAAGAACATGTCAATCATCTTGATCTTCAGCACCACATGCTATTTAGTGTTTCTAGGTGTCAATGTTTCTTAATCATAGCCTTGTTGCTGGTCAGAGTTTCCTATGAACATTGCTCTATTAGTAGGGTAACAAGATATGTGCAGAGTTACTGAAGCTGTTTAAGAGAGTGACAACAAAGCAAATAATTTTACTCACCCACACAGACCAAATAAAGACTTTAAGTTGTCTTGTGATTTCTGTAGTTTTACTTATCTTTAAACATGCATTTAGAGTAACTGCTTCCCTAAGAAATGTATTTGAATTGGCATTAGAAAAACAAGTTGAATTTTCCTTTGCCAGTTTGGCAGGAAATGTTTTGTCTTTATAATTTTCAGTTTTTAATGTTTTAAACAATAGGAAGTTAGGAAAAATAAAGTAATTAAAGAAAATGATTAAAGCACTAATCAGAAAGCTGACAATGGTCTTTTTATGATTATACTAAGAGTTACAAAGATAGGATTTAAAAAAAAAAGAATTCAGCCTGAAATTGGGGCATAAAAAACATATTGGTTAAAGACAGCTAAGGTCACGATTGTATCTTCAGGGCTCTACTATCCCAATCTAAAAAAGATGCAGTCAAGAAGTGATGATTCAGTGCTGGAGAAAAAAATCCATGTGTCTGATTGGGGAGTATACTTGCCCCATGTATGAAATCATCTACATTGCATGGCTGGGTGAACATCTGCTGCATAAACTCAGAGCTGGTTTCAGTTGCCACAAAACAGTTTTTCCTTTCCTTTTTGTCTGAGGAAAGGCAGGAAAAGGATGAGCGCTATACACAGGTAGCTAATATTATAGCATTTAATAACACCTGTGAGCAAGCAATGCTAATATAATTGAGTATCTATCTGAAATGTGTGGTTAATCCAACATGATTCATAAATGGATGAAAGAGGGTGGGAGAGCAATCAAGCATACTTGTTTATATTATTCCCTCCTTTATTCTTTATCAAGGAAGCTAAATGCCAGCATGCAATCAATTGACTAACTCCAGAATGCAGACTGTTTGCAAGGGTTGTTTTAACAGACTGTTGAACTGACAGCAGCATGATGAAGATCATCCAATAAATGCAGGATGTACATGTAATATACATCTGGCCTGTATTTCTCAGTGACTGATGGAGACAAAGAGAGTAGATCATCCAATAAGTACAATAGACTATGTGTGCCAGATCCTCAGCTGGTATAAATCAGTGAAGGTTCATTGAAGTAATGCTAGTACAGTAATAGCATAGGTGCTGTGTCTGATGCAAGTTCATATGTTACATTTTATGACAATTATTTAATAAGCTGATTTGCATATAACCACCTACTCTCTTTAAATAAAAGCTGTGTGTAGATTTCATGCTGGTGAAAGGCAGCCATGGTGAATGAACTCTCACTTTATCTACAGGGAAGCAGCAGGACCAGCTTCTCATACACACTGTCTGCAGGCATCAGCTCTGATTTGGAAAGAAACTATTTTTAGGGGTCAGAGATAGCTCAGTCTACATGGGACATGATGTGTTGGCCTCTCTGCTGAGTCTGCCAATTAGTGCAAAGCCTGGTGGTGAATTTTCAGTGTGGAAGCTGGAACTGAGACCCACCAAACTCATTTCATATAGTGGCTACCAATAAGGTGGGAACAACTTTTAAACCCTACTGACTTTATACTGGCAACTTACAGGCAAAAGACTCTGAAGCTCATTAGCAAAGTCCTGAGGCATCTAATCCCCTAATAAGTGCTAATGTTACACCTTTAAGGGTGATATTTGTTTTCTGGAAAGTTAAGTTTCTTCAAACAACTTCTGACCTTTTGGAGCTGTCACAGGAGCTTTACGCTATCTGGACATAATCTCCCAAAAATTGCACTCAGTCTCCAACACACTCAGACTCTGCCATACTGGAGGAACAGCTCCCATTCACTAAAATATAAACTAAATCAAATATTAACACTACAGAGAGGGTGACACTATTTGTGAATGAGTATTAGAAAGTTGGGTATTAGGATTCATAGGTCTGGGAGCAGACTATTGTCTAGTGGTTAGAAAAACGACAGCCAAAAGAAACAACCTTGTTTGGGTTGTCTGCAAGGACTCATCTCAGGATCTATGAGCACAAGGTTCTGTCACTTGAGATACAAGACTGTGCACATTAACATGGAGATAGTAGCAGACTTATGAACCTCTATATGTGGTCTAACCATTATAGGGACAAAGACCCACACTGTGTTAGCATGGGTTAAATGTACATAATTTTGACCTTTTCCTTCAAAAGGCAGAATGGCAAAAGTGAATGAGATTTAGAGAAATAAATTGTATTCCCGATTCTGGCCACAGTGCTCTTGTCCAACATCTCCTTATAGAATGGATGAATGATAGCTGCTTCCCCCAAGGCTGGGGCAGGAGGCCTTGCTTAACAAGGTCCTGAAATACGCAGAAATATCCAAACTGTGCATAGAAAACCTGAGATTAAAAACCATACACTTGCTCTTGGCTTGTAGCTGAGTGCACCTTCCCTAGGCTACAGGGCATCCTGTGGGAAAAGAGTCAGCACAAAGGAAGTGACATTTTACCACTTATGCAGAAACATGTGACAGACCTGTGAAATGTGTGAGTGACATAAGAGCTGTGTGACATTTGGCAGGTCCGTATTATGGACCAGATTGTGATGCACTACTCAGGAAGTAAGGGTATCACAGTCTGGTCTAGAAAACAAGCTGGTCTGGAGAGCATACAAAAGTGGTGGTGAAATCCCAGTACAATTTATTACAACCACATATGCACCATATTCTAATCTGCAGCATCTTTAGTGAAAGGTTATTTTGTTTTTTTTTAAATGGCACTGAAGGTAGCAGGGACTTATCACGCCTCATGTTAGGCATGTCTGCTGCCTTAGTTTCTGCCTCTTAGGGTAAATCTACACTACAGGATTATTCCGATTTTACATAAACCGGTTTTGTAAAACAGATTGTATTAAGTCGAATGCACGCAGCCACACAAAGCACAATAATTCGGTGGTGTGCGTCCATGTACCGAGGCTAGCTTCGATTTCTGGAGCGTTGCACTGTGGGTAGCTATCCTGTAGCTATCCCATAGTTCCCACAGTCTCCCCCACCCATTGGAATTCTGGGTTGAGATCCCAATGCATGATGGTGCAAAAACAGTGTCACGGGTGATTCTGGGTAAATGTCATCACTCATTCCTTCCTCCGGGAAAGCAACAGCAGACAATCATTTCGCGCCCTTTTTCCCTGGATTGCCCTGGCAGACGCCATAGCATGGCAAACATGGAGCCCGTTTTGCCTTTTGTCACTGTCACCGTATGTCTACTGGATGCCGCTGACAGAGGCGGTACTGCAGCGCTACACAGCAGCATTCATTTGCCTTTGCAACGTAGCAGAGGCAGTTACCAGTTGTTCTGTACCATCTGCTGTGCCATTGTAAATTGGCAATGAGATGATGGTTATCAATCGTTCTGTACCGTCTGCTGCTGTCATGGGTTCTCTTCACTGAGGTCGGCCGGGGACGCAAAGACAAAAATGGGAATGACCCCCTGAGTCATTTCCTCCTTTATGTTGTATCTAAAAATAGAGTCAGTCCTGTCTAGAAAATGGGGCAAGTGTACTAGAGAACCAGTGTATCAGAGAACCACAGAGCACAGCCACTCCGTGTCAGATCCCACAGAAATGATGAGCTGCATGCCATTCTAGGGGGTGTCTGGGCAACAACTCCACCCGCTGCTTCCCTCCTCCCCCAACCCTTCTGGGCTACCGTTGCAGGGTCCCCCCATTTGTGTGATGAAGTAATAAAGAATGCAGGAATAAGCAACACTGACTTTTTAGTGGGATAAAATGAGGGGGAGGCAGCCTCCAGCTGCTATGATAGTCCAAGCAGGACATTAAATGGTGGAGGGGAGAGGAGCCCCGCATCCCGCTGCTATGATAGTCCAGGCAGTATAGAATCTTTTCTTTAGACATGAAACTGGGGGGGGGCTGATGGAGTTCATCCCCCAGTTGCTATGATAAGGACGGTTACCAGCCATTCTGTACCATCTGCCGGGAATAACCGGGAGTCATTCCTTTTTTTACTCAGGTGCCCCCGGCCGACCTCACCTGAGGCCAGCCAGGAGCACTCACGGGCTGATGATGAGGACGGTTACCAGTCCTACTGCACTGTACCGTCTGCCACCGGGGAGAGGAAGGGAGATGTCAAACCTTAGTCCCAGATTTGGACCTTAGCGTCCAAAATATGGGGGTTAGCATGAAAACCTCCAAGCTCAGTTACCAGCTTGGACCTGGTACTTGCTGCCACCACCCAAACTTTTAGAGTGTTTTGGGGCACTCTGGTTCCCCTGAAAAACCTTCCCTGGGGACCCCAAGACCCAAATCCCTTGAGTCTTACAACAAAGGGAAATAAATCTTTTCCCTTCCCCCCTCCAGGTGCTCCTGGAGAGATACACAGAAGCAACCCCGTGAATCTAAGCAGAGGGAGTCCACCCTCTGTAATTCCAGTCCTGAAAACAAAAGCACTTTCCTCTTCACCCAGAGGGAATGCAAAGTCAGACTAGTAAATCTAGCCCACACAGACCTCCCCCTGATTTCTTCCTCCCACCAATTCCCTGGTGAGCTGCAGACCCATTTCCCTGAAGTTCCCCACTAAAGAAAACTCCAACAGGTCTTAAAAGAAAGCTTTATATAAAAGAAAGAAAATTACATACAAATGGTCTCTCTGTATTAAGGTGACAAATACAGGGTCGATTGCTTAAAAGAAATATGAATAAACAGCCTTATTCAAAAAGAATACAATTCAATGCACTGCAGCAACTATAGACATGTAAATACATGATCTCCGTACTCACAACTTGGAAATAGAAGATTAGAGAGCAGGAAATAGAAATCACTCCTCATAGCTGAGAGAGCATCAGGCAGAAGAAAAAGAACACAGACACAAAACTCCCTTCACCCAGAGTTGAAAAAATCCTGTTTTCTGATTGGTCCTCTGGTCAGGTGTTCAGATTACTTCTTTCCAGGTGAAAGAGATGTTAACCCTTAGCTATCTGTTTATGACACGCCCCCCAAATTGCAGACAGTGGGGAAGCTCACTGGTGGCGATTTCCTTCTAGACCTTGAAAATAACCAGATTAATACAACACATGCACCTTTACATATACCACTAAGTATATAACTAACAGACTTCTACATGGTAAGAACACTTTTTAACTACTGGATTCTGGGAAACTCTCACGGGAGAGTGCATCAGCTACTTTGTTAGAAGCTCCTGAGATGTGCTGAATATTAAAATCAAAATCTTGGAGAGCTAAACTCCAACAAAGAAGTTTTTTGTTGTTCCCCTTGGCAGTATGAAGCCACTTTAGTGCAGCATGGTCAGTTTGTAGCTGGAACCGCCGTCCCCAAACATATGGGCGTAGCTTTTCCAGGGTGTACACAATGGCATAGCATTCCTTTTCACTGACTGACCAGTGACTTTCCCTCTCAGACAGTTTTTTGCTGAGAAACACGACAGGATGGAAGTTGTGATCCGTTGCTTCCTGCATGAGAACTGCTCCTATACCACGCTCAGATGCCTCCGTGGTTACTAGGAATGGCTTGTCAAAATCCGGGGCCTTGAGTACAGGGTCAGACATGAGTGTTGCCTTAAGTTGGGTAAAGGCCTTTTGACACTCATCAGTCCACTTAACTGCATTTGGCTGGGTCTTTTTGGTCATGTCGGTCAGTGGGGCAGCGATTTGGCTGTAGTGTGGTACAAATCGCCTGTAGTACCCGGCCAAGCCTAAGAAGGATTAGACCTGTTTCTTTGACCTGGGGACAGGCCACTTTTGGATAGCATCCACCTTGGCCTGTAGGGGGTTTATGGTTCCTCGACCCACCTGGTGCCCCAGGTAAGTCACTCTGTTTTGGCCTATTTGACACTTTTTGGCCTTAATAGTTAGTCCGGCCTGCCTGATGCGCTCAAAGATCTTTTCCAGGTGTAGTAGGTGTTCGGGCCAGGAGTCTGAAAAAATGGCCACATCATCGAGGTAGGCAACTGCAAATTCTCCCAGTCCAGCTAGTAGACCATTTACCAGCCTCTGGAAGGTGGCAGGTGCATTTCGAAGGCCGAAAGGAAGGACATTGAATTCATACACCCCCGCATGGGTGACGAAGGCTGACCTCTCCTTGGCAGGTTCATCTAGCGGTACTTGCCAGTACCCCTTGGTTAAGTCTATTGTAGAGATGAACTGGGCACGTCCCAACTTCTCCAATAGCTCATCGGTGCGTGACATTGGATAGTTGTCCGGACGAGTTACCGCATTTAGCTTACGGTAGTCCACGCAAAAGCGTATTTCCCCATCTGGTTTGGGTACCAGGACCACTGGAGATGCCCATGCACTGGTAGATGAGCGGATTATACCCATCTGTAGCATGTTCTGGGTCTCCCGTTCTATAGCAGCTTGGGCATGAGGAGACACCCGGTAGGGTGGGGTTCTGATTGGGTGAGCATTACCTGTATCAATGGAGTGGTATGCCCATTCAGTCTGTCCTGGGGTGGCTGAGAACAATGGGGTGAAGCTAGTGCACAGCTCCTTGATTTGTCGCCGCTGCAGACGTTCCAGGGTGGTTGAGAGGTTCACCTCTTCCACGCCACCGTCTTTTTTTTCCGTCATAGTAGACACCGTCAGGCCACTCAGCATCATCTCCCTGGACTGTAAACTGACAAACCTGTAAGTCTCTGGAATAGAAAGGCTTGAGAGAATTAACATGGTAAACTCTAGGTTTTAGTGAGGAATTGGGAAATGCTATGAGGAAGTTCACAGTTCCCAGGCGCTCTTGGACCGTGAATGGCCCTTCCCATGATGCTTCCATCTTATGGGCCTGTTGCGCCTTCAAGACCATAACCTGGTCTCCTACCTTGAAGGAACGTTCTCTGGCCTGTCTGTCATACCAGGCCTTTTGCTCTTCCTGAGCATCCTTTAGGTTCTCTCTAGCAAGGGCTAAAGAGTGTCGGAGGGTGCTTTGTAGGTTGCTTACAAAGTCCAGAATGTTAGTTCCTGGAGAAGACGTAAACCCCCTCCCATTGCTGCTTCACCAACTGTAATGGTCCCTTAACCTCGTGATCATACACAAGTTCAAATGGTGAGAACCCTAAACTGGGATGTGGTACAGCCCTGTAGGCAAACAGCAACTGCTGCAACACTAGGTCCCAATTATTGGAGAATTCGTTGACGAATTTACGTATCATGGTCCCCAAAGTTCCATTAAACCTTTCCACCAGGCCACTGGCTTGATGGTGGTACGGGGTGGCAACCAAGTGATTCACCTCATGAGTTTCCCACAGTTTTTCCATGGTCCCTGCCAGGAAATTAGATCCTGAATCTGTAAGGATGTCGGAGGGCCAACCTACCCTGGCAAAGATGTCTGTTAGGGCCAGGCACACAGTGTTAGCCCTGGTGTTGCCTAGAGCTACTGCTTCCGGCCATCGGGTAGCAAAGTCCACTAAAGTCAGTATGTACTGCTTTCCTCTGGACGTATTTTTTGGGAAAGGGCCCAGAATATCCACAGCTACTCGCTGAAATGGGACCTCAATTATGGGGAGTGGCTGGAGAGGGGCCTTGACCTGGTCTTGAGGCTTTCCCACTCTTTGGCATACCTCACAAGACCGGACATACTTGGCAACGTCCTTGCCCATCCCCTCCCAGTGGAAGGACTTCCCCAACCGGTCCTTGGTTCTGTTCACCCCAGCATGGCCACTGGGATGATCATGGGCTAAGCTTAAGAGCTTCCCCCGGTACTTAGTTGGAACCACCAACTGTTTTTGCGGCTGCCATTCTTCCCGGTGTCCACCAGAAAGAATCTCCTTGTATAAAAGTCCTTAGTCTATAACAAACCAGGATCGATTAGAAGAGCTGAGAGGCGGTGGGGTGCTCCGTGCCGCCGCCCACGCTTTCTGAAGGCTGTCATCTGCTTCCTGCTCAGTCTGGAACTGTTCCCTTGAGGCTGGGGTTACCAGTTCTTCCTCAGACTGTGGACTTGGCTTTGGTCCCTCTGGAAGCGATGTAGATGATGGGGTTGTTTCTGTTGCTGGTGAACCGCTCTCCGCTGGTGCACCTGAGGGTATTTCAGGCTCTGGCTGAGCCTTTTGGGTATGGCTGTCTGTTGTTTCTGTCAGTTTTGGCTCGCTGGCGCCCTCTGGCATTGAGTTTGAAGATGTGGTTGCACTTGCTGGTGCTGGTTGCTGTTCCAGTTCCGGGCCTGGGACTGGAGGTGCTGTGGCAGTTTCAGTGGTTAGCATGGTATCCGGGTCCACTACCTCTGTCTGGGTCTCTGGTAACACAGACGGGGTATCTGTGGACGGCTCAGGAACAGGAATGGGTCTGGAAGCTTGCCTGGTTTGGCTACGTGTAAACATTCCCACTCTCTTGGCCCGCTTCACCTGGTTGGCCAAGTCTTCCCCCAGTAGCATGGGGATAGGATAATTGTCATAGACTGCAAAAGTCCCCATTCCTGACCAGCCTTTGTACTGGACAGGCAGTTGAGCTGTAGGTAAGTCTACAGCTTGTGACATGAAGGGGTAAATTGTAACTTTGGCCTTTGGGTTGATGAATTTGGGGTCAACGAAGGATTGGTGGATAGCTGACACTTGTGCCCCCGTGTCTCTCCACGCAGTAACCTTCTTTCCGCCCACTCTCAAATTTTCCCTTCGCTCCAAGGGTATTTGAGAGGCATCTGGGCCTGGGGATCTTTGGTGTGATGGTGGTGTAATGAATTGCACTTGCATGGTGTTCTTTGGACAGTTGGCCTTGATATGTCCCAGTTCATTACACTTAAAGCATCTTCCATCTGATGGGTCACTGGGCCGAGGTGAGTTACTGGAGACTGGTGAGGTGGACGAATAGGGCGTCTGTGGCTTGACTTGGGTTGTATGTGGGGTCTTTGGCTGTCCTCGGTTGTAGGGTTTATGGTCGGTGTGCCCCCTGGGGTATTCGTTCCCCTTGACTGTAGCTTTCTTGCTTTCTGCCACTTCCATCCATCTGGCTCCAATCTCCCCCGCCTCAGCAAGATTTTTGGGTTTTCCATCTTGTATGTACCGTGTGATGTCCTCAGGAACACCATCCAAGAACTGCTCCATTTGTATGAGGAGGTGCAGTTCTTCCAAGGTTTTAACATTGTGTCCTGATATCCAGGCCTCATAATTTTTCCCAATGTAGTAGGCGTGATTGGGAAATGACACATCTGGTTTCCACTTTTGGGTTCTGAAGCGCCGATGGGCATGATCCGGGGTTATCCCCATTCTGTATCTGGCCTTGGTTTGAAAAAGTTTATAGTCATTCATTTGCTGCTTAGGCATTTCAGCTGCCACCTCTGCTAAAGGTCCACTGAGCTGTGGCCTCAATTCTACCATGTACTGGTCTTCAGGGATGCTGTACCCAAGACAGGCTCTTTCAAAATTTTCCAAGAAGGCCTCGGTGTCATCACCTGCCTTGTAGGTGGGAAATTTTCTTTGATGTGGAACCATAATTGGCGAAGGGTTGTTAGGATTGGCTGGCACATGCAGCCCAGCTTGCGCTAAGTTCAGTTCATGTTTTCTGTGTTTTTCCTTCTCTTCATTTTCTTTTTGTTGTTTCTGATTGGTCCTCTGGTCAGGTGTTCAGATTACTTCTTTCCAGGTGAAAGAGATGTTAACCCCTAGCTATCTGTTTATGACAGGAGAGGATGCTGCTGTTCATTGCCCCAGCACCGTGTCTACCAGCAACATGCAGTAGACATATGGTGACACTGAAAAAAGTCAACAAACTATTTTTTTCCCTTTTCTTTCCCGGGGGCGGGGGGGAGGCAGAGTAAATTGATGAGATATACCCTGAACCACCCCGGATAACAAGTTTGACCCTACAGGCATTGGGAGCTCAGCCAAGAATGCAAATACTTTTCAGAGACTGTGGGGACTATGGGATAGCTGGAGTCCTCAGTACCCCCTCCCTTCCTCCAGGAGCGTCCATTTGATTCTTTGGCTTTCCATTACGCTTGTTACACAGCACTATGCTGTGGACTCTGCATCATAGCCTGGAGATTTTTTTCAAATGCTTTGGCATTTCGTCTTCTGTAACAGAGCTCTGATAGAACAGATTTGTCTCCCCATACAGCAATCAGATCCAGTATCTCCCGTACGATCCATGCTGGAGCTCTTTTTGGATTTGGGACTGCATCGCCACCTGTGCTGATCAGAGCTCCACGCTGGCCAAACAGGAAATGAAATTCAAAAGTTCGCAGGGCTTTTCCTGTCTACCTGGCCAGTGCATCCGAGTTCAGATTGCTTTCCAGAGTGGTCACAGTGGTGCACTGTGGGATACCGCCCGGAGGCCAATACCGTCAATTTGCGGCCACACTAACCCTAATCCGATACGGTAATACCGATTTCAGCGCTACTCCTCTCATCTGGGAGGAGTACAGAAACCGGTTTAAAGAGCCCTTTATATCAATATAAAGGGCCTCGTTGTGTGGACGGGTGCAGCATTAAATCAGTTTAATGCTGCTAAAATCGGTATAAACGCGTAGTGTAGACCAGGCCTTTGACTTTCCATAAATTCACGCAAGTTTTCATGTGTCAAATAATTCCCCTTCTTGGGTCATTATTTCCTTCTCTCTTAGTTTTCCCTCATTCTGGATCTTCACTCATTTCAAAGGCCAATGTCAAGACTTTTCTGCTCTTGACTATTCAAAGAAGTGCACAAAGTGCATTCAACTTTGCACTGGAATTTCCAGCATCAAATTGCCAGTATCATTCACAGTGATCAAAGAACTTAAAAACAAACTACAATATACACAACCTTAATGACAACTTGTAAATTGGCTATTTCATTATACAACATGTTATTCCAAGAGAAAAATATGTTAAATTGAATTAAGATTGAGGGTATGTTGAGAAATTTAGAAAAGATAAATATTACAAGGATGTTGTAATTATCCCCCAAACAAGCGTTATAAACCCAGGAAATTCAGAAATAATTAACTAATGAAATTATTCAAGTATATTGCCTACATACCGGTAATAGTCATTACAGAAGAGCCTACATACACGTTTAACCTGTTTACAGCGCTTTTTGTTTACATTATTTGTCATCTTAACATTTGTCTCTGTTTTAGGAAAACAAACCTCCCCCACCCCACCAAAAACATAATACAAAATAGAAAGAGAAATAATTGACATTCAGGGCAAAGTACAGCCTTTGTTTCTTAAACCATGTGAGATTATGAGGGAAGAGAGTGTAGCAGGTCCAGCTGGAGGGAGGGTCCCTAAGCAATCTTGACAGTACAAAGCAGGTTGGCTTGGAGGCACACACATTCTGGAACACATCTTGTAACACAGCTATTTTAAAAGGGAGCTGCATGCTCTCACTCCCCTTTGAGTCCTCCTGTAAAAAGCAGAAGGGGAATAGGAGTCTGACTTCATCCCAAGCCACATTAGCATTCCCTATAGCCTAGCACTTGAGGGAGTACTAGGTTGGAATCTTGTGCAGTTGCTGTGTCTGTTGTCCCGTTTCGAAATTAAGGCCGGTATTTCTTTCATTAACACCCAAGTCTCAGCAACGTGTGTTCAGCCCTAAGACTGCATTTCCTGTGTTCACATCGATTTAAGTAAAACCCTCTTAATCTCTTGGCTTAATTTAAACATATTGTAATGGTACATAAATGGGTGCAACATCCAGGAGCGGCGCCAGGGTTTTTGGCGCCCTTGGCGGGGGTCCTTCCGCACTCCTGGTCGTTGGCGGCAATTCTGCGGCGGGGGGGATCGTTCCGTGCTCCCAGTCTTCGGTGCAGTTCGGCGGCTGGTCCAGGAGCGAGTGAAGGATCCACTGCAGAATTGCTGACGACGACCCAGAGCGCGGAAGGACCTCCTGCCACCGAATTGCCGCCCTCCCAAATCCTGGCGGCAGTCGCCTAAATGGGAGCGCCGGCCCTGGCGACATCACTGACATCAGTGGATTTGAATTTACTTATACCAGGGCTGAATTTGTTCCAATATTTTTGCACTTAAGGGCAATGTGTAATATCAGGGCAACGCACACTTTCTGGAACTGTATCACTGTTATTGTCACAGATGTAATTATTTGATATTGAGTATTTCTGAATGATTTTCTCTTGCCCGCTTTCTATCTATAACTTTGAACTCCAGATGATATTTAGTGGATACATCTTCCCAGCAGCTTTTAAGCTTCATTCTAAATGTAGGTTAGTGGTTAAAGTTTATCAAAATAAGAAATGTTAGTGTCTGTTGTAATAGGTATCAATGTCATCTTAAGATGACAGTTTGTGAGTTTGTGCCATAATAAACTGTATATTTTGTGTGTTTTCACACACACACACACACACACACACACACACACACACACACACACACACACACACACACACACACACACACACAGAAAGAGAGAGAGAGAGAGAGAAAGAGAGAAGGACTCCATAACCTGGTGGTTAGGGCACTCATCTAGGGTGGCGGAGGACTCTGTTTCAGTCCCTACACCAATGAATATTTCAATATGCATACAAAGTTGAACAACTTCAAAAGGAGAGATTGAGAGAGCCATACCCCAGAATAACTTATCGTCCAGTGTTTAGGACATCCAAGTACAATGTGAGAGATCTAAAATCAAATCCCTGCTCTGAATCAGACATATTGGGGACTTGTCTCCCACATTCCAGGTGAATGCCCTAACCATTGGGCTAAAAGATATAAAGGGGGCAGTAGCACTTCTCTTCTCCTATTTTGTGAATGATGTTTCCAAATTTCCTTGCTTGTAATAAAATGACTGAAAACAAAGTAAAATGTTTCGTTTGACCCAAAACTAATTTTTTCAGGAGGAATGGGGGTGGGGGGGGCTATTGTTGTTTTGGTTGTTTTTTCTCCCCAGTCAAACAAGCAAACAATCATTGTGGGTCAATCCAAAATTTTTATTTTATTTTTCAGTTTGGCCACTGAACTGAAAAATTAATTATTCACACAGCTCTACTTGCCAGTTGCAAATAATTGCTCTATAAAAACATCAAACATGAACTGGAGTGTGGATTTAAAACCAAAACAGTTAATCTCCTCCCCTTATATGTGGAAATACCAACATCCTTTGCTTATCTCCCATCCATAACCAGGTCTCTCAACCTCCCTTCCTCCTGCGCACTCATGTTCTAAATCTAGCCTTAATGTGCAAGACTTTCTACAGTATGCAACAAAGAAAAAAGGCCTTCTCAAGCTTGCCAGCACACAGTAGGAGGGTGGGTGCTGCACCACCATTAGAATAGTGCAGCATGAGCCCTTCACTATAGTTGGCCAACATCTGGTGTGGTGGGTGGGAGTAGGGGAGGGAGGGAAGATCTTGTTCCATCTCCTCGGACTAGGGACATTACTGCCCCCAGTCCCTTTTGCTCAGTGAGTGCAAGGACTGTGATTGTGTTTGGCTCTGACAGAGGACCATAGATGGGAAAACTCCTTGCACCTTATATACCCCATGAGCACCTTTGCAGTCCCAGGGCACAATCTCATCCACAATGTTTATAAATCTCTTTGAAGAAATAGGAAGCTCCATAGGTGCTAAGTTTTATTATGATTCATAGCTGTAATTGGCACCTACATTAGCAAAGAGGCCAGGGAGGCTGAACCACCATCTAACCTCTTGAGGTGGTCATTCAAATTTAGAGCTAAAAAACACTGGCAAGGTGGAGTAGGGAAACTTGCATTGCAGCTGATCACAGTGTACCCAATCTACGGAGAAAGAGCAAACTCGGCTCTGCAGGGCTGTCAATCCAGCACGTTTCCTCAGCCAATGTTAAATTCACTTAAGCCATGATGACTAATTTTGTAATTACAAAGTGATGCCGTAAATGCTGCACCTGGGTGAGGCTATTTTTTGAATGACTACATTTCTCTTTAGCCTTCCCTACTACTTAAAGTTTGTTGATATGCTATAATAAAAAAGGCGTAAATGTTTTATAATAAAAAAAACTAAATAAATAAAAGTTTCATGATTTTTTAAAATCGTCAGTACTCACTCATGGCCTGACCTTGTGATCTCAGCACTTCAATGGTTTGGGGCTTTAAAAAAGGTCCAGGGATATTGGTTCCCCCTGCCCCAACATACTTGTTTGTCCTGTATTTTCTGAGTCCGGAATGTTCTTTGTGTGTGAGATTGTAATCTTGGATGAATTGCTATGTACCTGGACAAGTCTATGGAGATACATGGCAATGCATGCTGCACACTTGAGATTACAATTTGGCTCAATACCAGAAATGAAGAAACCAGACCCTACCCCAGCAGTTAAGAAATTTGATCACATTGTGAACTATTGTATAAGAATAAAGAGAAAAACACTCTTCATTGATCCTTATTGATGTGAAAAATCGTACTAAGATACCTATTTATGTTTCTCAATGTTTAAGAGTATACATAACTTTAAAATGACAAGGTGGATGAGGTAATATCTTTGGTCCAATAAAATATATTACCTCACCCACCTTGTCTCTGTAATATCTGGGACTGTCACAGTTACAACTACACTGCACACTTTAAAATGACAGTCACACAAGACAGTGCACTGAAGATTTATAAATACTTCTGCAAACTCATGTTCTCAGCTGCTAAATGAACTTATGCCTCTATCACATTTACCACATCAGGTTCATCTATAACACTAAAATTTTCTGCGACATTTCTCCCACTGTACTTATTATTGTTCAGAAAAATTATACACATCAAGTAAAGACTGACTATAAGTAAAGGGGATTAACCCCTTTTGTTAAGACACTCAGCCCAAAGTCCTGAGCAGGGCCAGCTTTAGAAAGTGCAGGGCCCAATTCGAAGAGTTTCGATGGGGCCCCGGCAGGGATGACTTAAAAAAAAACACATGTAAAAAAACACGTGGGGCTTGTACTCACCGGGCGGTGGTCCGAGTCTTCGGCGGCACTTTGGTGGCGGGTCCTTCACTTGCTCCAGGTCTTCGGCAGCACTGAAGGACCCGCCGCAGAAGTGCCGCTGAAAACCCAGAGTGCCGCCAGGTGAGTAAAAATTAAAAAGGCACCTCTAGTCAGGGAAGGGATTCTCAACTGGGCGCGGGGCCCTCTTAGACGTGGGGCCCAATTCGGGGGAATTGGTGGATTAGGCCTAAAGCCAGCCCTGGTCCTGAGCCAACTCCTTTTGAAGTGATTGGGACAGAGAATCTTCCTATTGACTTTAGTGAGAGGCGGAGGAGGCCTCAAATTTCTAAAAGTGGTCTTGAAATTTGGGTGCCCAACTTTAGGGAGATTTTCCAAGGCACATAGGGCAGTTAGGTCCCCATCTCCTATTAAAAGTCAAAGGAACTTGGGCATCTGACTGTTATTTATGTCTTTGAAACTCTACTCTCTGAAATAGGGTCAAGAGTGTCCAACCTAGGTGCCTAAACTTAGGCTTTTAAAGCCATAGTTAGGTGCTTATATAAGTGGCCTGGTTTTTCAAAAGTGCTGAGCACCCAGCAGCTCCCATTGACTTCAGTTAGAGCTGCTAGCTGCTCAGCAGTTTTGGAAACCAGGTCATGCCTTTAGATATCTAAATATGGGTTTGGGCTTTAGATACCCAATCGTTCAGTTCTTTGCCATAGTGTATCTAAAAGTGAGAAAACCCCAAATGTAAGTAACCAGAATTAAAGGCCTCTTTTGAAAATTTAAGTCTACCACTTTCAATCTCTGTATGATTTGTATCCTTTTTATTGGCTAGATTCAGCTATTATTTATTATTTATTATGTAAAATAAAGACAGCCCACATACAGCAGTAAAGAGAACAATAATAAATAAAGAGATCAATAGGCAGTGGCGATTGCTGAGGCATACTTATTTCCTGCATTTTCTGTAAGACTTTTCCCTCAATAGAAAGCAATATTTGGTGTGACTAGGAGTAATAGACTTCAAAAAGTTCTGATATGCACCAAAAGATTTATCCAAACTGTGTGAAGTTTCTGTTTCCTGTGTCTTTGTAATGCTTAGTAAGCATCCAGGAATCAGGTTGGTCAGCAGAGAAAGTGTAGCACTTTTATAAATGTACTAGTGCTTGGTTCAGTCTGCGTCTGCTCAGGTTTCTGTGAGCACTTAATTTACATTAGACCTCCTTTCAGATTTAACACAAACATTTGCACTGTTGTTCCTTCAGTAGGAACTTGATATTTATCCTTACACTACCAGTTTTCTCTACAGCTTCCACTCACTCCACTTTCAACCTTTGCTGATAAAGCAAAAATGAGAATGGATTTTTGAATCAAATCCGGTTGCTTGCATGCAGTGCAGAACCAGAACACTCTGGCTAGCCACTGGACACAACCTACTTTTTAATCTGAATTCCCAAAGACCAGACATTAAATGAATTACTAATATTGGCTTACACCAAATATCTTTGAAGGCTTGTACATCGATTATTCTGTTCTCAGGATCTCTTCATGATTGGAAAATATCTTTACATATTATTAAATCATGTAACACATACAGAGAGCATGACAAATAGTGTGGAAAATAAGCTAATTTTTATTTGTATAACTGATAGAGTCACATAACTACATACTTGCCCATAACCTGTTCACATGCTGGTACCTGTCCTTGTAATTTTAATGTAATTATGTAGAATCTGCACTATGACTCACACAGAAAAGTTCAAAGACAATGAAACTCATTCATTTGTGTACTGTGTATTTCCTGAATTTGAACAGACAAACTAATATCACAACATCAGTCCAACAGATAACAGTTGCCTTCTTCCCTTTTACTGTAAGCACTGTTTGGAAAATTTGGTAACTTCCTTGTGGACATTCCACAGAAGTTAATCTATAACCTACACATATACAGGAGGCAAAAGTGCTCTCCCTCCACTTTGTTTAACAGATTTCCATTGAGGAAAGAGAAGTATTGACTTTGAGCTGACAGGAGGGCTCTGCATCCTGTAATAGAAATTCACATAAATATCAGTTTGTTCAATGCCTTCCTTCTCCATTACATGTGTATACAGGTAAGCCGCCTCTGGTAAATTCACATACAATTTCAATCTTCCCTTGTGTCCTGCAGATAATGTAGTTTGCAATATTCTTCCCTCCATTCCCCCCTCCCTTTTTTTTTTAAACTCACCAAAGATCTAAAAACACCAATTCTGGCAGATGTTACTTTTTAAAGTGCTTTCCAGAAGCCAGCCTAAGTAAAATTTAGCTCCATTGGAAAGATAGGTATGTTCAGATTCTCATTCCCCATGTTGGAAGGGATACAAGGTACTGGAGAGGAACCAGCCCTATAGATTGATCAGAAGACCTGTTAGAAGGGCTTTGAAAGCTTTGAACAGGTATTGAGGTTAAAGGAAAGTCAATTCTCTGAGTTCTGTGAGTGTCAGTACAGAGAAGATATCATCTTCTGATCAGCAGACTTAGCACCTTTCCCTCAGTTCTTTTGTCCCCTTCTCCACCAGTGGGTTCAAGACACAGATTTAATGTCTGATATCTTGTGCCACAACAATGGCAGAAACAAGAGCTTTTCACCAAGAGAAAAGGGAGATTTCCTGCCTCCAAATGGACCCAGCACTTGGTCTGTAAACTTGGGAGGTTCAGATATATCACTCTTCACAGTAATTTCATTATTATATTAAGTGATGGCCCCCAAGTGAGTCATCTGTGGGGATTGACACTGCAACCTCTGAACCTAAAATCATGACCCACAATGGCCTGAGCTAAAAAAATTGCAGGTCTGTTAGCTCAAAGGCTGTAACAATAGACTCAAAATTCTATGTTCCAGCCATTCTGGGGGACAAAGCCCCATTGTCTAAGTGTGTGTTGCACTGATATATAGAAAAGCTTTTCTCCAGTCATATTTTGAAGTGCTAAAAACATTATATGTTTCTTGACTGTCCAACTCCTGCACAGTTGGACCTAGTTAATCAAGGCTTCTAACTTCATAAACAAAGGGACTAAATATGATCGCAATTATTCACTATTAATGAATTATGAAGCCATTCCAGATGCATAGCAATAAAATCTTCATAGTCATATATTCTCTCTCTCTCCTTATATTATGCATGTCTCACATACAAAAACAACATCAACACTATGTTAAAAGAACATTATTAAATTGCAAAGTCAAGCGCTCAAAAGTTAGTTGCCTGGGTAACCTTAATCCAGCCCCCTTATGCATATGCATTATGACGTACTCTTTAGTTACATGATCACAGACTGTTTTTTTCCCAGAGGATCCCAGCCTCACTGAGTGCACAGCATAGACAATGTTCTCTTAGTGAGCAGCTGTTCAATATATTGTTTTCTCCTCATTGTCTAATGTGTAGCCCCTTGTTGACTGCACACTATTCAAACTTTGCTGTGAAAAGACAGAATTATTAATTTCCTCATGGGCTTTTCTATGGCATTTATCAATATAATGAGTGCTTCACAAATATAGATGAATTTATTTTCACAATGCCCCTGTGAAATGATGGGGTAGTATTATCTGCATTTTACAGATAGGGAATGGAGGCAGAGATAAAGCTCCAAAATATCCCCTAATTCTAGATGCCCAGTATGAGATACTTGGAACTCAATTTTTCCAATTACTTTGCACTTTATAGCACTTAATATGTTCAAAGCACTGCTCCCACTGACTTTAGTTGAAGTTGAGTGTGCTCAGCACTTCTGCAAAACAGACCCCAGAGTTTCAAGTCAGGCACCCAGAAAAGGAGGAACACACAATTAAAGACCTCCTCTGAAAAGTCTGACTTAAGCGACTTGTCTAGCATTACACAGGAGCTCTGTGATGGAGGCAGCAATAGAATCCAATTCTCTGATGCAACACTCCGCTTCCTTAACCTCGAGACTATCCTCTCTCTTCTCTTCAGTCGCCTGCCACATTCACGATACACCTTCCAACTTCTGCAACCAGAAGCAGGTCCAAAGTCTCTGTGTAAATAATAGTATGTGATCATATAATTACAGATTGCATCATAATGAATATACAGAAGGGTGCTGAATGAAGCTTGCACAGCCAACCTTAATTCCAGCATTTCCTAGCTTCTGAGTGCTTGTCTTTGCAATCTGAAAAATGGTGTGTACACGTACACACACACACACACACACACACACACACACACACACACACAGTATATCATATATTCTACCAATATTTATTTCCGTTTATATGCCAGGTGATCATTGCACAATCTTCTTAATTCTAACATGTTTGTTTTTCTAAATTAGAGTATGAAACTGGTCACACATGCAGTTTAGACTAGTGGATCTTGCTATTCAAAGATCCATCAGCATTTTTGCAGTGCTTAGCGCGTTAAACAAATCCATAAAACATGAGAGAATGACTAGACTTCCAAAATATTTCTGCATTCATGTTGCTGCTGCACTACGTGCAGCTCTGGACTGACTTCTGCGTCACTTCTTCATTCGGGAGGGGTTTTACTTTGGTGGGAAGACAGAGTTTGTAATGAAAATATGGTAATACTTTTACGGTAGATGTTATTCAAAAAGAATTTTAATAAAACCACCAATTGTATTACATCAGTACATCCCCTTAAATCCCATGGAGATTTTCCTAAACCGAGCTAAACTATTTACCTCAAACATCTTATCTATTTCTGTTACTATACAAATCCCCTAAATATTTCAGTCACTGCAGGGCCAACTGAAATGGTAAATTACCTAGTCTGCTAACAGAACAACTATTGAAAAGCATTATGCCTAGGTCCTGCTGAAAATGAGGTTGCTGGGATTGAAGGTGACTGCAGAGAAATCAGAATTATAATATTATCACCCACCAGCCTATAATTTATATTGTTGCCCGTTTGTAACATTCCCATATGTTTCTTTCTGCTTTTTTGTGCCTGATCAGATGTTCTGCTATTTCCATAACTACACATTGAAAGAGCTCACAAAGGATGGTCTCACCTATTATTCTTTGCAATGGAAATAGTTTGCGATTAGGTCACCAGAGGCTACTACAGCTTTTGGAAAAGTCATTGGTAATACAATGAAAGCATTTCTGAAAGCTAATATTTTACTTTTACATCTCTATTTTATATGCTTTCCTTAGTCTGAAATAGCTAGCGCCAGAGCCAGTGACTTTCATTGGACTGGAAATTTTACTTGGGAATAATGCTAGAAGCACCACAGGACAAGCTCAGGAGATTCAGATAATGTTCAGATTTACTGACAAACTTATTAATAAAGTTCTACCATGAAGGACAAATCCAAAGAGCAATTAGCTTCTACCACTACATGACAAAACCACCGGAGCGTTAGCTATGATCCCATGAACTGACAATTCATAATGATGACATCAGCTTACAAAGAGAAGAGAAAGAAACCCATAGAAAGGATATTTATCCCCTAGGATTATTATTTGTGGTTTGTGGCATTGTAGAGCTTGTGACACAGCTATTCAATTGTAAACGTCACCACTGGCTTTTATTTTAGACACTCTTATCGGAAAGAGACAAAAACTTTCTATTTTCAGACAAAAACCTGAGATCTGTGGGGTTTGCCAGAGGTTTTTCTACAGGCTTCCCCGTAACTCTAATTGAAATTTCTGATGATACTACCTTTACTGGATCATCTGGCAATATGGCACTTTCAGATGCAGAAGCTCTTGCAAATGGCCTTTCCAAGTTCAAATTTGTGACTTCACTCACTTTGTGGTATAATATCCTTTGAGATTAACCTCACTAGTAAGCAGCTTCAGGAAAAGAACTTGAACATACATTCTGCTATTCAAAAACTGCAGAAAACTAAAAATATTCTGGAAGAATTCAGAAGTGATGAAGGGTTCGAAAGAACACTGGTAGATTCTCTCGAGCTTGCTGAAGAAATAGACTTTCCAACAGAATTTGAACCAGAGTCAGTTTGCATTCGGCAAAAGAAACAGCAGTTTTCATATGAAGGATGAGACACACCCCTTCAGAACCCATAACAAAGGTTCAAAGTAAATTTCTACCTCGCAGTCCTTGATACTGATATTCACTCAATTGACAAAAGATTTCAACAGATGCAGCAGCTAGAGTCAGTATTTGGCTTTCTATATGATATCCACAGCTTGCAAAAGAAAACAGCAAAATAGAGAAGAGAATTTCGTATAAAACTGGAGTCAGCATTGACTCATGAAAATTCAAAAGACATTGATGCTACAGATTTGTGTAGTGAGCTTCAGGCTTTTTCAAGATGACTTAAGAAACATTCCACTCCTGAAGAAGTACTGAAGTTTGTTTGTGAAAATAAACTCACAGATAGTTTTCCAAACATTTTTATAGCTGTATGCATTCTTTTAACTTTGCCAGTTTCCATAGCTAGTGGGGAACGTAGCTTCTCAAAGTTAAAATTGATAAAAACATATCTGCGTTCAGCAATGGTGCAAGAGAGACTTGGACTTGCCGCAATGTCAATAGAGCATGAAATATCTGGAAAATTGGATCTAAAAGAAGTAGGGACTGAATTTTCAAAACTTAAAGCAAGAAAAGTCATGTTTTAAGAGTACAGAGCATTTTTTGTTTGGAGTGTTTTGCAAATACAGGTTAAAGTTCATTGAAGAGTTTTCTTATTTCTTTCTATATTGGATGTGGTGGTAATGGCAGTTAAAGCAGGATAGCATAATAGATTATTTTGGATTTGTAATAATTAAATGTTCATTATAATTTTTATTAACATATAATTATAACATATAATTAGAATTTTTATTTGAAATCGGACTGAAATATCATCTAGCTGTTGTGTACAAATCTATTCTGAAAATTTTGTCTCTATTTTATCTGATCTCAGAAACATTGGTTGGACAGATAGAGGCTTAATCATTCGGTTTGTCTGTCTGTTTTTTAAAAACATGCTTAAAAAACATTAAAAGGAAAAAAAGGGGAAAAATGTTTCCCAGTTTAGCAAAACCCTCAGCCCAGATCTGCCCTTGAGGTTTGGGGGTGAGGAGGCACCGATTGCATGGTTTGCCTAGGGCTCCAGTTGCTGGCAGCTAGTCTAGGGCCTTCCCTGGCCACAAGCTTACGTTCTTTCTAGACTGGGGGTTGGTAGCTCTTGTACCCCCTACTGATCACAATTACAGCTGCATCGCATTCATTTTGCCTAGGTTAGTCTTCCGTCTGCCCTCAAGAAGATGTAAAATCAACAAAAGCACTTTCCTTGTGACCTTACAGTGATAACTTCTGGAACGGACCATGTGCCAAGAGATGGCTACAATCAATATATAAGTAATGGAATTTTCTCAAAGTAGATTGACAATAAACCAATAGCCAGCTGTGACAAGCAGAAAATACCTATTAAGCCCCATCTGAGCTTTGCTACAAGGCAAAAGTGTTGATCTGGTTCAATCAACAGCTTGATTTCTGGTTCAGGGAATTGGCCTCTCTCCTCCGACATACCATGCGTGCAAACTTTTTTGTTTTGACATTTGCCAACACTAAAGAACCGTCAAACCCTTGGCTGAGTTTAGTACAACTGTGGTGTGTTGCCTACCTCTCACAAAAAGTGGATGACTAGATGGATAACAAGAGTCTCCCCTTGGCTTTACTGTGACCAAGCCTGTCCACTGTTTAGCCGGGACTTGCCCCCAGAGTTGCTGGACTTGAACTATAGTCCTTCTTATTGTCAGACCCAGTACCACAACTTTGCTTCCAGTACCATTCAGGTATATTTTAGGCATCACACTGTGATCAGATGTGATCAAGTGTAGAACAGTAAGTGACAACAGTGTGTCATTAATGTCTCAGGGGAAGGACTTCTTGCAGAAGAAAAATACTTATTTAAAACTTACATATTACCCAGAAGCCCCAGTCAGGATTGGGGCATTAAGTGTGCTAAGTGTTGTACAGACAGAGACATAGACCTGGCTCTTTCCCTGACGGGCTAACAACCTAAGAAACAGGCAGCACGTGTCAGATGCCTAAGTATTTGCTTGCTTCACATCTATACCTTAAGAACCAGAAAATTATGCTAACAGAAATACATAAAATGTTTCCAGTAAAATGACCACATGAGTATGTCATATATGTATGCGGAGTGCAGAATTCCCCATCAGGCATGTTAAAGATACTGTCATGTTTACATCCCTGAGATAGAAGTTCACAAATTAAAAATAGCTTTTTTTGTACAATATTAAAATGGTAATATAGGATTCTCTCTATTCTGAATCAAGATTCCATGGGAAAGGCAAGAGACCCACACAGTGCAGCCTTCATTGTTTTTCGGCTCTCTGTTGAAGGCTTCTCAAGAATAGATTAAAATGTGGTTACAGGGTTGGGCACATTTTTGCTGAAATAGGTCAAAAGGGTGAAATATCATTTTCCTCTGCCTTCCTAGTGAAAAGAGGCCACAGCATATTTCTGCTGAATTGGGCTGAAATATATATTTTTTTGCTTGGGAAATTCCTTTTTTTTGTTTTTAAACAATTCATGAAGCTCTCCAAGAAGCAAGAGTTGCAACATGCTGTGAGCCAACAATTTATGATGACTGAAGTTTGCTGTTTCTTCTACAGTAATGTTTTGTATTTGGTATTGTATTTTGCTTTGGCTTCCTCGACCACGGGATGCTATTTGAGGAAGGACTGCTAGGAACAGATGGCGTTCACCTTTCGAAGCGGGGAAAGGCCTTATTTGCGCACAGACTGGCTAACCTAGTAAGGAGGGCTTTAAACTAGGTTCGACGGGGACAGGTGAGCAAAGCCCACAGGTAAGTGGGGAACAAGACCTGGGAGATGGGTTGGTAACAGGAGGGAGCACGGGCTATAATGGCAGAGAGGAAGGAGGGTCAGGGCAAAGCTGGGAGGCGAGATCAAACCAGTATCTTAGATGCCTTTATACAAATGCAAGAAGTATGGGTAATAAGCAGGAAGAACTGGAAGTGCTAATAAATAAATACAACTATGACATTATTGGCATTACTGAAACTTGGTGGGATAATACACACGACTGGAATGTTGGTGTGGATGGGTATAGTTTGCTCAGGAAGGATAGACAGGGGAAAAAGGGAGGAGGTGTTGCCTTATATATTAAAAATGTACACACTTGGTCTGAGGTGGAGATGGACATAGGAGACAGAAGGGTGGAGAGTCTCTGGGTTAGGCTAAAAGGGGTAAAAAACACAGGTGATGTCGTGCTGGGAGTCTACTACAGGCCACCTAATCAGGCGGAAGAGGTGGATGAGGCTTTTTTCAAACAATTAACAAAATCATCCAAAGCCCAAGATTTGGTGGTGATGGGGGACTTCAACTACCCAGATATATGTTGGGAAAATAACACTGCGGGGCACAGACTATCCAATAAGTTCCTGGACTGCATTGCAGACAACTTTTTATTTCAGAAAGTTGAAAAAGCTACTAGGGGGGAAGCTGTTCTAGACTTGATCTTAACTAATAGGGAGGAACTTGTTGAGAATTTGAAAGTAGAAGGAAGCTTGGGTGAAAGTGATCATGAACTCATAGAATTTGCAATTCTAAGGAAAGGTAGAAGGGAGTACAGCAGAATAGAGACCATGGATTTCAGGAAGGCGGATTTTGGTAAGCTCAGAGAGCTGATAGGCAAGGTCCCATGGGAATTAAGACTGAGGGGAAAAACAACTGAGGAAAGTTGGCAGTTTTTCAAAGGGACGCTATTAAGGGCCCAAAAGCAAGTTATTCCGATGGTTAGGAAAGATAGAAAATGTGGCAAAAGACCACCTTGGCTTACCCTTGAGATCTTGCGGGACCTACAAAATAAAAAGGCATCATATAAAAAATGGAAACTAGGTCAGATCACGAAGGATGAATATAGGCAAATAACCCAGGAATGCAGAAGCAAGATTAGACAAGCAAAGGCACAAAATGAGCTCAAACTAGCTATGGGAATAAAGGGAAACAAGAAGACTTTTTATCAATACATTAGAAGCAAGAGGAAGACTAAGGACAGGGTAGGCCCACTGCTCAATGAGGAGGGGGGAACAGTAACGGGAGACTTGGAAATGGCAGAGATGCTTAATGACTTCTTTGTTTCGGTCTTCACTGAGAAGTCTGAAGGAATGTCTAGTATAGTGAATGCTTACGAGAAGAGGGTAGGTTTAGAAGAGAAAATAACGAAAGAGCAAGTAAAAAATCACTTAGAAAAGTTAGATGCCTGCAAGTCACCAGGGCCTGATGAAATGCATCCTAGAATACTCAAGGAGTTAATAGAAGAGGTATCTGAGCCTCTAGCTATTATCTTTGGGAAATCATGGGAGACGGGGGAGATTCCAGAAGACTGGAAGGGGGCAAATATAGTGCCCATCTATAAAAAGGGAAATAAAAACAACCCAGGAAATTACAGACCTGTTAGTTTAACTTCTGTGCCAGGGAAGATAATGGAGTAGGTAATCAAAGGCATCATCTGCAAACACTTGGAAGGTGGTAAGGTAATAGGGAATAGCCAGCATGGATTTGTAAAGAACAAATCGTGTCAAACCAATCTGATAGCGTTCTTTGATAGGATAACGAGCCTTGTGGATAAGGGAGAAGCGGTGGATGTGATATACCTAGACTTTAGTAAGGCATTTGATACGGTCTCGCATGATATTCTTATAGATAAGCTAGGAAAGTACAACTTAGATGGGGCTACTATAAGGTGGGTGCATAACTGGCTGGATAACCGTACTCAGAGAGTAGTTGTTAATGGCTCCCAATCCTGCTGGAAAGGTATAACAAGTGGGGTTCCGCAGGGGTCTGTTTTGGGGCCGGTTCTGTTCAATATCTTCATCAACGATTTAGATGTTGGCATAGAAAGTACGCTTATTAAGTTTGCGGATGATACCAAACTGGGAGGGATTGCAACTGCTTTGGAGGACAGGGTCAAAATTCAAAATGATCTGGACAAGTTGGAGAAATGGTCTGAGGTAAACAGGATGAAGTTCAATAAAGATAAATGCAAAGTGCTCCACTTAGGAAGGAACAATCAGTTTCACACATACAGAATGGGAAGAGACTGTCTAGGAAGAAGTATGGCAGAAAGAGATCTAGGGGTCATAGTGGACCACAAGCTTAATATGAGTCAACAGTGTGATACTGTTGCAAAAAAAGCAAACGTGATTCTGGGATGCATAAACAGGTGTGTTGTAAACAAGACACGAGAAGTCATTCTTCCGCTTTACTCTGCGCTGGTTAGGCCTCAACTGGAGTATTGTGTCCAGTTCTGGGCACCGCATTTCAAGAAAGATGTGGAGAAATTGGAGAGGGTCCAGAGAAGAGCAACAAGAATGATTAAAGGTCTTGAGAACATGACCTATGAAGGAAGGCTGAAGGAATTGGGTTTGTTTAGTTTGGAAAAGAGAAGACTGAGAGGGGACCTGATAGCAGTTTTCAGGTATCTAAAAGGGTGTCATCAGGAGGAGGGAGAAAACTTGTTCACGTTAGCCTCTAATGATAGAACAAGAAACAATGGGCTTAAACTGCAGCAAGGGA